>NC_089510.1:52104038-52716954 GCF_036850995.1 Saccopteryx leptura
ATCGTCCGGCTGAGGTTCCCCACCTGGGGATGACAGGGAGATGGGGGTGCTTTTCCCTGAGAGCCAGGGCTGCCTGCTCTTCCAACTCCGAGTTTCATTTCCTCCTGAGCCCCTGGTGTCTGAGGACTTCCCTCCCCAGGCCCCTCCTCAGTGCCCACTCTAGAGCCCCTCTGCGGAAGCCGCCCTCTGCGGAAGGCTGCCAGGACCTCCCCTGCCTGTGGCTCCTGGTGAAATACAGGAGGCCTACTTCACTTTGAATTGCCATAAACAAGAAATAATGTTTTTATAAGTATATCCCAAATCTTGCACGGGATATACTTATGCTAAAATATCATTTGTTGTTTATCTGAAATTAAGTCTAACTGAACACCCTTTCCTTGTTTTGCGGTTGTTGTTTGTAAACTTGGCAACCCCAGTCCATGGCCGCCCGCCCCCCCCCCCCCGTGTGACTGCGCCCCCCGCCCCGTGCGGCCCCCACCTGCCTGCTGGAGCACACTGGGGAGAAGGCATTGGTCCCACACGCGGCCCCCACCTGCCTGCTGGAGCACACTGGGGAGAAGGCATTGGTCCCACACGCGGCCCCCACCTGCCTGCTGGAGCACACTGGGGAGAAGGCATTGGTCCCACACGCGGCCCCCACCTGCCTGCTGGAGCACACTGGGGAGAAGGCATTGGTCCCACACGCGGCCCCCACCTGCCTGCTGGAGCACACTGGGGAGAAGGCATTGGTCCCACACGCGGCCCCCACCTGCCTGCTGGAGCACACTGGGGAGAAGGCATTGGTCCCGCACGCGGCCCCCACCTGCCTGCTGGAGCACACTGGGGAGAAGGCATTGGTCCCGCACATGAACACTCTCCTGCCGGTGACGATCAGGACCCGCACGTAGTTCTGACATTCCTCCTGAAGCCAGAGGGGAAGAAATAAAGGGACAAGCTCTCCACGCACAGTGCCGGGTGTCCTTCCCTTACCCCACTGCACCGAAGACATTTGACATCACTCCCTGTGTCCCTGCTCCGCCTGATCCGAGTTCAGATGGCAGCAGTGGCCCCCCGTGCCCCACACCTCCCTCTCGGGCGTTCTCACCGCATCCCCGCCCACTCAGATGTGCAGGGCCGGTCCTCGCCTGTACAGGAGCCCCCAGCTCACCCAGCCTGGGCCTCTGCGCGGGCGGCCTTGCACCCACAACGTGCCTGTCCATCCCCGAAACCACAAGCCCCCTGCTGGCTCCAAGCCAGGACCCTGGGCCACCAAGGCCATATACCTCTGTCTTCCCTTTGCTTTGGCAGGAGCGGCGTGTGTCCTCATTGGAGGCCCACTCTGTGGCCTGTGGGAAGAGCATACAGACATCACACAGCTGTGCCACTTACCCCCAGGGCGAGCAGCTGTGGGGGTCTGGAGTGGACAGGAAGCTGGGAAAGGCTCAGGGACAGTCTGCAGGGTGAGGATTCCTCTCACTGCATCCACGTGGACTCAAAGGGTGCCAGATCTCCTTATCCGCTAAGAAGTGGACATCCCCCAGCCCAACCCCCTCCCCACCTGCTTGGGTCAGGGGAGGCTCGAGTCACAGCTTCCTCATGCTGCAACCCCACGCAGCTCTGTCCTAGGTAGCCCGGGCACTGGAAGTGGACACCTCAGTGGGAAATGGGAGATGTGTCTCCATTACACATGAGATGAGTCCCTCAAATGAGTGGGAAGCAAGAAAGGCTAGATTTTACAAACCTTAGAGACTGGAGATGTATTTAATTTTCCCACTACAACCTTGCAAAGTGTTGTTTTTAGATGAAGAACTTCTGCTTTCCTAATTGCTCCTGCCCCCAGCTCTGCACTGTCTGCTTCCCTTATTTATTTATTTATTTGTTTGTTTATTTGTGTGTGTGTGTGTGTGTGACAGAAACAGAGAGAGTCAGAGAAAGTGACAGATAGGGACTGACAGACAGGAAGGGAGAGAGATGAGAAGCACCAACTCTTCACTGCAGCTCCTTAGTTGTTCAGATTGCTTTCTCATATGTGCCTTGAGGGGAGGGGGGCTACAGCAGACCGAGTGACCCCTTGCTCGAGCCAGCGACCTTGGGCCCAAGCTGGTGAGCCTTGCTCAAACCAGATGAGCCTGCGCTCAAGCTGGCAACCTCGGGGTTTTGAACCTGGGTCCTCCGCGTCCCAGTCTGACGCTCTATCCACTGCGCCACCACCTGGCCAGGCTTCTTCCCTTCTTGCTCCCCTTGTAACATCACTCATGCTCTACCGTGGGGTAATGTGCTTGGGAACACAGCTTTCACTCAGGGACCCAGAGAACAGTGTTATGTCCCCAAGTGCCCATGGCACCAGGATAGGGCTGTTTCCCTCCCCTTTCATCTATTCTGTCTCTAGTCTCTCCCAGCCTCTGAATGAGCAGCTGGAGAGAGATGTGATACCCTTCAGGTCCAGGCAATGTCAACAGCCCTGGTGTGTGACTCATTAGGTATTTCTGGGTCACATGTTTAAACATGAACTGCCTACCTGTCCTGGGAGACCCCGAGCAAGAAGCTCTCTCATTCAAATGGTGAAAATAAAATAAAACCTGCTTTTAATTTCTAACAAAGCTCCTTCTGGCTGTGAAGTCACTGCCTGCAGAGCTCCAGGGGCCTGGTGTGAACGGTGAGAAGGGAGCGGGAGGGAGAGCTGCTCTCTGCTTTCCAGACTGCAGCCCACCCACAGCCCCAGGACGGTTGCGGGGGGCAGGGCTGGGGGTGGGGGCTGGCTCCTGCAGACCCTGGATTCAGGAGTGGGGTGATGAGCTCGCGCTCATGCTGCCATGCAGGCCTGGGGCTCAGGCCTCTGCTCCCAGACCTTGGGGAAGGGAAATGACCTGTGGCATCTAGCCTCATTGCCTTGAGGTTCTTTTGGACAGGAGCAATGGAGCCATCCATATACTCATGGCCCAATCAGCTTCCAGGCTGAGCCTGGCAGGAGAAGAAAAGAGGGACATAAACAGAAAACCTCACACCTTGCAGATAGAAAAGAGAAGTGAGCCTGACCTGTGGTGGCGCAGTGGATAAAGCCACGACCTGGAATGCTGAGGTCACTGGTTCAAAACCCTGGGCTTGCCCGGTCAAGGCACATATGAGAAGCAACTACGACTTGATGCTTTCCGTTCCTCCTCCACCTTTCTCGCTCTCTCTCCTCTCTCTAAAATCAATAAATAAAATCTTTGAAAAGAAAAGAGAGCTCTAGACAATGGATGGCTGCATGGGGACTGACTGTGTGGGCAACGGGTCTGTGGGGGCCTTGAGACCCCTGAGCGCAGGGGCACTTTCAAGGGGTCAGCCTTGTTCCCACCGGGATGGGAATCCCTTGGGTGGGGGGAAGGTAGGTGCAATTGAAAGGAGTTAGATAAGGTTACGCTGGGTTGACCCTGGGATAGGCACTGTGCCAGGGACTGGACACACTTCTTTCTGATCCTCACCACAGCCAGTGAAACATGCAGCCTTTTGCTCATTTTACAGGTGAGGAAAATGAAGCTCAGAGAAGTTGAACAATATGCCCAAGGTCACAAAGCTAATTAGCAGCAAACCCAGACAGTCGGCACCAGAGCTCAGCTCTCTCTGCTATGTCCTGCCGCCTCTCACAGTGGGTAGATTTCTCAAACCACAAGCTAGAACATATGGCTATGTATATGTATATTTATAGTGATAACAGCACAGAACGGGCTTGAGTAGTTTTATTTTTAAAATTATTTTTATTAAAGTAATGATACACAGAGTTGAAGAAGTTAAATAGTATGAAAAGAATTATTTAAAAAACCCAAGTAACCTACCCCTCCCACATGCCAACCTCATCTCCCAGGGACAACTACTTTCAACTCTTTCTCGGTGTGTTTTTTTATTCAGTTTTTCAAAATGCGTATCAATCTCAGCCTTCATCTTCTGACTTCCTGTTACCGAGGTGAAGATTTCCCCCACTACCTACTCCCGTTCTCTCCTACCTCAAGGCGCACACACACTTCCCGTCTCCCCATCGTCCCATTGTAATTACGTAATACTAATTATTTAATCTTTTAATATGATAGTTAATATTTTAAAGTAAAACTCAGCATTGGTATTTACATTATTATCAATATGTAAAAATTGTTCGCTATTACCAACTAATACCCCAGATTACACTATTAATTGAATCTGAACCACTCAGCATATAGGCTGCCAAACTCTTTTCTTACATATATATATATATATATATATATATATATATATATATTTTTTTTTTTTTTTTTTTTTTTTTTGTATTTTTTGTATTTTTCTGAAGCTGGAAATGGGGAGAGACAGTCAGACAGACTCCCGCATGCGCCCGACCGGGATCCACCCGGCACGCCCACCAGAGGCGATGCTCTGCCCACCAGGGGGCAATGCTCTGCCCATCCTGGGCATCGCTATGTTGCGACCAGAGCCATTCTAGCGCCTGAGGCAGAGGCCATAGAGCCATCCCCAGCGCCCGGGCCATCTCTGCTCCAATGGAGCCTTGGCTGCAGGAGGGGAAGAGAGAGACAGAGAGGAAGGAGAGGGGGAGGGGTGGAGAAGCAGATGAGCGCCTCTCCTGTGTGCCCTGGCCGGGAATCAAACCCGGGACTTCTGCACGCCAGGCCAACGCTCTACCACTGAGCCAACTGGCCAGGGCCTCTTACTTATATTTTTAATGTAAACATATTGACAGTGCTTTTATTTAGACATTTTAAATCAATCTTGTGCATAGAAAAAAGAAAAATGTAAGCAAAATTAAGTATACTTAACCCTTCTTTGAATGCATAGTTCATCTCTTCTGAATCATTTCTTATTCAGTTGCCAGTGCTCATTTCTGTTGTTATTGTTAGGCTTGCTTGTTTTAGCGTGTCATTCTTTGAACCACTCAGGCTGTCAGGGATAAAGCAATTCTTAGAGAGTATTCCACTCCGTCCTCCAGAATTCTCTTCCAAGCTGTGGACCCCTATTTGCAGGTTTGGATGCTGGCACTTTCTTGATCCTACCAGAAGGTGTCCACAGAAGGTCTTCTGACAAGCCAGGGCTTCTGTTCCCTCCTTGCACAATTCTAAAGTGGTTTGTGGACTAAAATGTCAGTTGGTTGGCGTTGTAGAATCAGAACACAGGAATAACGATGAGCACAGACAAGGACAACTCCATCAGGACTGCAGTCTGGCTGACAGTGATTGTAAGATGCCTTCAACCGAAAGACATGGCTTGATGATGTTCAGACTCTTTAAAATGTAAAAATGTGTGTATTTGGGAATCGAGGAAGTTTGCCTATTCTGTGAGGTTTTCTTTTTTAAATTGAATTTATTGGGGTGACATTGGTTAATAAAATTAAATAAGCTTCAGGTACACAATTTTACAACATCATTTCTATATTGCATTGTGTATTTATCAGCCCAAGTCATATGTCCTCTATCACCATCTATCCCCCCTTTACTCTCTTCTACCTCCTCTATCCCCCTTTCCCTCTAGTAATCACCATACTGTTGTCTGTGTCTATGAGGGTTTTTTTTTTTATTTTTCATAAGTGAGAAACAGGGAGGCAGACAGACTCCCACATGCACCCCTACTGGGATCTACCCAGCAAACCCCCTATGGAGTGATGCTTTGCCCATCTGGGGCTGTTGCTCTGTTGTTCAGCAACTGAGCTATTTTAATGCCTGAGACAAGGCCATGGAGCCATCTTCAGTGCTGAGGGCCAACTTGCTCCAACCAAGCCATGACTGTGGGAGGGGAAGAGAGAGATAAAGAGAAAAGGGAAGGAGTGGAAAAGCAGATGGTTGCTTCTTCTGTGTGCCTTGATCAGAAATTTAACCTGGAACATCCACATGCCAGGCCGATGCTCTACCATTAAGCCAACTGGCTAGGGCCTGTTTTTTGTTTTGTTGTTTTTTGCTTAATTCCTTGACCTTTTTCACCCAGCCTCCCAATCCCCCTCCCTTCTGACAGCAATCAGTCTATTCTCTATCTATGAGCCTGTTTCTATTTTGTTAGTTTCTTTTGTTCATTAGGTTCCAGATATAAATGAAATCATATGGCAGGGGTTGGGAACCTATGGCTCATGAGCCAGATGTGGCTCTTTTGATGGCTGCATCTGGCTCACAGACAAATCTTTAATAACAAAAATAATAACGTTAAAAATATAAAACATTCTCATGTATTACAATCCATTCATTTCCTACCGCTCATGTTCATGGTTGCGGGTGGCTGGAGCCAATCACAGCTGTCCCCCGGGACAACACCAAACTTTTATTGGATAATGCGTAACGTACATGGGTCGTTGTGAGGTCAGGAAGTAAACTTCCCTCCTTTTAATCAAATAGTCAGCCAGTTAATTGCAGAAACCCTTTTGATGAAGAAGATGGCTAAAAGAAAAAGAGATGAGGAGTATCATACTTTTCAGCAGGAATGGACAGAGGAATTCGCCTTTGTGGAGAGAGCAGGTTCTGCAGTGTGTCTAATTTGCAATGATAAAATTGCATCAATGAAAAGGTCAAATATAAAGCGGCACTTCGACACACGCCATACTACATTTGCATCGAAATATCCAGCAGGGAACAGCAGGAAGAAAGCATGTCAAGAGCTACTGTGCAGAGTGCAAGCTAGTCAGCAGCAACTCCGTGTTTGGACCCAACAAGGTGACTGGAATTCAGCTAGCTTTGCTGGTGCTTTAGGAATTGTGAAAAACGGAAAGCCATTCACAGATGGGGAGTATGCCAAAACATTCATGCTTGATGTTGCAAATGAACTTATACCTTCAACAAGCAGTGTTTGCATTTGAAAACAAGCTGAACTCTTCATTGCTGACACTGAAACAGGTCGTTTACTACACTTTGAAAAACTGGGAGAGTTTAAAGATGCATGCACAGCAAGTGACTCTGCTCAACATCTTGATCTCCAGCAGCTAGCGGGCTTCACATCTAATCTCCTGCAGTCATTCAAAGCGCGCTTTGGAGAATTTCGTGAGTGCACTTGTCTTTTTAAGTTCATCACCCATCCACACGAGTGTGCAGTGGGCAGCGCCGACCTGAGTTACATCCCTGGTGTCTCTGTCAGAGATTTTGAGCTACAAGCTGCTGACTTGAAGTCCTCAGACATGTGGGTGAATAAGTTCAAGTCACTGAATGAAGATTTGGAAAGACTTGCATGACAGCAAGCAGAGTTGGTGAGCAAACACAAGTGGGGAGAAATGAAAAAACTTCAACCCGCGGACCAGCTGATTGTCAAAACTTGGAATGCACTTCCCCCCACATACCACACACTGCAGCGTGTGAGTATTGCTGTACTGACAATGTTTGGTTCTACTTATGTATGTGAGCACTTTTTCTCACATCTAAAGAATGTTAAGACCAACCTATGATCACGTTTAACAGATGGAAGTCTGAATGCCTGCATGAGGCTTAACCTCACCACGTATCAACCAGACTACAAAGCCATCAGCAAAACCATGCAGCATCAGAAGTCGCATCAATGGTAAGAAGTACTTTATTCATCATTGGTTAGCAACAGCATAACAACGTTATTAAAAAGAATTCAGAGACTTACTGTACTTTAAAAGTGTTGGTCTTACATAAAATGCACACATTTACTTGTATTTAGTGTTAAACATATTGTATGGCTCTCACGGAATTACATTTTAAAATATGTGGCGTTTATGGCTCTCTCGGCCAAAAAGGTCCCTGACCCTGTCATATGGTATTTGTCTTTCTCTGAACAGCTTATTTCACTTAGCATAATATCTCCAGGTCTATCCACATTGTTGCAAAAGGTAAGATTTCCTTCTTTTTATGGCTGACTAGTATTCCATTGTGTAAATGTACCACAGCTTTTTTATCCACTCATCTACTGATGGGCACTTGGGCTCAGTGGTGGGATTCAGTCAGTTAACACTGGTTCAGCAGAACCAATACTTAACTTTTTGTTGAGTTTAGTGAACCAGTTGTTAAAATGGCACTTGTAATCTAAGGTTGGCACCTGTGCAGTCGCCCAGTGTGGAAATCACAGATTTACATTCTTTATTCTTTTTTTTTTGTTTGTTTGTTTTTGTTTTTTTGTTTTTTTTTTCATTTTTCTGAAGCTGGAAACAGGGAGAGACAGTCAGACAGACTCCCGCATGCGCCCGACCGGGATCCACCCGGCACGCCCACCAGGGGCGATGCTCTGCCCACCAGGGGGGCGATGCTCTGCCCATCCTGGGCGTCGCCATGTTGCGACCAGAGCCAGTCTAGCGCCTGAGGCAGAGGCCACAGAGCCATCCCCAGCGCCCGGGCCATCTTTGCTCCAATGGAGCCTTGGCTGCGGGAGGGGAAGAGAGAGACAGAGAGGAAAGCGCAGCGGAGGGGTGGAGAAGCAAATGGGCGCTTCTGCTGTGTGCCCTGGCCGGGAATCGAACCAGGGTCCTCCGCACGCTAGGCCGACGCTCTACCGCTGAGCCAACCGGCCAGGGCCATTTATTCTTTTTTAACGTTCATCTACACAACAGCTTATTCTAAGTGCCCATAGTAAAGTTCATTCTGTCCATAGGTGAAAACAATTGCAAATGAGGATGCCAGTCAAGAAGCAATATGGAGGATGGAGGGAGGGGCAGGGTATAAAAAGGGACAAATATAAGGTGACGGACGATGATTTGACTCTGAGTGATGGGTACACAACATAATCGACTGTTGAAATTATGTGAAGATGTTTGCCCAAAATCTATGTATTCTTGTTGACCAATGTCACCCTGTTAAATTGAATTTTCTAAACAAAAATAAATAAATAAAAATAAAAAGGAAGCAATATGGAAGTATCTTAAAACATTTTTATTGTTTTATTGTCAGGTATTATTTAATATTTTTTCACTAATATTTTAAAACTTTTTCATATAGCATAATCTAGTTTTGACGACTTCTTTTATTGTTCTTTTTTTAATTTTTATTTATTTATTTTACAGAGACAGAGAGAGAGTCAGAGAGAGGGATAGACAGGGACAGACAGACAGGAATGGAGAGAGATGAGAAGCATCCATCATTAGTTTTTCATCGCACGTTGCAACACCTTAGTTGTTCATTGATTGCTTTCTCATATGTGCCTTGACCGTGGGCCTTCAGTAGACTGAGTAACCCCTTGTTGGACCCAGCGACCTTGGGTCCAAGCTGGCGAGCTTTTGCTCAAACCAGTTGAGCCTGCGCTCAAGCTGGCGACCTCGGGCTCTCGAACCTGGGTCCTCTGCATCCCAGTCCAACGCTCTATCCACTGCGCCACTGCCTGGTCAGGCTTATTGTTTTTATTTAAGTATTTAATTCATGAAATAATAAATTACCTTTTAGTATATCACTTTTTTATACTTAAAAGGGTCATTAGAGTAGAGAACTGCTTGTTAAATTATTTGAATCCCACTAGTGCTTGGGCTGCTTCCAAATCTTGGCTATTGTAATAACACTGCAATAAACATAGGGTTGCACATATTCTTTATTTGTTTTTTTAGTGAGAAAGGGGCAGCAGACAGAAGGACAAACAGACAGGAAGGAAGAGACATGAGAAGCATCAACTCATAGCTATGACGCTTTAGTTGTTCATTGATTGCTTTCTCATATGTGCCTTGACCTGGGGGCTCCAGCTGAGTCAGTGACCTTGGGCTTCAAGCCAGCAACCTTTGGGCTCAAGCCAGTGACCATGGGGTCATATCTGTGATTTCACACTCAAGCCAGCGACACCACGCTCACGCTGGTGAGCCCGTGCTCAAGTTGGCAACCTTGGGTTATTGAACCTGGGTTGATACTCTATCCACTACACCATCATCTGGTCAGGTATATTCTTTAGAATTAGTGTTTCAGGTTTCTTCAGATATATTCCCAGAAGTGGGATTGCTGGGTCATAAGTAGTTCCAGTTTTAATTTTTTGAGGGAAGTTTCCTTTCCTGACCAACTTTTTGTTTTTCCTGAATTGAATAATTGTCTTGCTTTTCTTCATGTGTTTGTTTTGAAATTCAAATGATTAATTTTTCCAAATGCCCAATAGGTATTAGAAGTTCTTCTTAATTAATATTGTTTGCTAACTGTATGTACACAAATGGTTCAGATAACGTGAGTTCCCACCCTCTTCCTCCTGCTCCAGTAGGGACTGAAGCCTCCTACCTGCCTATTAACCTGGGACTTCTCTCCTCTCCTGTTGCTAAATCCCATATTGCCATCTTTCTTGGTTTACGTGCTTATTTTGGTAGAATACATCTCCAGTATCTTTCTAAGAAAAGGAATATGGTAGATCAATTTTTAACAATTCTTGCATGTCTCATTAAATCTCTGTTCATGCTTGATCGATAGTTTCAATATAGAATTTTTGGCTGAAAATAATTTTTTTTCACTCAGAATTCTAAAGTCATTTATTCCTCTATTGTCTTCTAGATTCCAGAGTTGCTATTTGGAAGTCTGATGTCATTCTTATTCCCCTTCTTTGCTAGTACTATTTTCTTTCAGCTCTAGAAGCTTTTAAGACCTTGTCTTTAATAACAGTATCCTGGATTTCATACTGATGTACCTTAGTGCGGGTCTCTTTTGGGAACGTGATCAGTTCTTCCACTGTAAGGACTCATCCTTTGTTATGGCAAATTTTCTTCTGTTTTTTAAAGAGAAAGAGGGAAACACTGATTTGTTATTCCATTTATTTATGCATTCATCGGTTGATTCTTGCATTGCCTTGACCACGGATCAAACCTGAAATTGTGGTATATCAGAACAATGCTTTAATCAAGTGAGATACCTTGCCAGGGCTTGGCAAATTGTCTTGTTATTTTGTTTTTAATTTCTTCCTCACTTTTTTTTGTTCTTTGTGGTAACTCTTATTAATCCAACTCACTGTTGGTCCTTGTGCATTGATCATCTAGTTTTCTGTTATTTTTCTCCTGTTTTCCATTTTTTGCTTTTTTGTTCTTGATCTAATTTCTGGAAAATTTTTCTTCAACTTTATCTTCTAAATTCAAATTTTATTTCCACAGTCACATTTTTAATTTTTGTATTTATTGTTTTATATACAAAATATACTTTTATATCACAAAAGAGTCTAAATATTTTTCTTTTCTTTCTTTCTTTCTTTTTTTAAGTGAGAGGAGGGGAGATAGTGAGATAGACTGCCGCAAGTGCCCCGATTGGGATTCACCTGGCAACCCCTGCCTTGAGCTGATGCTCAAATCATCCAAGCTGTCCTCGGGGCCCGGGGCCAACACTCAAACCAACTGAGTCACTGGCTGCGAGAGGGGAAGAGAGAGAGAAGTAGATGGTCGCTTCTCATGTGTGCCTGACTGGGGATCGAACCCGGGACATCCATACACCAGGCTAATGCTCTATCCACTGAGCTAACTAACCAGGGCCTAATTATTTTTCAAATTAACTTCTGAAAATGTTTTCTTTTATTTCTTGTATTGATGCTGTTTCTTACAGTTTCCTTCATTTTGTTTGCTTTTTGTCTTTTATCTTTTTCACTTTAGAGGCTTTCCTTAAATGTCTGGTGATTTTTGGCTATTTGTTAATATTAGAAAATAAATCACTAACCATTTTCTACTGTAAGGAACCAAGCCTTTTTAGAGAAATAGCTAATTCCAGGTCTGGGGTAAGGAAATGTACAAGGTGAACCTGAAACATGTCATCAGTAGCAAGGATGCAATTCAAGATGACTAGCATCATGTCTAAGGCCTGGGAGTCAACTTGAAGCAGCCCCCTACTGGCGAAAGGTGGGATAGTCATGAAAGATAACTAATGCACAGATAACAGTGTTTAAGGCCATGAGTCAGTAATAACAATAATAAAAGAATAAAATTAATTGATCACCATTGGAAGATACTCATTATTTGAAAACTGCTAAATAAAGAAAAAGTATCAAACATTTATTCTGCCTGTCCTATATGACTGTATCATTGAATAACCAAATAATAAATGAGAAGTTTCTCTTTGCAGAAGTCCAGCTAATGATAGACTTAACAATCTTCGATAGCTGCTAACATAAAAACCCCAGAGAGCCCTGGCCGGTTGGCTCAGCGGTAGAGCGTCGGCCTAGCGTGCGGAGGACCCGGGTTCGATTCTCGGCCAGGGCACACAGGAGAAGCGCCCATTTGCTTCTCCACCCCTCCGCCGCGCTTTCCTCTCTGTCTCTCTCTTCCCCTCCAGCAGCCAAGGCTCCATTGGAGCAAAGATGGCCCGGGCGCTGGGGATGGCTCTGTGGCCTCTGCCTCAGGCGCTAGAGTGGCTCTGGTCGCAACATGGCGACGCCCAGGATGGGCAGAGCATCGCCCCCTGGTGGGCAGAGCGTCGCCCCTGGTGGGCGTGCTGGGTGGATCCCGGTCGGGCGCATGCAGGAGTCTGTCTGACCGTCTCTCCCTGTTTCCAGCTTCAGAAAAATGCAAAAAAAAAAAAAAAAAACCCCAGAGAAAACTATGTATTTTTTTTTTAAAAACTACACAATAACACCTATAAAGTAATCTTACTAGAATCTAAATGAAATAAAGTCTTTAGATCTGACAATCAAATTCTAGATGATACAGAAAATAGGGGGACATGTTAAGTTATACCACTTGGATTGCAACCAGCAAAATCCAGACTGTGAGAAACTCTATAGGACACATGACCAGGTTTCTTCAATAAATAAATTGCAACGAGAAAGAGGAAAATCAGTGTTCCAGCCTCAAATGCCATTGGTGTCCTTCCCTCTCCTGGAGTCTCTGATTTTGGAGCCTCAGCAGGTGAGTCTTTAGAGAAAGGGTCTTAACCACACTTTGTTGGGGAAGGAGACAAATGGAGGAAGGGATGGTTGTGTGGGATGGAGCAGGAGACCTGGGTTCCAATCTCTCAATTTAAAAAATTTCAACCATTACCCCCCCTTCTTTTTCTCCTATGTGCCTTGACTGAGCAAGCCCAGGGTTTCGAACCGGCAACCTCATCCGGTTGATGCTCCATCCACTGAGCCACCGCAGGTCCGGCCCATTTCCCCCTTTCAGGCTTGTACCTCATTCTCACATTCCGCAATATCTGACACCCCAATTTCTGAGCTTTCTGGGAATTGGCTTGCTTCTCTGCTATGTCCTCTCTGTGAACTGTTTGCTCTGCTAACTCCGTTCTGATTGCTCCAATCCACTCTGACTCCCCAGAATGCGTTTAATCTCTTGTGCACTGACGTCTCTTTTGTTCTGTCATTGTACCTCTGTACCTTTCAAATTTTTTCACTGTCCTTTTGTGGAGTTTTGTAAAGGAGTTGAGATAGACATGTATGGTCAATCTGTCACACATAATGCTTTAAACTAGGGCTGTCCCAAAATGTCCAGGAAGGCAATCTCTGGTAACAGAGGAGCTGCATAGTTTTCAGTGGTGGCAGAAAGCAGGTGGGACAGCCAGGAACTGGCTAATCTCTCTGTAGATTCAGCAGTTCCCCTGGACAACAGAGACAATGGCTAACATTAAAACATTTCTGAGCATTAAGTCCACAATTCAGCAGTTTGGAGTTCAGATAACTCCAGAGCTGCCAGCCTAGCTCAGAGAATGTAGAAATAACTAGAAGCGAGCTCAGAATCAGCCTCACCTCCACAGCCTGCCCAGGCCCAAGCAAAGCCCCACATGCGCCCTGATGCATATGCGCATTACAGTCCCCATTGCTGCACTGGCGGGACATCTGGCAGCCCAGGACCAGAAACCCATTGCACTTAGACCTCCGGCCCGGTCATCCTCCGGTTGCTCATCAGCTCCGAATTGCCAAATCCAACATCATGCAACAGCCCCCACTGTTGACCACTTGCCACTTTTTCTTCCCCAAAACTAGTTTATTGTTACACTGATAATACTGATAATATTTATAACACAGGAAGGTGATTCGATTTCCCCTTCCCCTCCACAAACATGTGCATGTGTGTTTGTGTGTGTGTGTGTGTGTGTGTGTGTGTACACACTTTGCCCCTCCTCCCCTCCATTAGTGCTCAGAGAATCCAGAGGAGACTGCATGTTTCGATTTTCCTTAAGGAGCTGTAGTTTACATAAATTGTTTAATAAGGGTTAGGTACTCAGTCCTTTTAATGGACACTGGGTTGCACGAACTGTTTGCATTTAGATTTTTCTTTATAGGATGTTAATTAAACTATCAATACAGGACTGAGTAGTTTGGTTAAATCATCCTCTGAGGCCCGTGGATGGTCCCGTGGGAGGACCTGTGAACTGTAATAGAGACTGACGTTGCAGTCATGCGTGACCCGGGCGGTGTGGAGTGTAAAGGGAGCTGGGCTGGGCTTGGGGGCCAGGGCCCCGCCTCCTCCTGGGAGCATAGTGCTGCAGCTCATTGCTAGCACTTGTTTGCTGTGAGATACTTTTGACAGCAGATATTGAGGACTAGAAGTTTCTAAGCAGGGACTGGAAGTCTCAGATAGGGCAATGGAAGGGTGCTCACTGAAGTCTGGCTCTTGTGGTTAAAGGTTAGGACTTTCTCACCAGGCCTGCTGACCGGAAGCTGAGGTCTGCCGCCAGCCTCTGCAAGGGAGGGCTAGACAGCCCACTCCAACTTCTCCCTCGTTCTCTGCCCAACACCCTCTGGAGCGGACACGGACACGAAATATATTTTTTTCCTCTCCTTAGTTTCATTACAAAGGATTTAGTCTGAACTCCAGAGGTCAGGTCCCAAAAATACAACCTGAAAAGGTGGTAAAACCAATTCTGGTTTGTAGAGTCCTTCACAGAACCCCCAAGCATGGGTTATGGGGCTCGTCTAAGAGATTTTCCCATGGCTGAGATAGACATGGAGTTGGATGAACCAAATGCCAGATCTCGCCATCAAGCTGGAGGATCCTGATATCTGATCATTCAGGGGTAGTGAACCTTTTTATACCTACCATCCATTTTTGTATCTCTGTTAGTAGTAAAATTTTTTAACTGCCCACCGGTTCCACAGTAATGGTGATTTATAAAGTAGGGAAGTAACTTTACTTTATAAAATTGATAAAGCAGAGTTACAGCAAGTTAAAGCATATAATAATAATTACTTACCAAGTACTTTATGTCGGATTTTCACTAAGTTTGGCAGAATAAATCTTTATAAAACACCTTACTATAGTTAAATCTATCTTTTATTTATACTTTGGTTGCTCTGCTACCGCCCACCATGAAAGCTGGAACGCCCACTAGTGGGCAGTAGGGACCAGGTTGACTACCACTGTGATAAGATATAGACCTGGAAATGAGAGCCAGCTGTCAAGGACACCTGCTGAAGCCAGACCAGTTGGGCAGCATCTACAGCAGGGGTCCCCAAACTACGGCCCGCCGAGGCCATTTATCCGGCCCCCGCTGCACTTCCGGAAGGGGCACCTCTTTCATTGGTGGTCAGTGAGAGGAGCATAGTTCCCATTGAAATACTGGTCAGTTTGTTGATTTAAATTTACTTGTTCTTTATTTTAAATATTGTATTTGTTCCCGTTTTGTTTTTTTACTTTTTTTTGCATTTTTCTGAAGCTGGAAACAGGGAGAGATAGTCAGACAGACTCCCGCATGCGCCCAACCGGGATCCACCCGGCACGCCCACCAGGGGGCGACGCTCTGCCCACCAGGGGGCGATGCTCTGCCCATCCTGAGCGTCGCCATGTTGCGACCAGAGCCAGTCTAGCGCCTGAGGCAGAGGCCACAGAGCCATCCCCAGAGCCCGGGCCATCTTTGCTCCAATGGAGCCTTGGCTGCGGGAGGGGAAGAGAGAGACAGAGAGGAAGGCGTGGCAGAGGGGTGGAGAAGCAAATGGGCGCTTCTCCTGTGTGCCCTGGCCGGGAATCGAACCCGGGTCCTCCGCATGCTAGGCCGACGCTCTACCTCTGAGCCAACCGGCCAGGGCTGTTTTTTTACTTTAAAATAAGATATGTGCAGTGTACCTAGGGATTTGTTCATAGTCTTTTTTATAGTCCGGCCCTCCAACGGTCTGAGGGACAGTGAACTGGCCCCCTGTGTAAAAAGTTTGGGGACCCCTGATCTACAGAAAAGGACTTCTTAGCGCATTGGCTCCTAAATCTGGCTGCATATTAGAATCACGAGGGAGCTTTTAAAAACCCAAGTGCGGCCCTGGCCGGTTGGCTCAGTGGTAGAGCGTCGGCCTGGTGTGCAGAAGTCCCGGGTTCGATTCCCGGCCAGGGCACACAGGAGAAGCGCCCATCTGCTTCTCCACCCCTCCCCCTCTCCTTCCTCTCTGTCTCTCTCTTCCCCTCCCGCAGCCGAGGCTCCATTGGAGCAAAGATGGCCCGGGCGCTGGGGATGGCTCCTTGGCCTCTGCCCCAGGCGCTGGAGTGGCTCTGGTCGCAACATGGAGACGCCCCGGAGGGGCAGAGCATCGCCCCCTGGTGGGCAGAGCGTCGCCCCCTGGTGGACGTGCCGGGTGGATCCCGGTCGGGTGCATGCGGGAGTCTGTCTGACTGTCTCTCCCGTTTCCGGCTTCAGAAAAATACAAAAAAAAAAAAAAAAAAAAGCCAAGTGCCTGGCTGGACCCCAGACCAATTAAGTCAGAATCTCTGAGTGTGGGACCCAGGCATCAGTGTTCTTAAAGCTCCTTCAGTGATTTCAGTGAGCAGCCGTGGGAGAAACACTGCCAAGAGTCAGGCTAGCTCTGTTCCCATCCCGCTCTATGCTACTCGGCTGTGAAGCCAGAAACCTGCACGGCACCAGTGTGGGCCAAGCCTTCCTAAGCTCTCCAGGGCTGCCAGCCTCCCCAACTCCAGGGGTCACCTTCATGCAAGAGACAGTGTGCCCGGTGCTCTCTGGTACTATGTCTCCCTGTGTGATTTGCCGCCTGAAGGTCTCTTCCTCTCTTTCCCTCCATCCCCACTTTGCTGCCTTAATTCAACTCTCTGCATCACTAGCCTGGACTATTGCAATTGTCACTTAACTGGTTTCTCTACTAATCCATTCTTTGCAATGGGCCAGGTGAGCAAAACACCAAATCTATTTATGCTACTTCTCTGCTTTAAACCCTTTAAGGAGCCCCCAATAACTTCAAAATAAAATATGGACTTCTCTGCTCGGCAATGAAGACCCTCTGTGATGCAGCCTCTCTCTTTTTCTCTGGACCTCATCTCCCACCCTTGTCCCACTCACACTCCGTGCTCCTGCCACACTGGGCCCCTCAGTGCTCCACGCTATTTCACATGTCTGTGTCTCCTCAGCTGCCTGGCAAACCCCCATCCTTCAAGCTCCAGCCCAAGGGCAGCTCTCTGGGAGCCTTGGCAGACCCTGTTGAGCCGGGTCTCTGGGCCACCACTACACCCCGCATGTACCCCTCCCTGCAGCCTTCCCACAGCAGTGCCATTATTTTGTGCACCTGCCTTTCTTTCCCCACTTTAGCAACTTTATTCTTCCCAGAAGAGGCATGGAAGCCAACCGCCTGAGCTGAGGACAGCACCCCGGAATCCACTTCCTCTCCACCACTGTGAGCCACCTCTGCACCGGCCTCCCCCAGACCCTGACCTGCTGGGTTAGTCATCTTGGCTTCATTCTCTGTGGATGCCAAGAGAACACTAGGCTCTGGGTGGGCTGCTGTGATGGAGCTGACAGGCCCCAGGATGCTGCTGCCTTTCGGGACTTCCTCTGCATTGCTCCAGCCCAGCTCCGGGACCTTGCCCTCTGGGTCTCATCCAGGAAAAGGAATCATCTATGATCTCTTACATGCCTGCTCCTTGAGATAAGGATGGATCCTGATTCACCTTTGGTTCTTAAGTGCCTGGCATCATGCCAGGACTGGACCTAGGCTTTAAGCATATATCCAATAAAGTGTCCTGAGAGGTGGTTAGATGGATGGATAGGCAAGATGGCAGCAAGGGTATGGAGAGCAGACAGACCAATAAATGGCTGAGTGGCATTTCCTTTCAATTTTTTCTAGTTTCTTCTGATGGGCACACCTGCTCTACTCCCTTAAATCTCCCCCCTGGAAATCAGCTGCATTGGCTCCTGGTAGGAGAACCAGGAGAAGCTAGAAGATACCAGACCAGAATGTCACACCAGGTCACCAAGGAGGTATCCCCTTCCCTAACTGACCTTTGAAGTGACACTGTATACCAAACAGCCCAGCGCCCGACCAGCTCATTGTACCATTCTCTAGTTTGTTATAGCCATCATCATCATCTACTTTTCTTGGGTATACTGGGGGGTCAGAGACTCTGCTTGTCTTACTGACCCAGCTCAATTCAGATACACCGTAAGTGCTCGATGAGTGCTTGATCGCTGGGAGACCAGCAAGCCCCCTGGACACGCGGACTGAGGCTCCCTCTCCTTGAATAAAGAGATAGCCTTCCTTTCTTTGGAATATTTGCCCTGTGCAGAGATGGTGTGGTATCTGTTTTTCAATCTGGGATAAATATCCTGGATCAAGAAGTCCTATTAAAATGCCTCCCAAAGCACTTAGGGAATTGTGCTTGGGAGTCCTTCTTAGCAGTAGATAATAAATAAGTCACAGCTCAGTGAAAATTCTGTGTGAGAAGGGAATCACTGACAGGCCAGGCTCAGAAAGGAATCAGGGACAGCCTGTCCCTTGAGACCCAAACTCAGAGATCCCCCTGTGGATTTAGGCGCCAGACTTAGAAAGACCAACTATTCTAGTTTTCCTAGGACTGTCCTGGCTGTAGCACCACAAGTCCTGCATCCTGAGGCTCCTCGGTCCCAGGAAGCAGGAACAGTAGGCCACCCTACTTCTGATGCTCTTTTCCTCCACGGCACAGGAAGGAGCCCTGTGTGTGCCTCCATGCTTAGGTGGCCGCACCCCACTTCCAAATACTTTCCCAGAGGTTACCTCCGTAGCCAGCGATGGCCCACGGCCAGTGATAAGAGCCTGGGGCTTCTATTTTCAACCTTAGGGGTTATGTTTCAAATCTTGCTCCTTGTGCCGCCCCAGTCAGGGTCCCAAATACCAGGGAAATGACAAGGAAGGGAAGGGAAGCGAATGTACCTGAAGGAGGGAGACATTGGCAAGGCTGAGCCTGAAGAGGTAGTTCCTGTGGAAACAGAAACGGAAATCGTGAGTCAGCCAGTTCTGCAGACAGGTCCCCAGGGAACAGCTGGCTCCTGCCTCACGGGGGTCAGGACGAGGCGCTGACCACACAGGGGCTTTGGTAAGCTGACCCCCAAGGAGAGCTCTACCTCCCGTAGCTCATTTTATCTTCACTGCAGCCCCAAGAGTAGAGAGGAAAAAAGTCCATTTTACAGATGAGGAAACAGGTTGGGTAAATGGCCCAAGGAGGAGTTAAAACCCAGAGATAGTAGGAGGAGGAGTTAAAACCCAGACTGTCTACTCCCAAAGCCCACATCAGCCATCCTGGCAAGTCCAGGGAGAAGCTCCCACCACTTTCCCAACTGTGGAGCCTGTTTCTATTCAACTTAAAGCGTTCTGGAGCTCTTTCAGGGGCCCAGACAGGCTACCTTCCTTCCCTCACCTCCCTCTCTGACCCACTCCCCTCTTCAAACAGGCTAGCCATCTTGCCCGGCTCCATGCCCAGCCCCCTGCAGTCCTGTCTGCTTCTCAAGTCCCGCGGTCCTTTCTGCAATAAGCGACAATGGTCACGACTTCTCTATGCCACCACCCTGGACTAGCCTGACTCCTCTTGCCCAGATTGCCCCCTCTGCCTCTTCACACTTCCCCTCCCCCGCAGTCTAGCCGGCACAGGGCTGCCAGACTCAAAGTCCTCAAACACCACTTTCATCGTATCAGCCTGCTGCTCAGAAACCTTAAATAAGGAAGCTGATATCCACACAAAAAACTGCCCACAGATGTTTATAGCAGCTTTATTCATAATTGCCCAACTTGGAAGCAACAATGATGTCCTTCAGTAAGTGAATAGATAAATAACCTGTGGTCCATCCAGACAATAGTATATTATTCAGTATTAAAAAGAAATGAGCTATAAAGCCATAAAAAGACAGAGAGGGACCTTAAATGCATATTATTAAGTGAAAGAAGCCAATCTGAAAAGGCTATATCCTGTATGATTCCAATTATATGACATTCTGGAAAAGGCACAACTAAGAGGCAGTAGAAGGCTCAGTGGTCACCAGGGGTTGGTGGCGGGGAGGGAGGGACAAATAGGCAGAGCACGGAAGATTTTCAGGGCAGTAAGAATCCTCTGTATGACACCATAATAATGGGTACATAGCATTATAAGTTTGTCCAAACCCACAGATGTATAGCACCAAAAGTGAACCATGTCCCAATGACCACTGCTTCTAGCTGGTAATGATTTAGGTAGACTGGAAAAGCCATCTGCAGCATGTGTGGAGATGGAGCTTCTGTTCTCCTCTGCCTGGAGAGATGAGACCAGGTTGCTTTTCCCTGGAGCTCTGTGACTGTGGTGTGGTAAAGAGAACCTTGGGATACACTAAACTGGGTGGCAAAGGTAGATTCATAATAGAAGTTGGCAAAAGGGGGAAAGACTTTGCTTAAAGGCTTTAATCACTGTAAAAAAAATAGAAGACTGGATAAAGAAGATGTGGCATATATAAAAAAATTAATAACGTTAAAAATAAAAAAATAAAAAAATAAAAAAAAGTGAACCATAACACAGTCTATGCACTTTGGATGATAATGATGTGTCAATGCAGGTTCAGCGATTGTAACAAACGTACCACTCTGGTGGGGGAAACTGCACGTCTGGGGCAGAGGTACATGGGAACCCTCTGTACCTTCCCATTAATTTTTCTGTGAACCTAAAACTACTCTTAAAAAAAAGTATGAATTAAAAATAAAAACCTTAAATAACAGTGATGATAATACTATTATCACTATCAGCTGAGCACTGAGAGTGTAGACTCTGGAGCCACGAGGCCACCACGCAGGGACTTGTAGGTGGCAGAAGCACGACAGTGACTGCAGGGTCACAGGGTGGGCCCTGCAGCGGAGGCGGGTGGAGAACAGCTCAGCCGCTGGCAGGGCCTTCTAGGGAGCAGCGCGGCGCTCGCAGCGCAGAGGGGAGCTGCCGGCTTCCTGCCTTCCTGCCTTCCTGCTGCGCGGGGCGGTGGAGACAGGGGGAGGGGGTGATGTGTGTTAAAATGCTTTATTAAATGTCAAGCAGATGTAAAATCTTGGTTTTCCCTAAGCGCTTTCTTTCCTTCTTACATCTTCCTTTGGTCATTCCTCTTTTCATTCCTGAAGTTTTTAGAAAGCATTGCTTTGGAAAGTTCTGGCCCACCTCGGCTGTGCTGAGAAGAGGAATGAGGAGAAGGCTGTGGTGCAGGCCAGAAGGAGGAGGGGCTCCACCCAGCGCGCCAGGCCCCAGGGAGACAGCGCGGGCTGGGACGCCTCTTCTCCAGCGCTGGCTCCTGGCCCAGACCCCACTCCGCTTCTCTGCTGTCCTGGCGGGCCTCGCCCACGACCTCGGCTCCGGCCTTCTGCCGTCCTTCCCCACCCCCACCCACCCGGCCCGGGGACAGATGGGCTCCAGCTATGTCTGCCCCAGCTGTCCGCTCAGGTAACACAGGCATCTGGCCACAGCTTTAAAGAATTAGGGGAAACACTGCATTTTTTAAAAATTTATTTTTATTCCATCAAAAGTCATTCAACACAACATTGCAGTTTGCTCTTCTGAGAGATAAGAACAGAGAGCAATCTCTGTAGCCTGACCCGCCCTAAATCTCTTATGAAACAAGGGAGGGGTGTAAATGAATAAAAAATGGCCCCCAGCCTCAATTCCAGAGGCCCAGGGGTTAGAAAGAAGAGGAAAATCTGACAGGAAGAAGGGAAGGTAAATGATCTAGAGAAAAGGAGAGAAAAAAGAAGCTAAGGACCCACTTCATTTGCTCCAAGAGGTGCAAGGGGCCAAGTCCAGGACCGATTTCCCCGAGGGCATAGCCAGGCCCAAGTACTCAGGAAAAGATAGGTGTCCCTCGATGTGGGGGAAGCCCCTGATTGGATCCGGAAGAGCAGTGTGGCCACAGGCCGGGGACCTAGTCTTCTGAGCATCTGTTTACTGGTCCATACAATGGGGCTACTCTCGGGCCACAGTTCCTGGTGTTATTGTGAAGATTAGATGACTTATTACATGCCTGACTGACCACATGTTTTAGATGCTCCGCTATATAAATGGTACCTAAGATGGTGCTTGGCATGTGGCAGGCACAGAACGCATTCAGCTTTTAAATGCTTCCACGAGGTTCAGAGCCAGATATCAGGACTTCTTTAAGTGCAAACGCAAAATGGGTGGAATCTGAATAAGGTGGAAGGACTTTATCAATATCAGCTTCCTGACTATAACGTACTATGTATGCAAGGTGTTACTATGAAGGGAAATGGGATGGCAGGTACATGGGTTGGATCTCTCGGTCTTATTTCTTACAACTGTGTGTAGATCTGCATTCATCTCAAAATAAAAAGTGAAACAATTATTCTCTTAGTTGAGAAAATTAAGTTCAGATTCTTGTAGACCCGCGTATGTACACATTACCGCTGGGAGGACACACAGCCCCACCACAGGGCGTGTCTCCGAGGAGGGGTTCCGCTTGGAGTGCGGAGGGGTGGCCCCGCTTTTCATGGTACACTGTTTTGTACTCTCTGGGTGTCATACCAGAACACATACTACTGATGCAATGTACTTAATTGAAAAATAAAAAACTAAAAATAAAATGCTTTCGGCTCAGCTTCACACAGTGCTGTGAGGTTGGCAGCACAGACCGTAACCCAGACCTTCCAGATAATGAAACTGAGGCTGAAAGGTGAAGCTCAGTCAGAACAAGACTGCAACTCATCCGCCCGGGACCAGAGTGCTGTCTTTGTCTTGCCTCCTTTTTCCATGGCAGTGAGGGGGTGGGGACACTCAGGAAAGCCCAAAGATCAAGGATGGTCAGCTACCTGGTGTAGCCTGGAGGTGTCCAACCTAGTAGCTACCGTCTGCCAACCCTAGATCCAAAGAATCGGGGCCTTCCAACCTAGTAGCTACCGTCTGCCAACCCTAGATCCAAAGAATCGGGGCCTCCGGGGGTGGGGAGCAGCTGCAAGCAGCACTGCGTAGGAGGAGATGACACCGACTGGCAGCACAAACTCTAGACTCGGTTCCGGCCTCAAAACTGCTGTCCTCTGCATATATTATCTTGAGGAGGCCCCTTCCCCTCTTCAGGCCTCTCTCAGCCTCTTCATGTTTAAATCAAAGGCAGCTGGATTAGACCAGCGATTCTCAAGCCTGAGTGTGCACTGGACTCACTTGGAGGGGCTGCTGAAATGCAGGTGGCTGGGCCGACTCCGGGAGTTTCTGATTCAGCAGGTCCGGGGTGGAGCCCCAGGATTTGTGTTTCTAGCAAGTTCCCAGATGTTGCTGGTGAGGCTGGTCCATTCTTTGAGACCCACTGGAATCGACCACCTTTAAGCTCCCTTCCCTACCAGAGCTGATGGTCTATGATTTTATGAGAATTATCTCCTCCTACTTCACCCCATTTAGTCCCCACAAGCCCTCCCTAGAGCATATTATCCTTTGGATACTGGACCTGAACATGGGCCTAAAGGTCAGGCAAAGGGAGGTTCTGCATAAAAGAAGCGCGGGGCCTGTGTCCCTGTGTCCCAGGTGCAGGTGGCTAGCTGGCCAGCAGGGGGCTCCGGGGCACCTTCTCCGTGGGGAGGATGCCAGGCTGGTCCGGGCAGCATGGCAGGGAGGGGGGAGGGTAGGAGGTGGCTTGCAGACACCCTGCTGTCAGTAACTGCAGCCAGTGAGGCTTGCTGAGATCCGGAGGTCTAGAAGTCACTTCTCCACCCCCAACCCCAAATGCTTCCTTCTGTGGGACACAGATTCAGACCCAGAGAAGGCCTGGAAGAGGGGAACAGGGGCTCAGCACACGGGAATGCCCACATTAGGCTCATCCCAGATAATATTCCCTCCACCCAATTCTAAGCACCCACACTCCTGGCCCCAACCCTCCTGCACCTCATTACCTGGCTCCCACGATGAGCTGGTTCCTGGAGGGATCCAGAGCTAGCTGGGAGAAATCCTGGGCTCCGGGGTAGGTGAAGTTAGAGACCCAAGGCTTCAGGTCTGGGGGAGGGAGAGGCAAACATTCAGTTACTGTTGGACCAGGGGCTCCCAGCTGCACCAGCATGGGGCAGGGGAAGAGAAGGGCTGCAGTCAGGCTGCAGTCAGGGTATGGTGAGGGGGGGGTGCGAGGAGGCCTGTGAGCAGCCAGCTGTGGGGTGGGGATGGGGGTGTCGCTGTCCCTACTATGTTCCCTAGCTCAAAGAAAGGCTCCACCTGCCCCCAGCTGCCCAAAGGGAGACCTGTGATCCTCCCTGACTCCCCCAGATCCTCACTAGCTGCATCAAACACGCTGGCAAATCCTGACTGTTGTACATCCAGCTGTCTCTGAAATCTGTCCATCTTGCCCTCTGCTCCCCAACCCTCCACCCAAGCCACCAGCATCTCTTGCCTAGACTGGTGGCAACAGCCTCCTAACTGGCCTGATTTCCGCTCCTGCTCTTCCGGTCCCTTTCCCTTGAGACAACCAGAGTGATCGTTCTAAAATGCAAATCTGGCTGTGTCACTCTCCAGCTTGGAGCCCTTCAAAAGCTCCCTGTTGCCCTGAGAAAAAGTCCCAGTTCCTGTGAAGGCCTTCAGGTTCTGACTGCACTGTCCTCCAGCTCAGGAGCCTGGCACATCACTATGTAGTGACCCATGGAGAGAGGGACGCTTCATCTCCCCCCACGCCACCCCAGACTCCTCCCCAGCACACTCAGCGAGAACGCAGTGCACTTCTCTGTACCTATTCCACAAGAGCCTGCAAACTTTGGCACTTCCGTTCTCCTTCAATGGAACGGTTTCTGTTCACCCCCATCCCCACCCACTTCCTCCAAGAAGCCTCCTGTGACTTCCCCAAGCCAGAATGAGGGGCTCCCATAGACCCCTACTTTACTGTCATTCAAAGCTCTCCTCTCTCTGAGTGTCTGTCCCAGTGCTTTGTCCTGGGGAATAGGGAAGATCTTGCTTCTTGGATCTCCAGCACCTGGCAGTGTTTGAATGAATGTACAACTAATTCTCAAATCCCTGCTGTACAAAAAAGAATCAGGATATCAGACGAGGCTCCACAGAGAGTGCTTGGTCAGTGTCCATCCCTGTCTCAGCCAAGGCCAAAGCCTTTCCCGGGCATTGGGTGGGCAGGGGAGAGACCTGCAGTCTCTGGGTGGATGGGCAGCGGAGTGGGGAGGGTACTTGGGGAACAGTACCCAGCTGACTCCTTGTTTCCCTTCTGTGGAGATCAGCTTCTCCCACCTTGGCGCATGGCCCCTTAACAGCTCCCCCTCACCCCTGCCTCACGGATGGAAGGGAACTGACCGGAGGGACAGAGGGAGCCTTGAGCAGAGGAACATTCATGCTGGTGGGGGGAAAGATGAGGGAGGAATGTGAGGCCTTGAGCTTTCTCCCCACAGCACATTAGCGATCAGCTCACAGGAGGCCCAAAGGAGTGTGTGTGCGTATGTGTAATCCAAGGGAAATAAATCATTGCTCATTATCCCTCCACTATAGAGTAAAAGCAGCCCTTCATTTCTGCACGACAGGCAAACACTTAATCGCTCGCTGGAGAACTGGAGGTTTTGCGAGTTGGATGTTTTTCAGAAAATTGTGATATGCATAATTTAAAAAGAAGAAGAAGAAGAAAGAAATTCTGCAACAAAATGAAGCTAACCCCTTGGGTCTGCCTCTGCCCCCAGCTGGTGACTATAAGTTGGCAACTCTGGTCATGCAGTTACAATGACATTTGTGGTATAGGGAATAGATCTAGAGTCAGGTAAGCTGGGTTTTTAGCTGACTTCAAGGCCACTCTCAGAAATCCTGGTAGGAGATTGTTCCACTGTAGAGACTAAGCCAAGGGTCCTCTTCCTCCAGGAAGCCTTCCTAGATTATTATCTCTCCAACCTATCTTATTATGTTTCATATTTTCTCTACCCTTTCTGTTCCATTTACATTGTATGTTATTGTCACTCTGAATGTGCTAGTGTGTTTTCTCTCTGTGTGTGTAGGTGTGTGTGTGTGTGTGTGTGTGTGTGTGAAGGGTTTGCCCGTCTCCATCAGACTGGCTGCTCCCCAACAGTAGCAACTGGGTCACACTTTAATTCCCTCTTTCCTCCCAATAGAGGCATTCCACACGTGAACAGCCAAACAGGGAAAGAGGCGGCCTGACTGGTCTGCAGCAAACCAGGAGGAACTCCATCCGGGGACTTCTCAGCTCAGTCTCTGCTCAGGCCAGTCCTTGGGGAGGAGAGGAGACGGAGAGGAAACAGGGCAGGAGTCAGGATGACAATGAGGAGATGGGGGGGTCAGGGAAGTGAAGAGCAGAGACAGAGACCCTTTCCAGTTTCTGTCCCTCACCCCTAATGCAGAAGGGCCCAACACGGGCCAAGGGGAACAGGAGAGAGGGGAGACGTGCAGCCCGGTGGTCCTGGGGGAGTCTTTTGGGAATGGAGCCAGCTGCCCCTGATTAAACAGGCAAAGAGGACCAGAGGGAAGGCTGTCTTTAAAACGCCAAGCACGTCTGAGCTCCGTGTGCACCGAAGGCTTTGGACAGCGTCTTTAAGAGAAAAATGACATTCTCCATGACGCTCCTGTGATTTTAATTATGTATAGTCCATTCAATTACCCACTTTGTGGATTAACCACTGCCAGTGTTAACTCCATATTGGCTTCTCCCTGCTGCCTAGAAAGGCCGTGCTGTGGCAACAGGAAAAAAGATGCAGGTCAAAGAGAAACGCAGGTGGGTCCCCCTTAAAAGAAACGCACAGCGGAAAATTTAGCTGTACCAAACAGGAAAAACGTCAGATTTTTGCAACTGGCAGCTGTTCTAGGGTATTTAGAGGTTATTCATAGATCATTCGGGTGTCGGGGGAGACGGAAACGCAAAGCCACAGGATTGGAAGCCTACCGAGCAGTCAGAAATCAAGTGTAACATACGAGGGGATCCTGGAAGCTGGGCGGGGGCTGGTGCGGGGCTGGATCATGGCAACTTCTCTGGCACACAGTGTCACCCAGAAGACTGTCAATCACCCAGCATCAGTTGAGTCCCTACTGTGTGCTCAGACACCAGTCCTGGTCCAGGACCAACTGCACTAGGGGGCCAAAGGGAGTGACATTAAAGAAACAAGAGATATACTTGAGCACTCAGAAGAAATCCTGTTCACCTCTGATGCCCCACATTGTCTAGCTCTGGGTCTGGGGTCGAGCAGGGCCCAATAAAAAATTTAGCGAATGGATAGGGAGACCCAAAACTGTCAGTCAGAATGGGAAAGGAGGCGAGGTGGTTTAGGTTAGGAGGGCTGAGAGGAAAAGCACAGACGAGGCCACTCTCCAGGACTGTCAGTCTAGGATGACAGACCATCTCCTCTTGCCTGGATCTAAGGGAATTCCTTAGTGACTCTGCGTCAACCACCAATGTCAGCCTGCGCCTCGTTCCTATATTCTGAAAGAGGGTGCAGTGGCAAGTCAAGTAACTAACACGTGAAGGTAAAAAACGGTGTCAGGGAAGCCTGGCACTCCTGGAACACCTCTTCCACATCTCTGCCGTCACCACCCGCCCAATCTGCTCCCGCACAGACCAGCCCGGCTGTGGGACAGCGAGTCCCCGTTCCCGTCCCACTGTCCCTGCCCCCAGAATCAGCCACGCCCACAGCCCCTGGCGAAGCCCCTGAGAAGAGACGCTTTATTAGGAGCAGCCACAGGAGCCCCCAATGAGAGGAGGGACAGCCCTCAGCCTTCAGAATCCGGCTCCTGTCCCCCACTTGGTCCTCAACTTCGGTGACACCAGCAGCACTTCAGGAACCATAGGAAGGCTGAGCATGTGTGTGCTTTTGTAGGCTTAAGGGCATTGCTAATTTACTGCAACCCACTTAAGCCTTCAAAATCTGGCTCCCAGCTCAAACAAGATAGCACAGAGAAAACAGCTGGAAAACCTCCCCAAGACAGGAGACAGGAGCAGCCAGCCGGGAGTCCCACACTTCTATACCCACAGCCCCCACACTCCTATTCATGTGGGCCCCTCACCCCCAAGCCCCATGCCAGCCTCAGACTCATGGGTTTGTTTTCCCACTCCCGTTCCCATCTTGCCCCTCCTGATGGGCTGTGTGGAATCCCAGACAGGTGTGTATGTCCCCCCACCTAGGGCCCCTGTGGGTGGAGCGCTTGATCACTCCCCCCTGGGGAGTGAGTAGTCAGGAGGCTGGGACAAGTCTCTCCAACCCTTTGCACCTCAATCCCCCATTTGCAAAAGAAGGTGAGAGCCTAGCCCCGCCTCTCCGCCAGGGTTACTGTGAAGGGGAAATAGGACAAGTATTTACCAGACTTAAGAACCTGGGGATCCCTGAGACTACATCGGTGTGAGCTTCGACGAGGTGATTGACCCAAAGTGTCCGTGTGGTTATAGCACCACCAGGGATCCCCATACTGGTTCACAGCTCATAAGAGAACATCCGGGAAGCTCCAGTACTTGTGTTTTGCTTTGTTTGTAGATTACGGTCAAATATATATACTAATTTTAGAAACTCTTACTATGAACTAGTGAACTCCTCAGAATATGTCCAGTGAGTCACAAATGCCCAGTTTGGGAAACACTTCTATTGGACACGCTCATGCCCTCCCTTGACAGACAAAGGAGTTATTAGTCACCAGGGCCCCTTTCATGGGGAGTTCCCAGGACTCCAGAGACGGGCATCCCTGCAGCTCTCTTAGAGCAGACAGAAGCTCTGCAGAAGTCACTGGGCACCTTTAAGGAGTGACTCACCTTCGTTTTTCTCCCTAGGAAGCCATGGCATATATATAGCCCATGTTTCCAGAAGAGCTAGAGCTGAGACAACCAACCAACCCTCAACCAGCCCACCCAGGGTGTCCACACCCTGTTCTCTAGCAAAGAAATCCCAGAGAAAGAAACATGAATGAAGATTCTGAATAAATTGTCTGAGATAAAAATCAGACTCCTCCTGCCCATGGCTGACATTCTTCTTTTGAATCTCTGTACCCTACAAAAAAAAATGGTCATTCCAGGACTTCCAGCAGCCAGAAGGACCCTGCCAGGTCTGAGCCGAGTCCTTCACACATGGTCATTGCAGAAAGAATAGAGTGGGAAGTGGCTCTTACCTGCAAAGGCCACAGTGGGGTGTTCCCTCAGGGCACACAGTTGCTGCCCACTGCTGGGATCACTGGTGACATCCTGGGAGCTGGAGAGGTGAAACACCAGCAGGGTGAGGCTGGGTGGCAACAGGATGACAGCCAGAGGTCCTAGGAGCACCATGGTGGCCCCTCCGGGGTCCCCGCTCCCAGAGGCAGGCTACGGGAAGACCTGCAATGCAGACATTCAATCTCACCACATGCTCCCTTGGCAACACCCATCTCTCCCACATTCCTCCTGGTTGGCAGTGGCCCCACAGCCTTGTTTTTTGTTTGTTTAAATCAATTTATATTTTATTTGTTAGAGTTTATTCTGCTGTTGTAATGCAAAGTTATAGATCATATCTTGAAAGCTAATTTCTCTTGGAATGGTATTCTACACAAAACTGACAAATTATAGAGCATTTTCTATTATGATCCCAAATGGCTTAAAATCTGTTTTAATAATAAAGTTGATATCTTTGGGATTTTAACAAAATGAAGCTAGGACAAACGAATAGCCAGTTGTAAAAGGATAAATTTGAATCCATAACTCACACCTTATAATAGGAAAAATTCCAACTGGATAAAAGCTTAAATGCTAAGAATAAAACCAACAAAATACTAGAAGAAAATGTAGGCGGTAATCTTTGTAACCTTGGCATGGACTCAAAATCTAGAAGCTATTAAAGAAAAGACTGACAAATTTAATCGTATAGAAATCACAAACTTCTGCGTGAACCTCAAAATAAACAACATCAAGCAAAATCAAAATGCAAATAACAAACTGGAAAAAATATTTGCAATTCATATCACAGACAAGGGGCTAATATTCCTACTATGTAAATAACTCCTGGGATTCAAGGGGAAAACAGTCAACAATCCAGTAGAAAAAGAATATAATTGCAAACCAGGTTTAAAGATATGAATGAGCCCTGGCCGGTTGGCTCAGCGGTAGAGCGTCGGCCTAGCGTGCGGAGGACCCGGGTTCGATTCCCGGCCAGGGCACACAGGAGAAGCGCCCATCTGCTTCTCCACCCCTCCCCCTCTCCTTCCTCTCTGTCTCTCTCTTCCCCTCCCGCAGCCAAGGCTCCATTGGAGCAAAGATGGCCCGGGCGCTGGGGATGGCTCTGTGGCCTCTGCCTCAGGCACTAGAGTGGCTCTGGTCGCAACATGGCTACGCCCAGGATGGGCAGAGCATCGCCCCCTGGTGGGCAGAGCATCGCCCCTGGTGGGCGTGCCGGGTGGATCCCGGTCGGGCGCATGCGGGAGTCTGTCTGACTGTCTCTCCCTGTTTTTCAGCTTCAGAAAAATGAAAAAAATAAAAAAATAAAGATATGAATGACACTTATTTTCACTCATCATAAGAGCAACGCAAATTAAAACTTAGACTGAAACACCTCTGTTCGCCTATCAGTTTAGCAAAAATCTGAATTAGATAACACACTGCTGGCGAGGCCGTGGGAAAAGAGGCGCTCTCATTTATAGCTAGGTGGGTGTGCAGAGTGATGCATCCTGTGGAGGGGAATCTGACAATAGCTGACGAAACGGCAGAGGTATTTCCCCTTTGACCTAACTTCTGAGGGTTCTAGACCAGGGCTACTCAACGTATGGTCCATGCACCAGTGCTGATTTACAAACTGTGATGACTCTGGCAAGATCAACGCAGAAATTTGCAGGCAAGTGTTAAAAAACAAACAAACACCCTTTATAGTTATTTGACAGTAATTTTTATGTCTACTGGATCCAATAATAAAATATTTGGGCTTGTATTTTGCAGGGTTTTTTTTTCAATTCACTTCTTTAGGGATTCACTTTTATTAAATTTTACATGATCATCCACCTGCGACAGACTGTAAATTGAAAAGTAAAACCTGTTTCTTCATTACAGATAATTGAGAAACAAAATAGACTACAGAGGCACTTGCCCACGTGTAAAGTCACTTATGCATAGGATCGATCGTTCCTGTGCCCTTCTTTGAAATAAGAGAAGACAGGAAACAACCAAATAGCTAGCAACCAGAAACTGCTTGAATAGCTGTGGTATATCTTTGTGATGGAATAGTGTGCAGCTCCAGAAAAGAATGACGACTTTTCCCTAGATTTTTGAGATGGAGAAATCTCCAGGGATAGTAAGTGAGAAAAGCAAGGTGCACAACAGTCGTTAGCACCATGCTACCGTTTGTGCAAAAAGGAGGGCAGAGATAAGTACACTTACATCTGCTTAGCTTCGCATTCACATACGCTAGAAAAATAAACCAATCTAATTAAAAAATAAAACTAATAAGTAGCAAAATAGTGATCTAGGCTTCCCAATATATACCTTTTTATATTATTTTCATTTTTGAGTATTAAATATGTTTACTATTATCTAGGCCCAAAGAAATTTTTAAACCTTTTTAAAAACTACTTTTGTTTTCCTAACACTTCTAATATGGAACACCGGACAGCTGCGCTGGTGGCCTGACTCACAGCCTCTGCACCAGCTGCCCCGCCTCCTGCTTGGGCCCAGCCACTGTGCCACCGAGCAAGCAACCCCTCATCCCGCACAGGTTGCTAAGTGAGTGACCTTCTGGTGTCACTTTCCCCATCTGCAAAATGAAAGGTTGATCTAGCTTGGGGACTTGCCAACCAAGGGACAGGGCAGGGGAACCAATCAGAATTACTTCCACTGGGGGTGGAGGCCTGGAGCCACGAGGTGAGTGATTCCAAAGGTGATTCAGCCAGTCCCCTGGGGGATTAGAGGCCTTCGGCTTCAGACTTCCGTCCCTCTCTAAGACTCAGTTCCTGCCTGACCTGTGGTGGCGCAGTGGATAAAGCGTTGACCTGGAAATGCTGAGGTCGCCGGTTCGAAACCCTGGGCTTGCCTGGTCAAAGGAATTGATGCTTTCAGCTCCTCCCCACCTTCTCTCTCTGTCTCTCTCTCCCTCTCTGTCTCTCTCCTCTCTAAAATGAATAAATAAAAAAAATTAAAAAAATAAAAAGACTCGGTTCCTAAGCCCTTCCGTTTCTCTCCTTCCTACTGCCACTACATCACCTCCGGTCTGGAAAGTTGGAGCAGGATGGTTTCCCTCAGGCCCAAGTTTGCCTCACTGTGTGTGAGAGATGGGATAGCACCTATCCTTGCATCGCTGCAAGGCTTCAAGGAACCGCCCCCACCACACAAGGTGTGTGCCCAGCAGCCCCCTTCTCCTTCCTCTGCCCCATCCTGCATCCTGGGGCAAAGGTTCCTAGAGCACCTCTTTGATCCCCCTGAGCAAAGGCTCTCTGGGAGGGAGGTCTGGCCTGGGTTTATTCCCCCGGAGTGATTTTTCACACCGTCATTCACTGAGTTATTTACTCCTCAGGGCTAAACTGGGTCCTCCCTGCTGCCTGGGGCTTGGCACTGCTGTCCCATCTCTGGTGTCTCCTTTCCCTGACACTGATCCTGGCCTGGGGACTGGGGAGTCAAAGGACAGCTCCAACCCTCTGGCCAGTCACCCTGTGCCCAACTCCCCGCTCTTCTCCTGGCCACTGTGTGACTCTGGGAAAAAGCCGTAACTTCTCCCTGACTTAGTTTCCCCAAATTGTGAGTGAGAATAGCAAAATCAACTCCCTCAGCAGATTTAAGTTTAAAAGGAATTACTATCTTCAAAAGGCCTGGACGGTGCCTGGCAGACAGTGAGCATCCGTTAGTGGGAACTCCCGATGCCCTGGGGGGTGAGGGGACTGGGGGGTCTCCTTCTGCCCTCTGCCACCTGTGCTGGATGACTTCTATTTGTCCCTGCACTCTCTCCTCCTTCCTGCTCTGGGAAACCCCTTCCTCTGTTCAGCCAGTGGTGGAGGGGAGGGCACAGGCAGTGGATGGGTGGGGGGAGACAGCAGAGTGAGCTCCTGCCCAAGCTTCTCTGCCTTTAGGTTTCAGCAAGCCACCCCTCCCCGCCCTCCCGCCTCTCCTCAGGCTCAGGGGTAGCACCCTGTCCTTACCCCCCAGGGTACCCATCGTGAGCACTCCCAAATGCTCCCAGAGTCATTCCCAAATCCCTTCCCACAGCTTTGTAAGTAGCTCTTCTATTAAACTGCCCTCCCATTGCCCGTCTGTTTCCTTGGGGGTTACAACACCTAATTGGTGATATCCAATGCATAGTCAAACATCATATTTTTATTTTTTATTATTATTATTATTATTATTATTATTTTGTATTTTTCCGAAGCCAGAAACGGGGAGGCAGTCAGATAGACTCCCACATGCGCCCAACCGGGATCCACCCGGCACGCCCACCAGGGGGTGATGCTCTGCCCATCGGGGCATCACTCTGTTGCGACCAGAGCCACTCTAGCGCCTGAGGCAGAGGCCACAGAGCCATCCTCAGCACCCGGGCCAACTTTGCTCCAATGGAGCCTCAGCTGCGGGAGGGGAAGAGAGGGACAGAGAGGAAGGAGAGGGGGAGGGGTGGAGAAGCAGATGGGCGCTTTCCCTGTGTGCCCTGGCCGGGAATCGGACTGGGATTCCTGCACGCCAGGCCGACGCTCTACCACTGAGCCAACCGGCCAGGGCTCACCCATCATGTTTTTAGACCTTAACTGAGCTTTTCCTCTCTCAGCTGCTCAGGACATCTAAGGTGTTAGGGCAACTACCCTCCCCTCATTATTCCCAATCTGCCCCTGTCCCCTACTCCCTCCCCAGGCCTCCTTGCCACCCCACCCCAGGTCTGATCGCTATCACTACAGCCCCCAAGCCTGCTCATCTGTGTGGCCAGATCCTGAGCTCTGGGGCCTGAATTAGGAGCACATCCTGAACCTCTTCCCCTCCCTGGGACCTCAGCCCTTGAAGTACCTAATTTTCACAGCAGAAGTTCCACTCGCTTATGGTTTCTATGTAAATATGTCTTCCCAGTTCCTACTGAATCAATAATTGCTAGATTAATATCACTTCCTCTACCTGGGCTCCAGCACAGCGTGTCTGCTGTTCGAGGAGAAAGGAAGGACACAGCGTATAGGTGGTGGGGGGGAGAGAGGGGGCAGGACCTGATTCCAGATCTTCTGCACCCCATGAGGGAGGAGAAGAAGCCAGAGCAGCCCACCGCACACAAACCACAGACCAGAGAGTCATCGGAGATAGACAGACCGTACACTAATCAGGGAGGAGGCAGGATTGGCCTTTCTTCAGATGAGCATTCTAATCCTTAGGAGTGCCCCTGACCCAGGGGCCCCACGGGGGCTCACACACAGGCTTGTTTGGCGGTCACATTCAAGCACTCCCCTGCCCTTGGCAAGGAAGCCAATAGAGCCTAAGAAGGGTGTGAAAGGGGGTCAGATGGGTCCAGGCAGCAAGGAATGGGGCTGGGATGTGGGTGCTGATGGTCAGAGCTGAGCTCAGCGAGCCAGGGCTGGCAGCTGTACAAACGCCAGCAAATGGGGTGCCCGCGCTGAGAGATGAAGGAGAGCGTTAATCCCCACCCACATCACTGGGACTGTTACGGGGACTGACTTTTGGAACAGACTTCTAGACACGTGGTGGGAGGTGAGGGGGTGACTTCCCAGCTCCCAAGAATTCCTCGTCTTTGGAAGTTACCTCCCCTCCATCCACAGATCAAAGGAGTAGGCCCCTGGCAGCCTCACAATTACACCTGTCCCCATGCCATCATAGCTGTTTGCACCAGGGAGAGTCATGCGGTTAAAACAGACCAATCAGACGCTTTCCCGTGGCATTTTTGGTATATAACAAGACACGCCCTTGAGGCAGGTCGGTCTTTCTAGAGGAACCTGGAACTTATAATGTGGACCGGGTGGAGTGGCCATCTTCCATCCGTCACCTGGGCTGAGGAGAGGAGCAGAGAAAATCCGAAGACAGAGACCAGTGACAGGAGACAGAGAGCAGAAACTCTCTGGGCAGCTGACAACCTTCCAGTTCCCAGTTCTAGCCCTTTCCTGAGGTCTGACTACATTCCACTTCCATGAGCCACCCTCCCCCACCCCTGTAATAAAATTTGCCCTGTTTTTGCTTAAATCGGTCAGAGTTGTGTCAGACCCAGAGTTGCCTATGCAGTGTTGTCTCCGCAGCATTGCCTCCTCGTGTCCCTTCCTGCATTGGTGTGGCGTGGGGGGCAATGTGCCCTGTTCAAAGCCATTCCTAGGTTTTCAGACGGGGGTGGCCAGTGAGAGGCAGGAGGAAGTCATCGGTGGGCTTTTGGGGAAAAGCTCTAAGAGGGCTTTTTTTTCTTTCTGCCTGGCCTACAGGTAGGACAGATGGTGCTACATTTGTCTCCACTGCTTTAAGTGACCGTCAGCCAAGTGATAAGGATCGTGGCACAGACAGCTAGGTGGAACCTGGGATGTTGAAGACAGAACCAGCTGTGGTCTGCCTGTCTCCACACTCCTCCATGCTTGACCACCTCCGTTCTGTCCCCATTTCCCTGTCCGTAAAATGGGGAGAATAACCACCTACGTCATAGAGGTGTTTTTGTCTAACAGGCTTTGAATAGCACCTGCCACAAATTAGACATTGCATAAGTCATGGTTATTATTATATACGATTACTATTATTTGAGAACAATTCACTCCTAATGTACTCATACCCCAGTTTCTCAGTTACATTAGCCAAGTGTAACTCTGGTCCCACATAATCTAGTTTCTCATACTTAAAACCAACACTCCTAAGACAGGCAAGAACCGCTATTCTTAACATGTTTGCCTGATCTGATGTTAAAATAATCCTAGAATTTCTCTTCTGGCAGTGTGTAGAAGGAGCCAGCCAACCTTCCCGAGGTTGCAGAGTTCCATGGGAAGTTCTGAGCTGGGGGTGCTGCCAGATCTACATGCAAATCTTTGTTTCATCACCCGCACAATTAGCTGACTAGTCCCCTGTCTTAGGGAGAATGCTCGCGATGCAAGCAGAGGTAAGTCTGGCACAGAATGGGGCCTTTATGAAATATGTTTATATCAATGAATTCATATACATAAAATATTCAACTAGTTACCTATGTGTTTGCCCCAGGTTCATTGTTGATTCATTTATACACAACTTCACTGAGCACTGAATACCTCGTATGTGCTGGGCCTGGTATAGATAGGGAAAGTGAGGGAGAAGAAATACCCATATGACAAAACTATGTTCCCTACTTCCAGGAACTTATAGTCTGATTAGAAGAGAGGAGACATTTCTCCAAAGAACACTATATTGCAAGGCAGAGCCAGTGACCGACCTGGGCCTGGGTCCAGATGAATAAGGGGGCACAGAATGCCTGTGCTCTACCCTGGCTCAGGGCTGCTGTCACTGGCTCTGCGGCAGGGTGCTTGGTCTCGGAGGTGGAGGAAGGGAGGCACAGTGGCAGCTGACTCTTGCTATTTTGGGAAACCTCCAGTGATAAGGAGAGCATTTTCCCAAATCACTGGCACGGCTTCTATTGCCTTCTCTCCTGCTGTTGCCCCAATTCCCTGTGGTCCCCGATACGGGGTCTCTAATGGTGCCTGGAGGCGTGTGAATGCATGTGCATGTATGTGCGAGAGAAGGCACATCCACACAGGTGCCTCGCCTACTCTGGGACTTCTCCAGTGCTCATTGTCCCGGACAGACAGTGGGAGAAGGATTAGCTGAAACTGTGGAAGGGAATAGAACTGCTGAGCGAGAGAGAAGGGCAGAGAGCCAGGGCCAGAGCTGTCGGAAGGCCACAGTGATAGAGGAACCTCTGCTCCTCTCCCTGGTGCAAAGGGCGAGGAAGACGGGGTGCGCACGTGCGCGCGCGCGCATTAACAGGCACGCGCTGAATCCCCCACGGTGCCCAAACTGGCCTCCCAACAGGCTCCCCTGCACAACTGTGCCTTCCCCTGCTTGCCAGAGAGGCGATCTTCCTACATGGGACAGGCAGAATTGCCACACTGAGGACTACTAAATCCTTCATCATTCCATTCAGTATGAGGACGCAGAAGGGGGTCCCAGCTCTCCTGCTGGTCCCAGCGCTACAAAGGAGATGGCAGCATGGCTCGATGAGCAGGGATCAGGTCATGAGAGGTCTGAAGAGAGGTGCAGGTGGCCCCAGGCAATGGGCATGAGAGGAAGTCAATGGGATGGAGGTCTGAGATGCCTCACTTAGAAGGCAGAACTCAAACAGGGCCTTGGAGAAAAGAAGGGGGAAATTTCCCCAGGCATTGGGACAGGGCATTCCAGACTGAGGGAATAGCAACGGCACAGGCAAGGACTTGGCCCTGAACCATCCTCCCATAATCCAGTGAGGCTGGGGGAGCGGGCAGAGGATGTAGAGCGAGATGAGTCAAGAAGGGAAAACTGAGGTCGAATCAGGAAGACGGCAGCGCAAGCCTGAAGCATCAGGGTTTTTACTCTGCTGAAAAGGAGGGCCCACTGATGGTTTAAGGCAGGGGAAGGGTGTGGTCGGATCCGTGGTTGGGGAAGTTAGGTGGCAGCGGACTGGGGCTGGGGTGGGTTGGAGCAGGCCACCCGTCTGCAGTGAAACTCTGAGAACTAGAATTGATTGGGTACTTCTTCCGCCAAGAGAATCCAGCCCCATTCCCAGAGCATAGCAGGATCTCAGCCTCTTCTTGTGTCCCTTGGAGGACACACCGGCCCAACTGCAGGCGGTGGCCCTGAATAGAAGCAGGGAGAGACTGGAGGACCAGGTAGGAGAGCTGGACCTTTAAACTGCTGCTGCAAGGGGGGCCCGTGCAGAGCAACCAGAGGCCTCTTCTCTTCTGATTGATAAAAAGGGTGTAATCAGAACAAAAAACCCCACCTATGGCCTTAAAAGATAAGGGCTTGAGTAAACACGGCCGCTGTGTATTGAGAATGTGCCAGGCGCTGTGCTAAGCTTTCCTTGCAAGACCTCATGGCAATTTGGCAAGAAAGCTGAGAACTGCATTTGTGATCATCATTCTCAGTTGATAGGAAGAAACAGAGGTTAGTGGGGCCAAGGAACGCGCTCAAGGTCCCAGTGGCCATTAATAACAAAGTCAATTGTTATTTGAATTGGGATTTGAACCTGAGACAGTCTGCTGCAGAATCCCAAGCTCTGAGTCATGACACGCAGGGTCCTCGAATCCCAAGCTCTGAGTCATGACACGTAGATCCTCCCTGGAGGAGAGTGGCCCAGCCCTCCTGGCACCCTCCACAGCCCTGGCTGGGAGGACTCTCCAAGCAGCCTTAGAAGCTTCATATGGTTTCCTGCATTGGCTTCCTGACCAAGGAGAGTGCTTCCTAACTATAAATTATTAAACTGACTTCCTGCTGCAAATCAGCCTCCTGTGAGTTTGGAATGTGGGAGCCAATTTTTCCAGGTCCTGATCGGCTCTGGAAAAAGAAATCCCATTCAGCTGCTGATGGACAGGGAAGAGTCCAGAGGCCCGAGCCCAGCGCAGAGGACAGGCTGGGAGGCACCCCTGCCCCATGCCTGACAGCCGGGGCCGGTGTGGGCGCAGGGAACGAGATGCTTCCTTTTGTCCCCTCCTGAGATGCTTCCTTTTGTCCCCTCCTCGAGCTCAGCCCTTGAGCCCTTGAGGACCTTGGGGAAGGGGGCTCAGCAGTCCTCTTTCCCGGCTCCCCTCCCTTCTTGCCTCCATTCAAAGTCTCCTCTTGGCTGCCTGCCTGGGAAAGGGGGAGAAAAATAGAAGGAAAAGAAAAGAGGAGGAAATAGGGGGAAACCCAAACCAGGAAAGAATGTATTCTGTCTGTGGTTCGGAGGGGAGATGAGGGTGGGAGCCCCCCTCTCGCCCCCCTGGAGCCAGAATACCATCTTCCCATCACTCACTACTTGGGGGGCAAAGTTTAGCCAAGCTCAGCACAAAATAAAATTGAGATGCAGATTCCTTCCCATTGCTGTGAATAGAGCAGATTGGATACGGAGTTTCCTCTTTTCTTCCCATTTAGACCATCTGGGCAACTGGGGCCCAGAGAGAAGGTTGGGACCAGGTGGGGGAGGGGACAGAGGCTTGGAAAGACTGCCCAGCACTTTCCAGCTCCGGAACCTGGGGCTCAGGGTGCAGACGCCTCCTCCACCCCACCCCCTTTCCCAGGGGCAAGTTCAAGCCCTCTGCACTCTGCTGTCAGGTCTGGGCCAGAACAGGCTGGGTTGGGTTCTCCTTTCCTCTGTTTCCTAGCAAAAGTCATGTGCGTTTGGCAGTCCTTCCCGCAGTCCAGCACAACCCCCCCCCCCCCCAGCTGCAATTAAAAGGAAAAAAATGTCATCACGCAAAGCTTAATAAGATGAGCCTTAAAGATCATCTGGTTCAACGCTGTGTTTGACAGATAAGGAAACAGGCTTGGGGGAGAGTATCGTGCAGGAAGCTGAGGAGAGAACTGAGACTAAATAGCAACAACAACAAAGGCTACATTCTCATGCATCAGGCAGTGTTCCATGCTCTTTATATTATGCCGTTTAATCTCTACAGTAACCTTGTGAAGCAGATTCTATCATCACCCCCATTTTATGGATGGAGAAACTGAGATACTGACCAGTTAAATAACGTGCATAAGGACAAACATGTAGAAGCCAGTTCAAACCTGGACAGTGGCTCCAGACCCGCCCCTTGCTTAGTCTCAGCGTACCCTGCAGGAAAATGGCATCATCTGACATAGCCTTGTAAGGGCAGCACTAGCCTGACAGGAATCTCGCCAGGGCCAGCAGGCTGCTTTAGCAACCATTTGCGGATGGTGAAACTCGGACACATGGCCCACTCTCATTCTGTAGTTATAACCCGAGTCCGGACTTGCTGTGATGAACAATGTATGTCAATACAAAGTCAGAACTGAAACGAATAGAAAGGGAATGATTACAACACTAGGGAAAGTGAGCAAATGGGAACCTCGTGAGGGTAACTCTGTAGGAGACGACATGCGTGTGAAGAAAATGACCAAACGAATGAGGAAGAGAGCGTTAGAGGGAGAAGCATGGGTTGGAAGCAGGACACTGTCTCACAGCTGTAGAGCAGCTGTGAGGCCATAAGGTAAACAGCACATTTGGCTGTGGCTTGCATAGTACATATTACAAACAGTGCCGGTGGTGGTCACACTAAGGTGGTATAATGAGCAGAAATTTTTTTTTGTTTGTTTTCCAAACATTCTATAATATTTGATTGTTTTGTAACGAAAACAAAAGAGACTTGCCGACTTTAATTGCTGGAATTAACTGCTAAGGATGTTGCCAAACAGAAATCAAGCTTATCTAGTCATTAGAGCAGCCTTCTTTTTCTCCTCCCCATGGGCAAGCTCTCTCCCTGGAAACATTCTGCTATCAGATATTCAGTTGCTAAAATAAAATGAAACTGCATTTCAAAACATGCATGCAGCTCAGAAACAGACAGCAAATCCAGCTAAAAGCCTGGGCTTTCAATGACAGATTCACTGGCTCAACGTGAACCTTTGTGGGAGGGACTATTTCACCCAACTCTCCTGGGCAGGGCTCCTCAACACCTGGAGAGCTTGCTCTGCTATTACGCAGAGTTTCTAAAGCCATGGATGGTGCTGATGCTGCAGGACAGTGTGAAAGCCCCCCATGCCACTGGCCTGTGCCCTCCAGAGCTGTGAAAATGGGTCGGTGAGAAGAGGAAATGGTGCCGCTGCTGTGGAAAACAGTGTGGTGGTTCCTCAAAAAAATTAAAGCTAGAATTACCCTGTGATCCAGCAATTGCTTCTGGGTATATGCCCAAAAGAACTGAAAGCAGGGACTCGAAAAGCTATTTGTACGCCCCTGTTCACAGCAGCATTATTCACAGCAGCCAAAAGGGGGAGGCAACCTGAGTGTCCATCCACAGAGGAGTGGATAAGCAAATTGTGGCCCATCCGTACAATGGAAGGTCATCCAGCCTTGAACTGGAGTGAAAGTCTGACTCATGCGACAGCGCGGATGAACCTCGAAGACATGCGGAGTAAATTAAGCCGGACATAGAAGGACAGGTACTACATGATTCCACTTATACAAGGTACCTGCAACAGTCAAGTTCATGGAGACAGAAGGCAGAATGGTGATTACCAGGCTCTCGGGGAGGGGAGACTGGAGAGTTATTCAATGTGTACTAAGAGTTTCCCTGTAAGAAGATGCAGAGTTCTCGAGATGAGTGGCGGTGACGGATGTACAGTGTAAATGTACTCGATACTACTGAGCTGCACACTTAAATATAGTTAAAATGGTAAATTTTATATTATGTGTATATTATTACAATAAAAAAAAAGATATCCTAAGATCCACTGGACTGAGGAGAACCAGAAGATGTGCTGCTGCCACCCAGAGGACCGGTCTGCTGGCGAGTGGCGCCCCCTGCTGGCCCCTCCCTGTCCCCCAAGGCACATCTACCCCTGACCCGTGAGTGTGGCCTGTCTGTCGCTGCACGCATTCCCTGTTGCTGCTGTACCCAGTTTTCACAGGCCGAGTGGCTTCAAACACATTTATTCTCTCACAGTGCCAGAGGTTAGAAATCCAACACGGGCCTCAATGGGCTAAAATCAAAGTGTCGGCAGGACCGTGTTCCTTTTTGGAGGCTCTAGGGGAGAATTTATTTCCTTGTCTTTTCCACCTTGTAGAGGCCCCCACATTCCACTGCAGGCCGGCCGCGGCCTTTCTCTAACCGCTCTCCCATAGTTACTCCTCGAGCGCACCTGGGGAGGTTCTCTGCTCTTAAGGGGCCCTGTGATTACACCGGCACAACACAGCTATAACAGGATGAGTATTGTCAAGGTCCTTGACTGAATCGCATTGGCAAAGTCCCTTTGGCCACATTAAGTAATATATTCCCAGGTTCCAGGGATAAGGACACACACGTCTTTGGTGGGTCATTCTTCTGTCTACCACACCCATCACACACACTCTTGCCCAGTCACTCACACGTGGCAAACGTTTCTGGCAACCAAGACTCATGTGGGCCTGAATTTCTGAAGAAGGAAGAGTAGCAGCCGGCAGGTGGCGCCACACAGGCTCGGGAAGGAACAGGAAGCTCTATCTAACCGAGGAGCGGTCAGGGAGCACGGTGTGTGAGCCCGAAGAGGTGAACGAAGGGGAGCAGTGTGTCCCCCAGGAAAGACGAAAGACAACACGCAAAATACAGAGGAGATCGTGGGAAAGATCTCACAAGTGGACTGCACTTTAAACAAAGAAATTCCTGAAGATTGGCACAAAAGTTTTACCAAAGGGCGATTATTATTTACCTCCCGAAAGGATTTTCCAAAGTGTTCTTCAAGTAATGAGTTCTACTGTGTTCTTAAAATAGAATTTACACCCAGTTTTTCAGCCAACACATAAAGAGATGCTTGTAAATCTATTGAAACGAAGTGAGACCAGTAACATCTGCCACCTTCTGTGCTGGCGGCGTCAGAGGGAGGTGAACGGAAGCACTGGCGGAGACAGGCTCAGACTCCAGCCTGGGCCCGGGAAGGCCATCCATTGCCGGTCCCGGTGACCTACCCTCATCTCAGGCACAAACCAAGCCCCGAGGTGCGGAAAGGGAACCGGCAGGCCGGCCAGCCGGCCCCAGGACCACCTCGCCCGCAGCTCTGCTCCTGCCTGTGCGCAGCGGGGAGAGTTTTCCAGGATGCGAGAACTGCCTGTCTCTGTGGGGAACAGAAGCTACACCCCTCCAACACGCACACAGCACTCAGGGCTTACCTAGTGGGTCATTTCTGGAATGAGACCGAGGCTTTCAATTACGGATAACGCCTGCCATAAAGTTATTAGAGAAAAGAATCCAAATGACCTGAAACAGGTAAAAATGCTTTGATGTAAACAATTAATTTCATGTCTCTTTGGGGAGCCAGCAAGAACAGGGCACCAGAAAGAATCAGAGTTTCGGCCCCCATTTTGTCCATCTCTTGGCCACAGAACCTACCGGAAATCCTTCCTGGGCTTCAAAGCAGACAAGAGAAAGGAAGGTGCCATAAAAATCTTGGGCATTACAGTTATCTCTCGCCATATCGCGTTTCACTTTTCACGGTCTCACTGTATCACGGATTTTTAAATTGCATATATTTAATTTTGTATCATGGATTTTTCGCTATATCGTGGGACTTTGCAGTATATAGGTATTTTTTATATATTTATTATCTTAATTATTAGGAAGTGTTTATGGCAGGTGACATAAGAGCTAAATGCAGGGGTCCCCAAACTTTTTACACAGGGGGCCAGTTCACTGTCCCTCAGACCGTTGGAGGGCCGGACTATAAAAAAAACTATGAACAAATCCCTATGCACACTGCACATATCTTATTTTAAAGTAAAAAAACAAAAAGGGAACAAATACAATATTTAAAATAAAGAGCAAGTAAATTTAAATCAACAAATTGACCAGTATTTCAATGGGAACTATGCTCCTCTCACTGACCACCAATGAAAGAGGTGCCCCTTCCGGAAGTGCGGTGGGGGATAAATGGCCTCAGGGGGCCGCATGTGGCCCGCAGGCCGTAGTTTGGGGACCCCTGAGCTAAATGCATAGGGAGGGGTGAGAGAGGATGGGAAGGCATGTACCCATTTGTACGTGGCCGCGTGACTCAGCTCTCCACTTCACCGGCTGACTGCTGCCTCCTCAGTACACTGGCCCAGGTCTGCCCATTTCTCAGCAATAACCAAACCTCAGACAAATCTCATTGGCTACAATACTGTCACTGCACAATGTTCAGATCTGTTCTTTTTGTTGTTGTTGTTTTATTTTTGGTATTTTTCTGAAGTGAGAAGCAGGAGGCAGAGAGACAGACTCCTGCATGTGCCCAACCGGGATCCACCTGGCATGCCCACCAGGGGGCGATGCTCTGCCCATCTGGGGAGTTGCTCCACTGCAACCAGAGCCATTCTAGCGCCCGAGGCAGAGGCCATGGATCCTCAGTTCCTGGACCAACTTTGCTCCAACAGAGCCTTGGCTGCTGGAGGGGAAGAGAGAGACAGAGATAAAGGAGAGGGGGAGGGGTGGAGAAGCAGATGGGCACTTCTCCTGTTTACCCTGGCTGGGAATCGAACTCAGGACTTTAACATGTCGGGCTGATGCTCTACCGCTGAGCTAGCTGGCCAGGGCTGGGATCTGTCCATTTTAAGAGAACGTCTATACATCTTATTTATGCAATATTCCCTATTTTTAAAATGCTGGCAATTACTTGTATTTTTTGAAATCCCTATTTATGCCAAACAAAACATGTCTGTTTGCAACCTCAGGGCTTCAGCGTCCCTCCCATTTTGCTTCTCTCTGTTCCCAATGCCCATGTGTCAGCATACCCACGCTCTCTCCTAGACGAGAAGCCAAGAAGCTGAGCAGCTGACTCCTCAGGGCCACCGACTCCATCTTCCCTCCGCTGGCCTCAGGCCCCACCGAACCGATGTTGGACTCTCCAGCTTCAGAGTTTGGCCCTCCAACGGGTGGGGGGGGGAGAATGGTGAGTGTGAAGAAGACAGAAGAGAAGGCTGACTGATGCCACTCAGGGTGACAGAGCAACTAATTAATAGAGTTAAACATCTGGTGTTTAATTAACACCCTCCCTCCTCTCGTGCCCCTCCCGTTTCCCTCTCCCATCAGGTCTCCTCCGAGGGTGAAACAGGAGCAGGAAACTGGAGGGCAGATGGGGAACGGGGGTGGCAGGGCGTGGCTGGAGGCAGGGCGTGGCCCGAGGCAGGGTGTGGGAATAGAGGGGTGGTGAGGTGACCCCCCATGAGCTGAAAGGAGCAGGACAAGTTAGGAAGAAGCAGGTTTATGTTTCAGTAAGAGAGACTCAGTCTCATCTGGAAGTTTCCTAGGCAGGAGCTGGGGGCAGAAGCTCAGTGCCTAGGCCTGAACACGGAAGTCCACGGCTCTCCCGTGGCAGCATGGGTGGTTGCCTCCCCGCTGCTCATTCTTCCATCAGTCTTAATAACAACCCCCACGTTGCACAGCACGGCGATGTGCCTAGCCCCCTGTGACATACTTTCCCAACCTCTCAAGCAGTCGGGGATGGTCATGTGCGTAGTCTGGCCAATAAGAAATAAGCAGAAGTCTGCTACTGGCCCTAGGAAAGTGCTGCTTTCCTTCCAAGAGAATAGATCAGCTGGCACCAACCACGTCTTGTCTCCTTCCTGCCTCCAGAGGAATGTGATGTCTTGAACTGCATTAGCCATTTTGACACTATGAGACAGGAGGCATGAGATTAGAGTATCCTGACGCTGTTGAGCCGGCGTGCAAAGATCAGCAGCGGCCGCACCTCCAAACCTCTTGTTAAGTGATTATATATCCCTGACTTTCAAGTTCTTGTTGATGGTATTTTCTGTTTCTTGCAGCCAAAGAAATTCCTTAGCAGTAACTCTCCTCTAAACCCTCTTCTCTCCGGGGAGATAAACTGACCACTTGTTTAATTAGAGCTGAGTGAAGTCAAAAGCAGACGCTGCTGATCAGAGCATTTCCCAGCCTGGACTGCCCAGGACCTGGAACTAGGGGCTGGAAAGTGGACAGTAGTGTGGGCTTGGCCGCATTAAATGGTGAGCTCTGAGGGGAGCCCTCTCACCGCCGCCTCCCTGGCGACAAGCACAGAGCCTGCCATGCAGGGAGAGCTCAGCTGACATGTGCTGTGTGAATGAATACATGAAAGGATGGGTGTGCCACTGCTTGGCATAGGTGTCCCAGTGACAACGAGCTGGCAAGAAGGGACTCCCTAGCAGCTAGGTTGAATCTAGCTGATTCAAGACCCACGCTTCTGCCAAGGCCGGCCTGCAATACCTCTGCCCTTCGGAAGTCCTCCCACCCTTGTTCTTATGATGCCCACTCACCCTCTTATTTAACATCGGATCAAATCTCCCTGTTTGCTACACACCTGGCTCCCTGTTTGGACTGAGAGTTCCTCAGGCAGATGCTACAACCCATTTTAAGCCCCCAGAAACCATCAGTGTCTTGAGCACTGAAGGTAGTTGATAAATGCTTTTATTTGAGGTTGATGCTTTGAAAGGGCACTAAGAGGCTGATGATATAAAGAGTTGCTCAGAAAAGAGACACCCTAAAAAGAATAGTTGCCAGATGTCCATAGAATTGCCTGAAATTTTACCTTTAGACATGAACTACTTTGACTAGCTAGGTCACCTTAAGTGAAACACTTAACCACCCTGAGCAATAGTTTGTATAATGGGAATAAAAAGGCATAATAATAATGAAGCTCATTTCACAGAGCCCTTGTAAGAATAAAATCAGCGTGACAGTACATTGTAAGAATGTTTATTAAAGCCTTTAAATGTGATTAGTCTTGGAAGAATTATCTCAGCAATTATTCACTTTTGAAAATAATCTCCCAGCTCTTAGGATGGAGATGAACCTTAGACCTGCCCCTTCCCAACCGCTTCACAAATTATCTCTATGCCATCTTCAGAAGTACTTGAGGAACTTTTTTTTTTTTTTTTGTATTTTTCTGAAACTGGAAACAGGGAGAGACAGTCAGACAGACTCTTGCATGCGCCCGACCGGAATCCACCCGGCATGCCCACCAGGGGCGATGCTCTGCCCACCAGGGGGCGATGCTCTGCCCCTCCAGGGTGTCACTCTGCCGCGACCAGAGCCACTCTAGCGCCTGGGGCAGAGGCCAAGGAGCCATCCCCAGCGCCCAGGCCATCTTTGCTCCAATGGAGCCTTGGCTGCAGGAGGGGAAGAGAGAGACAGAGAGGAAGGAGGGGGTGGGGGTGGAGAAGCAAATGGGCGCTTCTCCTATGTGCCCTGGCTGGGAATCGAACCCGAGTCCCCCGCATGCCAGGCCAACGCTCTACCGCTGAGCCAACCGGCCAGGGCCCGTGAGGAACTTCTTGAGTTGAATTAATGTGCCAATTTACAGGAGAGAAAAAGGAGAGGCCAGTGTGGAGAAGGAACAGCTGCCGTGGGAACTGCTGGTGCACTGCCCAGACGCCCATTCCTGGGCCGTAGCACCCATTTCCCACCCTCCGCACACCTTCTTAAGTGGCCGGCGCTTAGCCTATGGCAGTCTCCTCACCAGATATGCCCGAAGACTACAACGCTCCCCCCACTCAGGGGCCATGGGCATCACTGAAATGCCAGGGTGTGAAAGCTCTGTATAACTTCTGTGGTGCCCTTCACACACCCCCCCCACGCTCTCTCAGCCGTTTCGCGTGGGCACTCCCAGTCAACCCCTTGCACAAAAGTCTCACCCCCAGGCTCTGTGTCCACAGAATCTGGCCCAAGACAAGCCCTTAGGAGGCCTTTGCAGAGGAAGGCTGACAGGAAGCCGGTGTCTGGGCCAAAGGGCACACCTCTCAGCCCAGCATTCTGCCCCCTCCAGGACTGCAGTCAGACCATCTGGCATCTGCACCTCCATCCTCCATGCCAGTGGTAGTCAACCTGGTCCCTACCGCCCACTAGTGGGAGTTCCAGCTTTCATGGTGGGCGGTAGCGGAGCAATCAAAGTATAAATAAGAAGATAGATTTAACTATAGTAAGTTGTTTTATAAAGATTTATTCTGCCAAACTTAGTGAAAATCTGACATAAAGTACTTGGTAAGTAATTATTATTATATGCTTTCACTTGCTGTAACTCTGCTTTATAAATTTTATAAAGTAAAGTTACTTCCCCACTTTATAAATCACCATGACTGTGGAACCGGTGGGCAGTTAGAAAATTTTACTACTAACAGAGATACAAAAGTGGGTGGTAGGTATAAAAAGGTTGACTACCCCTGCTCCACGCCCTCCTGACCTCCACAACACCCTTCCCTCTCTCCGCGGAAATGTGTAAATCTTCTCCAAGACCCAGCACTTTCCTGGAAAGTTGTCAATCCAAAAATCATTTGGTCTCCATGTCTCAAGTTTATCAGGAGGATCCCCCAGGACCGTGTCAGCCCATAGACTCACAGTATTAGTGGAGAAAGGGCCTTGGGAGATAGTGTAACTGCCCTTTACAGTTTAATTTGGATTATACTTCTGCATCCAGGCTTTCCCCTCTCATTATAATTGTCATAATTATGGTCTGCTTTATTCTCCGCTAACCCGTTAACACAGCTGGACAGAGTCCAGCATGGACGCTGAGCCTCCACCCCAGGCTTTGTTTGTAGGCCTGGCCACCTGAGAAGCAATGACTTTGAGTCAGAAGGAACAGGGCCCTGGGGGTGACAAAGCAGTGAGGTGGGCGGGAGCTGCAAGGGGCTGAGGGGTCTAGTCCCCAGGAACAGTGCCTCTTAGATTGGAAGGGGAGGGAAGCTGTTTGCACTACTGTGTAGACAGCCCATACCCCATGCCAACATAATTAGAAATATTGCTTTATAAGAAAAAAATAGGAAAATCAAGTACATTTGGATCTTTGTGAAGTTAGACATCTGACATCATCCTGTCCATTCCCCCAAGCTCCAAGCAAGACAGCTTTGCCCCACCCCAGAACAGCTGGATTTGGGGGGCGGTCACTCCATGTCACCACCTCTTAATGACCTTATCAGTGTCTGGTACCCCTTACTGTCAGGACATTCTTGCATCTTTTCTGCTCCATGAACCAACATTTATCAAGGGTCCTAATAATGCCATGGTCCCCAAGTACTGGGGAGGACACTGTGTCTCTCTTTGGGAACCCTGTCTTTGGAGGATTCCATGGTCTTCTGCTCACATATTAACACTCACCTCTGATTCCGTTTTCCTCAACTTGCCAAATCCCACATACTAGGTCTTCCAATGAAAACACACGGTTTCCGCTCTTGAATAATTATGTCTAGGCTTTACTGGGTTCTTTGTGGTATGGCAGTGTGGTAATTATTTCACAAATGTTGTCTTCATTTCATCCTCACCATATGCCTATAAAATGGGTTTTATTGCCTTTTGACAGGTGAGAAAACTGAGATGTTGGGTTGCTTGCCCAGAGTCACAGAGGAAGTAGCCAACCCAGGATCTGACCATGGATTCGTTCGGTGCCCAAGCCCAGGCTCTCAGCCAGCCTGCTTCCCACCTCCTCACGGTGCTGCTGTAGAGCTGGGGCCCCTCGGAAGCAAGGCTGGGGCTGGAGACTCTCTCCAGCTATGGGGTGCAGAGCAGACAAGCTTCCCAGGTCTCCTCCTCACCCCTGAACCCAACCCCGAGTCCAGCTCGGTTCCTCTCCCCCTGCTCAGAGCTCCCTTCTTCCATCCCATTTGGTGTCGGCCTCTAGGTCTATTTTCTTCATCTCTCCCGGCTGGGAATGCTGCCGCCATCAGGGCCTTCGATCAGATTTTCTGTTCCAGCTTCTGCAAAGAGGGTCTCAGCTCCACTCCCACCCCACTCTGCCCCTCAGACATCCAGCGCCTGGGTCCTCCCGCCTTCCGGAAGCCGGCCTGTATTTGTATTTCTAGGGTAGGTGAGTCCTCTGTGCCCCGCCGAGCTGTGCTTTGCCGCAGGAGCTGGAGCCACTGGCCCCTTCTGCTCCTCCACATTAGTCATCCCCTTCCAGTCACGGCTCATCAGCTGGGCCAGTGGCGGGGGTGGCAGAGAGCAGCAAGGCAGATAATCCAAGGTGGTGGGAATGTAAAAATCTCTGTTTGGTTGTGGAAGGTATTTTTGGACCTACAGTTGAATGTGGGTGTGTGCGATGTGCTGGGAATTCACAACACTTCAAACCAAATCCTGAAGAGAAACCAGCAGGGCCTGACTGCTGGTTTTAGGAATTAGAAAACCGTCTGCCCTTCCTCGTCCCTGCTGGGCTGGGTAGCTCAGTGTCTTATGCTGGCTGTGCTGCTCCCTCTCTAGAAACCAGACCCACATGGTCCCCCGACCTTGAGCCTGGCTGGTGGGCACAGGGGGAGGGGCAGAGTGCAGACTGGCACTCCAGAAGGGCACAGCCACGCCTCAGGGAAGCTGCTAGTCACCTCCAGCTGATGACGGAAGCCAAATAAAACACATCTGTGAAAGAATTTGGCCCGCTGACAGCCCAGTTTGCAATCTCGAGCCCATTTTCGCCTGTCTCGGAATTGCCTGGAGGGCTTGTTAAAATAGATGGTTGGGCCCCATCCCTAGACTTCCTGATTCAGTGGTTCAGGAGCTGGAGTCCGAGAATTGGCATTTCCTACAAGTTCCCACTGATGCTGAGTTTAGGAACTGATGCACACTTCGGGAACTACTGTTCTAGACTGGTGCTGTACATCTGGGGAACCGGATGCTTCCTTACCTTTTAACATTTGCTAGTCTTTTTCTAGTAAGTGTCAACTCAAGAGGCAATCATGTCCTGAAGCAATGGAAAGCAATGAAAGTCAGATGTACACTGAAGAAAGGGCGAAAACACCTTTTTCACATGTCAACTATGCATCAGATGCTTTCATAAACAATATCTCATTTAATCATTGCAACATCTTGCTAGGAAGGTTTAAAAAAATTTTTTTTTTTTAATACAGGGACAGAGATAGAGTCAGAAAGGGGGATAGATAGGGACAGACAGACAGGAACGGAGAGAGATGAGAAGCATCAATCATCAGTTTTTCGTTTTGACACCTTAGTTGTTCATTGATTGCTTTCTCATATGTGCCTTGACCGCGGGCCTTCAGAAGTCCAAGTAACCCCTTGCTCGAGCCAGCGACCTTGGGTCCAAGCTGGAGAGCTTTTGCTCAAGCCAGATGAGCCCACACTCAAGCTGGTGACCTCGGGGTCTTGCACCTGGGTCCTCCGCATCCCAGTCCAATGCTCTATCCACTGCGCCACTGCCTGGTCAGGCGCTAGGAAGGTCTTATTGTCCCCACTTTACTGCTGGGGATCTAAGGCACAAAGATGTTCCTGACCTGTTTAAGTCCCACAGCTAGTAAGTGACAGTTCTGGGACTGAAATGCACATCAGCCTAACTCCAGTACGTCTTCCCAAGCCATAAACTCCACAGAGAAACAAGGTCCCTCTGCAGTAGATGCCTTCTTTCTGGGGTTGAGCAGAATGGCCTCCTCTTCAGGGCCCTCTGAGCCTGTCCATCAGGGCAACTCTCAGAGGAAGGGCACGAGCAAGAGCCAGGAGACCTGGAGAATTATAGGTATCTTTTGCCTTCTTCTGAAGGGAATGGTCAACCAAGACCTGCCCTTGGGCGCTGTCCAGTGACCTATAATTCCAAGAAGATGGGCTGGGCCAATTCTGGGGCAGCATAGGGCCCTATGAACGTCAGGTGTGAGGAAGCCACTCCTGAACAAAGCACTTTAGTCCTTTGGAATACATCATAGAAGGAAGAGGGAATGGTCTGGTTAATGTCTATGAACTCCTAAGGGCAAGAACCATGTCTGTTTTGCTCAGACCGTTATCCCTAGCTCCTAACACAACGCCTGACACGTCGTAGACACTGAATTTATGAGTTAAATGAGAATGACTGAATGGTGGAACAAAGAATAGGGAAATTTTGTTCTTAGCTTCCCTTTGGTTAATGTGCCCACTCCTGGCTAAAAGTTCACACACTCATCAAGCAGTCAGCCTTGAGAGGAAAAATGTGGGCAGGTGATAATTCTGCTCAATGTCATTGATTGGAAACATTTTCCAAATCTAACATGGGCTGAGAAGCAAAGGTATTAACAGGTCTACTAAGAAATGACAAGAACATATTCACCTCTGTATCCCCAGCCACTGTGTCTGCTGAATGAATGAATGAATGAATGTGAGTCTCCCATCCTGCATGCCCACTGGGGAAGGTTCACACCTTGCTGCGTGGGTGGCGGCGTGCCTCCGCACAGGAAGCCTTCCATAAGACTTTCAGGAAGAATGTGGACTTGGAGTGGAAAGTCCAAGAAAGCCCCGGCTTTCTCCCTGAACTAGTCAACAGACACAATCCCAGTGAAGGCAGTGCCAGGCTCTTAGTCCCTGGGCCCTGCTGCCTTCCTTCTCTTTAAAAGAGGGACAATAATAACGACATCCTAGATTTGTTGTGAAGATGAAACGCTTGTGAAAGTAGTGCACTGGCCTGACCTGTGGTGGCGCAGTGGATAAAGCATCAACCTGGAACTCTGCGGTCGCCGGTTCAAAACCCTGGGCTTGCCCAGTCAAGGCACATATGGGAGTACAGGCTTCCTGCTACTCCCCCTTCTCTCTCTCTCTCTCCCCTCTCTTAGCTTAAATGAATAAATAAAATCTTTAAAAAGAAAGGTGATGGCACTCAACCAATGCCTGTTGACCAGATGAGTTCACTGAGGCACCCACCATGGCTGGGTCACTATAGGGTTGAGAAGGGTTCCTCACCTCTCCAGGCAGAAAATTCTTCCATTGTCTAATTTGTCTTCCTCTTACTGCAATTTAAACCCTTACTGTACCATTCATGGTGACAAGGAATATGATGGCAGATAATGGGACCTTTCTATAATACTGGTTCTCCAGTATTTCCGGGAAACCAGCAGGAACAGACTCTTTGGAGTCACGCAGTAACGCCGTGAAGAGCGTGCATTGACTTAACAATGACTTAACGTTGACTTAACAACGGACTCCAGACCTCATAGCAACACACAGGGTCTGGCTGTCCCGGTGAATCCTTTCCCCTGCCATCCAGTACACTCTTATGGCTCCCTTCATCCAGCCGTGTGTGTGTGTGTGTGTGTGTGTGTGTGTGTGTGTGTGTGTAAAACCCAGTCTGGAACAGTCATCCTCAGGCCTTGTTTAACCCACTAGCTCCAACTGATCCCACTGATGCTCTTGGGCAAAGAGGCCAGCACTGGGGAGTTGGTAGAGTGGTGAGGAGGCCAGGCCGGGTGCAGCTGAAATGATTCAGCAGAAAGGTCAGTGTCAGGGATCAGGCATATCCCCTTCCCTTTGGCGGGCTTGTTGCTCTTCCCAACCAGGACCTAGTCAGGTCCTGTGTGCAGTCTGCAGTCAGGTTGCCATCCTTTCCTTTTTTTTTTTTTTTTTTTTTTTTTCTGAAGCTGGAAACAGGGAGAGACAGTCAGACAGACTCCCGCATGCGCCCGACCAGGATCCACCAGGCACGCCCACCAGGGGGCGATGCTCTGCCCATCTAGGGCGTCGCTCTGTGGCGACCAGAGCCACTCTAGCGCCTGGGGCAGAGGCCAAGGAGCCGTCCCCAGTGCCCGGGCCATCTTTGCTCCAATGGAGCCTTGGCTGCAGGAGGGGAAGAGAGAGACAGAGAGGAAGGCGCGGCGGAGGGGTGGAGAAGCAAATGGGCGCTTCTCCTGTGTGCCCTGGCCGGGAATCGAACCCGGGTCCTCCGCACGCTAGGCCGACGCTCTACCGCTGAGCCAACCGGCCAGGGCACCATCCTTTCCTTTTAACAGAGAAGTCAGGGGCCCCGAGAGCAGCCGGAGATCCAAACACTCAGAGTGGGCAGCTAACTCGGATCCTCCCTCTCCCCCTGCAGCTCCTGGAAGGTCCCCTTCTCCCCAAGCCAAGTCTAGATGGCTCACACTCAATATGGCTCCCAAAACTAGGGGCTGGGACCCGGATACTGAGAGCACCCCTACTGATGGACGACACATCATTCAGAGTATCTACATGCCCTGTTTTGGAAATCTGAGAGCTAGAAATGACTGAATCCCAAGGTCCCCAGAAAAATTCCCCTCATTGGGAAGCGAGCAGTATTGAGACTACAGCAGGAAAGGGAAAAAAAAAGGATGGCTGCTCCTCCCAGTCTGGGTCCCTGACACCCCTGACTCCAGCCTGTGTTCAGGTTATGCTTCTGTCCTTCTCTCCAATCCCACCCCTAGTTTCCCAGTAAGAGGTGCCAGGTGGGCCTTGGTCCCCAGAGCCCTGAGGGGAGCCAGCCGATGAGCCCTGAAGCCCAGGGAGTGACGGCCAGCAGAGGACAGCACCCAAACCGTGTGCTGTGGGCTAGTGTCCTCCCCTCCCCCGGGTGAGTGGGGCAGAGCCTGGCAGGCTGTGGAAGGTGCTGGAGTCGCCTTCTGGAGAGAGGAAGATAATAAAGGCAGCGGGGAGAGATGGAGGGAGGGCGGGAGGGATGTATTAAGGACCAGGACTAGAAGGGAACAAAGAAAGTGGAGCAGTTCATCTGTTAAGGTCATGAAACAAAGGGCAGTTTTTCCTTTTGGTTTATGTTCTTGCTGTAATGGTGGTGTCTGTGCAATAAATAAAACAGTGAAGGGAGAGGCTGGAGTCTGTGCTGGAGTTGTAGTTGGGTGAGACTGCAGATTCCCAGGGAGGGCAGACGGTGTGGAGTCCGGGACAGGCGAGGGGAGAGGCGGGGAGAGATGCTGGGATTTCTCAAGCCCTTCAGGGTTTCCTCTGGGAGGGCTGAGAGTTTTCTGCATCAGGCTCAGTTCCTGGTGATCTGGGTGCTGTCAGTGCAGATCCCTGAACTTCCACAATATAATTGTGCCCCAATTCATCAGGGCAAGGCTGTGGATTGACTGGGCGCAGGCTGCCAGTCCGCAAGCATGCCGGGCAGCACTCAGACCCATCTGGCAGCAGACGGTCGGCTGGAAGAAGCCAGGAGAAGGAGCCCAGGCACCCCATCCCCCACCTGCTCCCCGCACATGCCACATGCTGCAGTCCAGAAAACGAGAAGCCCACAGGTGGCTGGCTGATGAGGAGGGAGGCTGAGACAGCGAGCAGGACACCTGCAGCCCCACTGTCCACCTCTAGCAAGAAGCCTTCAAGGGCCCTGGTTGGTGAGAGCATCATCCCGATACACCAAGGTGTGGGTTCCAGCTCCTGTCAAGGCACATTTAGGAGTCAACTAATAAATGCATGAATAAGTGGAACCGCAGACTGGTGTTTCTTTTTCTCTCTCCTTTCCTTTCTCTCTCTGAAATCAATGAATAAAAATTTTTTTTTTTAAAGCGCCTTTCCAAGAAACTGCTTCATCCCCTCCTCTTGTCAGGTGAGCGCATCCCTCCTGCACAGACAGGTCAAAAACAGGTCTGAATGAAGACCAGGCCTGACACTACCCCACCGCCACTGCCCTAAACATGCCCCTGCAACACGCAAGGTGCACGGGGGTGCAAACTCATCTGCGCGTGCACACACCCACGCTAACGCTAAGACGCCCAAGATCCAGACTCATTCTTACAAGGCATCTCCTGCAGGTACAATAACAGCCTCACTGCTGTCCCAGCTGTTGGCACCAGGAAGGCAGGTGACTGCTCCTTCTAGTTTGGGGTGGGGGCAGGGCAGGCCACGTGCTGGAAAACCTCTCAGGGGGACAGTATTTAGGAGGTGAGCAGGCCTTGGGGCTTGGCGGGGTGGGGGTGGGGGCAGAACAGAGAGCTTCAGCCCTGGGCCAGGGGACGGGAGGAGAGGAGGGGTCTTTACAAGAAGTACAGTGAGCTCTTTCTGACCCAGTACAAAAGCGGCTCTTCTTAGAGACAGAAAGATGGTCAAGTTCTGACAAAGCCCTTCCAGTGCTTTATGAATGTCTCTGTTTAAACCTGGTCATTGGTGCCAAAGCCCCTTAAGCTCTGTATTCATGGAGCCCAGTTATAATAAGAATAACAGCTAACAGGCTTACTATTTGCAGGCATTTTTCTATAAAGACTTTATCTGTTACTCACCATGGAGCTCCTGCCCCATCCCCCATCTCCTGTACCTAATGGAACTGCCCGGTGCAGCGTGGCCGCGGTCCGGCACTGCTGGGTAGAGCACAGCCATGGTGGAGGCCTACCAGAGGAGCACCTGAAGTGCAGAAATTCTGGGGAGATGCCTGAAAGTGTCCTCTGCTCAGGCCCAAGAGCAGCAGGGACACAGAAGGGGGTGGGGAGCAATGTCATTTTTCTTCTGGAAGCTGTAGTCAAGTGCCTGCAGGTGTGGTCTGCAGACAGCGGTGGGAGGCGCTGGATGAGGAGTGGGCCTGGGGGTGGGGTGGAGGGAGGCACAGCTGGGCCCGACCGCCAGGAAGGCAGCTGCTGCCAGCTGGTGAGGAAGGAGAGCGGTGGCTGCTCCCCTGTCCAGCTGCGCCTCTCCTGGCTGCGGCCTGAGCCCCCGCGGCAGGGGAAGGACAATGAGACTGGAGCCAGGGAACACGGACGACTGCCTGCGGAGGTGAGGACCAGGACAGGGACCCGCCACTTCCTCTTCTTCCCACCACTCACCCTGTCTGCGTGAGCACTCACAGAAACACATGGCCCTGGGTTCAAATCCCAGCCTCGGCACCCTTTAGCCTCTCAGAGTGGCTTTCCTTATCTGTAAAACCACGCGGGTCCGTGACGGAGATTAAAAAAGAGAGTGCACACAATCGCACTGGCTGGCACCTAGAAAGCACGGGATAAATGTCAGCCATGATCTTAGCATCGTTATTAGCGTTGTGATTACACAGACCCAGCACATCCCTCACTGCAGACGCTTGCAATAGCCCCCTGAGCATACCTCCTGTCTGTCCTCTACAGTCCATGCTCACTGAGCTGTCTGAACAACCTACAGCAGTGGTGATGATTTGGTCACATTATTCTGCTAATAAACCCCCTCCAGCTCCCTGCTGCCTACAAGATCAAGTCCAAGTGCTCTTTCCATCTGGCACAAACCACCCTTCCTGCCTCCTCCCTGGCCATCCCCTCTCCTCAGCTCATCCCCAGCCGTGAGGGTGCCCACAGCTCAGCCACTGCTGCTACTCCTCCCTCCACGCGGAATGCGCTCTCCTCCGAAGGGGCCTTCCCTTCCTTCAAGGCTCACACCAATGCCCACTCTTCTGGGAAGCCTTTTCTGACCCTTCCACGGCTCACGGCTTCCTCTGCTGACAGATGCAGCATGTGGTTTATCCTGCTCCTGGCACCAAGCCACCCTGTGCTTGGCTGTGCGTGTGAGAGCAGAGCTTCTCAAAGTGTGGGCCCTGGACCAGCAGCAGCTACATCCCCTGGAAGCTTGTCAGAAACGCAAATTCTCAGGCCCCACGCTTGACCACGAGAATATCTGGGCAGGGGTCCCAGTAATCTGTTCTAACCTGCCTTCTAGACTCTGATGCACGCTCATTTGGGGAACCACTGGTGCAAGATACCCATACCCTAAAAAGATGCTGCACAAATGCTGCAAAGATACTGCTGCTGGGCCTCACCTGCAGAGATTCTGGTTTCATTGGCCTGCGGTGGGACCTATGCACCCACTTTATTTTCCTCCCACTCTTTTATGAGTATTTTCAAACCTACAAAGCTGTTAAAAGATTGTACAATGAATATATATATATATATATATATATATATATATATATTTATACACACACACACAAACACACACACACACACACACACACACACACATACATATATATATACACCCGCTACCTAGACACTACCATTGGTATTTTGCTATGTTTTATTTAACACCTATCTGTCCATCATCCCTCTACTCACGCATTCATCCATTTTATTTTTTGATGCATTTCAAAACAAGCTGCAGACATCACAGACATCACCCAAACACATGGGAGTGGTTTTAAAACCCTCCAGGTGATTCCACTGTGCAGTCAGGGCTCCTTTGGTCTTGGCTGGGAACTTCTGACAACCTCCTAGCCTCAGCTCCCACTGCGAAATCAGGATGATGATGACGACAATGATGATGCCTGCTCTGCCTTCCCGCTGCCACAGAATGGAATGAAATCACAAAGCCCTTCATGTAGGGCTTTGCGATCAGTTGGAAACAGTCACTGGCTGAGGGCTGGAAAGAGGTGTCCAGAGCTGTCATAGAGCTGCCAGGTAAGATACAGGCTGCTCAGTGAAATCTGAATTTCAGATAAACGGCAAATAATTTTGTAGTACAAGTATGTCCGAAATATTGCATCAGGCATACTTACACTACAATGTGTTTCATTGCTTATCTGAAATTCAAATGTCAAATTTCACTGAGCATCCTGTAGTTTTTCTTTGCTAAGCCTGGCGATAGGAGCTAAGCCCTATTCTGTGGTGGGCATCAGGGTCGGGACCGTTCGCCCAGAGAAGGATCAGGGCTGTGCAACAGCAACAACTCCTCAGCCCAGCCAGTCCCTCTGGTGTCCTGGAGTGTGGCCTGCAGGCCCTGGGCGGGCAGGCAGGGCCAGGCAGGGGTCTGTTCTAAGCTGACATCTGCCTCGGTGTATTGTGATGGCCATGGCCTTGCACCCAACATGCCACTGTATTAGTCAGAGTTTTCTAAACAAACAGAACCAATAGGATGTGTGTATATGTGTGTGTGTGTGTGTGTGTGTGTGTACACATTTCTAGATAGACAGCTATTTATTTTAAGGAATTGATTCATATGATTATAGAGATGAGAAGTCCAAATTCTGCAGGGTGGGCTGGTAGGCTAAAGACCTAGGAAGAGCAGATGTTGCCATTCAAGTCTGAAGGCTGTCTGCTGGCAGGATTCCTGCTTGCTCAAAAGGAGGGCCGTCTTTGTTCTGTTAAGACCTTCACCTGATCAGATGAGGCCCACCCACATTATAGAGGGCAATCTGCTTCATTCAAAGTCCGTCAATGAAATGTTAATCTTATCCAAAAACATCCTCACAGAAACATCCAGAATAACTTTGACCAAATACTTGGGCTCTGTGGCTCAGTCGAGTTGATACAAAATGAACCATAACAGCCAGCAAGTCTCAACCATAAGCACACAAAAGTATTGCTTGGAAGAAACAATTAAAATACAGATTCCCCAGGCTCCACCTAGAGATTCTGATACATTGGGTCTGGCATAATGCCCAGGAGCCAGCATTTTAACCATCATTCCAGATGGTTCCAATCCAAAAGCTCCATGGGCCCACTTTGGGAAGCGCTGCAGTTGGAGCTCAGTAAATATTTGCCTAGTAAAGGAATGCTGAAGACAACAGTGTGGGCAGGAAGGACCCCAAGCCAGGGCCATGCCACCCCTGCAAGACTGTGTCCTGTGGGCTCTGATGCAGGTGCAGCAACAGCAGATGGGAGCCTGCTAGCTAGTCCTACCCCAGATGGCAATACACAGCAGCATTTGCAGACAGACACAGAGACGGGGCAAGACATGGGCCTACACCAGTCTTGGCACTAACCCAAAAGGCAAACCCCTGAACCTCCCCTGACCCCATTTGGACCCTAGGGTGCCCCTCAATCTTCCGTGTGAGTTGGTGGACGTGATCGGGCTCACGAGAGTCCGATGAGATCATGGCTCAGGAATCTGTGTGCAGTTGGTTGCCCCTGAAAAGAACCGCTCACTCAGCTGGGGAAACGAGCAGAGCAGCTGAATGTTCACAGGCCAGCAGGGAGGCGGGGCACAGGGCGGCAGGACCGGCAGCATCCCAATCACCGGCCAGCCGGCATTCTTCCCTTCCTGCAGAAAGGAGGAAAATCGATCTGGGACAGTAGAAGCCCATTATGATACAGCTTGTTTTTTTAACAGACTCCCACAGACCACGAGTCAAAGTTATGTCCCTGAAAACCTAATAGCTAAATAGGTAACAGCCTGGGGGTGGTTAGGCCTGCCTCCCAGAACCAGCATCTTGGGCCAGGTGGCCCAGAGTGAAGCTCTGAGAGTAGAGAGGAAGGACAGGGCTTCGTGCTGGAAGGCTCACGTCCCCCCCTGCCTGATGCAGGGGGCGTAAGTCCATAAATGCATGTTCAGCTCAACTGGGCAAAGAGCCCAGGGCAAGAGAGGACAATGACGCTGTTCCTTCTTCTAGGCCCCTTGGGCACCTGTGATGGGTGCTGAAGCTCTGAGGTGCTCTGTTCTTGCACCTTTTGTGTGATCTCAAAGCCACCATGCTGGCTCCACCCTGTCATCCTGCCCAAATCTTGGTGAACTTCTTCAATCAGCCCTGAAATTGCATGGTGGCTGGAAAGGGGGTTCAGAGAGGAAGATGTGGGGGTGCAAAGAACACCTTGAAAGGATAAAAGATTGGGATGCTATAGCCTGGGAAAAGAACACGAATATCAATGGATGAAGGAAGTAGGGGGGAAATCAAAATTATCCCGTCTCTGAAGGGCTATGACCTAGAGGGATGGCCAGAGATGCCCATTGCTCTAAGAACAAAGCGAGCCACAGAGAGCACGAGAAAATCAGAACCAAGCTGCCGGGCAGAGCTGGCCCCGCCCCAGGGGGAACCGCAGCTCTGCCTGACAACACGGCCGCAGGAACGGCCAGCAGCCCACAGTCCCCTGACCACCCCTTAAGGCTGTTGTCCATGAACACTGCCACACTTCCCCCAGTCTGTTCCTATGTTTAGCTATGTCACTGCTGGGGGTTACAAGTTCCATATAAGTTTACTCCCTGCTGTGTAAATAGCACTTACTCCCATTGGTGCTAAAGCTGCCTTTTCCGTTCTTCAAAGGGCTGCCCACTGCCCCTGCCCCATCTGATTTCAGGGACTTGGTGATCAAGTCCCGATGTCACCTCCACCATAGCCTTAATAGAAGGGGTCACAATTGGGATGGCCCCACCTTACCTCTTCCTGCCTGCACCGGAGTCCTAACAGATTGTTAGTCTCACATTAGAAAGACAATTCTTTAGCTGATGGAAATAGGCCACCCATGCAGTGTCGCTGAGATCAGAACCCAGTGCCAGGCTGTTCCCAGCCCCCTCACTCTAACTCCGGGCTTTGGGGCCAAACCAGAACGCGGGGCCACAGCCTTCAGGGGACGTTTCCGCAGCTCCAGGCTGTGCGGGACTGCGTCAGACTGTTGGCAACTCCCAATTTGGAGATGTGGCTTGTTTTTTTTTTTTGTTTGTTTGTTTTCTTTTTTACTTATTTTATTATTTATTTTCCTCCTAAATGTGTGACAATGGGCTAAAGTGAAGTTGACACTGTTTTTGTGCCATACACACTGGGTGACCTGATATTCCATCACTTGGAAGCTTTTGATGTCATCAATTTTTTTTCCTTTCTTTTCTTTCTTTTTTTTTTTTTTTTTTTTGGACTCTGATGCAAAAATGCATCAATTCCTATCTCTGACTCATGACACAAAACTCTCCTGTCCCGGGATGGCTTGTCGCGGTGTGGATCTACAGCACGCAGGAAGGGCCTCGCTGTCTCTGGGAGGCTGGCACGCTGCACAGGGCAGGGTGAATGTAATCCCACACTCCCCGCGAAGCTTCCAGCGCAGGCCAGTCACCTGGCCAGCCTGGCTCTTCCTCGAGACAGGCAATGACCTAAATTATTACAATTATTTTATTGTGTTGAAATATACATAACATAAAATTTACCATTTTACTGTGACAGCTCCTACAGACTGAACTGTGCTTGGGTTGCATTTTTCAGGGATTTGACATGGTGATGGGGCCAACTTGGACTTGGTGAACATGTTAAGAACACTACTCTTTTATGGATTCTTGCTGTATTGGCCAAGAGTTTGCTTAAAGGCTTTTAATCACTGTAAAAAAAAAAATGGAGGACTGGATGAAGAAGATGGGGCACATATACACCATGGTATACTATTCAGCTAGGAGAAATGATGACATCGGATCACTAACAGCGGAATGGTGGAGTCTTGGTAGCATTGTGTGGGGTGAAATGGGCGAATCAGAAAAAAACAGGAACTGCAGGATTCCATACATTGGTGGGACATAAAAGCGAGACTAAGAGGCATGGACAGGAGTGTGGTCGTTACGGGGGGGGGGGGGGGGGGGGGGGGGGGGGGGGGGGGGGGGGGGGGGGGGGGGGGGGGGGGGGGGGGGGGAATGGGGAAGAAGGGGGAGGGGGAGGGGTACAGAGAGAACTGGATGGAGGGTGGCGGAGGACGATCTCTCTTCAGGTGATGGGTATGCAACAGAACTAAATGACAAGATAACCTGGAAATGTTTTCTTTGAATGTATGTACCCTGATTTATTGATGTCACCCCATTAAAATATAAATTTATCTATAAAAAAAAATTTACCATTTTAACTATTTTTAAATATATAGTAGCATTAAGTATATTCACATTGCTACTATCACCAGCACCCATCTCCAGAGCTTTTTTTCATCTTCCCAAACTGAAACTCTACACCTATTAAACACTCCTCCTCCTTCCCCTCATCCGCCAGGCTCTGGTAACCACTGTTCCACTTTCTGTCTCAGTGAATTTGACTATTCATATAAGTGGAATCATATAGTATTTGTCCCTTTGCAACTGGCTTATTTCACTCAGTAGAATGTCCTCCGGGTTCATCCATGCTGTGGCACGTGTTACCAAATTATTTTTAAGGTGTAGCAGCAGGTGGCACTTGGGGAGTGGGGTGAAAAATAGAAGCAGTTCCTGGAGTGGCACCCATCATTGTTGGACATGGGCACACCCTTGTTCCATGTGTGTAGATGCATGTGTGCTTGCACACTGACCTCCATGAGTCCCTGCGGGCGGCCCTCCCACCCTTTAGGAGCAGTTCTCAGACTTCCCTGTGCATTAGAGACACCCAAAGAGCTGGTCACAAGGTGGGTCCCAGGCTCCGAGGAGATTCCTCTTGGGCAGGGTGCAGCAGGGCACGCTGAGGAAAGAGACGGGGCACCGCACTCTGAGGCTGCTGCATATGCAGCAAGGGAGGGACTGGACCCCAGCCTGGCTCGTGCACAGCCAGTCTGCATTAGATAGCTTCTCTGGAAACACCAAAAGGTACAGGCAGGATCTGGCAGGAAATTGAGTCGCCACCTCCCCCTGGGCCCGCCTGGCCTCTGAGAGTCAGCTCTAAACTTCTCACACCCTTCCCAGAGGGGGTTCCCATGCTTCTCTACAGTTAACCGCTGGGCTGCGCACAAGGTCAGGGCACTGGCTGGGGGCTCTGCAGGGAGGAGAGACAAAGCAAGACGTTCTGGGGTGTCTGGGTGGAAGGAGACGAGAACACCAAGGCTGTCACACAAGTAGAGTTTATCACGAGCCACGAGAGAGGCACCTCAGCCACTGGTTTTCTGCGCAGAGAGAGCAGTTTTGGAGCAGGGACGGCTCCTCAGAGGAGATGGCACCTGAGGTGAACGGAATCTTGACAGTAGTTACGGGAGGAGAGGTAGGGAGGCGAGGTGTGGCTTTGGGAGGCAGCCAGGATCCAGTGACAGGGATGGAGGAAGACACCGTGAGTCAGAATTCTGGAGACAATTCCAAGCGCTCTGCAGTTAGCCGTGTGACTGTGGCACGTCACCAGGCCCTGCAGGCTGCTGTCCCCCATGTCAGGGGCGTGGCTGGAGTGAGGGGAGAGGAGGCTGGGACCGTGCTATGGAGGGCCTTGAGTCCAGCTAATTCAGCAAGACGCTGAGGGTTCAGGGTTTTAGAGACTCGTACTCCTCTTAGCCACAGGCTGAGGGAGGGGTCTCTCTTGACTTCATTTCCCACGTTAGGGATTCTGTCCTACGAGTGTGTAGTTTCTGCAGGAGGGCTTCCTCCGGTTCCTGGGAGGACTTCCAGCCCCTCCCGCACCTGCTCACAAAATCAGGAAAAGTGAACTCTAAATAATTTATAAACATGTTAAATAAGCCTGGTTCTAGCTTTGATCCCTGGGGCGCTCGCTGTTAATACTCCCCTCATTTAACATCAGCCTAAGCCAGACATCATTAGGAAGGGAAATCTCCTTCCCTCTCTTTTAAAAATCATGTAGCTTAAATGGTTTGGGATTATTTGCTGCTTTGAATCATCCCTGCCACTGCTCCTTCCCATTACGAGGATAATTAAAAATTGACTACAGTTGGCAAAAAGCATTCAACAGCCAACTTTGTATTTGGTTTTTCAAGTGCCCCAGCCCTCCCTGCCTCCCTCCCCTCACCCAGGCTTCCCTTTCTTGTCCCCGCAGCCTTGCAGCCCCCCCCCCCCGGCCCCCACCCCAGGTCTGCTGCCTGTAAACACACTCGGGGCCCCATGGAAACCACACACTGAATGGAGGAAAAGCAGGAGACCATTCACTTTCCTCTTATTCCACTGCCCCACTTCCTCCAGGCACCTTGCCTGGTGTCCCTTGGGCCCGCGGCCAGAGTGTGTTTGTTCGGCTGCCCTGGTCACCCGGGAATGGAGTGGGCTCAGATCCCGGCCTGTCCCCCGGCTGGTCATTCTTTCTTTTGAAAGTCACTCTCTCTGATGGGCTAAGGCAAGATTAGAGGCTTGAGGAGGAAGAGCTTGTCTCCAGTCATGGGGCCGGGGGGGTTGGGGGGTGCTGACAGCAGGCAGATCTCAGAGGATTTCAGTCAGAGCTCTGTGGGAGGGGTGCCACCTGTCCCCATCCCTCCTACCACAGAAGGGCACGGGCTTCCAGGCAGTCTAACTCTCTCAGGGCTGCCCCAGGACTGAGGTGATCACTTTTATTTTCCCCTGCCCCCGATGAGAACCACATTGAAGTCATCACAAGGATTTTTTTCTTTATTTTTTTCTCGATATCACTGATTTCTAGTATTCTAAAATCTGAGAAATTATTTTGCGAGCCTAACAGAAATCTGTTCTGCTTCAAGTTCAATGAATTATGGGTAGTTCCGGGTTCAGGAAGCTGAAGCCCCATCTCTTTTGTATAATAAACTATCAGAAAAACAAAAACAAACATTAATGGCACACAAAGAATTCAAGCTGCCTGGAGAGGGAGTATTGAGATTAGAACATAGAGAAGCTTCTAGAGTGAGTGGCTGACCTGAGTGGTGGTGAGAAGAGTGAACCTTAATATAACCTATTACTAAAGCATTTATTTTGTGGTTTACTATATTTGCTTTATAATATCTCAATTTAAAATTAAAAGGGAAAAAGTTAAATGGGAAAAATCAACAGTGACTGTCAGCACCAGTCCGCTGTATCACCGTTCAAGCCCCCCTTGCTCTCAGCTTGACTTTGGGGTGAACAACCCCAACTCCTTTAGCATCTCCTCCAATGGTCAGGACCCTCCACCAGATGTTAGCCAAATGCAGTGACATTTGTGTCAAGGGAACCTTTCAGGGTAAGTCTGTGGACCTTACTTAAACGGACAGAGAGCTAGGAATTCCTTGAGCTTCCAAAGTTGATTATCTGACTGTTCTGTGCCGGCTAATTAATAAATATCTAAAGCCCTGGCAGGTTGGCTCAATGGTAGAGCGTCGGCCTGGCGTGCAGAAGTCCCGGGTTCGATTCCCGGCCAGGGCACACAGGAGAAGCGCCCATCTGCTTCTCCACCCCCCCCCTCCTTCCTCTCTGTCTCTCTCTTCCCCTCCCGAAGCCGAGGCTCCATTGGAGCAAAGATGGCCCGGGCGCTGGGGATGGCTCCTTGGCCTCTGCCCCAGGCGCTAGAGTGGCTCTGGTCGCGACAGAGCAACGCCCTGGAGGGGCAGAGCATCGCCCCCTGGTGGGCAGAGCGTCGCCCCCTGGTGGGCGTGCCGGGTGGATCCCGGTCAGGTGCATGCAGGAGTCTGACTGTCTCTCCCTGTTTCCAGCTTCAGAAAAATACAATAAATAAATAAATAAATAAATAAATAAATAAATAAATAAATAAAGCGAGAATTTGACCTGAGACTGCGTTTCATGGTAGCCTGGCAGTGAGGTGGGGAGTAAGTCGATGCCCTTATCTACCCCAAAGATTGTTGGATGCTACTGATGTTTACCTAGGAGAACCTAAGAAGAATCAGGCAGGACCTGATTAGCCAGGGTCAGTTCATCTCAGACTGGCACCTAGGACTGCCCATTAACTGTTCACTCTTGTGATTCTCTCCATTACCACTGATGGGGGTGGCAGGGAACAGGGTCTGTGGAGGGAAAAGAGGAAGGAGGATAGAGAAGCAAGGGCAGGTCACCCTCAGGTTTGGCTTTAGCAAGATATTAATTCATCAGCCTCAAAACTGGTCCAGCTCTGAAGAGGAGCAAATAAATGAAAACTGGCAAGGCTGATGAGGCCGCCTCCACCATCTCTACAGTGTTCTGCTGCAGGGGCTTTGCCCGTAATTCTCCAGCTAACCTCCCCCTTCTCTTCTCATTGGCTGCCTCCGCCAAATGACCTCCTTAGATCTTGTGAGATATATATTTCTCATATATATTTGGTCTTCATCTACAATTCCTGGCTCACAGCTCCCCAAACCTTTTGGATTTCCTCAGTGATGTGAGCAGAGCACAAAGGTGTCTTTGGGTGTTACATAAAGGGACTTCCAGAAAGCACCTAAATGGGAGCTCGTTGACAGGGGAGTCAACTTTGATCTGAGGGGGCTGCTGGAACTTCCAGTCACACTCCTCACCCCTGCCTCTCGACTTCTAGGGTTGGGAGAGGGTCTAGAGGCTTAGTCAGTCCCCAATGGCCAATGATTTAACCAGTTGTGACTGTAATGAAGCCTCCATAAAAGTCCAAGTGTACGGGTTTCGAGAGCTTCCAGATTTGCGAACACGCGGTGATCTGGGGAGAGTGTCATCCTTGGAGAAGGCATGGAAGCTCTGCTTTTTTCCTGTGCCTTTTAAAAAAATTTATTGGGGTGAAATTGGTGGTTAAAATTATACAGGTTTCGCCTGACCAGTCAGTGGCACAGTAGATAGAGCGTGGGACTGGGATGTGGAGGACCCAGGTTCGAGACCCCGAGGTCGCCAGCTTGAGCGCGGGCTCCTCTGGTTTGAGCAAGAGCTCACCAGCTTGGACCCAAGGTTGCTGGCTCGAGCTAAGGGGTTACTCGGCCTGCTGAAGGCCCACAGTCAAGGCACATATGAGAAAGCAATCAATGAACAATTAAGGTGTCACAACAAAAAACTGATGATTGATGCTTCTCATCTCTCTTCGTTCCTGTCTGTCTGTTCCTATCTATCCCTCTCTCCGACTCTCTCTCTGTCTCTGTAAAAAAAAAAAAGGATACAGGTTTCAGGTGTACAATTCTAAAATACATCATCTATAGAAAGCATTGTGTGTTCACCATCACAGTCGAGTCTCCTTCCTTCACCATTTATCTGCGCCCCCCACCCCCATAGACCTATGCGTCTCTTCCAGCTGGCTGTTCCTGAGTTATAACCTTTTATTATAAAGTGGTGCTCTAGTAGGTAAAATGTTTCTTTGAGTTCTGTGAGCCACTCTAGCAAATTAGTCCAACCCAAGGAGGGGGTTGTGAGAACCTGATTTATAATCAGTTGGTCAGTAGTACAGGCTGACAGCCTAGAATTCTAACTGGCATTCTGAGTTGGGGTTGTGGGGGGCGTTGTTGGAACCTGCAATTTGTAGCTAATTTGTCAGAACAGGTGACAACTTGGGCTTGCAGCTGAACCCTTAACGTGTGGAATCTGATGCTATCTCTGGGTAAATAGCATCAGAATTGAGCTGAATTCTTGGACAGCCTACTGGTGTCCAAAAATTGCTTGTTGGAGTGGGAGAGCCTCCACACACACGCTGGAATTGGGTCCAGGAACCCTTCTGGATTTCACAGGCTCATTCACGAAAGGCCACCCCCCAGATGGGAAGCAGCACATACGGGTTCAAAGGCCTGGAGTGGGCCCTCGCCTCAGGTCCGCCTGCCCAACCTCCCACCCCTACAGCGAATGAAGATGCCCTAACAAGTGCCGTGATGGCCAGGGGATGGATTCCTCATTAAAAATGTGTCTGGGCTTGTCACTAAAGTCCTTTTTCTTTGTCCCTTGTCAGTTGGGGGCTACCAATCTGTCCATGTCTCTTTATGTCCATCCGAGGCCTTCAGTTTGGGCCCGTGGTCATCTCTTTGCTCTTTCCCTCTCTGACACTCTGGGGCTCTCCTGCTCCAACCAAAAGTCATGGCGGAATTCTGGGCACATCATTCATGTTTTTCTGTAAGAATAATGGCAAAGGAAGCTACAGAGGAAGAAAGAGGAGGGTAGATTTTAACTCTAGTATTCAACACAGGGGAGTCCCCAGGGACAAGACTGAAAATGTGAAGGCCCAGAGAGAAGCACGTTAGGGAAAAAAATCATTTCCCCTCTGTTGGTCCCAAGGACTTCCTTGAAATAAATTATTTCAAATGTATTTCTGTATTCTGAAATGTTTTAGAATGAATAAAGTATTTAGAATAGGGTGTTTTTACGTTCCCAAACCATATCTAAAAATTATGCAATAGGATTTTATGTTAAACAAGCTACATCAATCTTTTCGTCTGCATATAATGATGCACCTTGTTTGACATTCTTTTCTAAATGACCTACAGAAAAATCAATTGTTCCTGGGAACCCAAGTACATTTCCACTTATAAGTACAGAGGAAAGTAAAATAAATTACTTTAATATCAAGTATGGGAAAATCTTGTCCTCGGCAACTCACATTGTTGCAGAAGCACTGGATCTAGGGTTCAGAGGCAGATCTGTGAAGAGGCGAGAGGGCTGTGGCCAGGGGATTTAACAGCTCTGTTTAAAAGAAACCCAGAACATGTCCCAGCCCAATGCTGCAGGCAGTGGGCATCTGGGGGAGGGGGTCTGGAGAAAGCAAGGCCCCCCGACGTTGTGGCCACACTATTGTTCGGCTCCAGTCCGCCCCAGAGTCTCTCACTGCACTGGAAAGACATGGGGCCATATTTAGAAAAACATGGTGTAAATCAAGAGATAAATTAACCCATGAAAAAGGAGAGAAGTTCCTCTCTACCTAGGCTGATTTTCAGTTTTCAGGACTCTGGGAAGATGATAAAAATGGAGTGTTAGAAGAATCAAAAATGACTCAGAGTGATGGCTCAGAGAATGAGGCTGATTAGATAAAGTTCTATGGAGCAAACTGTGGTCAATGATTTTAAAGGTTTCCTTATCCTTTCTTTCCACAATTCCTTTTCTAAAAATAAGTGCTGTTCTGTTTCTCACCAACACCAAGTCTAGAAAACATAATATTGTCCTTTGTCTTACTCTAAGCATATTGTAGATAGATTCTTCTAGTCAAGGTTTTGCCTACTTTTTAATTTTTTTTTTTAGCAAGAGGGAGAGGGACAGACAGACAGGGACAGAAAGATAGGAAGGGAGAAAGATGAGAAGCATCAGCTCATAGTTGTGGCACCTTAGTTGTCCATTGATTGCTTTCTCATATGTGCCTTGACTGGGCGGGAGGGGGGTGGGGGCTCCAGCCAAGCCAGTGACCTTGGGTTCAAGTCAGCGACGTTGGGCTTCAAGCCAACAATCATGGGTCACAATCTATGATCCCACATTCAAGCTGGTGACCCCACGCTCAAGCTGGTGAGCCTGCACTCAAGCCAGCAACCTCGGGGTTTCAAACCTGGGTCCTCAGCATCCCAGGTAGATGCTCTATTCAGTGCACTACTTGCTTGGTCAGGTAGATTTTGCCTACTTTTTAACAACTGTCAGGAGAGAAGAAATGCTAGACTTTTGAAAGGACAGACACTTCTGCAAGAAGAAATTTAGGATTATTAGCAAAATAAACTGTGACATATAATTTGATATATCCAACAAAATAATTTTAGTTTCTAAAAATCAATTATATACAAACCATTTTTTGATGTTCCAAAATAAAGAGACATCAGATCTTGTAAAAATCACCAAGAAAAGGTTTTATACAGTGTGTCCGTCAAGTCATGGTGCACTTTTGACCGGTCACAGGAAAGCAACAAAAGATGATAGAAATGTGAAATCTGCACCAAATAAAAGGAAAACTCTCCCAGTTTCATACCTATTCAGTGCAGTTCGATGTGGGCTCACACACAGATTTTTTAGGGCTCCTTAGGTAGCTATCCCGTATAGCCTCTACAGACTCGTCACTGACTGATGGCCTACCAGAACGGGGTTTCTCCACCAAACTGCCGGTTTCCTTCAACTGCTTATCCCACCTAGTAATGTTACTCCTATGTGGTGGCGCTTCGTTATAAACGCGCTGATATTCACGTTGCACTTTGGTCATGGATTCGAATTTAGCGAGCCATAGAACACACTGAACTTTCCTCTGTACCGTCCACATCTCAACTGGCATGGCCGTGGGCTGCTCTGCTGTATACATGGTGTTACGTCATCTGCGCATGCGCACATGCTGCCACATCATCCTACAGAAACTGGGAGGGTTCTCCTTTGATTTGGTGCAGATTCCACATTTCTATCGTCTTTTGTTGCTTTCCTGTGACCAGTCAAAAGTGCACCATGACTTTACGGACACACTGTATATATGTTCGTTTTCTTTCTGACATTTATAAAAACATTCTCTTTCCTGGTGCCTCCCAGATTTCTGAAAAAATTTTAATCCAAGATAAGACACTCCTGGTGCTCCCCAGGAGGCAGAAAGAGAGGCAGGATGGGGTACCAGGAGGCAAGGCAGATTCCAGACACATGCGTTTATATGTGGGTCTGGTGTGTGTGTGTGTGTGTGTGTGTGTGTGTGTGTGTGTGTGTGTGTGTTGGCCCTTCCCGTTATCCCTGAAGTGCCAACGGTGGGAAGAGAAACAAGGACAAAACACACACACACACACACACACACACACACACACACACACACACACACACACACACACACACGAGCTTCTACTCAGCCAGGGAAAAACTCTCAGTAGAAGTTAACCCCATAACCTTGCATTCGCTCCACCCCTCTTCAAAAGAGATTTGAAATACTTTCCCAAACTTTGCTGCACTTTCCATGAGAATGGGGGATGTTCCTGCATAAAACATGAGTTTGGGAGAGCAGGGAGCAGGCAGGACAGAGCTGCAGGCCTGGGGAAGCCTCTGGGAGTGGGGGGCGGGGGAGGAGAACAGAGCGGTGGGGGAAGGGAACGGAGCTATTTTTTTTAGGCAGCATTTCTTGCAAGCTCCTTGGAGACGGGAGAAAGGCCGGGAAAGGTCTCAGTGGAGGCCGGGTGGCTCACTGAAGCGGTGGAAAGCGGAGTGCTGAGCCTGACCCGACAGGGGGCGGATTGAGGACCTCCAGGAAACCTGTGCCAAACGTCTGCACTGAGGAAGGAGAGAGGGGAAGGGCCTGGCAGGGGAAAAGCAGGAGGCCCGTATTAAATACTGAGGACCATGGCACTGTCCCCTCCTAAATGGCAGGCTCACACAGGAGGATCAGAGACAAAAGTTCTTTTTCTTCTGGTGTCATCACAGAATCCAGTCCAGCCCTGGGCCTTTCACATTCTGTTTGTGAATGACGGCAGGTGGCCAGACAGGATTCTTAGCCGCTTATCAGCACCCCAGCGAGTAGGATTTAGGGGTCTGCAAGAGGTCTTCCCATGGGCAAACCGGTTATTAGTATTGCTTGAATTAACTCAGCGATGGGCTAAATGCCAGCAGCAGGAGAGAGATGCTAGGGCATTCTGCTCCTCTGGGAAGAGGCGGCGTTCATTCAACTCGCTGGGGCAGGGCTCGCAGCAGAGGCTCTGAAAGAGCAGGCCTGCTTACGCGGCTGCTTCCAGGCCACAGGGAGTGTGTGGGGTGGCTCAGAGCTGGGCATCTTGCGAGGCGAGGTGGGCTCTCAGGTTCATTGTGTACACCACAGATGCCCCGTGCTCACTAGCCGGCTGGCCCACCTCTGGCCTGTGCTCACTAGCCGGCTGGCCCACCTCTGGCCTGTGCTCACCAGCCGGCTGGCCCACCTCTGGCCTGTGCTCACCAGCCGGCTGGCCCACCTCTGGCCTGTGTTCACCAGCCGGCTGGCCCACCTCTGGCCTGTGCTCTCTAGCCGGCTGGCCCACCTCTGGCCTGTGCTCACCAGCCGGCTGGCCCACCTCTGGCCTGTGCTCACCAGCCGGCTGGCCCACCTCTGGCCTGTGCTCACTAGCCGGCTGGCCCACCTCTGGCCTGTGCTCACCAGCCGGCTGGCCCACCTCTGGCCTGTGCTCACCAGCCGGCTGGCCCACCTCTGGCCTGTGCTCACCAGCCGGCTGGCCCACCTCTGGCCTGTGCTCACCAGCCGGCTGGCCCACCTCTGGCCTGTGCTCACCAGCCGGCTGGCCCACCTCTGGCCTGTGCTCACCAGCCGGCTGGCCCACCTCTGGCCTGTGCTCACCAGCCGGCTGGCCCACCTCTGGCCTGTGCTCACCAGCCGGCTGGCCCACCTCTGGCCTGTGCTCACCAGCCGGCTGGCCCACCTCTGGCCTGTGCTCACCAGCCGGCTGGCCCACCTCTGGCCTGTGCTCACCAGCCGGCTGGCCCACCTCTGGCCTGTGTTCACCAGCCGGCTGGCCCACCTCTGCAGGCTCTTCCCTACAGGGAATGAAATGGAAACGACCTAACCTCTTGTCTGGAAAAGGCCAGGGTATAAGTAGGAAGCTTTGTTTTGTTTTGTTTTGTTTGTAATTTTGAGAATTTAATGATACCCTCAAGACAACAGGCCATGCTGGTAGAATGTGGCTACCGGATTTTTTTTGCAAATCCCTAGCTGTTGCAAGATGGAAATGATGAGACAGCCATCGAGCTGCAGTGGGAAGGGCCCCCAAGGTGTTCTATGGCTGCAGTGCCCAGCATCACCCAGAGGACATGTTAAACACAGACCGCTGGGCCCTCCACCCTGGAGTTTCTCATTCTGTGGTCTGGAGGAGTCCTTAGGACCGGCGTTCCTAACAAGTTCTCAGGTTATGCTGCCTCTGCTGACCCGAGGAGCACGCCGTGAGGCTCCTGCTTAGAGCACTCCCCCAGTTTATACATGAGGAACAGGCATAGGACTTTAGTGGTAAAGTGAGGTACAAATTGCCCCTTTTCTGGAGCTTCTCCTCCACTGGAACGAAAGAATGTGGAGGTGAGTCCAAAAAGAGAGGAAAAACACCACATGCGGTTAAAATCAAACACACACTCTTTCTATCCCCCACGAAACACCAGCCACTCAGATCCCACTGGAGGGTCCGAATAGACAACTGGGGTAGGGAGGAAGGGGTCAGTCCCAAAGTTGAACAGACAGACAGCAACAGGAGGAGGAAAGGCAGGGAGGGAGGGAGGGAGGGAGAGAGAGAGAGAGAGAGGGAGGGAGGGAGGGAGAGAGGGAACAGACTGTGGAAAGCAATTAACCCAGACTGGAGAACCAAGGGGCACTAGGGAGCCTCTTGCCAGCCCTGGGGGACTGAGATTAACAAGCCCCACTAGGACTTGGCAGTTTGGAACAGCCTTGCTGCTTCCAGCTGTGACTTGACCCTAGATTTCAGTCCTCTCCCAAAAGCCTGAGGGTGGGGATGGAAAGCTCTGCTGGGACAATAGCCAGAAAACCAATTAGCCTGGACCTCAACTGGACTCCCCTAGTGGTGCGAGGGCCACCATGTCTGTCAACCTCCGTATTCCTGGAGACTGAACTTCGTGAGGCCAGAGGCAGCGTCTAGCACGGGCTGGTATAAATTCACATCTGCTTACGCTTCAGTGTACCTCTCCTAGTCTGGGACAGCCAGAGGGGCTCCTGGTACTAATTGGCACGTGATGTATGGGCAGGAGTCCCCTTCTCCAAGATGCCCTCTCCACACCTCTCTCCCTGCTCCACTGGGGGAAGAGATCTTTTCTGACCAGCACATGTTCTGACAGTCAACACCCCTAAGTGGGGGATTGGGCAGGAACCCCTAAACCTGTCAGAAGCTTTACCTGCTCAGCTATCGGGTTCCCAGGCTCACAGTCCCATTTCCCATCAGCCACACAGAGGCCCCTGGGGGCCAGTGGGGGCAGTGAGTTTGGGTCACTGCCTGATACTGCTCAGGCTCAGGTGGCAGGGAGAAGGGTCCTTCACGCAAAACTGTACTGTGGCTTTTCCCTATCATTGGACCTTGAACTGGCCCACCTCTCTGTCTCTGTTTCACACTGGGTGAGTCTCATGTCAGTCCTGGAAGTTACATACACCCACGCTTTGCCCTGCCCACGGACCCTATGCTCCTCTATGAACAGCCAACCCAGAACAAAATAGACACGTGGCAGGTGGGAGTCCTGCTCCTTCCTGGGACTAGGACACTACAAACCTCAGAGTATCACAGCACTGTGGCTTCAGAAACTGCAAATCAGAGCCGTTTACGGCCCCAACGCTTCCTAGCTCATGAGATTTCTCTCCCCTTTTGGCTTTTGGGCAAATGTCAGGACAGAATGGTGGTGCCCTGCAGTGGGGTTTTCCTTCCCAGACCTCATCCCCACAGATGGAGGCCCAGCCCAGACCCCCTGAGCCTCAACACCATGTTTCTACTAGACGGAGCTGGAAGTCAGTAGAGACTGAGAGGACTAGACTGATTCTCAGCCTAAGTTGGGTGGAAAGATGAATGAGGTGACACGAGCCCAGAGCCCAAGGTGTCTGCTCTCCCAGGCCAGAGATGGCTACACTTCAGGTGGCCATGCTGAGACCCAGTCCCATGAGGCCAAAGGCCACCTGAGGAGGGAATGTAACAGCAACAGCAACAGCTTTAATGGGGACCAGCATTCTCAACTGGGGTAATTTTGCCTTTAGGGGGACATTTGGTGATGTCAAGACACATTTTTTAAATTTTAATTTTCATTTTTCAATTATATTTCACTTTCAATACTATTTTGTGTTGGTTTCAGGTATACAACACAGTGATTGGAAATATTTTTGATTGTCACAAATGAGGGCACTTCTGGTAACTAGAGGCCACAGATGCTGCCAACCATCCTACAAAGCATTGGACAGTCCCCCTCACCAAGAATTAACCGGCCCCAAATGTCAGCGGTGCTGCTGTGGAAAATCCCGGCCCTAAACACAGCTGCTCCCGACCTCCACTATGATTTGGGAATTGCAGCTCAGAATTCTCAAATGAGTCAGAATGCCAGTCCTCCATTCCTGCCTTGGATTTCAGACAGGCCCCAGAGGATCAGGATGTACAGGAGGCATGGGGTGCAGAGCTGTCCCATCCCCCCAGAACCTCTGGAAAGCTGGAGATGTTCCCCAAAGGGCTTTCAGAAGTCATCACATCCCAACAAACTTTATATGAAACTTGATGGAGCCACAAGCAAAGACTACACTTGCAAGGGAGCAGAAAGCATGATCACAGACACATGTGGAATGCTAGAACTAGAACTAGAAAGATGGGCACTCGCATGGAGTCCAAGGAGACTGGAGAACCCTGCAGGAACACAGGAAGCACGACTTCCCTCAGCAGGCAGGCAGTGGGCCCCTACTCCCAGGTGCAGCCCAGGCTGAAAACATAACCGAGGATGACAGTTTACGTGGGTAGGCAAGGACAGAGCTGTCACAGAGGGTCCCTGGGTCTCAAGGGCTGCATCTCCCTAGCCTCATCATGTCTCATTTTGCACATTCTAGGTGGGGTCCTGCCACTGTCCCAATGCCCTTCCCTGGCAGTGCCAGCAGCAACCTGGCCCTCAGGAGCCCAGCAGCCCCTGGTCCAAGTGAGAAAGTAGAACTAAAAGTCCTTGTCAGTAGCCCCAGGATGGCGATTGTCACAGCAAGAGGCATTGTGTCACCCAGCAGGGAGAGAAAAGAGCGACCTCGCTGCTCCCAGCCCTTCAGCCAGCAGGGTTTTGGCCACAAGAGTGCAAGTTGGCTCCAAACCCTGCAACACCTGTGAGTAGCGGGTATTTTGGGCGGCCATCCCTCCGCACATTCTCAGGCACCTCTTTACCCAACCAGGACAAGAAAGCAGGGAGAAGCTTCTGCTTCCAGGGTCCCCTTGCTCCTGAGAAAAACATCTGCAGCCCTGCTCCTCTGATCCTCCACCCCACCCACCTGGCAGGAGACACGGGAAGCGACTGCCTCGACTCTGACCTAGTCCGCTGTGGCTCACGTGGACACGACCGGCAAACATGGAAAGGGACATCTGTCCAGTACTCACCACTAGCGGCTCAGCCTCGGGGTGGGGAAATCAGACGGCCGTCAGCAAGAGGCGCAGTCCCGGGGAAGCCGGCACAGTCAGCGGGGCAGTGTCCGAGCCAGGGGAGCCGCTGGGCTCTCCCACTCCTCACCCCCAGAGCCAGCGCTCCGGACCCGGCCCCCCACCCCCCAGGGCCGCAGGCACAGGACCCGGGTCCCCCCCAGGGCCGCAGGCAGGCTCGGCTCCCGGGTCTCTGAAAGGGGCGGGGCTTCCTTGGGCAGATGAGGGCTGGAGTCCCTGCTAGTGTTTCTCAGTCCAGGGGACCAGGACTGCTGCTACTGCTTTCATAGAAAAAAAAAACAAAACACTTCTCTGTAAAATCAGCTCAGGCTGCTGCATTCAGGTGAGCAGGAAAACACCTCCATCCTGCCTGGCGGCCCCAGGTAGCGGGGTCCGGCTGCAGGGAAAGCAGGACCCACGCAGCAACCCACCTGGAATGGCTCCGATTGTTCCTCACGGCGGAGCCTGCTCCCAGTTCCAGACAAAAGCGCTGGAGACAGCTCGCAGACCCAGTGGCACACCAATCACCAGCACCCAGGCTGTCCTCGGCCAAGCCTCAGCCTCCCCACCGAGGCTGGCTTCCGCTCCCGAGTTTCCTCAAAGGTGCCTGAGGATGTTCGGGGATGATACCTCCTCATAGAGTGGATTGCTCATCCCAGAAATAACTCAAACTTAGGCTGGAACAGAGAGCCATGGCGTAGGTAGACGGGGGAAAGAGATCCCTGCCAGAGGGGTGTGTGTGTGTGTGTGTGTGTGTGTGTGTGTGTGTGTGTGTGTGAGAGAGAGAGAGAGAGAGAGAGAGAGAGGTTGACCAGGAGAGGAGTGTGAGAGGCAGGCTGTGTGCATCTTCCTGGGGTGTCTGTTCCTCTCTGATTTCCATCTGATCCCTCTCTCCTCCTGGGCTCTGAGATGGAGGTGTTGGGGGGCTGGGGGCTGAGTCTCACAGATCCAGGAACAGGCAGGAGACACCATCCTTCCCTCCATGCCTGGAGGGTGATAATGCCACCCTCTCCCTCCTACCGCCTCCACAGCTGCTGCTGTCAGCAGTCGGCTTCCTCTGCTGAACACTCTTGGGTAACAACTTTGGAAGAAGCAGCATTTCACAAAAGCGTCCACAGCACAGTCCCTCATTTTTCCAGCCCAGGTCCCCATGGTGGTCACTGCCCTCCCTGACCCTATCCCAGTGCCCAGTCTCTAGAAGATGGAGAGCCCGGAGCCTCCCTCAACCTGCTCTCTCAGAGCCATGGCCCTCTTCTCCCCTTTCCTTCTTCCCCCCCCACCCCGGGAAGGAGGGGCCGGCCCCCACGGGGCGTCCCACCAGCGGGACTCCAGTGAGCCGCAGACTCCTGTACCACAGCCCCGCACCCAGACGGGCCACACTAAGGAATGTGAGCAACGACTTCACGTTGTCTGCACAGCTCACCCTGACAGAAACCAGGACCGGGGACAGTGGTGGTGAAAGTCAAGGATATTCTCTAGCTCTTGTCCCCACCTTCCATAAGACAAATTGTCAATAGGCCTGAATATCGCCTCTGTTTTTTCATGTCCTGGCTACCACTGAGGAGGCCAGTACTCCACTGTGCTTTCAGCATCTTCGGAGATGACTGTGGCTTGCTCCCAACTTTATCCTTCCTTGATCTTTGAAATTTGTGGGGCTTTGGTCTCTTTCCTACCTTTCCTGCCATGCTTGGTTTGTGCTGATGGATTATTGGAGAGAAACAGGGAAGACTGTAACCAGGGCCAAGATCTGGTATAGGGACGAGTTCTTTGGAGAAAGGTCACCACCAGGCTGTAACACCCAGGCCTCGGAGAAACCCCTGCTAGCTTGACCACGCAAAGTGACCACCTAGGTGGCTACGTATTGTGGGTAACTGCCTAGGCTCAGGGGTTAAAGCCAGGACTTTAAAACTTATTAACTGTGTGATCTTGAGCAAATTGCTCGAATCTGAGATCCAGTGTCCCTATGTGAAAATAAGGAATGTTAATATCTACTTCGTAGAATTGTCCTAAGGATGAAATGAGATAAAGTGTGTTCGGCGCTACCAACATGCTTAGTCACATGAGACCCTCAGGGAATGCTAGATCCCCGTTTTCTTGGAATCCTGAGATGAATGTGGTGGCTCCACAATGGGAAATAGCCTCCAGGTGAGCTGTTAAAGAAGGGGAAGGGCCCAGTCTGAGAAGCTGAGAGAGACATGGAGAAGAGCCAAGGTATAGATCTGGGAGCAGAGGCCGAGGGCAGCGTGCTGGAAAAGCTAGTCCAGCAGAGGAGGCAGGACACAGCACAGGGCAAGCCCTGCTGGGGAGTGGGACCCCTGCAAGGGCTGGAGGAGTCACAGGAGAGGACAGAGCACAAAGCCAGGGCTGGAAGAGCCCCTCGCCCAGAAGAAGTGTTAGTCTGGGCTTTTCTGGAATGGAATCCAGGAACCATGGCAGAGAGTGGCTGGATCAGAACATACAATCAGAAGCCAAAATGGACAAACTGAGGCCTAGATAGAACACAGCCAAGTTTCTCCAGAAACCAGGAGGGACGTAGAGGAAATGGCCCATGCTCTACAGAGAGCTCCACAACCCAAGGATCTGGGCTCCGAGAGAGCCCTTGGGCAGAAGAAGCTGGAATCACAGGCTGACCAGCGAGGTCGCGCTTCATACCTAAAATGTGCTCGCGTGGGCCGCACATGGTTTACATCCTGAAGCCCCTTCTGGCAGAGGAAAAGCTAAGAGAGCATGACACCCAAGCTCATGAGGTAGGCCTTGCTCTTTTAGATAGTGAGGAAGGAGGGAAGCCTTGCTAGGAAAGAGACGAGGTGTTGGCCATGGGTGCTCAGGCTGGCAACTCATAAGAAGCAGTCCAATATCCTGGAGAAATGGGGGACCCAAGAGGTTTGGGTTTAATCCCCATTCTTTCTACAATAGCCAGATTACTGGTCTTCTCTGGCCTTCTGTATCTTCTTCTTTGAAATGAGACCAGATTTGTTATTTCTTTTCAGCAGCAGAACCCATTCTTCAAATGAAATCTTCTCTAGAACATCAATATCTAGATCAATTAGAAGCAGAGATACACTGATGGGTGGGCGCTGGACCCTGGATGCTTGGATGCTCAGCCCCTCTCAGCAGCTCTCAGGGCAGCTGGAGGAAGCCCAGGGGCCCAGAATACAGCATGACACGACAGCATTTGCTGTCTCTGAGGGCTGCTCACCTCTCTGGTACCACACCGTTTTATTCTCAGGGGAAGTTAAGCAGACACCAGCTTGGATGGGCACCAGCTGCAGGGCCCAGTGTAAAGGGGTCCCAAGGGAGGGGACAGATTCACACCCCCCCCCCACATCACAGCACCTGTTGGGGCTGCAGGCCCTGCAGCAGAGGCTGCTGAAAGTGGGAGCTGTGGCTACAGATGGCAGGAGGGAGGCCAGCCAGGTCCCAGGCTCCAGGGTGACAAATGTACTACACAGAGAGGCCAGATGGATGCCCCTGCCTTTGGCACTATGTCTCCTCAGGAAACACTGGGCTGCTTTTCATACCCTGGGTCCTCGCAGGCTCCCTCTCTCACCAGCTCAGCCAAACGATAAATCTCGCCTGCCAGGGGAGCTGGCTGCCCTGACCCCGGCCCTGTACTTCCCCACGCTTGGCCTCGCCTCATGCCAAGACGGGGATCCAGGCACGAGCAGCAGCAGCGGGGACAGTGTGTACAGCTGGGCACACAAGGGCGCAGGGTCCTGTCTTGCTTTGGTTTTTCAGAATATTCTTCCTCCAGTTTTTCTGTTTTTGCCTTTTGAATCCTTTCCTCCTCATGTGCAGGATTCTACCATGAGCTTTTTCCACGCCCCTGCTACACCAGTCTGACAAATCTGGGAAGTTCCATGACACCCTGAAGCCGGAGACCACCTCCTCCTGGCCCTGGGCCTCTGGGAAGTAGGCTGGAGTAGCTGCCACCTGCCCCAGCCCCACTGGGAGGTTCTCCTCCGGGCAAAGGCTCCTCAGCTAGAGCCGCAGACACAGCAGGCAACCGACAGCCCTGCCTGACCCCAGAGCCTCCCTCTCCCAGACAGAACAGCCTCACCAAGGGGGGATCGTATGGCTTCCGTGGTCCATCTTTGGTATTTCCTTCCCACTCCCATCTCCTCTAACGCCTGCCCAGCCCGGGAAAGGTTCACAGAGCATCTCCCCGGCTCCCCACCCCCACCTGCTCTCCTCTCTTCCCAGCGCTTTCCTTGTGCATTCAGCACATTACTCCTGCCGACACTTTACAGTTTGTTTACCTCCCCCAACAGTGGGGCGGGCGTCCCCAGTGCCATGTTTCAGGTTAGAAGCTGAGCGCAGAGGGGCTGGCTTGCTGGAGGCAGGGCGGAGACCAGAACTCCAGCCTCCGTTTCTAAATTTGCTGTGGCTTTCTTCTCCTCACCTCTCTTCAGCTTTCCTCCCCTTTCTCTCTTCTCCTCTGCCTCTACCCTCCTCTCTTCTCCTCTTTCTTTCTGATCTGTTCCCAATCGTTCCTCTGCGCCACTCCACCCCCCCCCCCAAGATCTCCTCCCTATCCTCCTGAGGTCAGAGCAGGTGGGGACGTCAGGACCCCCCCCCCACCCCGTTACAGGTGAGGTGACTGAGGCCCCTCCCCTGCCTCCGCCAGGGCATGTGGGTGGCTGTGGGAGGCCAGGAGGGGTAGCAGATCTCTTAAGTCATCCTGATTTTATTACTTGGAGCATTTCTAGGGCAGGATGCAGACAAATGAGCACTGGTGTGTTCCCTCCCTCCTTCTGCACCAAAGATGCTGCATCTCTGCCCGGTTTCACTTAGAAGGGAAAGGTCAAGGTCGTGCTTCTGCAGGCAAAGTCACCGTCAGAAGGAATTTTGAGAAGTTCATCAGCTTCCTGCCTCTACCCCCAGAACAGGAGACCTTGCTGCTCCCCCATACCACACAGAGTGGGTTTCTCTCCTTATTGGGTCTCCCTGGGACAGAAAGTCTCCCCACCTCTATGGATCACCCTTTCTTGTCCTTATACCCCAAGTTGGGCACTCCCCCCCCAAATGTGGTCAGCAAACTATCAGAGCATGCCATGCTGGCCACGGTCGTCAAGAAGGCTCCTCACAGGAGCCTCCCTGGGGGCCCTCGTACCACAGATTGGACAGTCCCAACCCCCATACCAGCCTGATCTTTCCTGTCCCCAGAGCCAGTCCCACAAAGCAATGTCCCAGGATGGCTTTGCAAGCCCTCTTGGAGTGCTCTGAATAGCAGGGAGGCCCACTTCACCCCTGCTAGGGCTCAGCTGTCAAGGGCAGCCAGCAGAGGTGGCCTACCAGGCCGGAGGAGCTAGCTGGGTAGGGCGGAAAGGACACGTGGGCTTTGGAATCAAGAAGCTTGGGCTGGATCCCGATCGAGCACTTATGAGCTCCTTGACCTTGAGCGAGTCACTCCTCTAAAGCTCCATGCCTCATCCATTAAATAGGGAAATAAAGGTTCCAGGCTTACCTATTTCACCAAGTGTAAGGATTAAATAGCCATGCAGGTGACCAGGTTCTGGAAATGGGTGTAAGGCAGAAGCGCCTGTCCCCAGGTCCACCGAGCTGTCAGCGTCGCACTCCACCCACATGTCTCCAAGCCGACCCTGTAAGGCGGCCCATTTTGTTTCAGGACAGTGCCGCCAACTTCCTCTCTGTGTGACTTTGTTCCTGACTCCTGGACTCCTAGAGTCCCCAGGTAGGAGGTTGTGGCTCTATGCTGCTTCATCCCAGGGGCTCCATTTGGTAAAAACACACTCTAAGTCTCATCTGCTGAACTCATTACAACTGAAGGGATTTACTTCTGAGGCCTTCATTACCACCTAATTGTGTTCCCACTAAAAACTCATTAATTAGCCATTTTAAAGCTGTCAGCACATTTAAACAGACTCATAGACTTACCGACTTTTAGAGTTGGAAAGAAACTTCTGCATGCCCAACCTGTCCAATCCCCTCAAGTTGGAATCGAGGAGAATGAAGCCCAGAGAGATTAAGTAACTTGACCAAGGTCACACAGCAGGCTAGTGGTAAAGTCAGGCACCCACTGGCACCCACACCACGGGGTTCCAGCAGCCCCTCCTCTCCCTCCCAGCACACCGCTTTTCCACAGGAGAGCAGTATTACCTCTCACCTTCTACCTCCTACCCCTTTGCCAAAGGAGCAATTCTAGACTGAGGTGTGAACCGAGCTGGAGGAAAATATACATGTGGAGTTTTGAGTAGATTTTTAAAAAACCCACCATAGAACGAGGATCTATGTACCTGAGCCGAGGACGACCAGGTGTAACATTTGAATGGGCCTCATACCTCCTGGGGAGAAGGCCAGGGACAGTTCTCCCCTTCCTGGGGAGGAGCAGGCCTACAGACCGGCCCCTTGGAGCTGGAGGCCTGCTCTGTAGAGACCACCCATGCCAGATAAAGGCTGGATTCCTGGCCCCTACCTGGACACTCTGTCACAGAGTCTCTGGAGCAAGGCCCAAGAGTCTGCATTCTGAGTACCACAAGCTAAAAGACCTTTAAAACAAACAAATAGCAAACACATACAACTATGGAGACAGAAGGGAGAAAAGAAAACATAGCAGAGGTAGACACCTAGTAAAAGGAACAGAGGGGCAGCCCGCCCACCCCCAAAGAGCCAGGGCTGGCTGGAGGGAGGAACTGGACCAGGCAGCATCTGGGAAGCACAAGGACCCAGCAGCGGCTCGGGGCCAGGGCCCTGCATTAGTGCCCATACCTGGAGCCAAGGTTCTCGGTCGTGGTGGCCACGGCCCAGTTGTTTATGAGACAAGTGTCTGCCAGGACAACAGTTTCAACCTAAGGCCAACGGGCTGGCCCTGGAGGTCCAGGCGGGAGTAGCAAATGCCTCTAAATCACTCAATATACACAGGGCTCTGTCCCAAATCTTTATGTATATAAAAATCAGATCCTTTTTAAACTCTGTGATGTGGGGCACTGTTATCACCCCATGCTGTGAGGAGGAAATGGGTTAGGAACTAGCCATAGGGCCAGGAAGTGGCAGAGCAGGGACTGAGACTCTCGCTGACTCCTCCACACTGCCTCTGCCTCCAGCCAGAGATTAGAACCTGGTCATTTGCCCTGGGGTGCACAGTATTTCTTGTTGGGGGAGCTATGGCATGTTTTGGGGGCTGTACCACCTTCTTTGTGCACTGCAGGGCGTTAGTGTCCCTGGCCTCTGTCATCAAATGACAATGGGCTTCCCAAGTCACCTTGACAAGCACAGACATCCCACACTTGCAGGCACATGCGTGCAGTAGTGGGTCCAAACCAGGAACACCACTAGAGCTGGGAATCAAGGATGTAATGGGAAAATGCACTGAATCCCAGAGGCGTGGCCTCTCTCTGCAAGGGACCGTGCTGGAAAGGGAGCTGGCTGAACCACAGAAGGGCGCCTGGGTCCTCCAAGGGCCGCTCGAGCTCAGGGTGCCAGGCTGCTGCAGGAGGAGAGAGGAAGGGTGATGCTGGAGTTAAAAGGAAAGGAGTGAGAAGAAGCCATAAACTCGGGCACTCAGGCTTGGAAAAGATACCGAAGGTGAGCCTGAGTGTGGCCTCACCTCCACATTCTCTCACCATGGCAAAGACTTGCCACAGGGTGCAGTTTTTGGTTTGTTTGTTTATTTGTTTGTTTTTCTGCAGAAGCCTAAGTAGTAATAGGAGTATCATGGAGAAAAAAGGTAACAAGTCTGAGAACCCAAGCTATACACTGGAAAGAAACCTTTCCCTCACCCCACCATTTTTTTTTTTTTTTTGTATTTTTCTGAAGCTGTAAATGGGGAGAGACAGTCAGACAGACTCCCGCATGCACCCGACCAGGATCCACCCGGCACGCCCACCAGGGGCGACGCTCTGCCCACCAGGGGGCGATGCTCTGCCCCTCCGGGGCGTCGCTCTGCTACGACCAGAGCCACTCTAGCGCCTGGGGCAGAGGCCAAGGAGCCATCCCCAGCGCTCGGGCCATCTTTGCTCCAATGGAGCCTCCGCTGCGGGAGGGGAAGAGAGAGACAGAGAGGAAGGAGGGGGGTGGAGAAGCAAATGGTTCGATTCTCCTATGTGCCCTTGCCGGGAATCGAACCCGGGTGCCCCACACGCCAGGCCGACGCTCTACCGCTGAGCCAACCAGCCAGGGCCCCCACCATTTTTTTAACCTTGGCTGGTGGCAACAGAAAATTCACGAAGGGATGCAGCAGCCCTCAGCGGGCTGCGAGAGTCTCTGTCCCCTTCGTAGGGAACCCCTACATCTCTCTCATCAAATGTGGCATCAGGGCAGGATGAGAAACCTTCCAATCTTTCTCTTATAGTATTCAGTGTACCAACCCTAGTGCATCCAACTCTTCTTTCCCACCTCTCTCCCCTTTAACATTTCCAGGGACAAAAATCCAGAATATGTTTGTAATGTACTGAAGGATGCATTGTGGCAATATAAGCTCAATTGCATCCACTCATCTCCTTAAAAGCCCAGGCCTGATGACCTCCCATTCAGTCTCACCGTGCACAGCCAGACAGGGTACTGAGAGGCAGAAGGACCAAGCACAGGCCCATAAAGCAGATCGCTAAGAGGTAATGCCCTTCCTTGGGTATTTATTGGGTAACGCTCCTCTGATAACTCAAATTCTACATTGTAAGGTAAATGCTAGATGTGTGTCATGCAAGAGCAATGTAAAACATAATCCTTGCCCTTCGGGAAACAAGATAGACACATAATGTCATTTTTAAAACAATGTCCAAATAAGTATTCCACACAATCATTTCGACTGATAGTTGGAAGTAGAGAGGTCAGGTTGATGGGCTGTGTCTCCCAGCATGTCAAGCATCATTACAGGGGTCCTGGTGGGAGAAATCCAAGTCTAGGAAAATGAAAGTGGGTTAGGTGCACGGGGCACTGGGGAGGGCGAAGGGAGGAGGCGCCTGGAGAGCGTCCTTCTTGAGGCTCCATGTTGGGTGTAGACAGACAGGCATCCATGGACAGGGGATGAGGTGGAGCTAACTTTTAACTACTCAGTGAACCCAGTGCATTGTATGCTAAAGGAGCCTTTCACATTTTTTTTATACTAAAAGAATAAAGATTTTTTTTTTTAGGGTAAAAATGTTTTTATTTTCCCCAATTACGAACTAGGATTCATGGGGGATAAAGTGATTTTGCCAAAATAACATAGCGGGGACTCAAGGCTGTGTCAGCTGATTTTTGTTTTTTTATTATTACTTCATCATGCCTCTCTGAGATCAAACTGCTTAGATATAGCCCAGAACTACCCTATTCCTTTTTTCCCCCTCCTCCTTCTTCCAGGGGAGGGAATTGAAGGAAAGCCCTCTAGCATCATGTAATAAAATGTTCTGTGATGATGGAAATGTTCTGTGTTTTCCAATATGGTAGCGACAAGCCATGGTTAGCTATTGCGTGCTTGAATGGCTAGTGTGACTGAGAACTAAATTTTTATTTGCTAATTTTATTAACTAATTTAAATTTAAATAACTGCACTTAGGCAGTAGATATAATATTGGACAGCCTAGCTTCTTAAGCTTACATGTGATAGATTAGCAAATGCCCTAAGTATCTCAAACTAAAATAATAATTGAGGGTATATTATACATTAACATTTACCTTGAGTTTTCGATTTGTTAGTATACCTTGAAGTTCAAACGCTTCATAAACAAACCAACATGGTGGTTACTGCTATCTGGTTAGCTAAGATCTTTTTCTTGACTATTAATCCCTTTATCTAATCATTGCTTAATATTTTACAAATAATTAAGATGAAATAGCTAACTTCTTGTATAAACCATTTACCTGATTTATCCATAAGTTTTTATGTATTAAAGATTTTTATTAAGCATTGTAAGTTGCACTCAATAGCCTTCAGTACACCACACCACGACCCATCTATAACCAGTCAAACCCACCCTGGCCCGATAGCTCAGTTGGTTAGAGCATTATCCTGATACACCAAGGTTGCAGGTTCAGTTCCCAGTCAGAGCATATAAAAAAAAATTACAAACCTAACAGCAAGTTCATTCTTGCACACTCTATGAGTTAGGACAAAACTCCCTTCAACATATAGTAAGATCCTACTCAAGTCTTGTGGCAAGGATTGGGGAATTACATCTCGTTTCTTTTTTTTTTTTCTTTTTAAGTGAGAGGAGGGGAGATAGTGAGACAGACTCTCACATGCGCCCCAACCAATATCCACCAAACAACCCCATCTGGGGCCAATGCTTGAACCAACCAAGCTATCCTCAGCACCTGGAGCCACACTGAAACCACACTGGCGGTGGGAGGAGAAGAGGGAGAGAAGGGAGAGAAGAGAGAGGGAGAGAAGCAGATGGTTGCTTCCTCTGTGTGCCTTGACCTGGGTGGGAGCTGGGATGTCCATACACCGGGCCAATGCTCCATCAGTAGCCACCAGCCAGAGCCTACTTCTGATTTCTGATTGGAAAAGGCAGACCTACTTCAGAGCCCCCAAACCCCTTTGTGTGGATAACCATTGTGAGATATGTCTAAAGCAAGAAACACCCAAGTTTCACAGTTCATTTTTAGCTGCACAACTTACAAAAGCAGACAGACAGCGACAAACCTCTGCTTTTCTTCCATTGGAGAGAGCAACCCAATTTGAAGAATAAGCACCAATTAGCTACATGAGAAGCTCAAGCTGTGAATCCTGATCAGCTCTAACCTAAGAGCAAATTGCAATTCTTCTTGGCAGTGGGAGGCAGAGGCAGCCCCATCCTGAAGACCTGACCTGCAGGCGCTGATCATTACGTTATTTACGCCTCTTAGTGACCATTGAAGCGCCTGTTTAGGAGACAGCTTATAAGAGAGGCACTTTCTGAGCTCAGGGTTATTTACTCTGAAAGAAAGTGCTTTGAATGCTGCTTCAAAATCAAATTTGTTGAGAACTAATTACAAAATTAAGCTTCGTGTCAATCCACTGACTTTGGTTTTCTTGTCTGTAAAATGTGGAAAATCCTGGTGCTACCAGTTTCTGAGATAAGGACGAGCTGGCCCTCTTAGCTGGCAAGCCCTACAAAAAAACCAGCCAGTGTCAAGAGTGTGTGGTATGCCTTTAAGAGCCTAATAAACCTGACAGGCGAAGCAGAGTGAGCAGTTCTCACTGTCAACGGGAGGGGGAAAGCACCCTGCAGGTACAAGAACAGCTGAGTTTCAGTCAATTTAAGAATTTTTTGAATGTCCAGGAAGTGCAAGGCATTGTGGAAAGGCCTGGGGATACAAAGGTGACTGAGAAGCAGCCACCGTCCACCTAGAAAATCTCAGGAGGAAATAAGCCCCCACATCAAAATCGAATCCAAATTCCCGAGAAACAAAAACAGAGTAACAAAGTACATGTACTAAACCCTTCAGGCTTCACTCAGAACCCATCGCCACTATTTCATGTATCTGATATTTTTCTACCTGTATCCTTTTTGTTACACATAACCAAAAACCCAACTCAATTAAAAGGGGCTTGAACCAAAAAAAATATATAATATGTGATTTACATGAGAGGAGGTTTAGAGGTTAATAAAAAAAACCCATCCAGTTCATAGTTCTTTCCCCGTCTCCACTGTGCCAGCCTCTGGAATTCCACATCCCACTCTGCCATCCCCAGTAGGCTTTTTCCCAAAGAAAGTCCTGGAAGTTATAATTCAGCTGCCAAGAGCAATCAGGCCCGTGTGCCTCCTCATTTACTTTCCCTCGGAGAATGATGTCCTGTGGCTCTCTATTGCTAATGAGAAAGAACTTTCCCAGAAATCAGCTGAGAGCCTCTCTTCAAATCCCATTAGTCAAAATGGTGTCACGTGTCCCTCTATGACCCAACCACCGACAAAGGAAGAGAGGGTCCCTTTAAACCAATCAGGCTCACCCCCTCAGGCTGAGGTCCATCTCAAACTTCATTGCTGCTACTCAGGGAGGACGTGTGGAATGGATGATGGAACTTAAGCGGGAGCTGCCCTACTCAGTTATGAAAAATTTATTTATCTACCTTCCACACCCACATAATAAATGGAAATTAAAAGTAAAGAAACATTTGCTTCACACTGTGGCTAGCAAGAAGGGACATCAGTCAGCAAGAAACATGGCTGGAAAAACTAAAAATCGGGTACAAAATTCAAAACCTCAGGGGGGCCATTTTGGTATAAGCAAATCGTCCCATAGCCTCGCTGAATTACAGCCCAGTACGTTAATTACGGTTCCTAACATACCCTTGGGACACCAAGAAAAGGTTACATTTATGCTTGTGCGACTCTGTTTTAAAAGGCAGGGACACATGTAATACATTTTATAGAAAATCATAAACACAGTGGCTGACAGTTTTTAAGTGTTGCTTAAAGGGACAAATCTTACGTTAGTTTAAACACTTTGAAAGTTAGAATGACCCTCTCCAGCTTCTCTGGAGAGCAGGGTTTCAATGTGCAGACCGCAAATGTGTCACAAGGCACGCAGTGCGATGTCACGCTGGCCTTCCCCCAGGCTCCTTAGCTGATGGAAATTGATTGCTCCTCATCTCCCGACTGGGTGGCTGATTACCAATGCCAAACAAATAGTAGGTATTTGCATTAGGGTGTTGCTCTTTAGAACAAATATTCAGACTCCTAGCCCTTCCTAGGCCTATCGAATCAGAATCTCACGGGTATGACCCGTACTCTGTCCTCCCTTAAAGTTCCGCTGTAAGTCTGATGACCAGGCAGACCAGACCTCACCAGACCTCTCTGAGAACCCAGAATGCTCTGCAGGAAAAGCCTCTGAGTCAGGCCTCCTGGAGCTTTACAAGGTCATCTCTTTCGAATCTTTCTTGCCTTCAGGAAGAAAACATGAACCTTCAGACACAGCAGAAGCTCTGGGCTTCTGGAGACTCAACCCTTCTGGAGACAAGCACAAGTCGGCCTCCCCAGCAGCAGGTCCCAGCAGTTCCTGCCACCCGTCACCCACCAAGTAACATTCCTGCTTAAGAACCATAGCCAGCCCGCTTCCAGCAGCTCCAGCTGTTCCCCTGCTCAACCTCTCACTGCATGTAGCCTGCACCAGACGCCAGGCCCCACCCCAAAGGCACCAGGGGCCTGGCGGGGGCGGGGGGCAATGTCAGCTACACAGCACGGCCTCCCCCAGTCAGGGAGGACCTTCTTTGTCACCTATTAGGTGACACCACTGCCAGTTTCTACTTCACAAATTCATTTTTGTAATTGACTCGCCACCCCATCCTGTCTCCTTCTTCAAAGACATTCTTCATGCTATGTCTAACCCCAGTCCCGCTCACTGCCACTGGCTGAGGGCCGGGGGAAAGGGAAGGAGTGGGATAGGGACTCAGGACTCCTTGGTCACTGGCATGTGACAAGGGAGCAGCAGGTGGTTGGCCTGAGCGGGTGATACATACTTTTCACTTTTTTCCAGGCAGGGAGAGAGCAATGTCCCAACCCCTGACACACCCCAGCAAGGAGACCTGGGTCCCGGGATTCTGCCCTGCACTGCAGAGGTCATCACATCCTACAGGTCAACCCTCGGCCTCTTTGACACTTCACCTCTCTACCTCCCGTGACCTTTAGTTACCACCCTCTGTGTGACCAGATATTAGGGGCTTGACCATTACGCAAAATGATCTTCCTGTCCTGGCTCCACTGAGCACCCCCTGTGTGTCCTTGGAGATGTCTTGCAACCTCTCTGAGCCTCAGCTTCCCCTCTGGGATGAATAAAGATTGTCTCAGCTTGTCTCCTCTGTTCTTGTGAGGCTGAAAACCCACAACAAATACGAATGTGCTCTGTCAACCAGACAGCACTGTTCAGTCATGAAGGATCACTGCCCACCAGGCTCAGAGCATCTCCAGCTGGCAGAAGTGTCTCATTCATCTTGTGTCTCCGATGTCTGGCATTGGCGGATGTCTGCCGAGGAACGGCTGGAGGATGGTACACAAACGGAATGAGGAGAGGGCATTGGAGCAGGACAGGAGTGCCTGACAAGTCAGGCTGGTGAAAAGGAAGCGTCAAGGGTAGAAGAAAGGTCCCCCTTTCCCATCACCCTCCAGTCTCCGGAAACTGACTATGCTCCCCATAGTTCCTCCCCTGTTGGTTAGACAGATAACTTTTAAAAGTTGCTCTAGCTCCAAATAGAAAAGGATATTTAAAGCTCTTCCATGCCAATTTAAATAAAATATTGAACACATTCAAACTTTAAATTGAATGGAAAAGTCCCTTTTAGCTAACAACCCTCTCAGGTACTCGCTTGCCCTGGCTAGTACGGCAACGAACACTGAAAGTGTTGAGACATTAAGAAGCTTGGGTGGGGCCTTGGAGGGCTAAGCCTTCCCCCGACTCCTCATTGCTTTGGCTTCCTGGAGGAGCAGGTCCTCAAGAGGCTGAGAGAGCCAGAGCCAGGATGGCAGCTGGGTATGTGAAGGGGAAACTTGTTTCTCCACACGGAACAGCTCCAGTCCTGGGAACACACAGGACAGTCCTTACCGCCTTCACTAGGTCTGCAACATGAAGTACCCTACCTTCCCACCACCAGCAGCCCCGTTCTCAGAACAGAAACACAGCCTCCTAGAGATGGAGAGGGCAGCTGCTTTTCACCACACGAGTCCCAGCTGCATTTTCAGATATTCTCGCCCCCATTCGCATCCCTGGGCCTAAACCGTAGTGGAGTAATTTATTTTATTTTATTTTTTTTGTATTTTACTGAAGTTGGAAACGGGGAGAGACAGTCAGACAGACTCCCGCATGCGCCCGACCGGGATCCACCCGGCATGCCCACCAGGGGGCGATGCTCTGCCCATCTGGGGCGTCGCTCTGCCGCAACCAGAGCCATTCTAACGCCTGAGGCAGAAGCCATAGAACGATCCTCAGTGCCCGGGCCAACTTTGCTCCAATGGAGCCTTGGCTACAGGAGGGGAAGAGAGAGAGAGGAAGGAGAGGGAGAAGGGTGGAGAAGCAGATGGGCACTTCTCCTGTGTGCCCTGGCCGGGAATCGAACCCGGGACTCCTGCACGCCAGGCCGACACTCTACCACTGAGCCAACCAGCCAGGGCCAGTAGTGGAGTAATTGTGGTAAGATATAAAGGAGAGCCCCCAACCCAGAAAAGCATGCCGAATCAGAGGGTGGTCATTTTTAGATCAGAAAAACCCTCCCAAAACGTTACCCTTGCCCTCTGGTTACAGGGGCAAACTGGCAAGTCAGCATGCCCTCTTGGGGGCGCACAGACACATGCGTGCACACGCACATGCTCACACACATGCACATGCACACACAGGTCTTGCTCCTGCCCCCTTCCTTTTCACACAGTGCTAGAGCTGAGCAGGGCCTTGCTCCCAGGAGCCGAGGAAGCGGCTCTCTCAGGAGCCCTGCATTCACAGACCCTACCCCGGCCCTCACCTTCAGACGACAGCATGGGGAGGCCAGAGCCAGCGAACCGGCTTTGGCCACCCACACCCTCATTCTAGAGTTCATAACACTGGCTAAGTACGTCTCAGCTCAAAACCTTGATCTCTCCTTTACAGATGAGAACTCAAGTATGAATCCAATCCCACAAATATCTAGGGGGTGCCAGGCCGTGGACTGGACTAAGGAAAGAAAAACCCACAGGCCACTGTCAAAGTGTAGTTCTCAAAATGCTCTCACATAATTATTTCACTCATTAATGAGGGATGATACAGCTAGCTCAAAAGAGAATGTGAAGGTCAGGGGTTCATATAATCAGTCAGGGAAGGCATGCAGAAGTGAGTCTGCTTGGAGACAAAACTGGTTAACATCCCATAGGGCAAGAAAGCCACAACTGTTGGGAGTTATCTTTCCTACTGGGCAGAAATCACTTGCATCTCTACTGGGTAAGGAGCTCTGTTATCTTGTCAATCGATATGCTAACTTCTACCTTCAGAAAGTCCGGCCCGTAATCAATAACAAATCGAAAATCAAGCAGAAGTACCTTCTCCTAGAGCAGGGGTCCCCAAACTATGGCCCACGGGCCGCATGCGGCCCCCTGAGGCCACTTATCCGGCCCCCGCCGCACTTCTGGAAGGGGCACCTCTTTCATTGGTGGTCAGTGAGAGGAGCATAATACCCATTGAAATACTGGTCAGTTTGTTGATTTAAATTTACTTGTTCTTTATTTTAAATATTGTGTTTGTTCCCATTTTGTTTTTTTACTTTAAAATAAGATGTGTGCAGTGTGCATAAGGATTTGTTCATAGTTTTTTTTTTAGTCCAGCCCTCCAACGGTCTGAGGGACAGTGAACTGGCCCCCTGTGTAAAAAGTTTGGGGACCCCTATCCTAGAGAAGGAACTAGCCTTCGGGCAGGCCTCTTAGGGGACAGGCTGAGGGAGCCGGACACGCCGTCATCCTCACTGCTTTCCAAGTCCTAGGGGCTTTTTCTCAACACCACCGTCCTGGCCCTCAAGCAGTTCCCAATACCTAGTGAGAAAGGGCTGTCACACACAACAAGGTTCAACAGTCCCAGAAGAATTATTGTTCACTTTGTTAGACGTGACAAGGGCACAGTGTTAATGTATAATATAAATAAATCCTTGTCGGTCACACTGAAGTATCCACAGATAAAATTTCATCATGTCTGAGATTTGCTTACAAACATTCCAAGATAAACAAAAGTTGAGGGGAGAGCGGCTGAAACAAGACAGGCAAAACACTGGTAACTGCTGAGGCCCACGGAGGGGTAGCTGGGACTCCACGCACCGTTCTCTGTACTCTGGGTATATTCAAACTGGTTCCATGCTCATGGTTAAAACAAGACAACAAACATCCTATCGCGTGTTTATTATCCGCCTCACATACTATATGAGGTTCTGTGCTCATTGTTGTTTCTCTGCCTCCCCTGCTTAGCATATACACTCCATGGGGGACGGGGCTCCCTGGGCGTCCTCCCCTCCCAGGCACCAGGACAGCATCCGGCACCTGTAGGCACACAGTGGGTATTTGTTAAAGAATTACTGGAAGGCAGCCCACAGAGGTGGGAACAGGAGAAGGGGCTGCACAGATGTCGCAGGTAGAAACCACCCATGTGAAACCCTGGCGGCAGAGAGAAGCGTAGACAGACGAGGGAGCAGCTGAGCTGGGAGCAGGTGTTTGGAGAAGGGCCAAGTTGGGCCTTTTCAGAGCCACGTGGCCATCCAAGCGGCAGGTAGGGTCCAGGCCAACAGGGCAGTGGCCCGCTGGTTCAGGAGCAGCAGCGGGGGTGGGGGGCCTGCTGCTGCCCAGAGCTGGGTGTTGCTGGACGCTGAGCGGCCCGTGGGGCAGTGCCCTGCCCCCCACTGCAGGCGCCCCTTTGATGTGGCTCTGGGCTGCTGGGCGGAGGAAACCGGAGCTGCCCAGTGCTGCCCACTGCATCAATGCCACCCGGCTTTCAATGAGGCTGCAGAAGACGTGGGCCCATGGGCTCCTGGGCCCGTGGCAGGTGATTGTTCCATAGACAGGGCGGCTGGCATGAAATCAAGGCACAGCATTTCAGCCAGAGATGAAAGAGAGTTTCCACCCGGACTCCTCTCAAGGCACCCACACTCGTCTCCACTCCCTGGGGGGTTCTCGGCGCGGAGGGGATCACAGGCCTCCCCGGTCTTCCCTCGCTCCCCTCAAGGGAAAACACACAGTGGGGGGGGGCTGTGAGGCCAGGGACCCTGGGCAAAGGGAAGGGTCTGTGTCACCTCTGCAGGTTCCCATTATGCCAGCTGCCCTGTGCGACCAGACCAGGGACGGGCCTGTGAACATATCAGGTACAAACACAGAGCACAGAATGCGTCCCCTTACCTGACACATCATGCCCACCCTCCCCCGGGTTCACCGGCTTCCTGGCTCCGCTCAGTTATATTCCCGTGTGTGTGAGAAACCGAGAGCAATGACCTGCCCCTGACTCACCAGAGACCTCGAAGTCCTGCAGGGGTTCAGGACCCCACTCCCCACCCCACACTGGAGATGTAAAATCAAGAACCCCTTTTGGAAAACCTGTCCCATCCCTGCTTCAAGAGAGACAAAGGGAAGGGAAAAGCAAGATGTCTTCTTCTACCATTAGCTCTCTTGTTAAAACTCAACACACATTTGCTGAGGCCTCAGCACCAGGAATCGGGCTGGGCCGAGGGAGCTGGAGCTCCAGCCCTGCAGCCGTGCAGCCAAATGGCCCCAGGCACTGAGGGCGAGGGCGGGAAAAGGTGCCGGAGGTTCTCTCTGTGGCTGCCCCTGAGATTCAGCTGGAACCCTAAAAATATACAGATGCCAGGCTGCACCAGGACATATGGAAGGAACCCCTCTTTGGTGGTGAGGTCTGACTTCAATAGTTTTAAAAGCCCCCCCTCCCCCGGGCCCAGGTGATTCTAATGTGCTGCCCGGGAGAACTGTTAAATCATATACCTCCTTTCAAAATGGGTGTGACCGAAGGAAACAGGAGTGAGGGCCCCAGGGATGTCCTATAGCTCGACTTTGTGCCTCCTCACCAAAGCGTGGTGCAGCAGGTCCATCCTCGTGAGGGCCACCCCACCCAGAGCCAGCCCAGCTCAGAATTAGAAGGGAGCGGGCTGGGCTCCTTTCCCTGTGACTTTGACCTCAAGGCTGGAAGACCAAGAGGTTTGGCTGACCTGGAGCACCCTGCGCCTCTCTTTCTGAGACCCCCTCTGAGTTCCCTTCCTGCCTTTTTAAGGGATGCTCCCGAGTGCCCGGGAGAGAAGTGAAGTGCCCTAGGTGCCCAAGGAAGGGCGAGGCTGCAGCTGCTGTGGGGCCCTCTGTGGGCGTCTTCAAAGCCAACTTCAAACAGGTCTGGAGAGGAGAGGCAGGGCTCACCCTGGGGCGGGGGGCGTACCCACAGTGGCTGACTCTGCCGTGTGTGCTGCGGCAGGCAGCTCTCGGCCCGTCCGGGACCCCGGGGACCCCGGGACTCAGGGCGCGGGCCTGGCACCCGAGCCCCGGGATCCTCCGTGACAGCAGAGGCTTTGTGCTGTGATGGACAGCCCGGAGTTTGCAAACGGAAAGAAACGTTTGAAAACTGCTTCTTAATCGATGTGCGGCCTGGAACTCAATCTTTCTGGAGAATGTCTTCATCTTTAAAATGGATATAACAGTCTCCCCACTCTCTTTCCCAACCCAGCTCTTTCCTGCAGAATGTGGACCTGCACGTGGAAGGTTCAGGCAACAGGAGTCCGGACACAGAGATGCTGCCATGACCCTCCAGTTCATTGCAAACATTTTTAACCACCGTGTAAATACTTCCCAGGGTTTTAACTCAGAGCCAGACAGAATGTTGGCAGGCCCATCGGAGTCGGCCCAAACCGGAGAAGCATGGGTCCACTTGCTGCCTCAGAGGATGGATCATTCTAGCACAGGCCACCCACAGGCCCACAGCTCAGCCTCCCACCCTCCTCTACACTCGCATGAGGGGCACCAGATTGTGTCAGACCCACGAAACGGGACTCCTTACCACATGAACTCGAGACCTGCGGTGAGTAGGGTTTGATTTCTGTTTTTGATATATGAGCCTCTTAAAAATCATTTGACCAGCCTCATCACCTAAAACTTTTAAGATAAATATAGAGTGTGAATTGGGCTGAACGTCTGGGCTGAGCAGCTATGGGGCTGTCACCCAGGCCAGGGGATTCCCTCAAAGAGAGGGGCAGGACCCAGTCACATGGATAACCTGTCCTGAGAGCCTGCCTCCAAATGGGCAGGCCCCAAGCCCACTGATGAATGCACAGAAGGGGGCATGGGTGACGAGTAAGCCCCTCTCCTAGAATGGCCAAGCTCCTTCCCCTGCAAACCCTCCCCTGCCAGGCTGGCATGGGAACAGAGAGAGCCAGTAAGAGAGAGACTGTGACCTGGGGCCAGTTACTTACCCAGAGCCTCAGTTTCCCCACTCATAAGATGAAGGAACAACTCTTGGGATGGTCCGCTGGGGATGAGGAAGCATGAGCTTAGAACGCAGAATGTCAGGCATCCAAGAAATTGAGCATCCGAGATATGGCCGCCCCAGTCCAGCCTTATCACACAGGAGCAAGCTCAGGCTGATGTGGGCCCAATACAGGGGACTGTGGGACATCCGGGCTCAACCTGGCCATTGGGTTACCCTGATGCCTTGCGCATATAAGAAGATAGGAGATGGAGTCTGGAGTTTTGCCCAAGAATGGGGAATCTGAATTCAGGCCGGGGTGGGGGGTGAAGCCTCATGAAATGAACAACACCCCACCCCCAACATACACATGTATACATAGCCTGTGAGTCAAGGTTAACTTTACTCCTGGAGACTTAGAAAGTGCCCGGGACACAGGCTCCTGACAGAGTTGCAGGCCTGGGAGTGGCCACCGGAGGACTCAGGACGGCTCGGAGGCTGCTGCCCCAGGGAGGCCACAGGGGAGGCACAGTCTGGGAACCCGCACAGGACTGCAGGCAGGGGTGGGGAGGAGAGTCCAAGGCTGTGTCACGGAAAGGTAGCACGGCTTCCCATAAAAGCTTCCCCACCGCCTCCTCAGGACACGGAGTCACCCAGAGAAACTCGAGAGCCCTGGGTTTTCTGGCAGTGCCAGCATTTCTGAACAATATTCCATCAGAAAAACACTACATACCCAAAGTGCTGAGCCCCCTACTTTCCAACCTCGCCTCCCTCACCGAGTTCACTTCCCTGGTTCTGTCTGATACTCCCGACCCATGGGAGACTGCGACAGGCAGCCAGCTAACGGGAGAGGACCATTGTCAGGCGGAAAGAGCACTTCCTGTGGTTCACTGTGTCCTGGGTTCAAATCCTGCCTCCACCTCTATATGGTTGTGCAATGTTAGGAATGTTTCTTAACTTGTCTGCAGTCTTTTCCTCATGTGCAAATTGGGGATTGACCTCTCCCTACAGGCCACCATGAGAACGGAAATGAGAGACGGGTGCACAGTAGGTCCTCATACATGGCAGCTGTCACTGAGAATACAAAGCCGATTCCACCCGAATGAATTCCTGGGCTGCAGCATGCCCACAGCCCTGGGCTACCTGTGTCTTCTCCCCTGTGCTTCTTTCTGCCCCCCTCCCCCCCGCCATCCCTATCCCACCCAGGCCCCAGCCCTGTGGGAACCCTCCTCCCTAATGCGGGGAGTCTCTGAAGTGGAAACCACTTCAGACTTTTAGCCCAGCGTGCCCATCTCAGAGCAGTCCTCTCTCCCAGCAGGACCAGGCTGCGAAGTGTAATTAAAGCCATGTTTTAATTAGGAGCGGCAGCCATCTTGCCAAGGGGAGCACCTAGCCGCCACTCATCCTGCATCCAGAGCATCGGTCCCGGAGCCCTGGTCCTCCTCCCCCCAACCCCAGCCCATCTCCAGCTCAGTCACGCCAGAGCTGCCTTCAATCAGCTGTTTTAAATTCTGCAGTTCATCCTCAGGAAGTCTTGCTTGCAGTCGAACTTCAATTCTTCTCTCTATAGATTGATGGGCAGGAGGCCTGACGTGGATGTGAGCTTGGGCTTCGCGGAAGGCGCCCTGAGAAGTGTCCCCGCGAAGGGCAGAGCCTTGAGCCCCACCCCACCTCCAACCATGAGAAGACGGTGTGAGGCTCCCGCGGGATGGAGCAGGAACGGGGGACAGATAAGCACATTGGTCAGATGGAGGAGAAAGCTGGGAGGCAGCTGGCCCGCCTGGCTTGGAAGCCTGGGATCGGCTTACTAGTTACCTAATACCTCTGGGTCTCAGTCAGCCTGTCTGTAAAAATGGGAGTAAAAAGTCATAGCTGCTCTTAAGGCTTTCATGAGCTAAAGTACATACAGTTGTTTTTTTGTGTTTTTTTTTTTTAATTTTTCTGAAGCTGGAAACGGGGAGAGACAGTCAGACAGACTCCCGCATGCGCCCGACAGGGATCCACCCGGCACGCCCACCATGGGGCGACGCTCTGCCCACCAGGGGGCGATGCTCTGCCCCTCTGGGGTGTCGCTCTGCTGCGACCAGAGCCACTCTAGCGCCTGGGGCAGAGGCCAAGGAGCCATCACCAGCACCCGGGCCATCTTTGCTCCAATGGAGCCTTGGCTGCGGGAGGGGAAGAGAGAGACAGAGAGGAAGGGGGGGGGGTGGAGAAGCAAATGGGCGCTTCTCCTGTGTGCCCTGGCCGGGAATCGAACCCGGGTCCCCCGCACGCCAGGCCGACGCTCTACCGCTGAGCCAACCGGCCAGGGCGAGTACATACAGTTTTTAAATGGCCCGGCACAACAGAAACTCACGGTAAACTTTAGGAACTCCTCATAACACTCTTTCCCATTCTGCAAACGGCGGAGTCCTGGGTCTTCCTCCTCCCCCTTCTCTCAGACTCACTGCTCCTTCTCCGTTCCAATGGCCTCACTGCAGCCCTGGCCCTCATCCCCACCCCCGGGGGCTCCCTCTCACGCCCACATCAGTCTCCAGCTCACCAGTCCACCCTGCAGACCAGTCAGGGAGCTTGGTGCCCTTACACCGCACTTACTTTTCCAGATGACCTGCTTTCCTAAAACGATCTCATTTAACTCAATGCCCACAGCTACCCTCTGAAGGTACTCTGGTCACTTTACAGATGAGGAAAGTGAACTGCAGGGAGGAGAAATAATTTGCCCAGAGTCACCTACAAGTAACTGGTAGAGGCAGAATTCAAACCCAGGTCTTTGCAGCTCCAGGCTGCCTTGCAAGCCAGACTCCAGCAAAGCGTGCGAGGCCTGCAGCCCCTGGTACCCCTCCCTGCCCACGATCCAGCCTGGTTCATGCCCCTACCCGCAGCTAGTCCAGCCCCCAATGCACACACCTTGCCTTTGTATATGTACTCCTCCTCACGGAGTCAAAGAGCAAAACTAGAGAGATTTTAGGAACGAGAGGGATTTGTGAAAGACAGGAGCTGGATGGGGAAAGAATGCTGAGAGGAAACTAACATGGTGTCCACAGATTGGGGGGACTTCTCTGGTGGGCCCCCCAGCTCTGTCTCCAGCTTGGCTTCTCCATCAGGCTGTGGATTCCACGGAAAGGAAAGAGTGAGAGGAGGCCTGAGCTGGAGGACTGGCTGCAAAAGCTCCAGCTGCTCTGAATGAGTTCGAGCCACTTGGCCCTGCGCACATCCCAGGGACCGGGAACATGCAAATGAGGCTGAGAACAGCTGTGTTGGGATCTCGCGGGGACCCTGACAGGATCCTGGCAAGCACTGGAGGGCTGGAAGGCCTCAGGCAGGCGACGCTGTCCTCACATCCCGAAAGGGCTCGGAGGTGCTTTCTGCACACCACGGAGAGGGACCCTTGGTGCGCCACCTGCGGGAAATTACTGAAGAGACTGTACGGGAAGGGCGGGGGCACCCGGGGAGGCAGCGGAGGTCTTGGGCAGACGTCTCGTGTTCAGTAATACAGACCTGTCAGCCAAAACTCATCTCTGCTGACAGGGTCACTGGGCTGGCAGACGAGGGAAATGGGGTTCACCCGTGTAACCGAGCTTGAGAACATCTGACAAGCTCTCTCTGAAACTGTTATGTACAAGCTAGAAAAAGGAAGCTACGAGGTGGCAGAATTAATGGGTAATGGAGCTGGTTGCACAATCGTACCCCAGACCAAGGGGATCAAGGCCCTGAGGTGGGAAGTGCACGTGTGCCAGAGGCACTGGCCTACCCCACCACAGGCAATTCTTATCAAACCATTAGATCAATGTATAATATATGAAGCATTTGAAGCTGGGGGCAATAGCAGATATATTGAATATCACAGACAGGATGCAAAATATCTCAGTCGGAGAGACTGAACTTAGATGAGGTAAGTGAATTGAGGAAAAATGTAAAGTCCTCAAATGTACAATCAAAAAATTACAGCACTATTGTGGTTTCAACTGCGTCCCCCCCCCACCCAACCTCAAAAAAAACCCCTCATATGTTCAACTTTTAATCTCCAGTGCCTGGCCCTGGCCAGCTGGCTCAGTGGATAGAGCCTCAGCCCAGCGTGCAGATATCCCAGATTTGATCCCAGGTCAAGGCACACATAAGAAGCGACCATCTGTTTCTCCCCCTCTCCCTTCTCTCTCCCTCCCCCTCTCAGCCGGTGGCTCGACTGGTTTAAGCGTCAGCCCCAGGCACTGAGGATAGCTTGGTTGATCTGAGCACCAGCCTCAGGCACTGAGGATAGCTCAGTTAATCCAAGCATCAGCCCCAGATGGGGGTTGCAGGTGGATCCCTGTCAGGGCACATGTAGGAGTCTGTCTCTCTATCTCTCCTCCTCTCATTTAAAAGAAACCAATGATAATAATCTCCAATGCCTCAGAATGTGACCTTATTTGGAAATAGGGTCATTGTAGATGTAATTAGTTAAGATGAGGTCAAACTGGAGTAGGGTGGGCTCCTAATCCAATATGACTGGTGTTCTTATAAAGAGGGCAAATGTGGACACAGACAGGCACACAGGGAGAATGCCATGCTAACCTGAAGGGTAGAGAGCAGGGTGGTGCTTCTATAACGAGGAGTGCCAAAGATTGCCAGGAAACCACCGGGAGTTAAGGGAGAGGCATGGAACGGATTCTCCGTCATATTCCTCAGAAGGAACCCACCCTGCCACCTTGATCTTGGACTTCTAGTCTCCAAGACCATAAGACAATACGCTTCTGTTGTTTAAGCCACCCACTCTGTGGCACTTTGTTATAGCAGCCCTAGCGAACTAACACAAGTACGAAGACAAAATTGGAAGATGGGACTGAGTAACAGATTATGATAGAGAACTGGGTTGTAACCTCAGGAAAAGTCAGAAGGGCCATGTGCCTGCTAAAAACAACCAGGGCAGATTGAGGCTGCATTAATGGCAGGTGTGGTACCTGGGCTGGTGAGGGTGTCTGGCCGGGCCTCACCTGGAGGGCCAGATTTGGTCCCAATGACTTCAATTTGAGACAAGAGGGAGGATGTTCAGGGTCCCATGTTTAGAGATGGTAAGACAAGTCACAGGGGGACTGATGGAAGTGGGGAAGGGGTGGAAGGCTGTCGGTCCCCAGAGTTTGAAAGCTGCGGCATGGAGTGACTGGACATGCCCAAATAGCCATATCAGGGGAGAGATGGTGCCTTTAGGGAGAGACACAGACTTCAGAGAAATAGGAGAATTTTCTATTAGACATTTTAACTAATAATTAAATGGGCCACCCTGCAGGGAGATGAGCTTCCTGTCTCTGAGGAACTCATGACTCCACCAGCTGGCCACTCAGTAGGGACTTGTACAGGTGACTCCAGCGTCCTACAGCACCAAGAAGGTCCCGCTCACATTCCCCTCCCCCCCGCCTTGACACCAGCAACTCAGGCTCTTTACCCATTTAAAGTTCCAGGCTAAAGTGAGATGGTCCGGCCCCAAGACCTTTCACTGATGGGTTTCAGCGGACAGAATTGCATGTGGAGGGCAGGGAGTCTAGTCTCACCGTTTGGTGAGGACTGGGTCCACTGGAGGAATAAACCTGCTCGTGCTCACAAGGACAGTGGTCCCAGGAGGTTGAGGGGTGGGAAGGAAAGTAATCCTGGCTCTCTGTTGTCCAGGGACCGAGGGAACTGGCAGCCAAAGTGGGTGCTGGGAGGGGATACAAAGGAGCCTGCACCCAGGTCCCTGTTCAAGGGGTTTAGGAAAAGGTTTCTGCAGGAACGGTGACTCTGATGCTACAAAGATGCCCCTACCTGAGATGACCCGAGGCTACAGTGAGCACCCACAGCGGCTGTGCTGCTTCATGTAATCCTCCTTAAACTAGGCCTCCCTCATTCAACAGTGAAAAAAGGAGGCTCAGAGGGGGAAGGGAACTCACACAAAACCCCCAACCAAAACCAAAAACCAGTCAAGCTGAGTTTAAACCCACATCTGTCTCGTCCCCAAGCCTAAGCTCTTTCCAAGGTTCTACCCAGCTTCCCCAGCAAAGGACTGCAGGATGTAGAAGTGCCACAAGCACCCAGCTTCAGAAAGAACCACCCAGTGCGGTCCAAGCAGTGCGTCAAACTTCAGCAAGCACCGGAATGGCCTGCAGGGCTTGTTAAAGTGCAGGTTGCTGGGCACTACCCCAGGAGTTGTGAGTTAGTAGGTCTGGGGTTTGGCCCAAGAATGCAACCAATGGTTTCTGGCAGAGCTGATGCTGCTGGTTAGGGATCTCACTTTGAGAACCGCTGCTATAGAGCAATCAGGAAAGAAAGCAGCGTCCTCCAGACTTAGGGTTACATAGAGACGGAGGTGTGCAGCCAGGCCAGTCAGGTCTCTGGGAAGGAGGGCCCACCAGCATCGCAGGCAGCAGAACTGCCAGCTGGTGCTGCTAACTAGAACCCAGCTGGTTGGGAAGCTGCTCATGCTAAAAAATCCAGCTTCTTGTACTTTCCACTCTGGGGTCTCCTGGTTCTCCCGGACTGACGAGCTGTGTTCTGTCTGTCCTATTGCAAGCCCTGTTCCTTCTGCAGCCAGCCGCCATGACCTCCAGGGTTTTCTCCCTCTCTCCACAGACAGGCTGCCTCCACCAGGCCTGTGATGGCTGGGTTCCTCCACACCCTCTGATCTAGCCTGATTCATGCCTGACGATGCTGGATGCCCTCCGCCGAACACACTTGAGTTGGCCCCTTCAAAATCCATGTCCAGAAGGGAGCACATAATGACCAGGGAGACCCCAATCTGGATCCTACACTTCTTAGTGCCATGTAAGACGCTGCTGTTGTGAGCAATCCCATCACCCTGTTGGCTCCTACGAAGCCTGCACTCAATTAAACCCTTCAAATCTTTTTCTCAGGATCTGCAGCCAAATCAAGTCTGTCCCACCCCCAACCCCCTTGTGAACTTGAGTAATTAATTTTTGTAATCTAAATGTGACTTTCCATCTGCCCTTGTTAAATTTCATCTTGTTGGTCTAAACTCAGCATTCCAGTCTGCTGAGATCATTTTGAATATTTATTCTAGCTTTTATAGGAGCTGCCCATCACAGCTTGTCATCAACAAATTTGATAAGCTTGCTTACTCCAGTTTCATCCAAGTCATGCATAAAAATGTGAAGCTTCGTTGTTCAGAATCTCACCTACCACAAACCATCTTCCCCTTTGGAATCCTCCTCATGGATCGCCTCTCGGCCTTTTGGCTGAGATCAAGTGTGGAATCTCTTGATCATATGATCATTCTTCCCTAAATCAGACTTCCTACTGTCTACTGTGTCCTTCATCTGAGTACTGTCACACCAGCACCTAGTTCTCGGTCATGGTCAGGATCAAATCAGGATAGTGGGTTGCTATTTCTCTACTTTCTGGGCAATGACAATGTTACAGAGGCAAGAATGCAAAAATGTATCCAATCCTCCACTTTAAACAGTGACATCCGACAGAAGTCAGGCTGCCTACCCCCCCCCCCCCCCACCACCACTACGATAGCATGCCTCTCAGTCAGATTTATGATCCAGGCTGGGAAAGTAGCATCCAAGTTCTTCCGACTAGGTGGGGAAGCTGTCATAGGGATATGTCATAACTTGGACCTGCTTTGCTACAAGACATGCTGGGATCTTGGCAGCTTGTCAGTGAGGAGGCCAGAAACGTTTTCTGGCACGGGATTCCTGGAGAAAGGGGTGAGGACATGTTCAACGAAGTGAAAAAGAAAAGGGCGTCCTGATGAATATCATCCCCCCTCTTCCGCCATTCATACGTGAGAACTGCCCTTCTTCTGCTGGAGAAAGGCATGGTATGTGTCTATGGGATGCTGAGGGAGCATTTGTGAACATCTTGTAGGCACTATGAGCCAAGGATGGAGAAAGGTCTATGAAGTGGTGAAGTGAGTAAGCGCTGAGGCCAGACAGTATGGAGTTACATCCAGCTTTACTACTTATTAGCTGTGTGACCTTGGGAAAATTGTTTTTCTCTCAAGGTTTTAGTTTCTTCTTATGGAAAGCAGAGACAGAACTAATCCGTGCACATAAGGCACATGAGGATTAAAAGAGACAATGCATGTACACAGTTTGGCAGATGGTCTGGTACATAGTAACAGCTCAATAAATAATAGCTATTATGTGGAACAATAGGTCAGGGCACTGAGTGCTGCTATCCGGGGCTGGAGTTGTGAAGAGAAAAAGGCTAAGAAGGTGAAAGAGGAAACTTAAGTCTGGCGGTTAGGGCAGCAGAGATGGGGCACTCACCCGAGGGGCAAGGCGGCAGCTTGTGGAACTGACCGGAAGGTGGAGCCTAGACTCAGGCTAGGTAAGGATTCCCACCCGGGCTCGGGTAGGGCAAAGCAGCCAGCCAGTGTTTAACTTCAGAGGAATTCAGTGAAAATTGTTTTTTTTCCAGCTCTGAATAAAAATATTTTTTTAATTTTTTCACTCAACATCTAATGACTTCTAAGAAGTACTGTACTCTTACACTGGTTTTCAATCAAGCCAGGACCCAATCATTAATGTCTTCATATTTTCATTAGCCATTTACCCTACTTGATTGTAATTTTCTCTCATGGCCAGCTTAGGATCCACGTTTCACTATCACAATCATTTCTTTGAAAATGCTCAGGATTCCACTCCCCTTCCTGCCTTCATCGTCCTTGCAAATATCATCTCTAGGACTATACCAGAGTAGCTGGAAGGAGTCCCACAACTGGGTAGAGTAGTATCTTTGTTTCCTAAGACTATCATAACAAGTTACCACTCATTTGCTGGCTTAAAACAAGAGAAAATTACTTCCTCGCAGTTCTGGAGGCGAGCAGTCTGAAATCACCACTGGACTAACATTAAGATGGTGGCAGGCCACGCCCCCTTCAGAAGCTGCTGTGGGAACGTAGTTCTCAACTCTTCCAGCTTCCGGTGACAGCTTCCGGTGACAGCTTCCGGTGACAGCTTCCGGTGACAGCTTCCGGTGACAGCCGGCATCACCAGCAACATGGCCGCATCACTTTACTTTTTGGTCGCATTCCCTCCTCCTCCTCTTCTGTGTCTATAATCTTCCTCTGCTTTACAATTATTTAGAGTAGACTTGAATAATCCAAGATAATTTGATCATTTCAAGATCCTTAACTTAATCCTATCTTACAAAAATTTCACCATGTAAAATAACATTCACAGATCCCAGGATTCAGAATCTGATACCCGGGGGTTGGGGTGGGTGTATTTGTCACTTATAGTTCAAGATCTCAAAATTCAAGTAGGTTCTCAATCCTGCCTATTTTACTATATCTGCTGACTCTCCGTAATGACTATATACCCGCTCTCTCAAAAACCTTTCATATTCTCTTCCAAATTCCTCTTTTAGCTAAAGACTATGAGGCTACACACAATGTTTTCATTTCCTATCTTTCTAACCTCATTCCATGCCAATGCTCAATTGCTCAGTATGTACCAGCTGCAGTTCATTCAACACATGTAGCTCTTTGTTAATTCAGATTATTTTATGCGTCCCATTTCCTCTCTCTGATATGTTGCATTCCACTACTATTCCCCTCTTAGCCCCTCTTCAAACCAATACCAAGACTCTCCTTGCTTAACCCTCTGGTGTCACAAAATATCACTTTATATTATTTTTACAGAGAACATGATCTGGTTTCCTGTTTTCAATACCTCCACTTTTCCTACTATCTACACACTTCGTCTATTTAATGTAACTAAAGGCCATGATTGCTTATTCACCATTATATCCTGAGCATTTGGTCCAACGGACTTAAAAGGCACTCAATTATTAGTTCAAAAAATGAACTAATTGCTAGGATACAAATGATAACATTTAACAATTTTAGGTTGAAGTAGCTTTATGGGTGGAAATGTGACAAAAAATTTTTATTGCTATAGGAAGTCAGTCAAAATTGTCTAAATGGTCCATGTTAAAAAGAAATTCAAATATTTCATCTCTAGAAATCTATTCTGAGGAAATAATCATCGATAGGCACAAAGAATTCATAGTATGTATGTATGTATTTATTTATTTATTTTAGAGAAAGGAAAGAGAGAAGGGGGGTGGAGAGGAGTGAAAAGCATTACCTCAGAGTAGTTGCTTCTATGTTTCTTGACCAGGCAAACCCAGGGTTTCAAACTGGCAACCTCAGCATTCTAGGTTGACATTTGATCCACTGTGCTACCACAGGTCAGGTGGCACAAAGAATTATATACAAGGATGTTCACTGCAGCATTATTTATAATAGTAAAAATGATTCACAATCTATGTATCTGGCCCACATGGAATTCATTAAATAAATTATGGCACATCCATATGATTGACTACCTGGCAGCCATTACAATGCCTATTTTAGAAGAATACTTAAGACGTGGGGAAATTATCATACTACGTTAGGAAATGAAAAAGGCTGGCTACAAAAGAGCACAGACAGTACAATCACAATTTTGTTACATACATATCTAGGAAGAAATAAGCCAAAATGTTGAATGAGTGTGTATTACTTTTATAAATGCTTTTTAAGACAGAATGACCAAAAGGAAGTTATGCTGGGAAGGAGCTCCCACAATCGGCTTATGACAGAAAGTGATTAAATTCAGAACACAGGAACTCACACAATAGCTGTGATCTGAATGCCAGAAACTGTAGCTAGTACCTACTAGAAAGGACCTGGCTCTTTGCAAGGGCTGAGGGTGAAGAGATGCTGCATGCCACTGGCGTGAGGCCAAACAGAGCCCAGGAAAGAAGATTTAGGCCAGTGGCTCTCAACCATGGCTGCATATTAGAAGCTGAAAACACCAACGCCCAGGTCCAGCCTCAGGGATTCTGACTTCATTAAGGTCTAAGATGAGGCTGGTCATCTTTATTTTTTTTTCTTCAAAGCTCTTCAGGAGATTCTAATAGGAACCAGTGAATTAGTGTTACACTGGATCAGGCTACTGGTACCTGTATACAGAGAACACATGAGCCTTGCTTTCTAGACTGAGCCCAGCATGTAAAAAGAGGGTCACTCTGGAAGTTAGAACCTGAAAGAAAGCAGGTGACCCCAAGGCCCTTGGTCGATGCAGGAAAATGACTCTCAGCCTTGGGGGACATTTACAGAACTACTCCCTAAGAGCTGGCCCGTTGGGAGCTTTTGCCACAAGGACACTGATCTCCACTTAAGACTCCTGATGGGACCCAGTTATCAGCTGACTCTATAAACTGCAAGTACAGGTGAGTCTACCAAAGGGAGAAGGGAAGGAAGCTAGCATCCTGGGAAATCTACAGGAACCTGACTCTGCAGAAGCCGGAGCAGGTGATATTTTCCTCTTCCGTCCTGCTTTGGGGCAGAAACACACTCTGGCCAACAGAGCCATGTGTGACCCTTAAAGGTTATCTGCTTTGGGTGGATGAGGTCTCTCGGAGGCCTTCTAGTTTCTCCCAGGCGCCTTGAGGGAAGAGACGGAAAGGGAACAGGTTGCAAGAAACAAAAGTTTGTATTAAATGATAAGATCTCCCCCAGCCTCTCATTACAGGTATAGAGTTACTCAAGGGACCAAAAGTAGGGAAAGAAGAGGCCTGGGTTGGATGGTTTACACATGGGATCCATACATCCCTGAATAATTAAGAGCCAACTGCAGCCCTTTTGTACTCCTTAGAGTGGGGCTCCTGAGGGGCCTCCAGGACAATGAGCGGGGCAGTATGGAAGGAGTTTGGGCTCAGGTGGATTAGTGGGATTGCCAAGCAGAGTTGGGTCTAAACTGCTGTTTCACCAGCCATTTCCCTGAAGTTGCATCCCTAGGGACAGCCTCACGCCAACTCTGGCAAAAGAACACAACAGCAGATGGCCGAAAATGCTGGGTGATCAAACCATAACACAACTTTGCAATTATTGCGTCTATGTTTACACAGGATGCATGTGAGTATATTTACACACACACATACATACGTGTGCAGCGGATTTATCATTCCAAATGATGTTTGTTTCAGATGAAGGCTGAAAGGAAAATGCACACTCTAAATGTGCTGTGACTGGCAATCAGGTGGGTTACTAACGGCGGGGCTGGATGGTAACTAGAAACTGTCTTGAGACTAAACATCTACCATAAATAATCCACAGAAAGGGGAATGAACCACTCCTGGAAAATCAAGAAATGACTAATCTTCATTCTAAAAACCATTCACCTCGATGGCTAGAGAGAACCTTCAGGGTTGGTTCATCTGATATCTCATTTTTGCAGATGGGGAGTCTGGGTTTAGCAGAGGCTCTCCTCCTTCGGGAATTTAAACCTACCTCCTCTAATTTGATCCTCAGGGGACTGGCGAAACAGATGGTCTCCAGCCATCTTCCAGTACCAGCCCTTCCTATCACAGAAGACACCACAGAGATATCCTTGGTTCAAATGCAAAGATACTCTGATAATACAGTACCAACAAGGCTTCAAATTCAAATGAGTTCCAGATGCAAGTCTGATTAAGTCATCCTTAATAAACACAGATCAATGAGGTGGTGTCATAGCAGGACTCAGCACACAGCATTGCCTCTCAGGCTTTCCTTTGCTCAGGGAAAAGCCCAGTGAAATCCATGGCCTCCTGTTGCAAGTCAGAGAATGGAGCAGGATAAGCAGCCCAACGGCTGGGAAATGTGCTCAAGGTCAAACTTTCCCAAATCCAGGTTCCAGCTCAGTGATCCCTCCTCTGACTTTTGACACTGTGCCTAGCAGCAAATTGAATAGGAAACTATCTTCTATTTTCCCTCCTACTCTGAAGCTACCAAGTACAGGGATCTCTCACTGGTGAACCCCTGAGTAATATCAGAATTAAAGAGTACATTCTGCAAAGTTTGGTTTTCATGCCTCGTGCTCACTAAAGCAAGATACTAATGCAGAAGGAAGGGAAAGTGACATGGCAGAGCCACAGAACATTCTGCATCCCCGCTTCCCTTCGGAACTCTGCTCCCTGCCGGAGCTTCTCCCTGCCGCTTTTCAGCATTCAAGCCAGTTACAGGAGGACTTCTTCAGAAAGTCTTGGAGGACTCCTCCACTGGAGATAGAGAACAGCATACTCAGAGATCCCCTTCCAGTTTACCCATCAGGGAGCCATCTCCTCCACTGAGGCAGATGTCACCAAACCAAAAGTCAGAGAGAGGGACTTGCCAAAAGTATGGCATTATGCCAGTGAAATCCAGGGGTTGCCTACACACGCTGTAAAAAATAAGGCTCAATTTGGTCATTTCAATGGGACTCCATTCGTTGAGAAACTTTGGCCTCTTGTCATGTATTTAAGACTAAGTTAGTTTAGCTTCTTCATAAATTTAAGCCCAACTTAGTGATAGCTAAAGTCAAGTGCAAAGATCTGAATGTGAAGAAACTCATTCAGCAGAGCAGCGTTTCTCAGCTGCCAGTCCACAGACCAGACCGTTCTGCCAGAAATGTTGTGCCAGTCCTAAAAGAGTTAACCACCCTGATGTTGTAGGAAGATTATAGACCCAATGACCTTAGTTGAATTTGCCTATGCTCAGGGTGATTTCTGTCTTAGTGGTCCTGAAATAATTTTGTTTTCACCAGTCCCCAAGGGTAAAAAGACTGAAAAACACTGCATTAGAGATAACTACAGTGTGTCCATAAAGTCATGGTGCACTTTTGACCGGTCACAGGAAAGCAACAAGACGATAGAAATGTGAAATCTGCACCAAATAAAAGGAAAACTCTCCCAGTTTCATACCTATTCAGTGCAGTTCGATGTGGGCTCACACACAGATTTTTTAGGGCTCCTTAGGTAGCTATCCCGTATAGCCTCTACAGACTCGTCACTGACTGATGGCCTACCAGAACGGGGTTTCTCCACCAAATTGCCGGTTTCCTTCAACTGCTTATCCCACCGAGTAATGTTATTCCTATGTGGTGGCACTTCGTTATAAATGCGCCGATATTCACATTGCACTTTGGTCATGGATTCGAATTTACTGAGCCACAGAACACATTGAACTTCCCTCTGTACCGTCCACATCTCGGCTGGCATGGCCGTGGGCTGCTCCGCTGTATACACGGTGTTACATCATCATCTGCGCATGCGCACATGCTGCCACATCATCCTACAGAAACTGGGAGGGTTTTCCTTTTATTTGGTGCAGATTTCACATTTCTATCGTCTTTTGTTGCTTTCCTGTGACCGGTCAAAAATGCACCATGACTTTACGGACACACTGTATTTTCAACATACACACAAAGTCATTGATTGACAAAGACAGGCTAGTAATCAAGGCGACTGAATGAGGCAAGGGCTGGAACCAGGACACACTGGGTTTCAGGCCCTGCAGTATAAATAACCAATACTCCTCCCAATAGATCTCATTCCCCGATCATCAAGTACCTGGTTTTGCTTCTGTCTATACCACAAGTACGAAGCAGATGTTCAATTCCACTTGATGAGTAAGGAATCTCAGGCATAGAGAGGGGACTTGGAAGTAGGGAACAACAAGCCCTCTTAGCCCTCCCCTCAAGTCCTTTGGACAACTCCATATTAGCTGTCAGGTCATGCAGACAAACCCACAGGAGGGGGAAGCCCACAGTAAATTCTATCATAGACGTTAAGGCAATGCTAGTAATTGTGTTCTAGCATTCTGATTCACCTCTACTCAGGGTAGACAGAGAAAAAACTTGTCTACTGTTGTATCCATAGCTCCTAGCACAGTGCCTGGCACATAGTAGGTGTTCAGTGAATGACAGACATCTGAGTTTACTGCCACTGTTGATCTCATTTACCTTGTAGCCAGGCAATAAAAAAGCCAACACTTGCCCTGGCCGGTTGGCTCAGTGATAGAGCGTCGGCCTGGCGTGCATAAGTCCCGGGTTCGATTCCCAGCCAGGGCACACAGGAGAAGCGCCCATCTGCTTCTCCACCCCTCCCCCTCCTTCCTTTCTGTCTCTCTCTTCCCCTCCCGCAGCTGAGGCTCCATTGGAGCAAAGATGGCCCCGGGCGCTGGGGATGGCTCCTTGGCCTCTGCCCCAGGTGCTAGAGTGGCTCTGGTCGCGGCAGAGCGACGCCCCGGAGGGGCAGAGCATCGCCCCCTGGTGGGCGTGCTGGGTGGATCCCGGTCAGGCACATGCGGGAGTCTGTCTGACTATCTCTCCCCATTTCCAGCTTCAGAAAAATACAAACAAAAAAAAAGCCAACACTTGAAGACCACGGGGAATATCTGACTGTTGGGGCAGCAGAACTCAGTCCTCAGTCCTTCAAGGCACTACAACAAGGTAACAAGCACTTATAACACTGAGGAACAATTCTTTTTTCATTTTCTGCTGCATGAGGTTTTAGAACTTTTTCTATATATTTCTGCATCGCTGATTCTAAATCTGAAATCCGTTTTTGGTGCATGCTCCAGTTTTTATGCAATTTTAATTTCTTTTTGTTAGTTAATGGCATGCATTGGTTTTTAAATTGGAGTTAAAGGCCAATGACTCTTGGATTGAACATAACCACAAGGCAATTAATGTTTTACAAACATCACTTTTACATAATTGCAGTTGTTTTAAATGTAAAAAATTATTATCTGATAAAAACACCCTCTTATTTTGTTTTAAGATTGAATCATGGCTACTTCGAGTAGGCGTAAATGTAAGAACAGTCCTGACACCTTCTGTTATATATGTGGCTATTACACACTTCAACGTCAAAGGTGCAATATTTCATCATTTGTGACACGTGCATATACTGCCTATTTTCAAGTTCCCCTTGGCGATCAAAACAAGAATTGGGTTCCTCATATTGTGTGTCATAATTGTGAGGAAATGCTTCGTGACTGGACAAAAAGAAAACGTAAAGGAATGCCCTTTGGTATTCCAATGGTTTGGTGTGAACCTAAGGACCACAGCAGTGACTGTTATTTCTGTCTGATCCATACAAAGGGCATCGGCAAGAAAAAACGGCATATGATTGCATATCCTAATATTCCTTCAGCAATACGACCTATCCCACACTCTGAGACACTCCCATTTCCAGTTTTCAATGGTTTTATTTCTTCTAAGGACAAAGAAAGTGAACATGGTGATCAAGTATATTTTGATAAGATGCATGAGGAAATGGTTGTAGAATCTGAAGAGTCTTCTGATGCCAACCAGTCATTAACCCCTCAGCAGTTTAGCCAACCCGAATTGAATGACTTAGTAAGAGATTTGGGCCTATCAAAGAAAGCAGCTGAGTTATTAGCCTCTGGGCTTCAAGAAAAGAATGTACTTCACCAGTCAGCTAAAGTATCTCATTTCAGGAAGCGTGAACAAATTTTTGTGGACTTTTTTTCCGAAGACAAACACTTTGTTTACATCATATCAGTAGTCTTCTCAGCCAGCTAGGTGTTACCACTTACAGTCCAACAGAATGGTGGCTATTTCTTGACAGCTCTAAACGGAGTCTGAAATGTGTTCTCCTACACAACGGTAATGTTTATGCAGTGGTTCCAATTGGTTATTCAACTCATCTGCGAGAAGATTATAATGACATAAAAATTGTCCTTGACTTTCTGAAGTATGAGGAGCATAACTGGATCATTTGTGTGGATCTTAAAATTTCCTGCTAGGACAACAGAGAGGTTTCACGAAGTATCCTTGCTTTCTGTGTTTGTGGGACAGTCAAGCTCGGGAGAAACACTAGACACAGAAGGAGTGGCCGAAATATGAAGCTCTGGAAGTAAGGATGCAATATATTGTGAATGAACCTGTAGTTAATCGAAACAGGATCATTTTTCCTCCACTTCACATCAAACTTGGCTTAATTAAGCAGTTTGTTCAGGCTTTGAATAGAGAAAGTGAATGCTTTCAACATATTATTTCTGCTTTTCCTGCCTTGTCTTTCGAGAAGATAAAAGCAGGTGTATTTGATGGACCACAAATTCGAACCCTCATATGTGACGAAGAATTTGCCAGGAAGATGAATAAGGAGGAGAAAGCAGCATGGCAGTCTTTTGTGGCAGTTACAAAGAACTTCCTTGGCAACAAAAAAGCAGAAAACTATGAACTGGTTCAAAGGATGCTGTTGGCTTTCCTCGACATTGGATGTAACATGAGCGTTAAGATTCACTTCTTGAACAGTCACCTTGATAAGTGTCCTGAAAATCTTGGAGCTGTTAGTGATGAGCAGACTACTGCTGGAGCGTCAAACGAGATTGTCCTCAATAAGTACACAAACGCAAGAGCTACAAACGCAAATTTTTGCCTGAATAGAATTTAAATAAGTTTTGCGCAAATTTTATGATTAAAATAAGTGTTTTAATATGTTCTATTTTGAAATTGTAGACAAATTCTGATAGTCATATATTTTAGTGTATTAGTGTATTTACCGCATTATATGAATTATTATATTTTCACAAAAATGATGCCCAAGAAGACATTCTACTTCATTATGTTAAACTAAATGTTGAAAATTTTACAATAAGATGAAAAACTAAAATCTTGAATTGCAAAAAAACCCTGTAGCTTACAGAGAAAAACTAATGTCAGATTTGAGATCAGCACACTCGAATTAGGTAAGAACAAGTGTTTTTGTGGATGCAACAAAAATTTTGTTCCCCGGTGTAATTGAAGATCTTGTCCTTTGCCCTTTCTGTCCATTCTATCATCTCAAGTCCTCAATAAAAGTAGTGAATTGGTTGATTATATAGTAGTGATCTAACTTGCCATCTTATTGACCTACCTGTGGGATATAGGAGGGTGACCAAGATTAAGAACAGGATCTTATGATCAATATTCAAAATAATTCAACCAAACAGCCTCTTTTTCACAAATGCACAGACTCTACGAGTCGTCAGCCTTGCCAGGGTGCTCCTCCATAAAGGTCTGCAATTCCTCTGCCCCCTTGCTGAGGCTCCTCTTTCCCCTTTTAAACCCTAACCTGGGGCTCAGAAATTTCTGGATATTCCTTGGATTCCCAAACATCCTATGTGAGCTTAAAGTCTTTTCTCTTTCAGCCCCTACACAAAGCTTTACTATATTAGAAGAAGCAAAAACTCATGGTTGGATTTTTTTTCCCTTTCTCCTAAAGGAAAAAATTGGTATACACCCCCTGGGTTCCAGGGCTAGAGGTGGAAGGGAATGAGCAGGAGGCCTGAGTTCCAATCCTGGCTCTGCATCTGAAATCCTGTATCAATGGATATGAAATGCTAGATCTATGTAAGACAAGATGGCTCCCTGACCTCAAGGAACTCATCATCCCACAAAGAGCATCCCAGTGGGCCCTGAGAACAAAGGTGAGCTGGCGGTCCACCAGGTCAGAGGGAGGACCAGGCTGTGGGATGTTCCAATCAATCCCCAAAGGACAGGGAACCATGATAACATGTACACACAGAGATGAGATCACTTCTTTTATTTATTTATTTATTTATTGAGATCACTTCTTAGAATCGTAATTTCTTAATCTGTAAATATAGGGAGTCAGACTGCTCAAGGGCTGCACACTGGTTTTGTCTGGACCATTGTTATTTGACCAGTTTGCCTTTGAATATCCAGTTGTCCCAAGGCCCAGCCACTCTAACTGCTTGGTTAACAAACACATTGTTACCTGCCTGCCTCCGTAGGCATTTGAGTTTGTGACTCCCTGACATGACCATCTCTAAGCTCTCCTCCAGCTTTGAAACTCAGTAAGAAGTTACTAAGAGAGGGACCTTCAAACAAGCCAGGAAGGGTACCCCAAGACAAAAAGGCTTCTGTGATTCCTCCATTCTCAACTGGGAGGGGGCAATCCACATAGCCAGGCTGGACCTCTGGGCTTCTTTGCCTTTCCAGCCTGCTCTAGAAGTGGAAAGGGAGCCCCTCTCTGTCCATCCCTTCTCCTGTGCCACCCTCCCTATACACACAGCTTGTGGGGAAGGGGTCAGAGGCAACAAGCCCAGCTCTCAGTCCCACCTGAGTCATCAGGCTTTCTTCAATCGGTTCTCTCCTAAACCCTAGGTCACCATGGCACCAAGCCCTTGCTGCCTAGTACTGCCTATGCATTTCTATGTTCATGTTCTTTTCCCTACATACACAAACTCACACGGCTGGTGAATTTAGCAGCTCTCTGTGCACGGCCTCAGCCTGGTATCTACCAGCACCTAGCCAGGTACATTGCACACACACACTAGGTATTTAAGAATGTCCACAGTGATGGCAATGATGGATATTTTCAGCTCTGGAGGAGGAAGGCTCGGGCATGACTCCCTGGAAAGAGAACAGAGATGGACTATCTGCCATCCCTCACAAACTGGTGGTGGTAGCTGTTGATGGAAGAATAGGACTTGCCTGCTCCACGCACACCCGCACCTTTCCCAACCTGGCGCAACCAGAGCAGCCCTTCTTCCTGAGCGGTCTCCCCCCCAAACGGTACTTCCTGCTGGCTCTTCTGCCCTATGCCACAGAGTGGTGGCAAACTCCTTCACTCTTTGATATTTTATCTGTCTTCCTTCTCCCTTCCGTCTCGGTTGGAAATCTTGATTTGGAGTAGGATACTGCTGGCTTGTTCCAAGATGCTTCTTAATCTGATCCCCTTTTTCTAAAGACGTCCAGTTCTCAAGCTCAAGTTCCCCTCCGCCCCTTCCTCAAGGTCATCTATCCCGGTTCAGAAAAGGTGGGAGGCCACTTTAAAATGTCAAGAAAAAATGAGGTCAGGAGTGGGATAAGTGAGGGGAAAGAATGGAAGAAAATAGCCCCCCAGATGAGGGGAAGTGGGGGTGGGGAGGACACAGAGGAGGGGATGGAGGGCGCTGGAGAAAGGAGGCTCTGCCTAGGGAGCAGAATGAGGCCGGAGCGGGGAGGGTGGGAAGGGCGGCTGGGAAATGTGGAAGGAGGCTGCATTTTCTAGGGGCTGAGAGGAAACTACGGCGGGTGGGGCCGCGGAAGGTCGGGTCTTGCTGGGGTCTAGACGCAGGCAAGCCTCCAGCCCCCCAATCCCAGTTGCGTTGGCTCCACCCCACGGCCGGGAAGGAGCGCATCCCGAGGGCGGCAGCCCCTCCCCGCTCCCGCCGCCCGGCGCCCACCGCGGAACGCCTGGAGCGAACCGCAGCGCGGGGCAGCGCCCGGCGGTGACCCCTCCCTCCAAACTCGGGGCGCACTGCAGCTGGGCGCGCTGGGCGGGGGCACGGCCCAAGGACGGGCGCCGGGGAGCGGGGAGGAGGCCAGGACGGCGCTTCAGGTGGCTCCTCCTCGTAGTTGAAAGTTTGCGGCAGACGAAGGAACCGACTCCATCCTCCCTAAGCGGCCGACCCGCGGCTCCGCGCAGCCGGGCGCCTCCGCTGCAGCCTCACCCTCACGCTCGGCGGGTCCAGCGCCCACTCCCCTCGGGGCTCCCGCCCCGCTCGGTCCCGGGTCCCGGGTCCCGGGTCCCGGATCCCGTCTCCGGGCTCCCTCCCTCCCCGAGCCGCGCGGCCCCCGCCCCCGCCCTCCGCGCTGGAGCTCCCGCACGACGTGAGCGGAAAGTGAATGGGCCGCCCCAACCACAAAGACGAATTACCATGAGAAAAATAAACCGGGAAGCCGCCGCTCGAGCCCCTGATCCCGCCGCCGCGCCCCTGTCCACCAGCCGAGGCGGGGACGCCGGGCTCCCGAGCCGCAGCGTCCGGGGCCTGGCGGGGCAGCGGGCCGGGGAAGAACCGGGGCGGGGACCCTCCGCAGGTGCCGGCGGAGCGGAGACGGCCGCGAGCGAGAGATTTCACACTCCGCGCGGGCCACGCGCTCCCACGCGCCTCGCCCTCCGGCACTTTCCCTGCGACGGGCTCACTCGCCCGCCCTCTCGGATCCTCCATCTCGGCGCGGTCTCAGAGCCTCCGCCCGCTCTCCCTCGGCCATTCATTCGGCCGTCCCCTCCTCCAGGCCCGGGCCCCCGATGCGGCCGCAGCCCAGAAGCGCTGACCGCGGCCGGGCGAGGGCCCGGAGCAGCCGGACTCGGAGCGAGCCGGCGGCGGGAAGAGGCAGCGCGGGGGGCGCCCAAGCCGAGGCATCAGCGGGAGACGCGGGAGTCCAGGGACCCCCGCTCCTCCCGTCCGGAGCCTCCGCCACCCGGTTCCAAGTTGCCAGCGCCCCCGGGTCCCTACGCCTCCCTCTCCCCTCTCCCCGCCGAGTTGCTCAAGTTTGCAACTTGCAGCCCCAGCCCGCGCGGGGGAAGCGCCCGAGACTCCCGGGACTCACCTCCGCGCTGTGGACGCAGGTGCCGGGTGCCCGGTGGCTCCCGGCGGCTCCCGGTGGCTCCCGGCTCCCGGCGCGGGGGAGCAGAACCAGAGGGGCTGGCGGCCGGTCTGGGAATGGGGCGGCCGCTCAGGAACGGCCCCGGCTCTGGGCTCGGCGCTCCGGTGCAGTCCCGACCCGGGCCCGCGCCCGCTATGCTCAGGTCCCGCAAGCAGCCGCTGGACGCGCGGCCGACCCGCCCGGCTCCACCGAGCTGGGCTCTAGCAGCCGTCTTCGCGCTCCAACTAGCTCCCGACCCGGCGCGCGGGTGCGAGCGGGAGGAGGAGACCGAGGCAGCAGGAGGGAGGGAGGGAAAGGCGGTGGGGGAGGAGTTGGGAGCGAGCGGAGAAAAGGAGGGGTGCGGGAGAGAAAGAGAGGAGGGGGTGGAGAGGACCCGCGGCGGTGGACGTTTCCGTCGCCAGCCCCGAGGCGCGCGCTAGAGCGCGAGGGGGCGCCCTGCCTCTCCCGGTCCCGCGCTCGGCCCCACTCCTTCCCCTGGCCTGCCAAGTGTGTGGTCCCCTCGGAGATGGAAGTCCCGTTCAGCAGTCGGCATTCCAGCACTGCCACCCAGGTCCCTGAGATCACTTGCTACCTTTTGCCGCGCCCTGCCTTACGGTCCTCGGTACCCTCCATCTCGAAGCTGGCCCCCTCCCGCCCCGGACCTGATCCCATCCGAGCCCTGCCCACCCAACCCTTGGAGCCTATGGAAAGTGTCTTTTCTTCCTGCTGCCAAATGCCCCCAGCCCAGTTAGCTAGGGACGACCTTCCTGCCTGTGGATTTGGAGCGGGGGGGAAAAACCGCGTGCAGCACAGAAGAAATCTAGTATAAACTGCAGTAGAAGAGAGTGGGGCGAGGCTGCTGGGCTGACTGAAAAGCCAGAACTGGCCGGGTTAGGGTTGACAACTGTATGACCTTGAGTGAACCTCAAGTCTCCGTTACCTCAGCTATAAACTAGGGTAGGCAATACCTACCGTACGGAAGAGCAGGTAGGGACTACAGTGAGTCAGATAACACCAGGAACGTTAGGAGGACGTGCAAGAGATTAGCGATCCTGGGAGACCGTGATTGCTCCCAGCTGAGGAGGGGGGTTTAGCGTGATCACACCGACCAAGGCTGCACTGTTGTTGACAAATGTAATATCTAGTGTTTCTGGTGGCAAGAAAGCGGAGGGAAAAACAGAAGGGGCAAGCTTCAAATCTTAAGCGCCCGGGCTGTGAGAGGGATGGGAAGGGAGCCCTCTGCTGAAGAAAAAAAGGTATTAAAAAAAAAAAAAAAAAAGTGACCTAAGGGGGTGGGGAGTACACGAAAGATTGAAGAAGAAAGACGAAAGACCTCAAAAATTAAGCTCCGAGAAGTGTGATTTTTAACAGATAATCAAAGAGAAATGTGAAATAAAAATAGATAAGGTAGAAGAAGGAAAACATTAAAAGACCTTAAATTGAAGAATTAGAGTGAAGCATTTTATACAATAAAATTCGAGGTAAAGGAAATCCCAGATAAAGCAGGGGAATGGAGACAGCTGGATCCCCAGAGAAGAACCCCCCCACACACACACACACACAAGCGCACCCCTCTGAACCAAGGTGAGAAGCAGTTTGGCCAGCATGAGGGGGAAGAAAGAATAATCCAAGAAGGGAGTTTATGAGATGCTCTAAAAAGGGAAACAGAGCACAATCTCAGAAATAAAGACTTTCTAGGGCAACAAAAATGCTGAAACTCATAATGTGCAGAACGAAAAGGAACTTGCAAAAACATAAGACACACTCTGGATCAGAGGAGAGAGATGTAGAGAAGAGGGAAAAGAAGAAGGAAATGGGCGTAAGGGGGCAGGCCAGTCTGGTGGCCCAAACATTTAATTAGGGGTAGAAACCAAGTTGGAAGAGGTAATGTAGTGCATGGAGTCCAAGCCTCTCTCATTTTACAGACAAGGAGAATGAGATTGAGAAAGGAGAGCACTTCTCCCAGAATCCCAGGCCAGAGTGGGAGCAGGTCTCCGATTCTCATTCTGGGATCCTGCCACTGCTGTGAGTGCTGTCCCCCATCGTCACCCCTATTCCCTGCAGAACCACAGGGACTGCTTTTGACAATACAAAACTATACATGTGTGTGATATATTTAGACACCTCTTAATTAATACGGAAACATGAAAAGAGACTTTCCCATTTGTCTGGTTGGAAGCATAGACAAAATGCTTTCTGAGTGGTTCTGTCAGCAGTAGCTCTCTCTTCGAAGAAAATAAAAATCCTCTCTATCCTTCCCCATATTCTCTCACCTTTTTTCTCTTTTCCACCAAATTTTGATGGTTTTGTCTCTCTACTCTTCCTACCATCATTTTCTGCGCCTTCCTGGCTCTCCCTTTCCACATTATGAATGACAGTGGGAAGGTGCTTGGTGCAGGAAGAGAAGAGAGGAGACCCCAGTCTAGGGACACAGGCCAGGAATCCTTCCTTTTCAGAGGAAGCAAGAGCCAAGAAAAGGGGACACCCAAGGAGACACAAGACACAGGAGAGCGCTGCTTGGGATGCTGGGCTAATTAATCCTAATTGTATCCTACAGTGTTGTGTTGGTTAACAGTGATTACTCAAGAGCTCTCAACGCAGGAGAGCTGCAGAAGTTCAAACCTAAGGAAAGAACAGTTACTTTACTGGCAAGGTAATGCTGGCTTACCTTACCACCTACTTCAGGCATTCCCAGAACTGGGCACACCCAGCCTCATTAGAATCTCTGAATCATTTGGATCAAAACCAGGAGTGTTGACCCTATCACCACCACCTTCTGTCACCTTCTTTAAACCTTTGCAATAACCTCTACAATAATTACTTCTATTAGGAACAATTTTCCACCTACTGGAACAGTGTTAATTAAGCAGAATGTAAAAACATTAATTAATACAGAATTATCCAAAACAAACATGCCAAAGAGCAGCAAATACAGGGGCTGGAAAAGAGTTCTTAGAATTCACTCTTGACCTAGAAATTCCAAAATTATCTTGAACTAAAGTGCCAAGAAGTTAAGAAGTAAGCCCAAACTGTCATGCTTAAGGATGAGAAACCTGAGCATCTCCTGCCTCCCCCCCCCCCCCCCCCACACACAGGGCATTTTCTAAAAGATCTAGCTACCTCTGAAAAACAAGGGTGCAGCCTCTCCCAGGTGTGTGTGTGTGTGTGTGTGTGTGTGTGTGTGTGTGTGTGTGTGAGTACATGCCTGTGCATAGCCCAAGCACAGGCACAAGTCTGGCAGTGCAGCAAAATCACACAAACACCAACCACTTGTATATAAATAAAAGAGAGACAATTGAGAAAGAAGAAGAAAGCAATCACTTATAATGTCCATTCCTGGTCTTAGAACTACCTGAGCATTGTGCCTAGGGGTAGAAATGAAAAAAAGAAAATTTCCACTCCAGGAGTCATTGTCAATCTGTGAACCCAAAACACACTTAGGTTGGAGGAACTGAAGTGTCACTAAATGGCAGCTTTGCCATTGTCCTGAGCTAGTGTTTGAGAAGAGACCTTCCTGCCTTCCTTCCTCCCCAAACATTTAAGTGCCACTCACTATGGGAGACAGAGGTCATAGGAAGAGAAAGCCAGAGCCTCACAGGCAGGTGGGAGAGGCAGACATAACCCCAGCAAAGTGGAGAGCTGATGACTAGCTCTACCCAGCAAGGCAAGGAAATCTTCACAGCAATGGGCCCTTCTAGCTGGGAATGGAGATGGGGCAAGCATTTGCCAGACAAAGAAGCAGGAGGAGGCAGAGGAAACAGCATGTATGAAAGCACCAAGTGATATGATTAGATTTCTGTTTTGGGAGAATTACTTGGCCCTGATGAACAGATTCACAGAAAGCTGCAGCCGTAAATGTGAGCAGGTGCATCTGTGGCAGGAAGAGCACCACACCAGTAGTTAGGACTTCTCAGTTCTGGGACCTGCGTGGCCACTGGCCAGCTGGGTATCTATGAATAAGCCTCTTATCCTCCCTGACCTCAGTTCCTCATGGATGAGAGGGCTTAATCAACTGGTTTCTGAGGTCCTTGCATACGCATTCTATCATTCTGACTGTCTCCAGATACTTCTTTAAATTATGTTCTTTGCCACATTTATACGCTTAGTCTTTTCCATCTATAACATTTTACAGTTTACAGAAGTATTTTCCATACAATATCTTTTGACCTTCACATTTCTGTGAAGGAGATTGCTACACTGTTGCCGTAGATGATCTTGTCCAGCCTCTGTAAACACCATCTCTATGCTGATGACTTCCAGGTTTGTATCTACAGCTCTGACCTCTCCCTGGAAACCAGAGGCAGGGCAAACCAACTGCCTGCTGCTCTCCTCCACCTGACACTAATAGACGTCTCCAACTTAGTATGTCCAACACTTAACTTTTGTTTCTTTCCCCAAACCAGCTTTTCTTTCTGACTTCTCCATCCTAGTAAATACAAACACCTGTTCTTTAAATTCCTCAAGGCCAAAATCTTGAAGTCATCCTGCATGCCACATGTAAACCATCAATAAATTCCATTGTCTCTACCTGTGAAAGGCTTTGAGGATCTGGCTACTCACCAGCCCCTTCATGAGCACCCCAGTTCAAACCATCTCCTCTCACCTGGACAGCTGTTTTGCCTGCTTCCACCTTCATAAAGAGTCTGTTCACACAGGAGCCATCCTAGGCCAGAGCCTGTCACTCCTCTGCTCAGAAGCCTTCTATGTCTCTCCAGCTCAGTAAAGGAAAAGCCACATCCTCACCAAGTTTATCAAGTCCTTCTTTTTTTAATTTTTTTTATTTTTCTGAAGCTGGAAACGGGGAGGCAGTCAGACAGACTCCCGCATGCGCCCGACCGGGATCCACTCGGCACGCCCACCAGGGGGCGATGCTCTGCCCCTCCGGGGCGTCGCTCTGTAGCAACCAGAGCCACTCTAGTGCCTGAGGCAGAGGCCAAGGAGCCATCCCCAGCGCCCGGGCCATCTTTTGCTCCAATGGAGCCTTGGCTGCGGGAGGGGAAGAGAGGGACAGAGAGGAAGGAGAGGGGGAGGGGTGGAGAAGCAGATGGGCGCTTCTCCTATGTGCCCTAGCCGGGAATCAAACCCGGGACTTCCGCACGCCAGGCCGACGCTCTATCACTGAGCCAACCGGTCAGGGCCTATCAAGTCCTTCTTACATCACCTTGACCACTCTCCCTCTTTCATCTCTCTTTTGCCTCATGGGGCTCTCCACCGTTTCCCAAACACCTGAGACCACCTCAGGGCCTCTGTACTTGAGGTTTTTCTCTGCTTGGAAAGCTCTTTGTTTAAATGCTCACATAGGTCATTCCCTCACTTCCTTCAGTCTCTGCCCAATTATTATTCATTAGAGAGGCATTATGATCCTTTAAAAAATGACAAACCCCTGTCAACCTCCATGAAAGTGGAGACATTGACTGCTTTGTTCTTTGCAATAATCCCCAGCTCACAGAATAGTGCTTGGTAAAAAGAAGTGCACAATAATGATTTAATGATTGTGAATTATTATCTTTATCCCCATTTTACAGACATAGAAAACAGGCACACTGACACAATTGGTCATTTTCAGAACTGAGATTTGAACTTAGATTTTTTTCCATATCAAACTATTCTCTTTGGTTGATTATTCATTAACATCTATATTTGCACTTTAAAAAAAACCTTTTTAATCAAAAATACCTATTAGAGTAAAACACATAGTAATTGTTTCCCATCCAATTAAACACATGGGTTCCTGACCCATAAAGCAGTTCTCCAAGTCACAATCAAATGATGAGTTAGCTCTGAAAACCCAGACCTTGAAAGCGGTCACCACACGTGCACATTCATCCTGGCGTCATTTTTGTTTCTTGTGTTACAGTTCTAGTTTGATTTTTTCCCCCTCAATTCTTGAAAAAATAAATTCCCTTCTAGGCCTTCACATATTTACCTTCACATGTCATCTCCAGTAACATGTGTAAATAAGTGTGTACATGAGCATGCACTTGCACGCTCGCATACACACACCATGTTTGTATCTCCTAAACCAAGGGTGTGATGAGGGAGAGGCAAGGTTGACTGCAGCTTGCCCTTGGGCTGACAGCAGCAGTCATCGCATACCCCTCCCACTCCCTCAGTGCCTCTCCATCTTCCTCCTTCCTGTTGTTCTCGCACACACTGCCAGGTTTGGGTTGAGGGTGAGTCAGAAGGAAGTGAGAGATGGGAGGGGGATGGAGATCAGAAGGAAACACAGCTGGTCCAGCAGGTGACACCAGACTTCCTGGTAGATAAGTTAGATAAGGGGCCAAGTCAAGTGCTGAATTCTAAGCTAGAGGAGAGGGGTCACTCTCAGGACATTCAGACCCAAGAAAGAACACAAGGTGTGGTCACTCTTCTTGAAGACATTTGAAAATGAGAGATCTGAGATTGTCTCCCAGGACCAGGATGAAGCCACAGGGTCCTGGATGGATCAAGGCAGGATGGGTGTTTGTCAAGGAATCCTAAGGCAGTACCCCCAGAATTTTGTTAAACAGAAGATCCCAAGTTATAACCAAAAAGCGGCCCAGGCCTAGCACAAGAGGGCCAGAGCCAGGTCAGACCTCGGACAGGAGTTAAGGAGGAATCTTAAGGAGAAGCTGCTACCTGAGTCAGCGTAGAAAATCACTGATATGTTTGAGAGATCAAGAAAGATTCCTTTGTCCTGGACAAAATGTCTCTCCTCTGCTGTTTCATGGCCCCTGAAATCCTCAAAATGGGGGAGGACAATAGGTAGGCATAATGCCTTATTTAGACAAAGCTATCTCTATATTAACAGCACCTTAGCAGGAGTGGGGGATAAACACACAGTATCTAGTGAGCACACTACTATACCAGCACCATACAACACACCCAGATTCTTAGTCCATGGAGAGAAATCATTCAACACATTATTAATAAAAAAATTTTTAAATTTATTTGTTGATTTTAGAGAGAAAGAGAAAGGGAGGAACATAGGTTTGTTGTTCCACTTATTTATGCATTCATTGGTTGATTCCTGTATGTGCCCTGACCAGGGATCAAACCCACAACATTAGTATACCGGATGATGTTCTAGCCAACTGAGCTGCCTGGCCAGGACTCAACACATTGAAAACATGGAGGGATACAATAGGAGTTGGTTGATGCTACACTGAGAGCAGGCTAGATCAGGAAAGCCTTGAATATTATGGAAAGGGGTGGATTTCATCTACAGGCCAGGCAAACAGAGTCATCCAAGGTTTCAAGCCAGAGTCTGACGTGGTGAGATGGGTGGTAGTGGGTGGACTCGAGGGAGGAAGACTGTTTCACCAGCCCCGACAACTCACTAAGACCTTGTTGAGAGCAGAGATGGCAAAAAGAGTGAAAACCCATTATCCACCTTTGCTGCATGAGGGAGGAACCTAAGGGTTTGGAATACAGAATAGGGGAGCTGAGGTGGAAAGGAGTAAAAAGTATACGAGCAGGAATATGGGTTTCCAGAAAAGTTGAGGGTGTGAGCCAAAGGAATAATAAGGGAAGGTTTGCTGAAGAGAACATTGCTACCTGTCAAAATGGCTGAGCAGTGGCTCTGACTCAAGTCTGAGGAAAGGAGGGGGATGGGATGTGCCTTTAACACAGCCTGGTGATGCTGCAGGCAGCTCGGCTCTCAGACATTAGTTGAGAATTACCGATTATCAGGGAGAGGCAGCAGGCTCCTTCGTTTCAATTAAATAAGGATTTTTCTACCTCTGTTATCTGCTCTGAAGCTAGAGAAGACACAGATAGAAGATGAGCAGTGCTTAAGGGACCATCGGCTCATTGGGAATGTGAGGTGCATGCAAGGAGTAAATAGCAGGTAAATGACAGATTGGCTGCTCCAGGCAAAAAAACCCCAAACAAGTTTAAATGAAGAGGGAGCCCATGGAGCTGTGGCCAGGAAGGCTTCTTGAAGAAGGTGGAAATTGCCAGGGACCATACAAAAAATGTAGAAATAGAGAGGCACAAGGGAGGGAAGAGACGCTTGGTAGAGGTCTTTGAGAAAGTAAAGAAATAGATATAAGAGAGAAACAACTATAATCTACTTAGACTTTTCAAAGCTTTGACAAAGAGCTCTATAAAAGGCTCCTTTAAAAGGGTAAGTCACCATGGGGCTGAAAAGAGAATGATATCTCTTATCAAGATGAGCAAATGGCTTAGATACAGAAAACAAAAGATAAGAGCAAAAGAAAGGAAAAAGGAAGGAAGGAAGGAAGGAAGGAAGGAAGGAAGGAAGGAAGGAAGGAAGGAAGGAAGGAAGGAAGGAAGGAAAAAAAAGAAAACAGGAAAAAAAAAGGAACAAATTTTGGCTTCTCTATATGGTAGACTGTTAAAACTCCTTCCTCAAGAATCTATGCAGCAGATGGATAAACAAAATGTGGTATAGACATATAGTGGATATCATTCAGCTTTAGAAAGGAAAGGAAATTCTGACATATGCTGCAACATGGGTGAACCTCGAAGACATTTCATTGAGTGAAATAAGTCAGACACAAAAGGGCAGATATTGTATGATCCCAATTACAGGAGATACCTAGAATAATCAAACTTACAAAGAACAAGAGTAGAAAGGTGTTGTCAGGGACTAAGGTGATGGGAAAATGAGGATTTAGCATATTTAATGAGTCTAGAGTTTCAGTTCTGGTGATGGATGGTAGTGATGGTTGCATAATGTGAGTATACTTAACGCCACTGAAATGTATACTTAAAGTCATGAAGATGACACATTTTACGTTATGTATATTTCATCACAATTAAAAAAGAAAAACAATATATATATAGAATGATCCAGTTTATATATGTAAAAGTAAATATTTCTAACAATAGTTAACATACAGTACCACCACCATCACCGCTACAACAACAAAAGAATCAAGGCCAACACTGGTCAGATTTAACATCTTTATAAATGTTCTGAAGGGGTAAGTCACAGACAAACCTCTATATTACAGATGACTAAGTGTATTCTGCTGGTTGCAGTAGAAATAAACGAACAGGCTTTGACAGTAGGAGGCACCAGAGCAGTGGTTCTCAATTTTAGAAGGACAATAGTATTGCCTAAGGGAGCTTTTAAAAATAGCTGTATCTGGACCCAGAGTGTCTGAGTTAGCTGCCTTGGGGTGGAGCCTGGGGGACTGGTGTTTTTTCAAAGCTCTCAGATGATTCTAACCTACAGCCAGAGCACCAGGGCTGAAATCTCAGCTCCCCGGCATGGAGTCTAGGCCCTGCCATTGGCCAGCTGTGTGACAATCAGGTTACTTCATCTCTCTGTTTCTTAATATTCTTGTCTTCAAAATTGGGTAATAATAATACCTACCTCAGAGGGTTGCAGAGAGGGTTAAGAAAAATACTGCACACTTTGCGCTGTGCCTAAGGTCTTTTAAGAGTTCACTAAATGTTCCTTATTTTTGTTATCAACTGAGTTTGTGTAATTGGCAGAAAAGGGACAGAATTTGATATAGCATGTGAAAATGTGTTTAAAAATAAACAAATCCAAACTTTGTGACTAAAATCTCTGTCAAAAGCCAGGAAAAGGGGCTCAGAAGCATTTTCCTTTCCGGTTCATGAGTTTGAAGTACTGTTTTGCTGCAAAGGCCAAGAAAACACATCAGGCATCAGCAAGGAGTGTGGGAGACTGAGAATAACTGAGCCCCTGCCATTGCGTTTCTCTAAACACAATACACCCTCCCCCTTCATTGATCTGTGGTGAGTCCTAGTCGCTGACCTCTGAAGGGACATTCTGACACTGGAGAAGGAGAGGAGACAGAACACTTGTGGGCTGCTGGAGGAAGACAGGCCCTGAAGGTTAGAACGCTCCAGTCTAAAAGAGGACACGTCCTCATCGATAGCCAGGAGGTGAGCAAGGGCTTGTTTAACCCAAACACATGCTGGAGGGGCAGATGAGCAAGGAGCATTTAGAACACATAAAAGACATGGGTAATAAATGCATGAAACACATTGCCCCACAATGTAGTACGGGAGGGAAACATCAGTGAGTTCATGGGGGCCTGGACAGATTCATGTCAGAGATGTAAAGGGTCCCCAGGGGAGCGGACGCCTGTCCACCTGTAGGTCAGGATCCGAGGAGGCAGTGGCCAGGCTCCTTCTAGCAGCGGGCTGAAGGGACCGTGGTCTGACCGGGATGTGTATTTCCATTCTTAGTGCCCCTATGGAAGGATTTGGCAGAGGGTCAGGAATGAAGATGAATATGCTAAATTCGAGGGCGGTGAGAAAACTGGTTTGGCTGGAATGAGGGGGCTGTGTTAAGAGATCAGGGGGTTTATCTGGACATAAAAGATTGGGTTAGATTATTAAGAGTACCCAGAATGATGCTGAAGGGGCTAAAATTAGGCCAAACATCACAGAATGTTTAGTTCTTCCAGTCTAGCCCCCTTCTTAAAAGGATGGAAAAAAAAAATGAGCTCAAGGAGATAAATTTACTTGCCCAAGGTCCTATAACATGTTAGAGCACAGCAGAGATGAAAATCCGGAGGCTTTCCTTCCACACCTCGTGATGGACTGGGTCTAGGAGGGACTTTGGAGAAAGATCATTACTAAATCAATAACCTTGAGCAAGTATCTTAGCTCCTCTGAGCCTCTGTGAAGTAACATAACCCTCCCCAAGCCTCATTCTTTTGAGGGTAACAGTACAGACTTGGTGGAAGTCACAAAGTTCCACCCCCTTAGCTCCGTGGGAATTGTAGCTTTCCCCACATTCTTCCCAGTGAGTCCTTGCAAGCCCCAGCATAACGCAGCCAATGGCCCCCTCCTACAGCTGCCCCTGTTTCATCCCTCCCCTTTGCTTTGGTGGTTTGGGGTGATATTCCCAGCCCTTACTGATGTCCCATTTGTGCCCTCCTGGTGTCCAACAGTACCTCCAAGTTGTGTCTTGATGTTTGCATAAAGGGCATTATCTCCCAAGGCGTAGAAATAGCTGGCCTCAGTTTTCTCTCACTGTCCTTTTTTATTGTCTCTTGGAAATGGAACCGAAGTAACATTCAGTGTATTTGTTTCTTCTGTTCTGTCACCATCATGCCTTAGGACTGAGGCTGGGTTACAGGACTGTCTGAGTGGTATGCTCCGTGCTTCACTCCAATTGTACCCTCTCCTCCATAAGTGGTTCATTGCCTTACCCTTGAACTTCTCACAACTGTATCCCCGGTGCCTATGCATGGTTGCTGGGTACATTGTAGGTCTCGACAAATATTTATTAAATAAATTAGTGGGCAAATTTCTCTCTTCAAATTTAGACAATTAATTTTCCCCCAGAAGGTTCAAACCATTCCCTGCACCCTGGGCCACCTCATTCTCTCTGCAGCTTCCAGATAGGTGTTACCAGAAAGTAAACATGGCTTAGGCTCCAGCTAGGACCTATAAATCTAGGGTACATGAGATAATGAAGGTAAATATGTCCGGCATATCAGAGATAACTCAACACTGCAATTTTTTTTTTTTTTTTTTTTTTGCCTGCTAGGTTCACTTACTCAGAATTGGGGGAAAACATCAAAGGCTTCACACAAAGAAATTGATTCAAAATGAAAGTAATTTGGAGTCAAGAAAATTATGCTGCATCCACATCTGGGATAATGGGGATAGTTCTACTCACTAAACCTTAAATGGGCCACAAGGATTTTATTTATTACAATTTTACATCAGACGTAATCTATTTCTAAAGAGAATTGAAAGCAAGTAAAAAAGTTAGAAAACAAACACGTATAAAAAAAGAAGGAACAGAAAAATAAACATGTCAATGGTGGATTGTGTTCATGTAATTCAAGAATGGAAAGAGTGAAAGTGAGGCCGGGAACAGAGTGACAGGTCCCAGGTGCGTCTGTAGCTGGGGGGGGGGGGGCAGAGATGGTTATCAGTGGGCGACCATGTCACAGGTTGTGCATTTGGGATGGAGAACAAAGAGGCTCATCTGCGGGAATTCCTGGGATAGAAGTGTTCAGTGTTTCTTTGATCAGTCTAAGAAAGTACAAAGCTGGTTAAAAGGCAACAAAAGAAATATGTTGGTAGACTTGAACTTGGAAATGAAATAGGAGATGCTTTGAAGGATGAGCAATTTGTGCTGATGCAACAGAATGATATTTGAGATATTAACCACTGTGGTTTTTTTCTTCTCTTTTTCCTTTCCTCCATCTCGTTCTGGCCTTGAGGCAAGGGAAGAGAAAGCCCCATGGATTCCTAGACCTTGGGAGTGGCACAAGAGGGTACGTCTAGTTCTTATAAGTTGGTGGTGAGGGGGGTGGAAAGAGAGAAGTAGAGAGTTGGAAGGGCTGTCTCAGAATGAGGAGACACATATCAGAGGGATGTGGTCTGGACTGTCTCCCCAGCAAATCTGACGCTGATGAGACCACAACTCACTGCCATCTCCATTCATAGGGGGACCTGGCATTACCCCAGCCAATGCCTACTATGAGGCTTGTAAAAGCTGCAGATGGACCCCACCTCCACCTACAACACTGCTGGGGAGCATTTCCAGAATTTCATCTTCCTCCAGGAGCTCAGTACCATTCCCAAGGGGAAAGGCAAAATCATCTCAAATTGACTATATTTTACATTTTAAAAAATGGCTAAGAAATACCGAATTTTATTGAGTTTCTTTGAAAGTAGCTAGCAGAATAGGGGCTCAAGGTCAGAAATCAACTTGAGTTATAAGAAAATGAAGTTACATGTTTGCACATTATAGTCTGTGGATATGAAATTTGTACCTACTATTCTGCTTTTTATTGTCTTTGTTGCCATAGTAACACTTCAATTAACCAGAGCTTTAAGTTTCAGGAATAGACCCAAAATGGAGATGAAAACTATTTTTAATGGCAAATAATCCCTGGACATGGAATGACAATGAAAACAGTAAAAATATAAAAGGTCTGAAGAGTTAATACTGAGACTGGTTGATTTGGATGCCAGGTGCCCTTGTATTCTTTTCTCCTTTTTGACGTCTTAGTTGTGTGACCTTGGACAAGTTATCTAACCCCTCTGAGACCAAGATCTGTGGTGAGAAAACTGTGAACACGCTTGGGAAATCATGATGAGCCATATCTGTGCAATGCACAATTCCCCTATCAGATGATGACTTCAGGTCACACTGGGGTGTTTTTGTCCCTCAACCCCCAATAAAGTGTTTGGCATGTGCTAAATGTTCTTAATGTGTGTTGAACTGAACCGAACAGGTTGACAACAGCTAATAAGCCCAAAACAGTCCATGAGAAAATGAAGAGTACAAGAAGAGAGATATGGGCCCTGGCCAGTTGGCTCAGTGGTAGAGTGTCGGCCTGGCGTGCAGGAGTCCCAGGTTCGATTCCCGGCCAGGGCACACAGGAGAAGTGCCCATCTGCTTCTCCACCCCTCCCCCTCTCCTTCCTCTCTGTCTCTTTCTCCCCCTCCCGCAGCTGAGGCTCCATTGGAGCAAAGTTGGCCCAGGTGCCGAGGATGGCTCCATGGCCTCCGCCTCAGGCATTAGAATGGCTCTGGTCGCAACAGAGCAACACCTCAGATGGGCAGAGCATTGCCCCCTGGTGGGCATGCCGGGTGGATCCCGGTCGGGCCCATGCGGGAGTCTGACTGCCTCCCCGTTTCCAACTTCAGAAAAATAAAAAAAAAAAAAAAAAAAAAAAAGAAAAGAAAAAAGAAGAGAGATATGGAGAGGAAGAAGAAGAAACAGAACAAGAAGCAGAACAGAATGAACATAACGGGAAACGGTGGAAAAGTTAGGCAGGGGGACTCCAAAACCAGACCCACTAGCTGTGTGACCTTGGGCAAGTTAATCCATCACTCAGGACCTGATCTGCCAAATGGGAATAATAACAGACTTTACTGGGTCCATGCCAGGATTAAATGAGTTAGAGTAAATGAAGTAGCTGGTGCAGATTAAGAGCTCAGAGTTAATTATTTCTATTACTAGATGTATTTATAGAATATATGAAAAATTAGTACATTAGTTAATAATTAAGAAAATGAAAATGAAAACAAAATACCAAATCTGTTGGCAAAGATTATTTTTAAAAATTATTTATAATTCTTGAATTTTTTTAAAATTATTTATAATTCTTTATTCTATAAAGATATAAATGGAATTGAGGGGATGGTGATAGGGAGGGAAGGGCTCTTTTAAGAGGATTTTTTTCATTTTTATTGAATTTATTGGGGTGACACTGGCTAACAACATTGTACAGTTTCAGGTGCACAATTCTACAACACATCACCTGTACTCTATTGTGTGTTCACCTTCTCAAGTCAAGTCTCTGTCTATCACCATTTATCCCCCTATACCAGGGGTCCCCAAACTTTTTACATAGGGGGCCAGTTCATTGTCTCTCAGTCCATTGGAGGGCTGCCACATACAGTGCTCCTCTCACTGACCACCAGTGAAAGAGGTGCCCCTTCTGGAAGTGCGGCGGGGGGGGGGGGCGGATAAATGGCCTCAGGGGTCCGCATGCGGCCCACAGGCCGTCGTTTGGGGATGCCTGCTCTACCTTCCTCTACCTCCCTTCCACCTCACCCTCCCCTCAGCAGCCACCACACTGTTGTCCATGTCCATGAGACTTTTATCTTTTTTTTCATTTTTGCTCAATCCCTCAATGCCCCTTATCCAGCCACCCCCCACAAAAAGCTGTCAGCCTGTTCTCTATGTATGAGTCTGTCTCTGTTAAGCTTGTTAGTTCATTTTTTTCATTAGATTCCACATATGAGTACTTGTCTTTCTCTGACTGCCTTATTTCATGTAGCTTAATACTGTCCATGTCCATCCATGCTGTCACAAAGGGTAAGGTTTCCTTTTTATGGCTGAGTAATATTCCATTGTGTAAATGTACCACTGCTTTTTTATCCACTCATCTACTGATCAACATTTGGGCTGCTTCCAAATCTTGGCTATTGTAACTAATGCTACAGTGAACATAGTGGTGCATATATTTTTCTGAATTAGTGTTTTGGGTTTCTTTGGATATATTCCCAGAAGTAGAATCACTCAGTCATAAGGCAGTGCTATTTTTAATTTTATGAAGAAACTCCATACTGTTTTCCACAGTGGCTGCACCAATCTGCATTCCCATCAACAGTGTATGAGGGCTCTTTTTTTCTCTACATCTTCACCAACATTTGTTTGTTGATTGATTAATGATAGCCATTCTGATGGGTGTGAGATGATATCTCATTGTGGCTTTTAATTTGCATTTCTCTGATGACTAGTTACATTGAGCATCTTTTCATATGTCTATTGGCCATATGATTATCCTAATATTTTCTTACAATCCTTTATATTTCTGTATACCTTATTTGGAGAAGTGTCTATTCTTTGCCCCTTTTTATTTTAAGTGAGAGGAGGAGAGATAGAGAGACAGACTCTCGCATGCTCCCAGACTGGGATCCACCTAGCAACTCCCATCTGGAGTCAATGCTCAAATCAATCAAGTTATTTTTATAGTCTGAGGCTGATGCTCAGACCAACTGAGCTATCTTCAGTGCCTGGAACTGACTATCAAACCAATAGAGCCACTGGCTACAAGAGGAGAAGAAAGAGAGAAGGGGTAGAGGGAAGGTAAGAGAAGCCAGTGGCTGCTTTCATGTGTGCCCTAACAGGGGATTGAACCCAGGACGTATGTACACCAAGGAGATGCTCTATCCACTGAACCAACTGGCCAGGGTCTAGTTTCACTTTCTGATAGTTCATTATTGGTGTATAAAAGTGCAACTGATTTTTGAATATTTATTTTGTATGCTGCTACGTTACTAAATTTATTTATCAGTTCTAGTATTTTTGGGGTGAAATCTTTAAGGTACTCTATACTGTATATAGTATCATGTCATCTGCGAAAATGAAGTTTTATTTCTTCCTTTCCAATTTAGATGCCTTTTATTTCTTCTTCAGTCTGATTGCTGTGGCTAGTACTTCTGTGTTGAATAACAGTGGTGAAATTGACCCTGACCAGATAGCACAGCTGGTTGGAGCATTGTCCTGAAGCACAGAGGTTGCTGGTTTGATCCCCAGTCAGGGCACATACAGGAACAGATTGATGTTCCGTCTCTCTCCTTCCCTTCCTCTCTCGCTAAAATCAATAAATAAAAATTAAAAAAAAAAAAAGAAGTGATGAAAGAGAACATCCCTGTCTTATTCCCAGTCTAAACGGAAATGTTTGTAGTTTTTGCCCATTGAGTATGATGTTGGCTGTGTGTTTGTCATATATGACCTTTATTATGTTGGAACATATTCCCTCTATTCTCACTTTGCTGAGAGTTTTTATCATAAATGGGTGCTGGATTTTATCAAGTGCTTTTTCTGCATCTATTGATTCGATTATGTGATTTTCATCCATTTTGTTTATGTGGTGTATCATGTTTATTGATTTGCAAATATTGTACCAATCTTGCATCCTTGGAATAAATCCCACTCAATCATGATGTATGACCTTTTTTTTTTTTTTTCTGAAGCTGGAAACAGGGAGAGACAGTCAGACAGACTCCCGCATGCGCCCGACCGGGATCCACCCGGCACGCCCACCAGGGGCCACACTCTGCCCACCAGGGGGCGATGCTCTGCCCATCCTGGGCGTCGCCATGTTGCGACCAGAGCCACTCTAGCGCCTGAGGCAGAGGCCACAGAGCCATGCCCAGCGCCCGGGCCATCTTTGCTCCAATGGAGCCTTGGCTGCAGGAGGGGAAGAGAGAGACAGAGAGGAAAGCGCGGCGGAGGGGTGGAGAAGCAAATGGGCGCTTCTCCTGTGTGCCCTGGCCGGGAATCGAACCCGGGTCCTCCACATGCTAGGCCGACGCTCTACCGCTGAGCCAACCGGCCAGGGCGATGTATGACCTTTTTAATGTATTGTTAGATCCCGTTTGCTAATATTTTGCTGAGAATTTTAGGATCTATGCTCATCAGGTGTATTGGCCTATAATTTTCTTTGTTTGTAGGATCTTTTTCTGGTTTTGGAATTAAGATAATTCTGGTCTCATAAAATGAACTTGGGAGTCTTTACTCTTCTTGAATTTTTTGGAATAGTTTGAGAAAGATAGATGTTAGTTCATCTTTGAATGTTTGATAAAATTTGCCTGTGAAATCTTCTGGTCCAAGACTCTTATTTTCTGGGATTTTGATTACTGCTACAATTTCATTAGTTGTAATTGGTGTATTCAGATTTTCTGATTCTTACTGATTTAGTTTTAGAAGATTGTATGTTTCTAGGAATTTATTCATTTTGTTCAGATTGTCCAATTTGTTGGTGGTAGTTCTTCATAATATTTTCTTACAATTCTTTGTATTTCTGTTGTGTCAGTTGTTACTTCTCTTTCGTTTCTGATTTTATTTACTTGGGTTCTCTCTTCTCCTTCATGGGTCTGTTTAAAGCTTTGTCAGTCTTGTTTATCTTTTCAAAGAACCTGCTTTTGGTTTCATTGATCTTTTGTATTTTTTAAAAAACTCTATTTTGTATATTTATGCTCTAGTCTTTATTATTTCCTTCCTTCTATTCACTTTGGGCTTTATTTGTTGTTCTTTTCCAAGTTCCTTTAAGTATAAAGTTAAATTGTTTATTTGATATTTTTGTTGTTTCTTGAGGCAGGCCTATAATGCTATGAATTTCCCTCTTAGGACTACTTTCACTGTGTCCCATAGATTTTAGGTTGTTGTGTTCTCATTTTCATTTGTTTCAAGTTATCTTTTGATTTTTTTCCTTGATATCATTGTTTACCCATTTATCATTTAGTAATATATTATTTAGCTTTCTGTCTTTGTGTGTTTTTCTATTTTTTTCTTATAATTGATTTCTAGTTTCATACCATAGCAATCAGAGAAGATGTTTGATATGATTTCAATCTTCATGACTTCCTTTGATTCTATGGGCTCCCCCACATCCTTCAAATAATTTTCTTTTCCACACAAAGTAACATTGCCTATTTTTGCTACTTGCAATGGGAAGATCCTATGTGTCAAATTGGAGGGAAACCATATGTCAGAACAGAGATGGTGATGTGATAAGTGTCATCTTATCATAGGGATGACCAGGGTCCACTAATGAAAATGTCACAGAACACATATCAGCTTTTGTAGAATATTGACAGTTATAAAAGATAGTAGGTAGGTGGGTAAAGAGATAGCCAGGTACATGGGTGTTATGGATATAATTTTTATATCTTATATAATATAGTCATCCTCTCTCTGGCCCTGTGTCAATTGAAATGGCAAATGGATTTGAATGAGCAAGTGTGGGGGATGGAGTCATATTTTCTGATGGGCTGTTTTGATATTTCAAAATGAGCTACAGAATTAGAAGGTTATACCAAGTTATTGAAAAGTAATCACTTTGTTATGAAGCTGCAGCCAATTTTGTGGCTTTTTCAAAGAACTCTATTCTGAATACTGTCTCTCTTGAGCAGTTTTATAGTGTTTCTGAAACCTATTTGTCATTATGTGAGGCTTAATGATCTTTATCCCAGTAGGTAAATCAAATGTCCTGGGGTTTAAGAAGAATAAAACAGATTAAAATGAAGAAATGTGTATTGAGCCTGTAGCAGACATTGTTGGTGCCCTGCCCAATAGCCATCCCCAGCCCCCAGCACCTCTTCATTACTAAAAGAATATTTGTACTGTTTAGATATCAGGCAGTCATATTTCAAGGACGGGTCACCTCAGCCCCATTTCATTCAGAATAATTCTATTTATTTTGCTAGTGATTGGCTTTGAAAGGGGCTTGTGACTGAATTCTGTACGGTGGGATAATAGTACCTGTTTGCTGGGCAGAACATTCTAGAGAGGTTTCTTAGTCTTAAAAAGAAGCACAAGGAAAAGCTTGCCCCTTTCCTGCCTCTGGATGGTGGTCGATGAGGATGTGCCTGTAGATAGTGCAGCTGTCTTATGACCATGAAGAAGCTAGCTGGTGTACTTGAGATGGCAGGAAGGAAAGCTAGCACTTGGATCATTAATAAGGTTAAATCAATTAATTGAACAACCGTGCAACTACCTTACCTCTACTCTAGCCTTCTTGTTCTGTGAATTAATGGCATATTTCTGTATTATTTCAGTCATTTTAAGTTGTTTTCTGTTATTTGAAAGCCTTTTACCTCGGGGAATTTGCAATCTCTTTTTATAAATTTCATAGAATAAATCTTCCAAATATATGGTACCATTTACTTTTGGACAAAGATATTTTTCCTAACCAGTACTAACATCCTCTTAAACCGTATAGGAAAGGTTACTTGAGACTAAAGAACACCCTAGGTAAGCAAGGCTAGCCTATTAATAGGTAATTATAATATTCTCCCTGAGGTTATGGTCTGATAAGATTTTTACCAGCTTCCTGCCCTCCCTTGTTACCTTCCCCTCCTTGATCTGACCTGTAAACCAAGGGGACATTCTGAATATGAAGTATTATTACAAAACAAATGTCATGAGCAAGCTGCTCTATCATGTAGATACTATAGAGGATTTCTTCAGCCTTATGACAATATTAAACATACAGCTTTCATATTGCTTGGGCCTGAGAGTCTGTCAGAAGTCAAACATTAAAAAAAAAAACTTGAAGAAATCATGACTAGTGGCATATTTGGAGAAAAATGTCACCGAAGAGAAGGAGAATAATAATATCAATGATGCTTTGAATAAATCGGTGTTGAGACACTCCTGCACAACTTCTCGGTGATAACTTTCCTTTACATCCAAACACAAACCTCCTACACATGCAGGTACAGTGGGTCCCAGTCTAGCTCACGGTTGTAGAGATGCAGAAATAACCGATAGGGTTTCTATGGCTGCCAAAGGGTTAAAAGACAAGGAAAGTCATAGAGAGGAAGAAAAAGCTATTCTGGAGATCCAGCAATCACTGGAGAGAAGGCAGCTCTGACCTTTGGTTTGCTAATTAATTTTTCAGAAAGGTAACTTGCAGTACATTACCCCCAAGAGCCGACAGGATACAACCTTCACCTTGCTTTATGAGAAAGAAGCAAATAGCCAAAAAGCAGGCTGACTTTGGGGCTATTCCAAGAGAGTAATTTACAGAGCATTTCCTGGGGTCAGTGATCATTCAGCCTTCCGGGCCATCCTGTCTGCCACAATTACTGCAGGGCAAAGTGATGGCTGGTGTTTGAAAAGCTGGTTGGAGAGTGCATGGCATGGCAGGACACCCCAGGCTTTGATGTCACCTAGTTCCTATGACTCCTGCCTCCTGTCTCCACCTATCCCTAGTTGTGTGACATTGAGCAAACTCCTTATCTTCTTTCAACCTTATTTTTTTCCACTTGTAAAGAGCAAATGATAGGCCCACCTATCTTAGATGATTACTATAAAGATTAAAGGAGATAATGTGAGTATAGTGGATGCTTATTGTTTTGTGGTTCCATATCCCTTTATCTGGGGACCACCTCTTACTCCACCTAAAATGTTTCTAGGTGGTTATTCTATTGGTACTATGACCCCTGCCCCCTGGCCACAGCAGGTTAGTCTGAGACACACATCAACAAAAATAGACCAACTAGAGTCCTATCCAGGGAAGTTTAGGGACTGAAACAACCTAGAAAGATGGACTAGTCTTACACTGAAACTGAGGACCAATAACTTGAAGATATGAAGATTGCTCTATCTGCAGAGAATATGGAAGGAGGAGCCCAAAGATCAGCAGAGAGAAGAAAAAACTTCCCTTGAGTCCACTCAACCCCAGAGCTCCATCCTGATCCCAGTCAATTCCCAGTGGTTAGACCCCATAAATTCCTCATACATCTCCATTTTTGCCTAACTTAGCGAGAATCCTTTTCTGATACATACACCCAAAAGAGTCGTTCATAATACAGGGTATTATACAACAGGGGTTTCGCCCTCACTCATTCAACAAATATGTCTTGAGTGCCTGCTCTGTGCCAGGCTTGTCCTAGGGTCTGAGATACACAATCCGCATCCTCATGGAACTTATCATCCAGGGAGGAACACAGGTATTTCAAAATAATCACCCAAATAAATAGATGCTATAACTTTTGGTTCCTTTCTCTTGTATTATTAATGGGGTTAAAGATCAAGCCTTGGCACTTCAACAGTTAAACTTTAGTCACACGGAAAATGTACTAATCCCAGCAGCCTATTCCCTCCTGCCAGATGGGTGAGGCATAGCTGTGAATCCCTGGGCCTTACGTTTCCCATCATCACCTTTATTGCTCTCTTTAAATCCTGGGGTTTCAATTTCCCTTCCCATCAGAATGATTCTGCTCATAACAACCCCCGATCTTGCTCCCTGTATTTCTGTAGCCCCAGGCTGGTGTATCCACATTGTGTAAGAGAGGACGAGTGGAGGGCCGCACACACCCCAAGGAGCTGTGTTGTCACTGATTTATGACTCCCGGTCCTCTGCTTGTTGAGGAAAATCACTTTATCGAGATGAAAAGTCAGAGGTGGGGCTGGAGTAGGGTTTCCTGTCTGGCTCCAAACACTCTGCTGCATATTCCAAAGGCTGTTACATTTATAAGTTATCAGGACTGCGTGTGAGTGATGTGGAAAGAAATGACCAAATATTGAACAGAGGTGTGTGATTTGCCTTACATTTATTCACTTATGCATTTCAGGATTTAAATGCAGGATGAGGAGGGGGAGCAATTCTGAATGTAGACAGAGGAATCTGCCTGAAAATATTTTAGGGGAGATACTTTGATGTCTCTTAGTTTCCGATTAAATGAATCTGAATGTATTTGGGGTTCACTAACGTCATCTTCATTGTCATTAATATCATGCTCATCACATTTCAGAACCAAAAGATTCTTGAGTATCCTCTTAGTTGAACCCATTGTTTCACAGATGAGGAAACCGAGGTTCAAAAAGGAGGAATGATTTGCTCAAGGTCATACTGTAGATTTGGGGCAGAGGCTACAAAAGCAAATCTCTGACCTTGGATTCATTATTATCAGGTCTTCCGTGCTGATGAAGTGTTGGGCAAAGCCTGAAGCAATGGGTGCCGTCCGTGGGCTTCAGCTTGGTATGTAGCCACCTTTCCATTAGAGTGGCCCCAGTCTCAGATATGTGAAAAAATACACAAGACAAGGAAGAATTTTCTCACTATCTGTTTCCATTTAAGTAGTAATGTAATCATATCACAAAAATGTGGAAGTAGGGAAAAGAAAAAATTAGCCCCATCATCTCAATAAATCTATGTTAGTGTTTTGTTTTTTCTTTCTATTCTTTCCTTTTCACTTAGTGTTCTCTGCATGCAGTTGTGATTATAATGTATTCGCACAATCTTGCATCCTGTGTTTTCATTTAATTTAATGGCATAAGCATTTTCCATGTTATTGCTTTGTCTTCATAGCCATAATTTTAATGATTACTTAATTTTCTACAAATAGATGTATCACAATTTGCTTACCTATTCCTGAATTATTGACTATTTAGGCTTCTGCAATTTTTCATTAATATAAATAATGCTGCAGTGAACATCTTATGAGTATAGCTTCCCCTCATATTTATGTTATTTCTCTAGGATAGCTTCCAACAGTGGAATAACTGAGCCAACGAGTCTAAACAATTTTATGGCTTTTAATAAGTATTGACAATTTGTCTGCTAAAAGTTTCTTACCAATTTACATAAACAATTTTGAAAAAAAATTCAAAAGTTAGCCCTGGCTGGTGGCTCAGTGGATAGAGTGTTGGCCCTTGTATCCCAGGTTCAATTCCTGATCAGCGCACAGGAAAAACGACCATCTGTTTCTCCCCTCCCCTACCCTCTCCCTTTTCTCTCCCTCTTCCCTTCTATTGATCCAACACGGCCCCAGGTGCTGAGGACAGCTCCATTGGAACACATCAGCCTCAGGTGTTGAAAATAGCTCGGTACTCTAGCTCCAGCCCCAGATGGGGTTGCCAGGTGGATCGCTGTTGGGGCGCATGTGAGATTCTGACTCACTATCTTCCCCTTCTCTCACCTAAAAAAAAAAAAAAAAAAGAAGAAGAAGAATCCAAAAGGTGACCAAATTAAAAGTTAGCAAGCAATTAAATAAGAACCACTTCCACCTAACCAGGGGGTGGCTCTAGGTTCAAAACCTTGAGGTTGTCAGCTTGAGCGTGGGATCATAGACATGACCCCATGGTTGCTGGCTTGAGCCCAAGGTTGCTTGATCAAGGAGTCACTAGGTCTGTTGTAGTCCCCCTGTCAAGGCACAAATGAGAAAGCAATCAATGAACAACTAAGGTACCACAATGAAGAATTGATGCTTCTCATCTTTCTCCCTTCCTGTCTGTCTGTCCCTATCTGTCCCTCTCTTTGTCTCTGTCACAAAAACAAAACAAAACACCATTTCCTGTATGCATCACATATGCATGCTGGGTAAATGCATTCTGGGTAGTATGCTGTGGGATAAATGCTATCTCTCTCATAGAGTTGACATGAGATTAAAAAAATCAAGGCCCTAAGGTTTGTCATGACATTCTCTCTGGGCTTCTTGGCTATAGTACTTTGTGGCTACACAATAGAAGCACCTCAGATACTTAGTGAACTGCTGATGTCCTGGGCTGTTCCACAGAGAGTCTTGTTTAATTGGCCTGGGGTGTGGTCCAGCTGTGAGACTGTGAAAGTTCCCTGGGTGATTCTGATGGGCCAGTAAGCTCCCCTGCATTGACCCAGAGGCAGACAGGGAGGCTGAGGAGGTCAACAGAGGCAAAGACTCCGAGTAATGTCCCCAGATCTCCTTCCTTCTCTGCTTCCTGTGCCCCAGGGATCCCTCAACCCATGGGTGCCGACATGTCTCCCACTGCTCCTCCCATCCTGAGGCCGGATGTGACTGGCCATGTCTAGCTCCCACAAGCCCTGACACTGGAGGCCCAGGATTTCCTGTAAGGAGGAAATGCCGAGGAGCACAATGCCAGGACAACTGACTGTGGAGCTTCCAAACTGCCAGCCTGAGGAGCCTTAGAAAGATGGGAATCCCAAATGTCCAACGTTGAGGGACATTCACAGTAATGTCATGCAGCCATTAAAGAGATTGTGCTAAAATGAAAGAGCCTGGTGCAGAAGAGATGTACAGAATTCGGAGGTAAAATAATCCATTGCATGTAGATTCACTTGCATGTGCCCGAAACGGTGTCTGAAAACAGAAGAAATGAATTGGAGTGGCAGCCTTGGGCAGGTTGGATTGGAGGCACAGAGCGGAGGAGAATGAAGGAAAGTTGAACTGTTCACCTCAGGCCTTTCTCTACTGCCTGTATTGTGTGTCTCAAGCATGTACTACTTTCCACTTTATTTTGAAAAGAATGTTATAAGGTCTGCCAAAAGCAGAGGGGCAGGGAAAAGAGATAACAATAGCAAGAATAATAATCTTATACACTCTTTATAGAACACTGCAGTTTCTTTTTTTTCTTTTTTCTTTTTTTAAGTGAGAGGAAGGGAGATAGAGACAGACTCCTTGCATGCACCCCAACCGATCCACCCGGCAACCCCATCTGGGGCCAATGCTCAAATCAACCTTGAATCAACTGAGCTGTCCTCAGCACCTGGGGCTGACACTCAAACCAATTGAGCCACTGGCTGCGGAAGGGGAAGAGAGAGAGAAGGGGAAGAAGGAGAGCAAGAAAAGCAGATGGTTGCTTCTCATGTGTGCCCTGACTGAGGATCAAACCAGGGACTTCCGCACATTGGGTCAATGCTCTATCCACTGAGCCTAATGGCCAGGACCTGAACATTGCAGTTTCTAAAAGCATTACCACTATCTTTACTTGAGATGAGTTGGATCAGTATTTTTTCCACTTTATGGACAAAGAAACTGAAGCTCAAAGAAGTAAAGAAATAGCAAGGGCATCATCAGGACCAGTGAAAAGTGGGCTGGAGTCCAAGGCTCCTACTTCCAGCTTCTGATCCCAGAATCCTTTCTACAATTCCACACTTTAGAAATAAATCCCAAAGGAGCAGGATTCTGGTGTCCCAGAAAACACTGATTTCCATTGTCATGGCTTTTCCTGCCCACCTACCCACCACACACACACACTGGAACCCTGGGTAAGCAGGGCAGGGTGCTCCAGGACCCGGTCCCAGACACACTGGAGCCCTGGGTAAGCAGGGCAGGGTGCTCCAGGACCCGGTCCCAGACACACTGGAGCCCTGGGTAAGCAGAGCAGGGTGCTCCAAGACCCCGATCCCAGACACACTGGAGCCCTGGGTAAGCAGGCAGGGTGCTCCAGGACCCGGTCCCAGACACACTGGAGCCCTGGGTAAGCAGGGCAGGGTGCTCCAGGACCCGGTCCCAGACACACTGGAGCCCTGGGTAAGCAGAGCAGGGTGCTCCAAGACCCCGATCCCAGACACACTGGAGCCCTGGGTAAGCAGGGCAGGGTGCTCCAGGACCCGGTTCCAGACACACTGGAGCCCTGGGTAAGCAGGGCAGGGTGCTCCAGGACCCGGTCCCAGACACACTGGAGCCCTGGGTAAGCAGGGCAGGGTGCTCCAGGACCCCAATCCCAGACACACTGGAGCCCTGGGTAAGCAGGGCAGGGTGCTCCAGGACCCGGATCCCAGACACACTGGAGCCCTGGGTAAGCAGGGAAGGGTGCTCCAGGACCTGATCCCAGACACACTGGAGCCCTGGGTAAGCAGGGCAGGGTGCTCCAGGACCCCGATCCCAGACACACTGGAGCCCTGGGTAAGCAGGGCAGGGTGCTCCAGGACCCCGATTTCAGACACACTGGAGCCCTGGGTAAGCAGGCAGGGTGCTCCAGGACCCGGATCCCAGACACACTGGAGCCCTGGGTAAGCAGGGCAGGGTGCTCCAGGACCCGGATCCCAGACACACTGGAGCCCTGGATAAGCAGGCAGGGTGCTCCAGGACCCGGTCCCAGACACACTGGAGCCCTGGGTAAGCAGGGCAGGGTGCTCCAGGACCCCGATCCCAGACACACTGGAGCCCTGGGTAAGCAGGCAGGGTGCTCCAGGACCCGGATCCCAGACACACTGGAGCCCTGGGTAAGCAGGGCAGGGTGCTCCAGGACCCGGATCCCAGACACACTGGAGCCCTGGGTAAGCAGGCAGGGTGCTCCAGGACCCGGATCCCAGACACACTGGAGCCCTGGGTAAGCAGGCAGGGTGCTCCAGGACCCCGATCCCAGACACACTGGAGCCCTGGGTAAGCAGGCAGGGTGCTCCAGGACCTGGTCCCAGACACACTGGAGCCCTGGGTAAGCAGGCAGGGTGCTCCAGGACCCGGATCCCAGACACACTGGAGCCCTGGGTAAGCAGGCAGGGTGCTCCAGGACCCGGTCCCAGACACACTGGAGCCCTGGATAAGCAGGCAGGGTGCTCCAGGACCCGGTCCCAGACACACTGGAGCCCTGGGTAAGCAGGGCAGGGTGCTCCAGGACCTGATCCCAGACACACTGGAGCCCTGGGTAAGCAGGCAGGGTGCTCCAGGACCCGGATCCCAGACACACTGGAGCCCTGGGTAAGCAGGGCAGGGTGCTCCAGGACCCGGTCCCAGAGCAGAGGGGAGGTGAAGGGCTGGGCACTCACTTTCAGGAGGCCAGTGGCCGAGATGAGGCCTCAGAGGCAAGCAGGACCCTCCCTTGGAGGTTCTATGGTTATGATTCATCTTCCTCCCAGGGTGTGAGTTGAACAGAGGGGAGAGGAGAACCGGATGGCAGTGTGTGTGACAAGAGGAAGAAATACAATCACTGAAAACTGAACATGCAATGTGTAGCAAAAGGCTTACCACGTAGCTCAACCCCATCACATTCTAGTAGTGAAGAATTAACCACCCATCACCTCCTGAGTCTGGGCCTGAATTCCCCCAGGCCTGGGGCAGAACCCTTCAGAGCAGGAAAGAGTGAGAATATATAGCTCAAACTCCACCAGAGCCCCATAAAGCGCCACACCTGCAGAGAGAACCTTTTAAAGGTCATTTGTGTACATGGTTTGCACACTGCAGCCTCTTCACCTCTCCCCTCTCAATCTGGAGTGCTTGGGGGATGTGGGGAGAGAAGCATCTCCTTTACCTCCGAGTCCTCTGCAGCACTGCCTGCTGGTGGCATAGAACTCCTCCATAAATGTGCCAAAGTGAGTGACGCAGACACCATCAAGGATGGTGATGGCCAATGTCTCTTCCATTTAGCTAATTATTAATTTTATATACTTTATAACTTTTCTGTTGTATATCCTATATTATATACCAGAGAATTTAATATGTAATATATACAGATTTCTCTAAAGTATTCATTATTTGTAATTAATTTATTGTTAAACTTGTGAAGAAAAAACTAACTTTTATTGACTCTGTGTTACAGATGGAGACTCTGAGCCTTACAAAGGTAAGGCAACCTGACTTACCTGGAACCACACTGTGTGTAAGGGGGAGCCAGGCCTGGCTGGGCTGAGTGGCTTGGGGTCCACTGACTCTGCCAGAGCCCATACCGCTTTCCAAGACAGAGAGTTCGTCCACGAGAGAGTATTGAGCCATAGCGAAGTGGTAGGAGATTTTCCACAGAAGGACGAGGTAGTTAGACTGGTGGTTTCAGAGGTGGTTTGACAGGGGAGGGTTTGGGGTCTTTACGCAAAAAATGAATCTGTGAGACGTGTTCATCTGATGGGAAAATCTATCAAGCCACACTATGATTTGTGCATTTTCTTGTATGTAGGTTATGCTTCAATAAAAATTAAATTGAAATGAACAAACTAGCAAAGAGTCCCCGGGGCTCCTGGCGCTGTCTTATATTAGCAGGATGACTGGTTAATTCTTTCCTCTCCCCATGGAGTGGGAGGTGGCAGGTGTTGGCTCCCCTGGAACCTCTCCCTGCTCCACAGCCTCCTCCACACTGCCACCGAGCTGTCATCCTGAAATAAAGGCCCAATCAGGTCCTCCTCTGCCTCCTTCCTCACCGGCTCCCTGTTACCCTCAGAAGAAACTCCAGGTTCCTCAGCATATCTGGCCACATTCCATGCCTAACCAACTTTCCAATCTAATCTTTCCTAGAAGAGTAGCACTAAGACCCTGAGCTCTATCATCTGTTGACTGTGTGACCTTGACCAAGTAAGTCAGTGAATGTCATCTGTAAAATAGGAGTGATGGTGATGGTCCAAGATCACGGTGAGGACAGCAGAGACTACGCATGTGGAAGGCATTAAACAGAGTCAGGCATCCAGTTTGCACTCAGTGAATGTTTGCTATCACTTCTCATTCCTCACTTGACTACCCAAACACAATAGCTTATTTTCTCACCATTCCCTGACCTCTTCTTCTCTTCTCACCCCTACACCTTCTTTACCCATCCAGATCATTTCTTCTCTTTAAGAGTAATTCAACTGTCACTCCTTCAGAGAGGCTTTTAAAACTGGCCCCTCATCTCCCTACTTCTCAATCATGTCTAGCACTCTCTTAGAGCTTTGTCTGTGCTTCGACTATAGTACTTCCTCTGTGACACCTGCTCTGCCATTAGTGCTTTTGCAGGGGACACTCTGCCTTGCTGTAGTGTAAGCGTCTTCTTGTCCGTCTCCGGGAACCTCCCAGTGAGTGAATGGCATTCTGTGCATTGGAGAGGACAATGCCTGAGAAGTTTGTCCAGCAGGTGAGCCACGTACCAGCCCTTGCTCTGAGACAGCCCACTGTCCCCAGCAACTATTTGATGCAGTGTGTCTCCCTGCCCCTGCTGTCCCCTTCAGCCACTGTTGATAGGACTGGCAATGAGCAATTGACCCAAGCTGGTCTGAGCAGAATATTCAGTCCTGTGAATTAGAAAAGGAGGGACATTTGCAGTCAGTCTGGCCAACACTGCCCCATCCCCTTTGTTATAGGTTGAATTGTGCCCCCACCACCAAATAATGTGACCTTATTTGGAAATAGATTCTATGGAAATGACCAAGTTAAGATAAGACCATTAGGGTGGACTCTAAACTAATATATCTGCTGTTCTTGTAGAAAGAGGAAATTAGGAACAGACATATACAAGAGAAAATTGATGTGAAGAGACAGGGACAATCTATATAAACAATCTACATAAACAAAAGTTATTGGGGAAGCCTGCAACAGCTTCTCCGTTATAGCCCTCAAAAGGAACCACCTTGCCCTCATCTTGACTTCAGACCTCTACCCTCCAGAACTGAGAACGAATTTCTATTCTAAGCCCCTAGTTTGCAGTACTTTGTTGTAGCAGCCCTAGGAATGTAACACACTTCTTTTGCTGAACTTCTCCTCCCCTCTAAAGCATATGGCTCAAGAAGAGTATACTCTCCTCCTCTCCTCTTTCCTTGTCGTGGCTGTCAGCACCACCACCACCATCATCACCCTAATTGCTAAAACTAACAGAGACTTACTTTGTGGTAGGCACTATTTTAAGCACTTGAAATTTAATCTTAATAATAATCTATGAGATGGGTCTTATTGTTATCCTTATTTTACAGACAAGGAAGCTGAGGCACAAGAAGGTTAAGTGCCGAGTGTCATACAGCTGATAACACAGCCAGAATTTAAAACCAGGCAGTCTGACTCCAGAGTCTGCGTTCTATCCTCCACCCTTGCCAACTTCCCCTTCCACTGAACCCAAAGATGGAGACATGCCCTAAACTGGATCAATCCGAGTCCACTCTAAAGATTTTTCTTAAGTTGGAAAGTGTGGAGTAGAGCCAGCCTTCTCTGAGGCAAGACTTATCAGGTGTCATCAGTGTCCTTTCCCATGTGGCAAGAGCGGTCTGCATTAAGGAAAGGCCACTCACAGGCACAGATGAGAAATGGAGAGGTAAATGACATCCAGTCCTTGTTACTGTCTGTCCAAGAGGCCTAGCCCCAGTCCTGCTTTTCCCAAAGCTTGTTTATTGGAGCCATAGATTATGCTTTTGTCCAAGCTAGTTATGTCGGGTGTCCATCATTCGCCAGCAGAAGATTCCTGGCTAGCACAGCTACAAAGTGGAGACTGGGACTGAGAGACTTCATTCCCACTATGGGTGGTCTCCTGGGTAAACAAACCCTGGCCCCTGTGAGGCAGTGACCTTCCGCAAGGGTCAAGGGTCGGAGTGCAGGCAGAGAGCTGGGGTCTGCAGGGAAGATGGCCAATCAGACCCAAGAAAGGCAGAAGGGGATAGAGAGAGAAAACCGTGGAGTCCTGAGAGTTCTTCCGTCCAGAAGCTTGGCTGCGTTCCTGCCCTTGGGTTCTGTGAGAGCTCCCTGTACCCATGTAATCAACTCCCATTTTCAGTTTAAAGTGGCACATGTTGGTTTCATAGGTTGTGTGCAAAGAATCATAAATAATACACCCACAGTAGGAAGTCAGTGCTGTTGAATATAATTGAAGGTTTTTAAGTGAAGCAGTAAATAGGATGGGGACTATTCCTTGGACATATTTCTCTGGAGCCTGTGTGTGGGAAAGATTAGTTGGGGGAGCATGGATAATCACAGAGAGTGCCTGCAGAGGCCAGTGTGAGAGGCGAGCAGGGCCTGTGACGCGGAGAGACGAGACGAGGAGGATGCCCAGGGAAAGGGTTGGTGGGAATGGGGAACTGAGGGCACAGGGGAGTGAAGAGAAGAGGCTGTCAAGAAGAATTGGAAATTTGAGCCCAGTTTCCAGAAAGAAGGACGGTACCATTGATAGAAGAAAGGGAGGCAGGAGAGGTGAGCAGGTGCCCACACACCGATGCTGAGTTGAGGGAACAGTGACAGAGCTTATTAGAGTGAGCAGTTAGAACTGTGTCCTGGCATTCGGAAGAGGAGACAACTATAAAAGTAGAGACTAGCGGTGGGGTCACCCTGGGCTGAACGCTCGAGCGGCAGAGAGGCCAAGGGGGCTTAAAGAGCGCCCACAGGACAGGGAGGCACCGGACTCAGGGCATGAGGGAATGAGAACCAGAGAAAGAGCAGCTGAGAGGAAAGGCACAAGCAGCACGTGCAATGTTGAAGAAACCAAGGGAGGAGACAGTTTCCAGAAGGGGATCAAGGTGAATGGTTTTCAAAGGGTGGACAGGCCACAAGCAGGCAGTTCTCAGGGGTGTAAGACAAGGCTATTTGACTCACAGAGGAAGAGATCACGGGGAACCCCCAAGGGACCAGTGAGTGGGTGATGAGGTGGAAGACAGATGGCAAGCTTTGGGGAGAGGTAGGCTGTAAGTAATTCAATGCCACAGCAGTCTGCAGCGGCTTTTGCCGTCTCAGGGAGTGGTGAGGATGATTTTTACAGCGAGGAAAATACCTGGACAGCCTGTTTAAGTGAGAAATGGGAAGCCTTCAGGACACAACCTGGAAGTGCTGGTGAGATCATAAGAAACCTGAACCTCAACCGACCTGCCTGGCAAAGGGGCAGAGGGTAAGAACTGGGAGCAGAAAGAGAAGACGTGAAGAGGTACCAGCCAGGGTTTGCTTTTTGGTGGCTCACCGAATCCAGAAGTATGGAATCTATTTATGCCACATAACAAATTATCCTGAAAGTTGGAGGCTAAAAACAACACACATTTATTATCTCAGAGTTGCTATGGGTCAGGCATTTGGGAGCAGTTTAGCTGGGTGGTTCTGATTTGGGGTCTCTCATTAGGTTGTAGTCCAGACGTCAGGTGGGGTTTCAGTGAGGTTTGATTGGGGCTGATTCCAAGATGGCTTGCTTACTTAGACGTTGGTAGGAAACCCCTATACTTGACTGACTATCGGTAGAAGGCCTCATTTCCTCACACATGAGTCTTTCTACGAGGCTGTGTCCTTATGACATGATAGCTGGCTTCTCCCAGAGTAAGCAATCTAAGAGAGAGAGTAAAGAGAAAACTTCAATGCCTTTTTTGACGACCTAGTCATGCAACTCACACATTGTCACTTCTACCATATTTTATTCATGAGAAGCTAGTCACTAAGTCCTCTAGCCCATCCTCAGGGGGAGGGGATTTAAGCCCCAACTCTTGAAGAACGGAGTGTCAAAGAATTTGTGGATATATTTTTAAGTAAAAACTATTGCAGGGAAGTTGGAGAAACAGACTTGAAAAGCAGCCGGGAAGCTGGATATCCAGTACCCCAGCCAAGATCACACCAAGGAACAGCTGGTTGGAGGTGGATACTGCAGGCCTTGCTGCCTAGGCATGGGTGCTCCTCTTGTAAACATTCTCTACTCCTTTTGTAACACTTTCTCCAAAGACAAAAATCACTGGCCTATCAGCTGATCGGCTGACTTGGATCATGGTGCCCATACCCTGCCTGTAATAAGGCTTTTGGGACTTCAATAATATGAAACAGGATCTGAACTCATACCAAGACCTACATAGTTGTAGATCGCCCAAACTCACCCATGGCAAGCTTTGGGGAGAGGTAGGCTGTAAATAATTTAATGCCACAGCAGTCTGCAGTGGCTTTTGCTGTCTCAGGGAGTGGTGAGGATGATTTTTTACAGCTGGGAAAATACCTGGACAGCCTGTTTAAGTGAGAAATGGGAAGCCTTCGGGACACAACCTGGAAGTGCTCAGAGCAATGCCCGTCACAGAAAGATTCTTGTCTGATTCTCTGATGGGAGTCTGATAATTCAATTCTGACACTAACTCCTAGGCTCAGTCCCATAAGACTGCCTCAACTTCAATGACAGCCGCAAATAGAGTTCCCAGGTGACTCACACATCCATCCAGCTGACTATAAGTTTGGAGGTTCTCAAAATCTTCTGCAGATTGATAATTTGCTAGAGTGACTCACAGAACACAGGGGAACACTTCAGTTATGTGCAATGGCTTGTCATAAAGGGCACCACTCAGAAACAGCTTGATGGGCGAGGTATCTGGGGTGAGGGCACGCAGAGGGTCCGCGCCTTCTCCAGGTGACCTGTCCAGAACATAGGTGTATTCACCAACCATGAAGCCTCTCCAAATCTTACTGTTCAAGAGATTTTACATCTTAATTTCCAGCTCCCTATTCCTCCCTAGAGGTGGAGGGGCTGTAAATTCTACTCTCTAATCAGGTGTTTGGTCTTTCTGGTGACAAGTCCTATCCAGAAGTTATCTGGGGGTCCCACTTCGAGTCACTCATTAGTATAAACTCAGTTGTAACCAAAAAGGCTCTTCTTTTTTTTAAAAAAAAAAAACATTTTTATTTATTTTTTTATTTATTTTTTTACAGAAACAGAGAGAGAGTCAGAGAGAGGGATAGACAGAGACAGACAGACAGGAACGGAGAGAGATGAGAAGCATCAATCATCAGTTTTTCGTTGCATGTTGCAACACCGTAGTTGTTCATTGATTGCTTTCTCATATGTGCCTTGACCGCGGGCCTTCAGTAGACCAAGTAACCCCTTGCTCGAGCCAGCGACCTTGGGTCCAAGCTGGTGAGCTTTTGCTCAAACCAGATGAGCCCGTGCTCAAGCTGGTGACCTCTGAGTCTTGAACCTGGGTCCTTCCGCATCCCAGTCTGACGCTCTATCTACTGCGCCACCGCCTGGTCAGGCTTCTTCTTTTTTTTTTAAAGAGACAGAGAGAGAGTCAGAGAAAGGGATAGACAGACAGGAACGGAGAGAGATGAGAAGCAGCAATCATCAGTTTTTCATTGCAACACCTTAGTTGTTCATTGATTGCTTTCTCTTAGTTGTTCATTGATTGCCTGTGCCTTGACCTCAGATCTTCAGCAGACCGAGTAACCCCTTGCTCAAGCCAGCGACCTTGGTTCCAAGCTGGTGAGCCTTGCTCAAACCAGATGAGCCCGCGCTCAAGCTGGTGACCTCGGGGTCTCGAACCTGGGTCCTCCGCATTCCAGTCGGACGCTCTATCCACTGCACCACTGCCTGGTCAGGGCAGAGAGGCTCTTTACGATTAACAAAGGACCTTCCTGCCACCACTCAGAAAATTCCAGGGAATGCAGAAGCTCTGAGCCTGGAACAATGGACAGAGACCAAATATATATTTATTATACTGCAGCTCCAGAGAGAGGCAGTGCAGCAGCAGGGGGTCTGAGGAGAAGCCACAGCCGACGAGGAGGTCCTCAAGATGAAATGTCATGACTTTTATTATTATTCTGTGGCAGTCATTTGCAATTTGTGGTGTGGACCGGTAGTTTTGTGATAATGCAATCAGTAAATCCTTCAGTAAAGCTCTGCTATAATCTCATGTTTGTGCTTACCGTGGAAAAGCAAAGAAAAAGCAGGCTGCATCATGTTGATGGCAGCACAAGGTGGGACAGAAACCAAAGTACCAGTGACATTCAGATGCTTCGGTGGAAACCAGATATCAGAGCTGTCATCCCTGAGACTTCTGGAGCATCCACCCTGACTGTCCCCAAGACTCTCGGAGGTATGCGGGGAGGACGGTGTTAGGTTTCCCATAATACGCAGAATGAGGTTTTGAGTTATTTATTTATTTTGTTCTGGGAAATTTTCTTAGATTATTGTTATTTTAATTGAATATTTTGGGTGATGTTGATTCATAACACCACACAGGTGTCAAGTGTACAACTCAACAAAACACCATCTGCACACTGTATCGTGGGCCCATTGCCCCAACCAAAGTCTGTTTGCACCCCCATATACCTCCCCTTTGCCCCCCTCCACCTATCCTTATGCCCCTTTTCCTCTGGCTATCACCACACTCTTGTTTGTTTGAGTCGTTTAAATGTAACTATTAACAGGAAGAAGACGGGGAGACATTCTGGATTTTGACACTTAATTTTAAACATAAACTTGAAGTCTTTAGTAATGTGAATGTTATTGTGAAGGAAGAAAATAGTATCATCTAAGGTCAACTGTGGATTTTGTGTTAGCCAAGCCAAAGAGTTTCTTTTTTTAATGAGCTGAGGCCTGGGGCCCTGTAGGTGAAGCCAGTTAGCTAAATTCAGAGGGGAGAAAAAAAAGAAGAAAGTGAATAAAGCATGCAGCAATGTCAGGATATAATTTTTTAGAAGATCCTCTGACCAGGACAAAGAAGTCAGAATGCACAGTTTCTGGGTGCTGTGGTCTCATCCAGAGTCCAGGCTTTCTAAAGAGGCCTAAAGGAGCCTGGCTGGGATGGCTGGGTAGGGTGGGAGAAGGGAGTCACACGGGGAAGACGATTTGTTCTAACCTAACTGAAGGTTAAGGGCTTGGCTTTGCAGGTTTACGCACCTGCTAGCTGGAGCCAGGACAGACAGGTAGAAAGGAGGATGAGAGAGTAGAAAGTGATAAGGATCAATGCCAGAGAGGACAAGCAGAAAGTACTTGTACTAACTTTATTATGGGGCTTTTTAATGTGATGTTTTCTTAAAGAAATGTCAGAGGGAAGCCCTGCAAATGAGTGTATGATGAAATTCAATCAATGTACAATAATGAGTAGCTAATTATTATTCAATAAGCAACCAGCTCTTTCCAGGCCTACCACAGAAACAGGGGCTGGCAGAGACACTCTGAAGTTCTTCCTTCTGTGCCCTGTTTTGGAAGAACATAGTCTAACCCAGATTTACAAGGATTTTTTTTTTTTTGGTCTTAAAATAACTTGAGAAGTCTGTTCTGCTGTTTGTCTATCTTAATAATGGAAAGGTTTTCTTTTGTCAAACCTTCTAGCTAAAGTTAATTTCAAACATTTAATAAGCTCCTACTATGTGCCAGTCACTGGCCTAATCACCAGGGGATACAAAGATAAGCAAGGAAAATCAGATGTAGTCTTTGTCCCCAAGAGTTCACATCTGCTGTGTGGGCATGTGTGTGGGGTGTTGAGTTACGGGGGTTAGGGTGGTTGAGGAACTGAACACTGTAGAAAATTGTGATACACGGGGTGGGACAAAAGTAGGTTTGCAGTTGTATGTGAAACACAGAGTTTATTTTTGTGATTATTTATTAATTATTTTGTTATTTTTTGTAAGAACAACTGTAAACCTACTTTTATCCCACCCTGTAATATGAATAGGGCTATCAAAGAAGAGAAAAAATCCATCCAGTACAAATTCTAGCTAGATATTTTGTATTTTTATTTTTTTTTTTGTATTTTTTTCTGAAGCTGGAAACGGGGAGAGACAGTCAGACAGACTCCCGCATGCGCCCTACCGGGATCCACCCGGCACGCCCACCAGGGGCGACGCTCTGCCCACCAGGGGGCGATGCTCTGCCCACCAGCGGGCGATGCTCTGCCCCTCCGGGGCGTCGCTCTGCCGAGACCAGAGCCACTCTAGCGCCTGGGGCAGAGGCCAAGGAGCCGTCCCCAGCGCCCGGGCCATCTTTGCTCCAATGGAGCCTTGGCTGCGGGAGGGGAAGAGAGAGACAGAGAGGAAGGAGAGGGGGGTGGAGAAGCAAATGGGCACTTCTCCTCTGTGCCCTGGCCGGGAATCGAACCCGGGTCCCCCGCACGCTAGGCCGATGCTCTACCGCTGAGCCAACCGGCCAGGGCCTAGATATTTTGCATATATAGTCTCATTTAATCCTCAATATAACATTGTGAGACAAGTACTGTTATTATTCCTATTGTACAGAACAATCTGTAGTCATGTGACTTCTCCAAAGTCATATGGCTGGTCAGTGGCAGAGACAGGACTCAAACTCATGCCTTTGTAAGGTCACAGTTCATGTTCTGTTTCTTTTTAATGGTGGTAATATACTTAACATAAAATTTACCATTTAACCATCTTTTTTAAAAAAAACAAACATGAGGTCTTATTCTTTTATCTATTTTGAATTTTTCACAATTCCTTTTCTATATTTCAAATTTTTTTAAAAATGGTGGTAAAATATACATAAATTAAAATTTACTATCTTTACCATTTTTCATCATTCTACTGGAATTCTGCATCCATGAAACAATAACTTCTCATTCTCCTCTTCCCCCAGCCCCTGGAAACCACTGTTCTACTTTCTGTGTCTATGAATTTGTCACAGTTCATGCTCTTAAGAACGATGTTTCATCAGGAAATCGTGGAGTACAAGGCATGTACACCCAGACTGGCGTGGACGGTGTGCGTGGGGGAGGTGAGGAGCGTCAGAAGAGGCTTTTGGAAGAGATTGCCCACGCTGGGTAGATATTCGCCAAGCAGGAGAGCATCGGTGGAGCAGATGGAGCTGCAGGTCAGCAGACTTGATGAGCAGAGGCGAAGGTTTGGGAGCAACACACAGTGTTTGGGGCGCTGTGAGCGGTCATGATCAGTCCCTCTTTGGTGGGACTAGCTGCTCACCCAGGTGTAGGGATCTCTGACTGATTTTCCAGCTGTCTCTTCTTTGGAATTCACTCCTCTTTCCACCTTATTCAGAGCTGACTTTTCTTTCTTTCCATCTCATTCCCCCTCTTCTTTTAAAATTATAAACTTCTTATTCAAATATAATGTATGTACGGCAAAATTCATGAATGTGTGTGGTGGATTTTCTCAAGTGAACATACCCAGGTGTTCTGTTCTCTGATGGAGTAACTGAACCCTAGAACCTCCAGAGACCCCTTCCAGCGATTACCCACATCCCTATCTCAAGGTAACCACTACCCCGACTTCTAGCAAAACTGACAGCTTCTGCCATTTTTGTACCTTGGAATCATACAGAATATATTCTTCTGTGTCTGACTTCTTTGGCTCCTATTTTGTCTAATTCTCATCCATGTTTAAATGTCAGAAGACAGCCATTGGGCTAGTTCTCATCCCAGCCCAGGTGATGGAGAAGAATTGCCTACACAAATAATAAGTGGTATCACAACTCACAGTAAACCACAGGACAAAAAGTTTCTCTGGCCCAGCCTTGCGGGCTGCTGCATAAGACAGATGGAGCCCTCTGAGGGCTGTGATGGTGGAAGGACAGCACTTGCCCTGTGCTATTCCCCTAATATTTCAATAAGCGTGACACTTAGAATTGTTAAACATTCCCAGGAGGGCCATCAATCTCATTTTAGCTACTTTCAATTGTGGAATGAAATAGCCTGTTTTCTTGGCAACTTTTTATTTTTCCCTCTCATTCCCTTGCCTTCTGGTTCTCTGGCGCACAGGTTCATGGCTTCCTTCCTTCCTTCCGCTCCCGGCTGCCTTCCCGTCTGGCTGCTCTATTTCTGCAGAGCCCAGCCCTTCTCTGAGCGGAGGAACTTTTAACCAGTGTCAGACCGAGGAGACGCAAGAGTCACAGAAGATCCTGTAGATTAGCTGATTCACCCTCCCCTTTGTTGTCTGGACTTCTAAAACGTTGATATATAAAGTACATACAGTAGAGTGCACAAACCTTTTTTTTTTTCTTTCTCATTTTTCTGAAGCTGGAAACAGGGAGAGACAGTCAGACAGACTCCGGGATCCACCCGGCACGCCCACCAGGGGCGATGCTCTGCCCATCCTGGGCGTCGCCATGTTGCGACCAGAGCCACTCTAGCGCCTGGGCAGAGGCCACAGAGCCATCCCCAGCACCCGGGCCATCTTTGCTCCAATGGAGCCTTGGCTGCGGGAGGGGAAGAGAGAGACAGAGAGGAAAGCGCGGCGGAGGGGTGGAGAAGCAAATGGGCGCTTCTCCTGTGTGCCCTGGCTGGGAATTGAACCCGGGTCCTCCGCACGCTAGGCCGACGCTCTACCGCTGAGCCAACCGGCCAGGGCCAGAGTGCACAAATCTTAGCATATAGTTCAAATAATTCAGCTCAATTATTAAGTTGATTTTTATATATGTAGACTGTCATGTAACCATCATGTAATCAATATATAGAATACTTCTGTATTGACACCAAAGTCTGTTCATGCTTTTTCTCTGTTGAGCTCTCTTCCTCCCCCATCCCTGCCACCTCAATAACCCCTATTTTTCTCCTATCACCATAGATCATGCTTGCCTGTTCTTGAACTTGAGGTAAGTGGAATAATACATATGTACATTTTTGTGTTTGACTACTTTGGCTCAACATTATGTTTTTGAAATTCATCCATGTTGTTGTGTGCATCTGTAGTTAATTTTCTTAATTGCAGAATATGTTATTTATTTATCTATTTTTTTTATAAGGACATTTGGATTGTTTCCAGTGTTGGCTACTGATTTAGTCTGTTAAGGCTGCCATAATAGAGTACCACAGATGGGGTGGCTTAAACAACAGAAATTCACTTTTTCAAGATTCTGGAAGCTAGAAGTCCAAGATCAAAGTATCAGCAGGGTTCTTCTGAGGACATCTCTCCTTGGCTTGTGGACGGCTGTCTTCTCTCTGTGTCTTCGCATTGTCTTTTTTCCTCTGTGTGTGTCCTAATGTCCTCTCTTGATAAGGACGCCGGTCATATTGGATTAGGGCTTTCCCCATTGACCTCATTTTACCATAATTATTTTTTTAAAAGCCTCATCTTCAAATACGGCCACCTTCTGAGGTATTGGGGTATAGGACTTCAACACATAAGCTTTTTTAAAAAATTATTTTTATTTATTTAAGTGAATAGAGATAGAGACAGAGAGAGGGAAGGAGAGAAGAGCAGGAAGCATCAACTCCCATATGTGCCTTGACTGGGCAAGCCCAGGGTTTTTGAACCGGTGACCTCAACGTTCCAGGTCAACACTTGATCCACTGCGCCACCACAGGTCAGGCTCAACATATATAAGCTTTGGAGAGGACACAGTTCAGCCCGTAACAGCTACTATGAATAAAGCTGCTGTAAACATTTTGTATCTATTTTGCACATGTACCATTGTCCAAAGCAGTTGAACCAATATACACTCCCATCAGCAATATAGGCAAGTACAGTTGCTCTACAGCTCTACATCCTCGTGAGCCACTCATTTTACAGATGAAAAAAGCCCACTTTTCCACATGCAGATCATGAGTTTGGGATTGCAGAGTAGAGCTTGCAGAGGAAGTTCCATCCCCAACCAATCTGCTTCAGGAATTTCTGAAACTCCCCAACACATCACCTCATCCAATCTTTCAATCATTCATCACTGAGAACCACTTGAGGCGCAGGTCAGGTTATAAACTCTGAAGTTAGGTGGCAAACATGAGAGAGGAAAAACTTAAATTCCAGTAGTAGCTGCAGGCGATGAACACACACAACTAAGTAAATAATTACAGATTGTGGTTAAGTGCTGGGTAAGGAATGAATGGAACCCAAACAATAGAATAAGGGACTTGGATTGGAGAAGGTAAAATTTCCTTTTGAGGGGTTGCTTTGAAGAGCCTCTCTGAGGAAGGGGGGCATATGGAGAGTCCTGATGGATTAGAAGGTGCCAGTCAGACCAAGGGCCAAAGAAGTGTTGAGGCAGGGAGAACAGAAAGAATACTAGGCCTGAAGTGCAAGTAGCTCCGGGGGGTTAGAGACAGCAAATAATGGTCTGGATGTGAGCAGTCAAGGATAGAAGAGAGGCAGTAAATGAGGTCCAGGGGCCAGGTCCATACCACGGTGGGCTCACAGTTCATAGGGAGGAGTTGGGGAAAGCAATGGGAAGCCATAGTAACGATTTAGGGGAATGATAACGAAGATCCAGCTGACATTAACAAATGTATGTAGGGGGGTGCGAGAAAGAAGAAGCAGGCAAATGCTTTAGGACAGTGGTCCGCAACCTTTTCTGGGCCACGGACCGGTTTAATGTCAGAAAATATTTTCACGGGCTGGCCTTTAGGGTGGGGCGGATAAATGTATCACATGACCGAGACAAGCATCAAGAGTGAGTCTTAGACAGATGTAACAGAGGGAATCTGGTCATTTTAAAAAAATAAAACATCGTTCAGACTTAAATATAAATAAAACGGAAATAATGTAAGTTATTTATTCTTTCTCTGAGGACCGGTACCAAATGGCCCACGGACCGGTATCGGTCTGCGGCCCGGGGGTTGGGGACCACTGCATTAGGAGATTTTACCCTTGCCTCAGGGAGACATGACAGTGACTTGATTCAGGAGGTGGCAGAGAGATTTTGGAGGCAGAACATGGTGATGGGTTGAGTGGGCCTGTTGAAAAGTGAGGGTGAGTCAAGGATGACTTCTAGGTTTTGAACTCTGAAGCTTCAGACAGTGAGCAAGGATCTTTCAGGTATTACCCACAAACCACAGACTGTGCACTTCCTTGTCCATCTTATTAATGTGTATCTTCAGTCCCAGGATGTACTAGGTGTCCAATAAATATTTTTGAATGAATAACTGATTGCATACTTTCATATTTTAGCATGGAATAAGTTCAATAAAAGGTTTTTTTAAAAAATTAATTGAAGTAAAATTCACATAACATAGAATTAATCATTTTAAAATGTATAATTCAGTGGCATTTGGTACATTCACAACGTTGTGCAACCATCACCTCTGTCTAGTTCTAAAATATTTTCATCACTCCTGAAGGAGATCGTGTACCCACTGAGCGATCAGTTCCTATTCCCTCCTCCCCATAGCCCCAGGAAGCCATTAATCTGCTTTCTGTCCCTATGGATTTACTTATTTCTAGATATTTTACAAAACTGTAATATAATATGTGATCCTGTGTCTGGCTTCTTTGTTAGCATAATATTTTAGTAGCATAATATTTTCTGGGTTTACCCACAGTGTAGCATGAAAAATATTCCATTGTATGGACATACCACATTTTGTTTAGCCATTCACCCGTTAAGGGATGGTTGTTTCCACCTCTTGGCTTTTGTTAATACTGCTATGAACATTGATGTACAAGTATCTGAACACCTGTTTTCAATTCATTTGGATATACAAGCAGGAATGGAATTGCTGGGTCAGATGGTAATCTATGTTTAACTTTTTGAGGAACTGCCACACTGTTTCCCAACAGCTCTATAAAAATTTTTTTCCAAATGAAAAAAAGAAATGGTAGGTAAAAGCCTGGGAGGCAGGGATGAGGGCTTTTCGGATCCTCCACAAACAGCGCTGGGCTGTGCCATTTGCAGGTTTTGTGATCTGGGTCAAATTGCTTAAGTTCTCTGGGCTGACTCCACTCCTGCTCCTGCCCACACCTGCGGGTCTTCTAGCGCAGCCTTGCTGCAAACTACAATTCCCAGCAAACACTTCTTCCCGGCCTCCTCTCCCTGCCTAGTGCGCATGCTTTGGCAGACGTGGCACAGGGAACTCGGAGGCGGGGAGCGGTTGGGAAGTGGCGGTGGCATTTGGACGCCGCGGAGCTGCGGGCGCGAGAGCCGGAGTGGAGACCAGAGCCAGCCGTGAGCAGCGGCGGCGGGCATGGCGCGGGCCGGGCAGGCGTGGCTACTGCTGCTGGCGATCTGGGTGAGGCTGTGGCGCCGGGGTCGGGCCGCCCCGCACGTGCGCCTCGCGTGCGGGTTGGCGCTCTCCACTGTCTCGACTGCCGGCCCATCCTGGATGTGCAGGGAGATGCCTCCTGCCACAGGAGTAGCGGCGTGCGTGCCAGGCTGGCGGGGACCCGGTGCCTGCAGGGGAGACAGCGGGGCGGCCCCCGTGCCCTCCCAGCGGAGCGCTCCGGGGCGCTGGGGCTGGAGGGTGTCCGGGGTGCAGGGCATTCCCTCGCAGGGTGCTTGTGCCGCGGGCACAACTTTGCGGGGGTGTAAGTCAGGAAGGTGGCCACCCGCTAGGGCGGGACACCCGCGGGTTGGGAGATGTGCGTCGCCCCTTAGACTCCAGGCCCTACACCTGTGTGAGTGCGGTGTGGAAAGGGGGTGATTTCCACCTGCACTGCCGGGAAGCCTGCTTTAGGGCCACCTGGTTCTTGATTTCCATCCTAGGCGGCTAGGAAACTGCCAGTCTACACCTGGGTTCCCGCCCTCAGGGAGTTCTGCTCCTACACCCAACTGAGGCCGGCTCGAACCTCGAGCACTTTCTGGCTGTGTGACGCGGCGTATCATTGAACGTATCTGATTTAGTCTCCTCATCCTTGAAATGGGGACAGTAAAGATACCCAGCTCGCAAGGTTGTCCCGAGAGTCGGATGAGAAATCGGAGGAGGAAGCTCTATAACCTGCAGAATCATACAGGCGTGGAGGAGGGGGGTGGGTCAGGGTGCTGGGAGTGGTGGGCTGTCCAAGAGGAGTTTGCGCGCGCGTATATGTGTGTATGTATGTGTGTGTTGGTGTGTTGCCTCCAAGGCTTAGAGGTCTGAATGGGTGTGTCCACGGCGTCAGGGGCTGCCCAGCTTGGCCTTGATGTTGGCCTTGGTGTTGTGGGGTGTTGTGGTGGGTATGTGATAGGATAATGTGACCTCTTTCCACATTTCCCCATAACTTCTTGTCTCCCTTATTTTAAGACCATCTTGGCTTCTTTTTTCCCCTGAAGTTTCAAGGAACTTCCTGCTGCTGGCACCCTCTCCAACCCAGATTTTTCAGTTTTGTTTTGTTTTTTCTTTTGGGTGTGGCAGGGATGCTGGGTAGACATGAGAAGTGTGGATTCAATTGCTTTACATACTTAGATCTCCCAATACCCTGCCCATTTGGGATCACCAGTGAGGAGTGGCCCCTGCTTCTGGTTGTGAGTGGGTGGGGAAGGAAGCTCCCTGTCCCCCTAGATCTGACGATTCTCTCTCTGGAGGAAAACCAGGCTGGAGTGGGGCACTGTCGCTTCACCAGTGCCTAGGTGTGTTTGACGATCTGTTTCCTTCTGTTCCCTGGAGCCAGTTGGCCTTGGCAAGTCTTTAGCCAGGCAGGACTGCAGGACTGCAGAGGGGACCATCTCCTGTGCGATTTCCTAGCAGGTCTTTGCACTGGGCTGTTTTAGGAGGCCCGGCTTTCCTTCCTTCTTTCTTTTCCCCTCCCTTCTGTGAAAATAAAGGGCTTGGGAATCTGACCGGAAAGAAGTTTCATTCAACAAATGTTTATCAACCACATTTTTGGGCCCTGGGATGGGTTTTGGGTGGAGAACAAAATACACATTGTTCCTGCCATCCTGTGTTGCCCGGGGTCAGGCAGGGGAGTCAGTCATATGAGCAAATAAAGACAGAATAGCAAATGCTAATATCCAAAGGGCTGGGAGCCCCCACTGAAGGGGAGCCGCTCATGAATTTAGAGGGAAGGTCTGCCATGCCTTTCCTGAGGCAGTAGAGTGAGCAGTCAGTTTGGAGGGAGTGTGGGAGTTAGCAGTTGAGGCCTGCAGGTGCCCTCCACCCAGGGGTTCGGAAGAGCAGGTAGATTTGCTGAGAACACTAGAACTTCAGCAAGGAATTGATATTTTCTTCTTTGCCCAAGCTCTTGGCTTAGCAGGTGTGAGGCATAGGTGCACCATCAGTGGTAAGTAGCTGGTGGACATTAGAGTGAGTTTCTTTCATCTAAATTCTATTTCCCTATGATAACAGCTTCCAGGTACTGGGAATGGGTTGAGTTTCTTTGTTCACTCAATATTTATTAAGGGCTGATAAGTGCACAGCTCTGGGCTATGACCTGAGGGATATAAAGAAGTATAAAGAGGGTCTAAGTTTCATGGGCAGGGATGTACACCCACCACATGTTTTTTGTGTTTTTTTTTTGTTTTTTTTTTGTATTTTTCTGAAGCTGGAAACGGGGAGAGACAGTCAGACAGACTCTCGCATGCGCCCAACCGGGGCAACGCTCTGCCCACCAGGGGGCAATGCTCTGCCCCTCCGGGGCGTCGCTCTGCCGCGACCAGAGCCACTCTAGCGCCTGGGGCAGAGGCCAAGGAGCCATCCCCAGCGCCCGGGCCATCTTTGCTCCAATGGAGCCTTGGCTGCGGGAGGGGAAGAGAGAGACAGAGAGGAAGGAGGGGGGGGGGGGGGAGAAGCAAATGGGCGCTTCTCCTATGTGCCCTGGCTGGGAATCAAACCCCGGTCCCCCACATGCCAGGCCAACGCTCTACCGCTGAGCCAACCGGCCAGGGCCCACCACATGTTTTTAATAGTAGAAATATAGACATGGCTTAAATGTTCAACAACAACAGTGCCATGGTTAAATGACTTTTGGCCCTGTCCATATCATGGGAAGTGATGTTTATGAAGAATATTTATAATTACTAGCTATATTTGTTATAAAAATATTTGTGATGCTAATGAATACAATCTGAGGACGTGGAAAAGTTGTCTATTGTGATAAGTAGGGGAAAGGCAGAATACGAAACAGAATGCCAGGGTGGCTGCAGATGGCTGCACAAGTGTTTGAGGAATTAGCAGTGCATCAAAATATGAACAGTGGTTAGTCTGGAAGGTGGCATTGTGGATGATTTTTGCTTATTTTTTTGCTTACGCCTTTCTATGTTTTCCACGCTTTCTACATAAATATATATCAGTTTTCTATCAGGAAAGTTAATAAGGGAGCATTTTTAAAGGTTCTTTTAGGAGTCACCGTCAACACTTGGAACAAGTTGGTTCCAGCCCTTCCAGGCTGGGTGTCTGTGCCTTCGGGGCCTGTAGTCTCAGAGGCTGAGCTGCTCTGTCCCGGCCTGAGGTGACTGCCCCTTCCTGCTGTCCAGCTCAGTTCCTGCTATAGCTGACCAAGCCCTGGAGCTAGGCCGTGATGAGGTTTTCACTGGTTCTCAGAAGAACTGGAAAAATAACAATGGTGGGTTTTTTTCCCCATAAATCCAAATATTTACAGCTTAAAAACTTGTTCATTCTTCTGATATGATGTCCATATTTAGGGGTAGGGAGTGGTTTACAGTATCCTTTTGAAAAATGGAAGCAGTATGGTATATTGTGATTTTTTAAAAAGTCTTGATAAACTTTATTTTTAAATATATGTAACATACATTACACATTATATTTAAACATATTTTTTAATTTTAATTTTCTTAAATTAAATTTTATTGGGTGACACTGGTTAACATAATTATATAGGTTTTAGGTGCCCAATTCTACAACACATTTCTGTACACCATTTTGTGTGTCTCCTCCTCTGCCCCAAGTTGAGTCTTTGTGCATCACCATTTATCCCCCTATACCTCCTCCACCTCTCTCCCTCCCCACTGGCAACCACCACTGCCCTGCCAGTCTGTGAGGTTCAGAAGTCTGAGAACTCCTAGCCTAACTCAGCGCTCTCATTTTATCAAAGAAAAGTGAGGCTCAAGAGGGATGGGACTCACTCAAGGCCACCCAGTTTCTAAAAGCAGAACTGGGATTAGAGCCAGGCTCCTGAATTATAATCAGGGTCTTGCCCACTCCTGCTTCCTCCTTCAAAGCCACTGCTGGGGCCTCTGCCCCTGGTGGTCGCTGGAAGCTCAGAACCTGGTGGGTGGAGGAGCAGGAGGCAGGAGATGTTTGCCCCTGGTCTCTCCTGCAGAGCTTTTAATGTACCCATATTTAGATCCCACATTATATATTTAATAGGCTTCTGTGGGCTGGCCTGGGGACTTAATTGACATTTATAATGATGTTTGGAACCTGGAGTGCACCTTTCCCACAGAAATAAACATATTACAGAGGAAGTTTTAAAGTGAACTGGCATATAAGTTGGAGGACTGGCTGAGTGCTGTGGATTGGGGCAGAGGCTGGGCTGTGGGGGGCTGGCAGACCAGACAAGGGCCCCAGCTCACACCTCACAAGGAGGGCAGACTCTGAGCTCTATAACAGTGGGGCTCCACCTTGTTGTGTCCCCAGCACATGGACCAGGACCTGGCATGCAGTCATGCCCAGTCCACGTTTGGTTGAAGGCCTTCCTGTTGCCTACAGAGAAAGGAAACTTTTCCGACAGAAATGGGGGCAATGAAGAGTGATGGGCCAGGTTGGCTGGTAGGAAGGATTTGGGTCTGGGAGTTGGGGAATAAGACTGCAAAGGTGAATCGTAAAGAAGCTTCAGTGGCAACTTTTGAGACTTGATTCTGTAGGTAATGGAGAGACATGATGAAAGGTGCTCTTTGAATAGCAAGATCAGTCTGGCCACAGTGTAGGGTTGGAGTGGGAGAGACCAGATTAATTTCTCAGAACAATACTTTCTTCCTCTTCTCTGTTATCTACAAGATAAAAAGTCGAGTATGATATAGTGGAAAGAACACAGGCTTTTAGCCAGCTGGGCACTCAGGATCTGTGCGACCTTGGGCCCTGCCTCCGTTTTTTTGTTTGTAAATGGTGGTAATAATATCCATCTTGCAGAACTGAAAGGATCAGAAATAATCCAGAAAGCGCCCAACACAGTTCTTGGCACATAGAGCGCCCAGTAAGTGGGAGCCTCAGCAGTCACCTCAAGGTGCTGAGGAAGAGTTGCAGGGGAAGCCAGTGAGGAGGAGGCGATGGACAGGGACTGGCTGGGGTGGGTGTGAGCAGAGGCTTTGAGACGGGGATGGAGACGCCTGGTGCTGCTGGGATTCTTTCCATCACGAAGCCGGACTCTTGGCTTGCTCCTTGCCCCACCTCGTTCAGCCCCTTTGCAGCCTCTGTCTGAAGGGGAAGAGGGGGGGCATTGCAGAGGAGATAAGGATATAAGTGCTGTGTGTTTTTCTCCCTTTGCTTCTGAAAGAGGATCCCCTCTTGAGAATGGATACACCAACCACACTGCCTCTCTGGAGGGTTTGCCCAGTGTTGTGGTTCTGTTCTGCAGGGCTCCTGTGTCTCACTTGGTTGCTGTGGTAGGTTTTGGAGGCTCTCTGGATGACAGGGGCCTGAGAGTGATGCATGAGGTGTAAGGACTAAGTTCTCTACATTACCCAGACTTTGATGTTTATTTGCACCCCCTCCCCACCTCCCTTCTCTGTTCTTTCATTTTTCACATCTGGCACCGTAGGTCCCAGTGGAAAGGGGAGGAGCAGGTGCTCACCCATTGCCTGCCCACCCTCAGCACTGACCGGAGCCCCATTTGCTCTGTTGGTGAGAATTATGACACACCCGGTACCTTTGAAGGGGACCTTAGAGTTTGCAAAGCATTTCCTCATACTTCGTATCTGTGTAGTCTTGAGTCTCACTTTAACAGGGTGAGATAAGGCGATTCAATACTGTTCCCCCTAGAGAGGGCTTGGTGGGTGGACAGAGAGGTGGGAGGAGAGAGACCCTTAGACAAGAGTGGGGTGTGGCCTGGAAGGTGGAGGGATAGACTGACGGGCTGGAGCACAGTAAGAGTTCTCAGTGGCTCACCTGAATGTTTAAGCAGCCCTGTTGGTAGTCGCTGTTTTCTGAAATAGCAACACCAGCCGTTTTCCTGGGGTGTCCATGGAACTTGATCCTTAGCTCCCTGATGGCCTGAGGGGGGGACCAGGGGCAACCAGCGGGGCACTCACCCATCCTTCCCACCCTTCTCGTCACTCCTGTCTTAGCTCTCCTTTGCTGTTCCCTCTGACCACCTTAGGTCCAACAGGGCCTCCTCCCAAACACCAGTTTATGACTACTTCTAAATAATTAGCTTTGCATTCACTTGGATGGGGGTTAAACACTCATGAAGTGTAGAGTTAGAATAGCCTTTTTGTCATACCGAGTCCGCAGTTTGATGTGCACTCTGTTCCGCATGGCCCAATGGTCAGCCTGTGCCTGGCTTCAGAGTTCCCAGCTCATTACGGTTTGCTGGGGTAGGGGTAGAGAATCTCCCCTACGCCCCAAAGAACCTGACCATTCCTCAACCCCTTGGCATGAGCAGATGTCTTTAATTCATGAGCCTTGGAAGGTATTAGTGGAAATCCAGGTCAAGGGCCCTAAGCTGGGGCTTAAACAAAAAGGTGATTTAGTATCTGAGCCAAGACATGGGCTCAGCTGGAAGCTCTGCTGTTGGACCACGTAGGGCAGGCTCCCGGCGAACAAGCAGGTTGTGAAGGGGTCTCACCTTGCTGGGTCCTGGGCAGAGTGTTGTACGCGGCCCTCACTTGAGAGGGATGTGTGCCACGATCTGCGTGCTCTATGTGTCATGAATGTCCATTCATTGCCCAGATCTGACTTCCTTTTTTAAAAAAAATATTTTGTGGGAGCCTTTTATGAGTCAGACATACCATGCTAAGGCATTTTGGACGTGATGATGGAGAAGATGAACACCATTCCTTTGTCCCATTGCTTAGTGGGAGAGCCACGAATTTGTTATTTAATTCAGGTGAAAAGTGCTAGAAGGAGGAAGTATAAAGTGGCAAGAGATTGTATAATCGAGTACCGGGAGTCAGGAAAGTCTTCTCTGAGGAATTATAGACCCTTTCTTAGAATAATGTTTTTAAATGTATGAAACAGAACACATAGGATTTTAAAGGAAACAGAGATATTGAAATATAGTCATCAAAATATTATAACAAATATGTGATAAAATAACATTTATATTTCTTTATTAATTTCATGAGAAGACCTAGTTTTAGGTGTGCTAAGTTCTATAATTTGAAGTGGCATAAACAGTGTTTCAAGATATCTGCGCTGACTGTCATGTGATGAGGAAATGTGACTTCTGTCGATGGCAGAGTCACACGTGCTGCCAGTGTTGCTGCTTGTTGCCTACGTTCATACAGAGGGGAGGCTCAATTTCAGTTAGAGATAGTGGAAAGAAAGATGTGATGTTTTCCCATCTAAATTCAAGACCCTTATAAGTCTTGTAAAGTAAAGAAAACTTATCCAAAAACTTGGAAATAAAAGATAATTTAGCCCTGGTCAGGTAGCTCAGTTGGTTCAAGCATTGCCCCAATATACCAAGGTTGGAGGTTTGATCCCCAGTCAGGGCACATACAAGAATGAAGCTAAGAATGTATACATAAGTGGACCAACAAGTTGATGTTTCTCTCCCCCTTTCTCTAAAATCAGTTAATCAATAAATGGGTTTTTTTTATTATTAATTTTAATGCAGTGACATTGATAAATCAGGTTACATATGTTCAGAAAAACATCTCCAGATTATTTTGAATAAATGTTTTAAAAAGTTAATTTAATGGACACCCCCCAAGTGAGAAGCAGGGGGTAGCAGACAGACTCCCGCATGTGCCCGACCGGAATCCACCCAGCATGCCCACCAGGGGCGTTGCTCTGTTGTGGCTGGAGCCATTCTAGTGCCTGAGGCAGAGGCCATGGAACCATCCTCAGCGCCTGGGCCAACTTTGCTCCAATGGAGCCTTGACTGCGGGAGGGGAAGAGAGAGACAGAGAGGAAGGAGAGGGGGAGGGGTGGAGAAGCAGATGGGCACTTCTGTGTGCCTTGGCCGGGAATCAAACCTGGGACTTCCATGCGCCGGGCTGACACTCTACCGCTGAGCTAACTGGCCAGGGCTGACTTAATGATTTTTTAATGTCATATTGCAGCATTGTCTAAGAAGCCCACCTAAGGGCCATCAGGTTCCCTGGGGAATGGAAATTTGCTTATTTATCTCTAGGACATACCCTCTATAAAGTTTGGTAGTGAAGAGAGACCCAAAGGTTATTGCCCCTCAGGACATTAACCAGTTTGGTATCTAATTTAGCAGTCATATCAAGATTCTTTTCTTTTCATCAATCATATGCATCTTTCTTCCTTATTTCCCTTCTCCTCCCTTCCCTTCCTTCCTTTTTTTCTTCTCAAGTGAGAGGAAGGGTGATTGAGAGACAGATTACCACATGCACTTTTTACCTGGATCCCCAGCAACCCCCATCTGATGCTCGAATCACCCGAGCTATCCTCAGCGCCCGGGGCCAGTGCTCGAACCAGTCGAACCTTTGACTATGAGAGAAGAGAGAAAGAAGAGGAAGAGGGAGGGGAAGAGAAGCAGACAGTTCCTTCTCATGTGTGCCCTGACTGGGGATCGAACCTGGGACCTCTGCACACCAGGCTGACACTCTATCCACTGAGCCAACCAGCCAGAGCCACATATTACTTACTTATAACTTCCCTTTTAAAAATCTTTTTTAAGCTTTTTTTTGCTATATCCTTTTTTGATGTAACTGTCATTTTGTGGGTCCCTTATTAAAGAGTTCACTAAAACTTTAAAATATACTCAATATCTATTTGTATGAGAATTAGGATTTTAATATTTGAGAATCATACTTAACCCTGGTTTGAGAATCGCTGAGTGAGCAGGATGTGAGGGTGCGGTGCTCAGAGGGAGGTCTGAGCTGGAGATGTCCCTTTAGGCGTGCTGCCTAGGAGGTGGGTGAGACCCACAGGGGAGAGGGGAGAGAGGAAAGAGAAGAGGGGCCGAGCAAGCCCCAAAGAACTTCAGCATGTCACGGATAGGGAGAGGGTTTACAAAGAAGACAGACGAGAAGGGAGACCCAGAATGTTCGCCCTGGTGAAGGAGTGGAGCAAACCTCTTCCCTCATGGAGGTGCCCATCAGGTTATCGTGGTGGAAGTCATGGCTGAACCCCCACCGAGAGCCGTTTTGGTGGTGGTGGGGCAGATCTGAGAGGGCTGAGGAGCGGATAGACGGGGGAGATGGAACATTCAGGCCGTGCAAGAAGGAGTGACACAGGGTCCAGAGAGCGGGTTTTTAAAAGATGGGCCAGTGGCAGAGCGACCTAGCCGTAGATCTGAACCACCATAAGGGGTATGTGTAAAAATGGGTTTACTGCAAGGGTAAGGCCCAAGAATCTGTATTTATTAAAGAATTTTTTCAATTTATTGGTTCTTAGAGAAGGGAGAGAGAGGAGAAAAACATCCATTTATTGTTCCACTTATAGACGTATTCATTGGTTGACTCTTTTTTGTGTTCTGCTCGAACCTGCAACCTTGGTGCATCCGGACGATGCTGTAACCAACCGAGCAACCCGGCCAGGGCAGGAATCTATATTTCTAAAAAGCCTGTACTTAGAGCTGGTGCGCAGCTACCAACCAGACAGATTTACAAGTTAACAACATTAATTTTACGGGATGGATAATATTTGGGTAGCTGCTCTGGACTAAGTGGTGTGGCACAAATTCTGCCCATGTCATGAGTGACACTGAGGTGTCACCTGTGTGAGCATGTGCGGCTTTTGCTTTTCTCTGAAGGCACTTGGGGAATTGTGGGCTTACAGGCAGCAGAGGAAAGATGGATCAGGTGGTCATTGCAGCTCTTTTCAGTTGGTCCCATTCAGGGGTTAGATTGGAGGGGAAAACAGACTGTCTGCCCTCTGGGCCTTGTTCTCGGTGCAGCTGTAGGGAGTGAAAGGAAGCTTGAGGACGTCAGTGGGAAGTATTCACATTGATGGGCAAAGAGAAGAACATAGGGCCAGTGCTCACAACACCTGGTCTGAGTTCTGGGGCTGCCATTTTAGCACCCAAGGCGAGTCCCTTCACTCCTTTGAGCCTCAGTTTCACCTCTCTAAAGTAGGGATAGTGCCACATCAGATTGTTTATAGTTGTCTTTCAAACATTTTTGCTACATCTGCTTCAAGAATAATTATACATCTTTACATTATAACCAAGTCCATATATATATATATATAAATATAGCCGATATATAGTATATTTTAAATTTTTTATTAATTTTAATTTACTGTGTTAACATAGATTCAAGTGTCCCACTCAATATAACACCCTCACCCCCACCCCATGTCCCTCATTACACCCCCTTTTCCCCCTCCCCCTAATTCCCTCCCCCCTTTTCTCTGGGATTTGCTGTCCTGTTATCTGTATCTCTATTATGTATATTTAATTTCACTAATCCCTTCACCTTCTCTGATCCCATCCCCTCGTCCCCCTTCCCTCTAACAGCTGTCTCTCTGCTCACTGTGACCCCGCCTCTGTCTCTATTTTGTTCCTCAGTTCACTTTATTCATTAGATTCCACATATAAATGAGATCATATACTTGTCTTTCTCTACCTGGCTTATTTCACTTAGAATCCTTAGTCTTGCTACTTGTGGTACTGATGTTTCCTTTTTAATGTCATTTAAAAATGCAGGTGGTAACCCACTGAATTGATTTTACCAGATGGCTTTTAGGTGGCCTGAGGGGTGGAAAACACTGATTAAGACTCCCAACTTTAGAGGTTTGAATGAGATAATGTGTGTAAAAGTGCAATGTACACATGGGTCATGAGCACCTGAATTGTTATGTTCTTATCAATTATCGGAGCTTTGAGGCAACGTTGGATTTGCAGAGTGGGAGTTCACCTGCTCTTCCTCCCTCCCTGCTGCCTAATCCATTGTTCCCTCCGCCAGCTCATTCTCGTTAGCCCCTGTCATGTGTGTACAGGCTGGCAGCGACCCAAAGCCCTCTTGGCTCTCAAAGAGGTTTTCCAAAACATTAGGGCTTTAGGACCTTTAGTCCCGGTTAAGTGCAGTTGCAATTTCAGGATAAGACAACCTGTTTTTATAAGCTCTTGGCTCAGTTCTCCTTCCTGCCCCCCTGGATTGTCCCTTGTTGTCAGACACATTTGTGCTATGGGGAATGGGGGGGGGCATACTGTGTAGCCTATGTATAAAGTGTGGTTTTTAAAGGAAGCAAAATGTAAAATATGCAGCTGTCTTTGTATTTACAAGGGCAAGCAGATGTGCACGGCTCCAGGAAGCTGCTGTCTCAGTGCCCCCACTCGTGCGCCTGGGTCCGCCAGACTTGGGTCTGAGTCACACCCTCATACCTACTTGCTGTGTGAGGCTGAGCAAGGTTCTTAACTCCTCTTAGTCTCAGTTTCTTTCTCCACAAAATAGGCATAATAAATTAAGTGCCTGCTTCATTCATTTGCCAAGATACTCAAATTAGATAATCATGGGAAATGTGTAGCTTGCTTCTGGACACACAATAAGCACTCTGTACTTTCAGCTATAATCATTATCATGGGCTAATCCCTAGGCCCTGGATTTTGGACTTGAAGCGTCTGCTCTTGGGCTCTATTCCCTGTCAAGTACTTTCCCGTTTCTGTCTTATTCTTAGTAAGCCCAGTTAGCTTCTTCAGCTGCGGCTAGCGGGGGTCCCACAACCCAGGGCCAGTCCGGCTCTCTGTCCATCTCTCTCTCTCTCTCTCTCTCTCTCTCTCTCTCTCTCTCTCTCTCTCTCACACACACACACACACACACACACACACACGCGCGCGCGCGCGCGCACACACACACACGCACGCACGCGCGCACACATGCCATTCAGGGACTTACGTGCTTGCTTTTATTTTGGAAGCTGCTGGGTAGACATTTGATCATTGGGAAGTACTGGTGAATTCCCCAGACTTGGTTTAAGACTAGGCCTCACTCCTTGTAAAGAATAGAGTCCAGCCATGGTGGCTGGTGACAGATGCTTAAACTTTGCCTTTGAAGGAACATAAATTATCCATATTTTAAAATTAATGTTTTTTTTGTATATCTCTCCCTTGTCCGAGCCATTCTAGGGCAGTGCTATATGCAGAATACTTTGCAGATTCCATATAATAGTTCTTATTTTGAAAAACTACATAATGTCAGGTGAGCAGAGGAGCAGAGAACTGGAAGTGAAGAAGGCAGTTGGCACTCCTCTTCTGTGGGAAGAGCCCGTGAGCGCCTGCTAGGAGATTTATCTGAAGTCCTGGGGAAGGCAGAATTTGGTCGTATTCTTAGCATCTCTCTTTTTGTTTTTGTTTTTTTCTAACTCTAATTTTGCAATAATTTCAGACTGATACATAGAAGATTTGCAAGAAGAATACAAAGGATTCTCATCTGCACTTGACCCAAATTCCGCAAATACTAACATCGTATCACATTTGTTTTATCATACTCTCCCTTTACATGTATAAAATATAAGGTGTACAGAGGCGATGTTCCTTTGCTCCCTGAAATACTTCAGTAACCCTTAAAAGGCAAGGGCATTCTCTTACATAACCATACTACAGTGATCAAAATGAGCAATGCAGCATTTGTGGTCAGGACTCAGTGCAGAATCACACATTGAATTTAAGTGTCTTGGCTCTTTAATCTCCTTTTAATCTGGATCAGTTTCTTAGTCTTTGTCTTTTGTGACCATGACATTTTTGAAGAATGTCCCTTAATTTGGTTTTTGATGATGTTTCTCTTCAGGAGGCATATGATGTGCCCTTGACCCATTACTGGTGATGTGAACAGTGGTCCCTTAGTCCAGGGGGTCTCTTCCACTGTTCAGTTCTATTTCCTTGTGGGAAGATACTTTAAGATTGTTCATTATTTCCACAATAATGGCCAAATGATGGTAATTTTTTTCTTTAAATATTAAAATTTGACATGCCTATTATAGTGAGTTAGAAAAAATAGACAAAGGGGAAGAATAAAACTTCTCCAAGGACCAAGCCTTACTTTGATGCATTTTTTTCCTCCAGTCTTTTTCTGAGCATAATTTTGCATGTAAGTTGTATTCAGACCATGCACATTTTGAATTCTGGATTTTAAAACTTAACACTAAAACAAGTAGAGTTTTCATTGCAGAATCTTTGAAAACATCGCTTAAATGGCTATGCTATTCTGTCGAGTAGCTTACTCTAAATAATCATTCCTCCACAGTTGGATATTTAGGTTGTTTACAACTTTTGACTCTTGTGAGTAGGACCATGTCAGTCATATCTGTGTCAGAACATCCGCTAATTTCTTCAGGACAGGTTCCCAGAAGTGGAATTACCCCGTCGAGGAGCATAAATACTGCTAGCGTACTTGATAAACTGTGCCAAGTTGCCTTCCAGAAGAATTGTACTGGGTTAGGCTGCCAGCACTGGATGGCAGACAGTTGGGTGCCATATTTGAAGAGATTCACTAATGGTGTTTCTTCAATTTTTATTTTTAACTGTGACCCACCTAGTTGAGTTTTGTGTTGAGATTAATTTCTTGTATTTTGAATTATGAAAGCATAGGTATTTATTTCCCAAACTAAATTATGGTATAATGTAGCATATTCCTCTTTTCTAGCTCTGACATGTTGCTCTCAGCACTGGGGTAGCTCTGAGAACCATGAGTGTGGCTATGCCTGAGGCCAATCACTCAGGGCATGCAAGATTTGAGAGTACATCTGAGGAACTGGTATATTTCACTTACAAAATCCTAAGAGGGAATGTGTTTGCTATCTTCACAATGTAATAAGCTGACAGAATGGCGTAATGTGACAGTGTGGGGGGGTGAACTTTCTAATGATAGGAGCTATTCAAGATGAAATGGTAGGGTAGGGGAGGGGACCATGACTTCTATGCATTAACATCTTTAGGTTCCACAGCATTCTGGGCCCCACTAAATTGAGCAGCTTCAGTAGATGTTGAGTCCTTGGCTCTGGAGGGGCTCCCTAGAGACTGGAGATGACATGTGAAGACTGTTTAGAGGAGTCCTATATCTGGCCACCAACCAGCCCAACCAAAGCCTATGAACTGCAAGGGATATCCTGCCCTTTTGGGCCCTGCAATGGTCCCTTTACTAGTAAAGCGCTGAGGTTGTAGGGAAGAGAATTACTAACCAATCTTCCTTTTATTGTATTTGTGGGCCACTGTCATCAGGTGACCGAGATACCTGATAGGTATCTCGTGTAACTAGTAGGAACTTAGTAAGTCAAACCCTTGATAGTCTTTCTGTCTCTTTCCTTATTCCAGTTCATTTGATGTGTAATGCATGGTTTGATATCTTAGATACTTTGCAATAGCCCAGCTGGATCAGATGTTAATAATTCTTTCTAAATAGGTAAAGGTTTTGTTCTAGTAGAATAGGTACTCAATATATAATCCTATTGTGTGCCAGAAAACAGAATGGTAGTGCCTTAAAATGATCATTGCTTTCCTAAAGTAGAGCCTGGAAGGGTGTTCCAGGGCCAGTGTATCACTCTGGTGTTAAGGACCCAGGTACTTTTTTTTTTTTTTTTTTTTTTTTTTTGTATTTTTCTGAAGCTGGAAACGGGGAGAGACAGTCAGACAGACTCCCGCATGCGCTCGACCGGGATCCACCCGGCACGCTCACCAGGGGCGATGCTCTGCCCACCAGGGGGCGATGCTCTGCCCCTTCGGGGCATCGCTCTGCCACGACCAGAGCCACTCTAGCGCCTGGGGCAGAGGCCAAGGAGCTATTCCCAGGGTCCGGGCCATCTTTGCTCCAATGGAGCCTTGGCTGCGGGAGGGGAAGAGAGAGACAGAGAGGAAGGAGGGTGGGGGAGGGGGAGTGGAGAAGCAAATGGGTGCTTCTCCTATGTGCCCTGGCCGGGAATCGAACCCGGGTCCCCAACCGGCCAGGGCCTGACCTAGGTACTTTCTATCTTATTATTCCACATTGTTAGCAAGTCCTTTCTCCTCATTGTCTCAAGGTGGCTGCTTAAGTTCCAGTCATCTTTTCCAAACTCTAGCTATGAGATATCTATTAGGGATGGTTCCTAAAAAGTTGCCACACAACTTTTGAATTATGAATTATGCTTACATTCCGGGGGCTGAGATGTAGTTGCAGAGCCAGACTTGCTGCAAGGGAGACTGAGAGGTGTGCCTTTAATGTGGTGACCACATGCCCAGAGGAATTCACAAGGTATCATTATCTCAGAGTACTTTTCTAGTAGTGTTTGGGAGAATAGATTTGCCAAATATCACAATTGGAAAGGACTTCAGAAATCACTTTTGAGCCCTTTCATTTGTAGAGGAAGAAACTAAGACCCAGAGGAGCTTGGACTTGTCCAAGGTCATACAACCAGTAAACATTAAAGCCAGCACAAAACTTGGGTTTCTTAGCTCTTTCCACCAAACTTCCAGCTCTGAATTCTCAGCCAACTCAAGCTCTCTGACCTTGGGTCACCTGGTTTTACTTTTTCCTGGATCACTTTACCACCAGCTTCTTAAGAATCTAGACTTTTAGATTCTGACATTTCAAAACTATTTTGAGCAAAATGTGGGTTACACTAAATTAAACTAGTTTCTTCACAGCTCCCAACATTAGAAGGGTATCTTTTTTTCAGGTGACAGAGCAAAAAGGTCAAGTCCCACCTCCACTCTTTTTCCTAAATGTTAAACATTTGTCCTTAAATCTTTCTCCTTTAGCCAGCTGCTTCTACATTATTGAATACCTCTGGCTCCATGATCTTCACTGAATAATAAATCCACATGGACAGACAGCCACCCTGGCTGTAGGGAATGTGAGGGTGTTGGCATGTGCCCCGGAGATCTGGAGCTTTGTAAAGCTGAGAGTGTAATGTGACAAGGACTGTTCTCCCTATTATTTTCCAGAAGTATATGGCTCTTTATCTCTTTAGTCTGGTGGCGGTGGTGGGTGAGCGTAAGTGGAGAGAGAGGAGCTTGTGTGTGAGAGCAGGAGGTGGTGGAAACGGACACAGACTCAGGGAGGAAACCTGACTAACAGCAGATTGGGCCAGTTGCCTCGGGACCTTGAGAATTGGGTCAGAACACAGATGCTCTGGGCTAACAGGAAGCAGAGGGTTAGGGTAAACCTCTCCTGGGACCCTCCTTGCCACGGGATTCTGAAAGAGCAGGGCTCTTCCCGGCTGTTTCGATGGGCCCTGCCTGGGGAGGAGGTGCTTCTTTTCGGCTTGGGTTGCCCCGAGTCCGGGGCACTTGTGGGGTTGAGAGAAGCAGACCACCACCTCTGGCCAGGATCTGGGGGATCTTGGTCCTAGCTTTGCTACTTACTTACTGTGTGGCCTTGACAAGGACTTTCACCTTTCTGTGCCCCAGTTTCCTCTTCTGTGGAATGAGGCCAGTACCCACTCATCGGGTTTTGTGAGGGGCAAATGGGCACAGACCCTGGAAGGAGCGTTCTGCACATGCGGGATCACTCCAGGTTTGCTGATGCTGAATGTGAGTGTGTGCACACTTCTTGCCTGGATGTGCTGTTTTGCCTGATTGCAGGCTGGGCCCTGGAGAGGAAAAGGTGGTACCCATTTTACTGTTGTCCTTGCTTATCTATGATTTGTCTCACTAATGGTACTACTAAAGATAATTACGATTACTGTATACTTCTGTATGCCAGACATTTGTTAGGTTCTCTATGTACTCCCCTCGCCCCCTCGTTGACTCCTCAGCCAACTCCATGAGGCAGGTGGCAGCCTTATCCCCTCCACTTTACAGGTGGAGAAACGCTACTCTGAGAGATAGAGTAGTATCTGAGATCATCATGCTATGAATGTGAGTGCCTGGGTTTGACCCCAGGTCTGTCTGACCCCAGAAGCAGTGCTCTTTCTGTGCTGTCTGGGGGGTGGGAAAACCAAAAAGGGAGCAGACATGCGTGGGCTGCTAGGGTGGAGGCTCTTTGGCCTAGCAGGCCCTGATATGGGCAGACACCTGTAAGAGAACACTGTGGCAAGGCTGGGAGGTGAGAGAACCCAGTTTCCTCCACCCCACTGCCTTCCGCCATGGTGGAGGTGGGTGAGGACTATGTGCCAGGACCCCGGGGAGCTGCTGGGCTCAGAAGAGGTTCATGTACTCTGCTGGGGGAAGGGGCTTGGCCGTAGAGGGGGCTGCTCCCCTGCTGGAGGGGCCTGGAGTTCTGAGGGAGGTGCTGCACTGTGACGGGTTGGGGGCTGCGAGCACTCTGATGGGGACACTAGCTCTCGGATGCTAGTGGGACCTGGCTTTGGGGGCCTGTGCTCCCAGCAGCAGCGAATGGAAGGCCATCCTCCCCAAGCTTTGTTTTGCTCTGCACTGGGGGAATGGTTTATGGGTCTCAGCCCAGCCCATGCGGCTGCTCAGCTGAGCTACAAATCCTGTTAAAGCTGTAGTTGGTGAGCAAAAAGAAAGCAATTATTGGAGCCAATCAGGAGTTTGCATGGTGAACAGAGGGGATGTTTTTTCTCTCTTCTACCTCTAAAGCAAATGACAGAATGTCAAGAGCCCGCCAAGCCCAGGGACAGCTCCACGGCTGGCTCGGAAGGTGGCAGGCTTCCAAAGCACTCTCACACTGCCCTCTCCCCTCTGAGGACTCGACAGAGCGGAGTGTGTGCATCATTAGCACTGTTATTGTTGCCGTAGTTATTGTTGTTATCAAGGTTTGTGGGTCGTGACTTAAGAAATCTGCAGGAAGGCGCAGTAGGCGAGCAATCCAAGGCTCACTGGAGCTGCATCTTAAGGAAAGGAGGCAGTGTGCACACTGGAAAGGTTAAAATAGACTGAAGAGGAGGAGACAGGAAAATGTTAAGTGGATGGAGGAGCATCCCCTTGGCCTTAGGGGAGGGAGGAAAGGGCCACCCTTCTGGCTGTCCCGTGGTTACCTGCTAAGGTGAGGGTCTGTCTGAGGCCAGACACAGGGGCTCTTCCTCCTCCCTGCTCTCACAGACGCTAAACCTAGCATCTTAGCTCTTTGCACATCAAGTCCCTGGCTTCCCCCTTGATTTGGCTACCCCAATTGTTATCCTTTGTTGCTCCCAAATCTCCAAACCTGCCTCTCCTGTACCCACAAATGGGCAGTGGAGGCAGCCCATTCTCCTGACCATGCTGGGCCACCGGGCTCCTCTGTAGTCACCCAGCTCCTGCTCTGGGGTGCTGTCTCTTTGCAGCACTCGACCTCCTACCCCCCTGCCCCCAGGCTGCTGAGATTCTCTCAGAATGTCCAGGGACTTCCCCTGGTCTTTGCCACAGATGGATCCTGCTTTTCTGTGACTCTCCTCCCTGGTCTGTACTGACGCGGCACTTCCCACCTTTTCCTTCTGACTGCCCTGCCCTTCCTCCACCCCTCCGCTGAGGTGTTCCGCCCTGCGCTTCTCCCTCTGAACCGTGAGGCCAGAAACCTTGTGGGCCTCGAGGCTTACTCTCCAGCCAGTATTGGGCACCTTATTGTCCACATGTTCATGTCTGAGCTTATCATCTTCCTGAGCATAAGACAAAGACTCTGCTGCTCCTCAGTCCTTCCATTCTGGGCTATTGTTCTCCTAGCCCAGAATCTTTCGGGTTACTTTAGCCTCTTCTCTCTTCCATCCTTGCTTACATATGAATAGGCATTGAGTTCTGGTGGTTTTCCCTGTGGCTCTTGGATTAACCTATTTCTTTCCACTTGGGCAGCCACCCAGCTGGTCCCTCCACCTCTAACCTCCTGGTGGCTGCTCAGTCTGAGGTCATGGCCAGATGAAGTTCTTGAGCCAGGCTTTCAAGACCCCTGGCCTGGCTCCACCTGCCCTCTCCCACCTGCCCCAGCCCAGACCCTCCCTGACTGCTAGGTCTGTGTGGTGTCAGTGTTCCCTTCCAGGTCTCCCGAGAGCTGCCGTTGACTCACTATATAACGAACGCGCTTCTAGCAAGTGATCTCTGCATAGGTCAGCAGTGTGGTAGCCGGGGTGCTTGTCATGTTTGTTATGCTGGGCAAACATTTCCTGTAGGCTTTCAAGGTCCAGGTACTGTTCTAGACCCTGTCCTTCAGAGCGAGCTCCTAGCCTAGGGGACAGGGTAGGGCCAAGGGAGGTGGGGAGGAGACAGACCCTCTGTGAAGAGCCCTGTGGGCAGCACCCAGTGTAAGCCCCAGCGTCATGCCGGGTGACATGTTCAGATAGGCAGTTTACTCATGTGTCTCTGGTTGAGCGTAGTTCTCTGCTGTGTGAGGGTAAATGCTGGGGCAGAGGTTTTGGTGGCTGGCTGGAACGAGGTTTGTTTACTCTGAGGGTGGTCATTGGTTAGGTAACCTGAGGGATTCACAGGGTTTTATAGGAAGGAAGCTGTGGATATGCCATGAGACTTGGCTCTTGTGGTCTGTGCTGTAGACGCTGTGTTGTTGCTGTGACCCAACTACGCGCCACTGTGCTGCTGCCTGAGCAGGTGGGCGCTGGGCTCACCCACCTCCCCTTTCCCTTCTCCTTCCTGGGAGGGCTGGGCACAGGTCAGAATCCCCAGGCTCTGGCAAGGGCTGTTGTTGTTCTTAACTGCAGATCATCTGAGGATTAAAAACAGCAGAATCAATGTGTTTTTCCAATGGATTTTTTTTTTCTTTAATCATGTGCATTGAGCTATGGACCTTTTAGTCTGAAGTCCATTAGCTCTCTGGGAGCAGTAGAATAAATAAAATGTAATAATAACATGGAATTAATTTTCTGGTGAGCTCTCAAGGTGGGCTGCATAAGGACAGTGGTCTTTAGGCATTGTCCAGAGCTCCGGCAGGGCAGAATGAGGGAGAAATAATTCCTCAACACCTCCTCCTAGATGGCTTTACCCTGGGGAGAAAGAACCTTGAAATCTAATGGCAGATTATATTTAGAAACACTAGAATATGGCCGCATTTCTGTCTTCTTTTCTGCTGAGATGGAAATTTGTATTATACAGTATGGTAATGATACTATTGGAGTGCTTTACAATTCATAAAGTTTGTTCAATACGTTATCCCATTTTCTCTTCACAGCAGTCCCACGAGGAGGTGTTGTTATTATTTCCATGTCGGATGTGAGGTATGAAGCCTCTAGGAGGTTGAGTGACGTTGCTTAGGCATCTTAGCTGTTGAGTGGTACAGCACAGGCTCCTCTCCAGACTGGCTGCAGAGAGGCAGTGAACTGAGAGGGCACGGGGTCAAGTGGAGATTGGGGTTCAGGTCCTGACTCTGCTTCTTATTAGCTTTGTAACTTTGGTTAGATAATTTAACTGATCAGTGTGATCAAGCATATCAGACAATCTGCAGTTGCCTACCTGTGTTGACCACGTTCCTCCATATTCCTCTGTCCTCGCTCCATTCTGGGCTGGTTGCTCTATAGGCTGTTGAACAGTTAGTTTGTCCTGGACTTCTCTTCACTACCAGTATGGTCATTCTCCTTGCCTCTTTCCTCTCTTGGATCCTTTGTTTCTTACATTCCATGTCTTTCTCATTTTTTATTAACATCTTGTTTTGGAAGAGCATGAATTCCAGTAGCTTCCAGAGAAAGGGTACATCATGGTAAATTGTGCATACCTGAGATCTTCAAGTCCTGAGTGAATCTGTACTCACCATTGACAGTTTAGCTAGTTATAGGATTCCAGTTGGAAATCACATGACTTGGCAATTGTGAAGGCAGTGCTTCCTTGTCTTCTGTTGTGCTGATGGCCAGTCTTACACAAATTCTGCCTCCTGATCTCTTATATGTTTTTTTTCCCTTTGAAACTCAAATTCTACTCTTTGTCAGCGGTATTCTGAACATTTTCAGAGATTTACTCTGATGAGAGTTTTTTTATATTTTTATTATATTTTTATTTTTATTTCTGAGAGAGAGGAAGGGAGAGAGATGAGAAGCATCAACATGTAGTTGCGTCACTTTAGTTGTTTATTGATTGTTTCTCATATGTGCCTTGACTGGAGGGCTCAAGCTGAGCTAGTGACCTATTGCTCAAGCCAGTGACCATAACCTCAAGACAGTGACCTTGGGCTTCAAGTCAGCAACCTTTAGGTTCAAGCCAGTGACCTTGGGATCATGTTGATGATCCTATGCTCAAGCTGACGAACCTTGTGCTCAAGCTGGCAAGCCTGCACTCAAGCCAGATGAGCTCACACTCAAGCTGGCAAACTTCAGGGTCTTGAACCTGGGACCTTAGCATCTCAGGTTGACACTCTATCCACTGGGCCACCACTGGTCAGGCGAGTTTTTTATATTCTTGCTGCTGGACCCTCTCAACTGAAAGCTCAAATCCTTCACTTCTGGAATATTTTCTTAAGTTATTTCTTTGATAATATATTTTTCTCTGTTTTTTTTTTAGTTCCTTTATTTTCCTATTGTACATAATAGACCCATCTTCTTACTTCTCTTATCTTGTAGTCTTTTTATTTCTTGATCTTTTTGTTTTATTTTCTAAGAATATTTTTCAATTTTACTTTCATCTTTGTTGCAGATTTTTATTTTTGTGAATTTTACTTTCCAAGAGTTCCTGATTCTCTTTGTTCCTTTTTCAAGGCATTCTATTCTTGTCTTATGGATGTACTGTTTTATTTCTCTGAGAATAATAACAGTTTTGTTGTTTTATTCTGTTCTTTTCATTTTCTTTTTAATTTTAGTTGTATCCTTCCATTGGCTTGTTTCTGCCCCTGTTGTGTTGAGGGCTTTCCTCAGATATCTGGTAAACCTTGGTTGTCTGTGTGTATTGAAGAGCAAGGCACGAGCGAGTGATCAGAGACTGAGTGTGGGGAGGCAGCGGAGGGCTCTTGTTTACTGGGAAGGCCTCACGGTGGGTATTTGAGTGGGAACTCAGCTGTTTCACTGGAAGATCTCCGTGTCACTGTTTTCAGGTTGTTTTTGTTGTGCTTCTCAGTTTCCCCAGAGAAAAATTCTCAATTCCCTGCCTGGCAGAATAAGACTGGAGACATTCTGGAGAAGGGATGCTGGGGGGTGGAGGCTTAGAGGGACGATTGGTCTCAAGGTTCAAGTTGTAGACTTTCCCTTAATACTGTGTCTGCTCAGGGCCATACCTCAACCCCCTGCCTTGTGTCTCCCACAGAGCTTTTCATATTCTAGTAACCACTTTCTGCCAGCCAGCCAAGGAGCTGTTGACCAGCTGTGTGGGCTAAGTGAGGGGATCTGCTCTGTGACTACTCCTTATTCAGACTTTACACACACACACACACACACACACACACACACACACACACACACACACACACACACTAAGTGAGGGGATCTGCTCTGTGACTACTCCTTATTCAGACTTCACACACACACACACACACACACACACACACACACACACACAGCCTCCTTTAGCTTACCCCTCATCTTGCCTGCAGAGCTGCCTGGTACCTCCAGTACCCGAGGTTTTCAGGGTTCTTGGGGACAATTTGCTTTTGTTGGCTGGTTTCCTGAGATCACTGGCTGAGTAGGAAAACCCCTCACCCACACATTCCATCCTAAACACCAGAGGTGATCTTATTTCTCTGTGGATTTGGTATTTGGGTGCTTCTAAGTGGGATGGAGTTTCGCTTTGCTCCAGTGTGTGGTGCAGTGTAGAATACCGACACCGACCTTCCAGAGAGGCCTTGATCGAGAGGGTGGCAAGTGTGTCCATGCAGCGAGCCTGTGTCGTATTGCAGTCCACGCAGCCTTATAAAGGTTCATGGAGAAGAGAGTGACGTGGAGACGGAGAGTGGCTGGGGGTTTGGAGAGGAAATGAGTTGGAAAGGCAGCTGTGGTCTCGTGGGAAGGATGGTGTGCCCTGTCCCTCTGAAGGACAATGTGCTGTGGGCAGCACGTCTGCGGGCCCCCGTTCTCCCGGGGCCTGGCTGGGAGCTGGGCCTCAGGCTTACCGTCCTCGCCTCCTTGGTTTCCAGGTGGCCCTGCCGCTGTGGCTGGGAGCCGGGGCTCAGGCTTACCGTCCTCGCCTCCTTGGTTTCCAGGTGGCCCTGCCGCTGTGGCTGGGAGCCAGGGCTCAGGCTTACCGTCCTCGCCTCCTTGGTTTCCAGGTGTACGGGCCCCCATTCTCCCGGGGCCTGGCTGGGAGCTGGCCTCAGGCTTACCGTCCTCGCCTCCTTGGTTTCCAGGTGGTCCTGCCGCTGTGGCTGTCCTCCACAAAGGTCTCCTCGCTCATCGAGAAGATCTCCGACCCCAAGGACTTGAAAAAACTCCTCAGGACCCGGAATAATGTATTGGTGCTTTATTCCAAATCTGGTGAGTGCCCAGCATGGCCTTGGGGCCATCCCTTGAGGATAGGATGGGACAGGAAGGGAATGAGAGAGAGCAGAGGTGGGAACCAGAGCTCAGGACCAGAAACCACTGGGGGGGTTCGAAGGACACCAGGTTTGTCAGCTCTCCTCAGAAGACAGGACGGGCACGGAGGGGTGTTAGTTCTGCTGATTTTGGATCCCTGAGAGGTCATTTCAGTTCTCTTTTATAAGTGTTTCCTAGAAAAAGCCTCATTATCTCAGGAAGGAGAGGACATGCGTGTGAAGGAGGACAGAGAACAGTGGGCCCCAGGGATGGACATTCTGACTTCCTGGACGGGCACGGGCCAGCCCTGCTGGGGCACGCTTCCTCAGAGCTGTTGATGAACAGCTTCTGCCGGCCTGTCACCAGCTGAATTGGTCCCCGGCTTGGGGGCATGCGCCCAGGCTGGCAGCTCTGACTCTGCCTGGCCTCCATCTGTCCCGCTCTAGGATTGGAACGCAAGACCGGGTTTGGCCTGGGTTCCAAGCTGGGGACAGGGCTGCGTCAGTGGAGGTGGGAGCAGCGGCTTGCCTTTTCTGACCTTGGGGCTGCTGAGGGCGCAGTGTATGGAGAAAGGTCGGCTTGGCCCTTGACTGTGACTTTGAACATTTGACTGTTGGTATTGTTCCAGCAGTGAAGTGTTTTCACTGCTCCTGAGGATGCCAAGTTTTCTGTGCCCAGAGGAGCCACAGCCAGTGGCTGGGCCAGTTCCGGGCACAGCTCTCCCTGCAGCTCATCTCAGCACTCTTTGGCACTGGGGTTGATGGATGTTTTGAACGTATGTCTCTCCTGGAGCCCTCATACTCCAAGTGCCCCGCACATGCTGCTCCTGCCCTTCCGAGGGCCTGGCAGATGCTCCCTGCAGTTACTGTCTGGAGCCCAGCATGTGACTAGCATTTCTCCACTGTCTAGAATAGGTAAACTGAGGCAGGGAGAGACAGAGTTGCTCCTGAGGCCTGGGGTACATGGCTCGCCCCCGTGAGTGCTGCTGGAGCTGGTGGTCGGTGCGGGAACACAGCCAGTTCCTTCTCTGGATGGGTGCCGGCACAAAAGCTCCTCATCGTCCAGGGGCTCTGCGAGGACCGTCTGCAGTACACTCTCGCGTGCCCTTCTGCCACGAGGGAGGCCGGCAGGTAGTCGGGGAACATTCCGGTCACACGTGAGGAAATTGGAGCTGGGAGAGAGTAGCCGGCTTGTCTCAGGTCGCCCCGCCAGTAGGTGGTAGAGCTGGTTCCCCGACACCACCCCTGCCTTGTTTCTTCTGCTGGAGGGTGGGAAGAAATGTATCAATTCTGCAGTGAGGGGAGGCTCTTCCACCAGGGAATGAGCATGGTAGGTGAGAGAGAGAAAAGGTGGGGTCTCTTGATGGGGGCTGTGGGCAGGAGGAGGGCCTGAGCATCGCCTTGTCTCTTCAGCCCTCACCCAGGCTTGGTCTCGCTTGTTGGCAGCGGAGTTCCCCATTATTCCCGCTTCCCGCTCTTCCCGGCTTGGCAGTGGCCAGGGGTGATTATTTTACCTCCTGCTTCCTTGCCCAGGCCTGTCACTAGACCTGTGACTGTGAGTGGGCTTTCAGAGCCGCTCAGGAAGTGGGATTTCTCCCCTCCCGTCTTTCCAGGCAGGGCTCCTTTCCGCGGCTGAGAGGCAGGGCTCGGGGAGGGTGCCTCCGATTGCTGTGCTTCAGTTTCCCTCCCCCGCTGCCCGGAGCCCATCTGCGTGGCGGAGCATTGCCTTCCCACCTCTGCTGTTCCTCCTCCTGTCGCCCCGCTGCGGGTCCCTGGCATGGTTCGAGAACGATGCTTTTTGTTCACTTCCATGAAGGGCTCAGCATGCTTTGTATTCACAAGCAGCTACCATTATCCACACTAGAAAGGAGATCTGTGGAGGCCAATGATTCAGACATCATTTCTGCTTGGCTCTGGAATGTGCCGTATGGTTTTTGCGGGGGAAGGTAGCAAGCTGCTCTCCCCACCAATGTCTGCCTGGTGGGCCTTTCAAAGGCGCTCACAGGTATGACAGGGAAGGTGACAAGGTGACACACTGGCCACAGCCACTCTGCAGCGAGGCCTTGCAGGCTGGCAGTGTTGCAGCTGGCCAGAGAGGCTCCGTCCCTAAGAACCTCTCCTAGTTTCCAGGTGCTTCGCCCAGCCCACCGGCACTGACAGAGCACTCTTCCTTTCTGTGCTCGCCCCCCTGCCGGAGGCCAAGTCCTCCGTGCAGCTGACTCCCGAGGTTGCCCGGGCCAGCCCTTCTTCCCTGGCACTTCCGGGGAAGTGAGCTGTGAAGTCTGACTTGGTACACTTGGCCTTGGTGCAGACTAGTGACACATGTAGACTTTATTTAATTACCAGGTTGCACCAAGCCCCTGATGAGTGTGCGATTGACAAATGAAGGAAGGATCCGGCTCCTGCCCTTGTCCGCTTCCAGGTTGGGCGCCAGGACGGACCAGTGTGGAATAGGCAACCTCATTTCCTACTTTAGTTAGAAAATTGCAGTTATTTGGTTATAGAATTTTCGCAGTTTGTCCCAGAAAGGTAGAGAGTCAGATTCTCCTGAGTTTGACTCTGGCTCATTCTTGGGAGGGTGAGGTGTGAGGTGTGGCTCAGAGGGGGGCTGAGCTGGGGTTCTGTCTGAGGAAGGCCCCGGGCGGCTGGCAGGAGCAGGGGTGTCTGAGAGGGGCTGGGCTGTGCTCACAGCCTTGTCAAACACAGGGACGTTTTAACTGGTGCTTAGGACTCACCCCCTGGGACTGGTCTCCCTTCCTTGGTCCTGAGAGAATATGGCAGGGCTGGTGTACTTGGGCATAGATGTTTAATTTTTTTTTTTTTTACAGGGGCTGCAGCTGAAAGTCATCTCAGGTTATTGTCCACTGTGGCCCAGGCAGTGAAAGGACAAGGCACCATCTGCTGGGTAGACTGTGGGTATGTCTTGGGGACACGGGGCATGGTGGCTGGAGGGCAGGGGATGTGGGGGCTTTGGCAGGTGGGGTGGGGAGTTGGCCCTGATGACCACTCTGAGAGAGGATGTGATGGAGAGATGCTGCAGGAAGACCTCCCCAGCAGTCCGGCAGGGTCCCGCGGACAGAGAAGGGAGGTTCTGGCTCTCTCCTGTTCTCTCCAGCCCCACCCCTCTTCTTTCCTTCTTCCTTGGTGCTTTACTTGTTACTTTGTCATGTGTCACTTGATCTTGTTGGTGACAGAGGGGTCTTGTTTTTCAGATGGAGCCTTGATGCCCAGAGAGGCAAGGAGATTTTCAGGGTGACCTGATAGGCTTGCTTGTGGGAGGGGAGGGTCCACAGCAAGACCCTGGTTGTTACTCCCCCCGCCCCCACCCCACCCCAGCCAGTAACAGAGGTCTCCACTCCCTGTGGCCCAAGGGTGGCGGGATCAGCTGGCTGGGAGGGTAGGGTCCACAGCAAGACCCTGGTTGTTACTCCCCCCCCCCAGCCAGTAACAGAGGTCTCCACTCCCTGTGGCCCAAGGGTGGCGGGATCAGCTGGCTGACCTGGCTGTGCCTTGGCTTCCGAGGTGCTCCTGTTCCATGTGCCAGTCCTGGACAGGTGGCTTAGTTCTAGTTCCCTCCTCTGACCTGTGAACTCCTTGTCCTCCTTCTCCTCCTTCCTGACCTCTCTCCTCCCTCCTCCCAGAGACTTTCTTGTTAGAATCAAGCACTGCCCACAGGAGGGATCCAGAGGAGGGAGGGCTACTTCTTAGTGTGGGGAAGGGGCCTTGATGAAATTCCTCTCATTCTTTTGAGTTCGGAAGCTGGAGTCCACAGTGCATTCAGCTTCCCTTTCCTGTCAGTCATTAAGAGGAATTTTCATGTCTCTCTGTGTTTGGTGCTTTGCTATTAGGATTATAAGTACCCAGACCTGTCATATTAGCTTGCAATTTGGCACAGATCGGCGAGAACACAAAAAAGACACACAAATAGTGAATGAATATAGGAAAAAAGATGGCCAAGAACAGGCTTGTTCTTTGCACATTTATTGACCACCAGCTGCATACAGGGCACTGGGCTGCACATGGCGGAGAGCGGCATTTACCTATCCTTCTGACTGGGGCCAGGAAGCCTTTTCAGAGCCACTGTGTGTGGCCGCTTCTCACCTGGAGTTAGGGTTTATCAGGAGCATGGGTTTGGGAAGAGGAGGGGAAATGAGAATTGCACTCAAGAGTATTGTACTCCTGTTAGTATGGGGAAGAGGTGGGACTCTGCTGGGAAGAGAGGCAGTTCTTTTCCTGGATGGCCCATAAAGGCCTTTCTAACCTTGAGTGTAGCTGACCTTGCCTGAGTCACAAGCCTTGTTATTAGCCTGTGGGTTAAGTGAGCTTTAATGGACTCCACTCTAGTGCAATCTTCTTCCTCTACAATCTGAGTTCTAAATGGCTCTTTTGGAAATGAACCTGATGGCCTCAAGCTTGTTCTGCCCATGACTGGAGAGAAATGAAGGCTGTTCATATTTTGACAAAGCACTGACTGAGACCAGAAAGAGAAGTGCTCGCCCAGTGCTGTTTTCTGTAGGCATTTGTGCGTCCTTGTCTAGCCTTACACCGCCAGATTTATTTAAACACCAACTTTATGGAAGAGACTCTACTCTCTAGACAGTTGGTGAGATTGTAGCCATTAGTGAATTCTCGTTCATAGTGGGTCTGGAAGGGTTCTTGTCTTCCAGGTGTGCCTCTGTCTCCAGTAGCTGTCCAGGAGTGCACTGGCGAGGACAGGCTGCTCTGGACTCTCCGTAGCTGAAGATGATGCCAGTTCTGCCCGTTGGAGCATTATCACAGGGGGTTCTTGTGAGGCTTATGGGTGGCAGAAGTGGGCAGATGAGAGTAATGTGTTGCTCCATCCAGTTGGGTCCACTCACTGCACACTCCCGAGGGCTTGCTGTTTGCTTTGAGGTACACAGGTGGGTCCTCAGTGTACCAGGACAAGGCAGACACCTAATCAGGTGGCAGTAAGCCAGGTGCAAAGTGCTGTAAATGGAGGTTATCTGTGTAGAGTCACTTAATTTTGCCTGGAAAAGGTTGAGAAAGCTTCTCAGAGGAGGTAGAGCTCAAGTTTGGGGCAAAGACCTCAAAGTATCAGGTCTTTAAAGTGCCCTGGCTTTGCCCGCGGGCAGCTCCCTGTGGTGTGGGCCCTGAGCACTGCCTGGGGTCATCTGGCTGGTGGGCATGGAGGCGACAGTCCTGCTCTGCCCGGATGGGCAAGACTACATGGGGCCGGGGTTAGTGTGTGAAGGCAGACAAAGATGATTAGAATGCATTTGGAGACAAGTAAAGGTGTCAATGGGACAAATAATTCTGTGACTCTTGGTGTGCTAAAATAAAACCGAGGGGGTGTGTTAGAGCTTAAAAGAGGTAACCTTAAGAAATGAGACTGTTTCATGCAGTTGCCACCCTGTTTATCCCTGTAAGAGGAAGTATAAACTGAAATGTGAAATAGCTCTTACAATAGGTTAGAAAATAGAAAAGTAGGTAGATTGAAAAGCTATAATAGATTACGTTGGAAACAGGAATATGGAAGTCTGAATCAGAGGCAGAGTGCAGCTAAATCTTTGCAGAACAGCCCAAGGGACAGAACTCAGGTCTCTAGTCCACACAGGCCACCCTGGGTGGCAGTTCTCACAAACCGGAGTCATATGAGATCCCCAAGAGCTTGAGCTGGCTCTGCCCTCCTGCTGGGCTACTTCACTCCTAGACTTCTGAATGTGCCTTGTTGTAAATCATTCGGGACCCTACCCTGTGATGATAGCGCTCACTGTTGTGCTAAATGCATTCAGTCTGTGTTTATGAGTCTGAACGAAATGCTCTGGGGATGGCAGGGCGCTCTCAGGAAGCTTTCTGTTGCTGTCTGCAGTGGAGTAAGAGGTGGAACAGAGCCATGTCTGCTTGCTTTTTATCTTGGCTGCAGTTAAATAACAGCAGGTGGGCGGCCAGAGCGCACCTCCCCTCTCATGGGCCCTCTGAGGTCCCTGGCTCCTGTCCTTTCCAGCTCCTGTCCTTTCCCTCCTGCCAGGAGGGTCAGAGGCTGGAATGAGGACACCCATTCCTTTCTGGAGTGACAGGAAGGTCAGGAATGAATGTCCATTCTACTTTTCCTCCTTAGGGGCAGGTGCAGGCAGCAGGGGCATCCTAGGGTGAGAGAAGACAGAACTCGGGTGCAAGGCGTCTTTGGACATGTGTGGTGTAATGGCAGAGGCCTGTCGGCTTTGCTGCTTCCTAGCCCTGTGACCTTGGATAGGACAGTTAGCCTGGGTCTGCTTCCTCATCTATAAGATGGAACAATCATTCTGTCTCCTTTCTAGCTCTGTGGTGAGGGTCAGGTAAACAAAAGTTCTTTCTAGAATGCAATTTAAATGTGAGATCCCAAGCTGCTGTTTCGTCTGGACAAGATTGTTCAGAGCATTTTGAGAAGCCAGAGGGAAGAGATGGCATGTTTGTTCTTCAAGGGCTTTTCCTTTGGTGAGGAGCCCTGGGCTGTTGTGAGGATACCCCTCTAGAAAGTTTTGGGCCTGAGAGGCAGCCCCCACTCGTGGATGTCTCACTCTGACCCTGAGAAGCGCAGGGTACTGTGGACTATGTAGGACGGCAGGTCCAGAGGCCTGGCTTTGACCGGGCTCTGACAGCAGGTAGCTGCGGGACCTTTGGCAAGTTGCTGCCCGTCGACCTGGGCTTCTCTTTAATCTTGTGTGAAACGTGGATTTAAATCTTCCAGATTGTTCTCATTCCTAAATATCCTAGTTCAGAAAATCCCAGAAGCTGCCAGACTTGCTGTGCAGAGTGTGTGTGTGTGTGTGTGTGTGTGTGTGTGTAAGTATGTGGTACAGGTATACCTTCCAGTCTTTTGGGGCCTTTATTTCTGTGTCTCTCTTCATTCTGGGTATCTGCTTCTTACATCTTTCCAGTTCTTCTGTGGGAAAACAGCCGTGTTAGGCTTGCTCGCTGGTTTCCCGACTGCAGGCACTTCGCATGATTAGTGTGTGAGCACGTGGCAGAGAGCCACGTGTGTGTCTCTATGAAAAGCTATGGGTGCTTTCCCTCAGTAGGGATTCTCCCAGATCGCTCTCCCACCGCTGTGAGGTGTGGTTCCCTGATTCCCTCAGCGGATTCCGTGAAGGGCGGCTTTCCTGATCCCTTGCCCTCCATTGCAAAAGCAGTTTCCTTTCCTTATCTGTGAGCCTTCAGTACACAGGAATGGCCGATGCTCTCTGGCCCCACAGACCCTCTACTGTCTGCCGGAATCCAGTGTGATCCTGCCTGGCCTCGACCACCTCCTTACACCTCCCTCCTGAGCCTCTCTCCTGCCTTCCCCTTTGTTCCCTGTCCCTTACTAGTTTCTGTTGCCTCTTCCCTCTCTGGTCCCTGCTGCTCATTCTTTCCCTCTTTCTCACGTCTCTGGCTCTTTCCTCCCAACCCGTGCATACGTGCCTGCAGGCACACATACCCTTCCATGTTGATCTTCTCTCAGGTCCCAGTAACTTGTTGCTGGAGGTGTCTAGGGTGTCTGGCCTCTGCCCAGGGATTTGTCAGCTCTCCCTGCCCCTCCCTCCCCCTCCTGGTGCAGGCCTCAGCAGGCACGCGCGATGGCTGCTGGTGGTTGTCTGGCCGCTATGTGGGTTGGGTGTGAGGGAGTTGGTACCCGTCGTGCCCCCGCGCTCATCGGGGCGGCCTTGGCGTGGAGTCAGCAGGCGGAGCTGTGCCTGGTGTGCTACTTCCTGGGCTGATTCTCCTGGGCTGAGGTTGCCTTATCAGTGCTTGCTGCTTTCTCTCCTGAGGGTTTAAGGTCATTACCTAACCACACTTTCCTCCTTCCCTGCTCTCTCTCCCCCATCTACTTTATATCCCCTGGAGCAGTACTGCCTTCCCAGAGCCAGTACTTGGGGCCTGCTAGGGTGGGCATAACATATTCTGAAGCCTTATGTTTTTTTTTCCAAAGAATATTTGAATTTACCACTTGCTCCTTTGTGTGTAAACGTGTTTAACATTACTTACCGTAGGATAAAGAAGACTCCCAGAAGTGCTGTGTTGATGTGTCTTCAGACACCTCCCAGCACGTTGATATGTGCTCGTTGGGGTGACATGTCCCCTGCTGAGCAGCAGAGCCTGGGACTGCTGTGCTGGGGAGGCAGGTGGAGGAGGAAAAGGCACGCTTCTCTTCTCATCCCTTTGACTAGCCACGCTGCCTCATTCATACTTTATCACGTGCCTTCTTGAGGTCGGTACGACGGAGCCCAGCCAGACCTGGGAGGGTCCCTGCTGTACACAGCGAGTCCCTTCCTCAGGGAAGGCTGCACGACCACTAGGACTGTCCGAGTTTAAGGCCCAGCTATTCCAAGGCTGTTCTTTCTCCTGCCTTGTGTCCTCAGCTACATTCGTTCATACTGTCCTTGGTATTTGGCACCTGGAAGTCACTTTGACAGGATTTCTTGCTCACTTGTTCCTTGTCCCCCATTTCCTTCATCTCTCTGAAGTAAGGGCACTTTTGAGCGCTCCTCTCCTACCTGCCTCAAGACAGAGCCACCTGCTCAGAATCCCACCATGTCAGACCTGGCAGATGGCAGCAGGAGATCTTCCCTTTCTGTGATGGGGAAGCTGAATCCAGGAAGGCGGCACTGGCCAAGTACACAGTGGCCGAGACGGGCAGGGGCGCAGCCCCAGGTTCTTAGTGTAGTGTGCCTTCTCTCCTGCTGCAGGGGGATGCCTGTGGTTTCTGTGGACGGAAGGGTGCTATGTGGCTGAGTGAGGCTATAGTCAGAGGCCAGGAGAGAGATGACTGAGCTTCAGGCCTTTTTGAGTCTCCACCTTCTGTCCGGGGCTCTGGCTCCTGCTTTATCCATCAGGTATAGGCGGCTTGCCTTGGTGCGTTAGTTACATATACTTGACCCTGTAGGGGAATTGAATTGGCTCAGGGGAACACCTCATACATTTTGCAACTTTGGAAACAAGGGCCCCACCAGAGGTCACAGGCTGGCTAATGGCAGAGTCTCTAGAGCTGGCAGGTGGGCCTTCCTCCAGAGTTACCCTGCGACTTGTGAAAGCCACCTCCCTTCCCTTCCTGAGCCTCCAGCACCTTGCTTCTTCCCTTTCTTCCTGCCTCAGCCGCCCCTCCGTCATCCCTGGGTCAGACTCCCACGAGTGGGAGTCGCCAGTGTCCGGGTGGCCAGCGGTGCACGTGAAGATCCAGGAGACACAGCACTGTGCCCCCCAGCAGCCACCCCACAGCAAGTTCAAGTGCAGCACCCAAGTGCACGTGTCTGTCTGCGCCGGGGCGGGGGGGTGTCCCGGCCTCTGAAGTCATTTTGTCCACATTGTCTGTAGAGGAGAGCCAAGGGAGGAGGCTGGGGCAGGATGTGGCAGGTCGTGCTGAGTAACCGGGCAGAGGGAGCTGGGCTCCAGCATCCCGAGCGGACAGAGTGGCAGGTGAGGCCCTCTCGCGGCCAGTCCGTTCTCCATATCCATGGCGACTTTCGGCCTCCCTCTTCTCCAGCAAAACAAATCGTTTTCGTGCTCACTGCCTGTCTCCTCTCCCCTCTAGAGCCTAAGTCACTAGGGAAGGGAAGGGGAGAAGGAGGTAGCCAACAGATCAATTAATTGTGCCTAATCTCTCAACCCAGATTCTTTTAAGTCCCTGAGCTTGGGGTAATTTCTCTCTCCTTCTTGAACTCTTATGACTTTTATTGTCTGTACTGCACAATTAGTGCAAATATACACACACACACTCTGAGAGATGGAATTACTGGAGGGAGAGGAGCCGATCTGACAGAGCACTGTCAGGAAGGGTCACCTGGCAGGATTTCTGAGCTCAGTAGACAAAGCCCAGAGCCCAGAAAGCCAGCAGTGCAGAGGCTCCTCCCAGCAGCGACAAGATAGCATCAGTCATTGACTCGGTTACTCAGTGATTATAGAGTGCCTGCGCTGTCCAGCTGCTTTTGTAGCCCTGGGGAAACAGCTATGAATGATACAAAGCCCGCCCTGGCCGGTTGACTCAGTGGATAGAGTGTTGGCCTAGAGTGCAGATGTCCCAGGTTCGATCCTTGGTCACCACACACATGAGAAGTGACCATCTCCTTCTCTTCCTCTCCCTCTCCCCCTTGTCTCTCTCTTCCCCTCCCACAGCCAGTGGCTCCATTGGTCTGAGCATCAGCCCCAGACAGGTTGCAGGGTGGATTCCGGTTGGGGTACACACAGGAGTCTGTCTCACTATCTCCCCTCCTCTCACTTAAAAAACAAAAACAAAGCCCTCACCTTCATGGAATAAACATTTTTTAATCCCCCCCAATACCCTTCTTTATCTCCCCCCACCTCCACTTCCCGCATGGTGCAGACATTTTTTTTTCTTTTTTCTTTTTTTAGGTGAGAGGAGGGGAGATAGTGAGGCAGACTCCCGTATGCACCTTGACTGGGATCCACTCGGCAACCCCATCTAGAGCCAATACTTGAGTACTGAGCTATTTTTAGCGCCTGACGCTCTTGTGCTCGGAGTAAGCTAGGAGGAAGCTATCCTCAGCACCCAGGGCCATGCTCAAACCAATCGAGTCACTGGCTGAGGGAGGGGGAGAGAGAGGGGAGGAGAAGCAGCTGGTTGCTTCTCCTGTGTGTCCTGACCAGGAACTGAACCCGGGACATCCATACGCTGGGCTGATGCTCTATCCACTGAGCCACTGGCCAGGGCCAAGGAGCAGATATTTTTGATGGGGGTGACAGTCAGTGGACACGTTAGCTAGACATAGAGATGCGCTGTGGAGAGAGACAGTAGGGAATGGAGTGCTGGAGGTAGGTGGCAGAGGTGCTCAGAGAGGACAGGAAGCCATCTACCCACTAACCCCTCTGAGAATGTGTGCATTTGCATTTCTGTGTGTGTGTGGGCCCAGAGGAGAGAATCCTTGGGGAGTGTCAAAGAGCGTAAGGAGAGAACAGGGTTGCTTGGAGTCTGTGGCAGAGGCAGACGGCAATTGGCTTGACTACAGTGGGGGCCACAGGCTTCAGGGTTGGGTCCGCACTGAGAATGGCGGGCGAACCTCTGTGGCCTCCCAGATCCACTCAGCCAAGTTGGTGGGGAGCATTGCTCCTGAGCCTGGCCTGGGCTCACCCGGGATCTCAGGTGCTGCAGGTTTCCCAGAAAGGGGGTTCCGGCGGAGCAGGCAGGGATTGGGGCTGCAGTACTCCACTCTGCTTTGTGAAAGTCACAGAAAGAGACTGCCAGCCAGGCTTGATGGAAGAGAGAGCCAGCGTGGGGTGGCACTTCTCCCCTCCAGTGGCTGCCTTGCAGCGTCGAGTGGCCACCACAGCGCAGCTGCGTGCCAGGTGGGGCTGAGGGAGACCCACGGTGACCTGGTTCCTGCTCCAGGCACTGTTTGTTGTTGCAGTTGTGTGGACAGAAGGGGGTCACAGAAGCAGTTGAATGCAGCAAAACAAAGTTGGACTAGGAAAGTGCCAAGTAAATGGCTGTAAAGGTCTTGAGTTGAGTCCTCTTTCCTGGGGAATTAACTCAGGCAGAGAAAGGGCACCTCAGAGGCAGTTGTTCCCAAACAGTGTGGCTTCACCACAGCCTGCAGGATGGGCAGACCCAAACTTAATGGCCATTGACGCTGGAGGCATGTATGGCATCCCCACAGGGCTTTGGGCTGCTCTTATAGGGGCCTTCTGAGGCCCTCTGGGTCCCCTGCCCACCCCCCAGCTTGTCCCTTCTTTCTGGACTCCCTGCCACCTTAGAGGCTCAGCCATTGCAATGCACTAGCCTTTCCTTTCTGAATTCATCATGCATTTCTTGAGTTTCCACTGTTGGCCAGAGCTGAGGATGGAAGCTACAGTGGCCACAGTGATGGCTACCACAGGCAGGACTGACTAGAGAGGGAGCGGTCTGGGGTGGGGCCTGGGCAGGGGTGGCCCCTGGAGTGCCTGACACTCCCTCTCTCAGACCTACACATGCTTCTCCAGGGAGACATGCTTCTTGAATTGCAGGTTGTGTGTTTACACTTAAAATGAGGTCCCACAATTCTGCTTGTACATCTGTAAGCATTGCCTTTAGCATTGTGCTGAATGGTTAAATTAGTCCATCTGCTCTGGGGCTGGTGCACAGCTGTGTGAAGCTGATGGCTGTAGAAGGTGGGACATGTAACAGGTGGGAGAAGAAGGGACGTCCCTCAGGTGGCTGTCATACCTAGTAGAACCAAGTTTCTCATGCAGTGTAGTCAACAGAGACCAGGGAATTTGGGTGGTTAACATACCCTCACTGGCTCCACTCGGCTCTGGGGAGCAGGGCCCGTCATGAGTGGGTGGCAGGCTGCTTTGGCTGGCTGTTGGGCACGCTTGGCTAAGTGTGGTGAGGTCGTGAGGAATGTCTGAGGACAGGTAAGGCCTCTGAGGGGCTGGTGGAGGGCCAGGGGAAACCTGACCTCGTGGAGACTGGGAAAGGAGGAAGAGCCAGTGCAGATCACCTGGAAGGTTCCTTAAAACGTAATTGCTTCAGTATCCACGGTTTTGGTTCAGTAAGTCGGGAATGGGGCCGAAAGTTTGTATTGCTGACAGGTTCCTAGGTGATGCTGAGGTCCATTGGTCTCACAGGAGGGAAACCACGTTTAGGTGAGCTCGTGCACGAGCACCCGATAGACATTTTTTCTTAGAAGCTGATATCCCAGGCTCTACCTAGCGCTTCGCAGAAGCTCTCCCCTCTCTCCTGGCTTTTGTCAGTACCTGGTCAGATTTCTTCATTCTTTCAGCACCATAGAACATTTTCCCTTTATCCTGGTCAGATGGTACACAGCAGGTGGCATATGGCACACATCAGAGCTAAGAAAGGAAAACTTGCTTGGGCCCCAGGCAGAGATTCTGAAGTGAAGATCTGGGGAGGGCCAGGAAATCAGTATTTTTTAAACTTCCCAGGGTAATTCTAGTGAGCAGCCAGATTGGGAACCACTGAGCTATTCTGTTTATTTTTCTTCTTAGAATGGTCTGTCCACCCCCTGAGCTTCTGGGGCACTTCCTTTGCCTGGACCTCCCTGTGCTGCCCCTGACATGTAGTGATACAGCCTCCCCATCTGCTGGTCTGTCTTTCTTGATCAGCCCATATTGTATTGGTTATTCTCCTCCCTCTGGTTCTCTGAGAACCCGTCTACAGTGAGGTCCTCGCTTTTATCGAGAATTCCAAGCCACCTGGCTTATTCATAGGCCACCAGCAGATTTTACTGTCAACGCCTTTGTGAGGACCACAGGTAACAAATGTTTCCCTACATTTGTGTCTTTCAGTGATGCAGAGAGTAGAAAATTGTGCAAGAAGATGAAAGTTGACCTGAGCCCAAAGGACAAAAAGGTCGAATTATTCCATTACCAGTAAGTACACGTGGTCATTTCCAATTTTCAAGTAAGTGCTGAGAGCTTTCATTGGTATTCTCAGTGAACAGCGATTTTTAGTTAGATCAATTTTATCTCAGAATGATTTTTTTGTGTGTTTACAATTATTTCTTTAAAAAAGTCGTGAATTGTATTCAAGAGCTGGATCTTATTAAGGTGCTGCAGGAAACCAAAGGTATGTCTCTTCACAACCATTCCTAAAGTTAACACCTTTTTCTTCTCATTTGACAGGGATGGTGCATTTCACACTGAATATAACCGCGCTGTGACATTTAAGGTAAATTTACCTCCCTCATTCTCAGCAGAGCCGGAGTCTGAATGGGTGCCAAAAGTCTGGCAGCTTCTCTGAGAGAAGGAAGGGCAGAGTGCACAAACAGCTCTTCCGAGGGGCCGGCGGGATTCTTATCTCTAGAGCATATGTCAGCAAAATATCTGCAGTAGGATGACCAGCCCTGTAGCTGGTCTGTGACTCTATCAGCAGTTAGGTGTGTGATGTCGTGCCTTTCCCCTGCAGAGGCCCGAGTCTCCCTTTGCCATGGCTTCACGCCCGCCCTCGTCTCTGCAGCCGGGCCCACAGTCGCTGCCCCAGGCTGGAGGGGACTTGCTGTGTCCAGGTCAGCACACAGAGCAGGACACCGGCAGGTTGGCACCTGCGGGCTGATGCAGCTTTTCCTGACGGGATGCTGATGTTACCGAGATTTTCCCTGCTCCAAATCCACTCTAGAAGTCGGTGGAAAACATTAGTGAACATAAGTATGGAAACCCTGTGACCTGCAGGTGCTGTCCTGTTATCACAAAGCCGCCGCCCCGCCCTGAACCCTTCTCCTGCCCTTGGACTCCGCTCCTTCGCCATGTGTTCCCTGCCCTTCCTCAGCCAGCCTTCTGCCCCGGACCAGGCGGCATTCCCCTGTCTTGGCTGGGGCCGCATATTTCATCTGTTCCCTAATCTGCTGATCTCATTCATTCCTGCTTTCCTGATTTCCCAGCTGGGTTCATCCCTGTCCTGCTCTCTCTCAGTCTCCCTCCATCTGTGTCTCCTTTCATTCCTTCCTGTCTGTCCATCAGTCTGTGATGTCTGCCTCTCCTCCACCTGCCTCTTGTTTATCCAGTAACACTGCTTCATTTTTCAGTTGCTGCAGCTTTTACCTGATACAGACTCAGCCTGATTACTCATCATCTTAACACCCACATAGACACTTAGAGACAGTTCTACAAACTAGAGTGGCTTAACCCCTCTTACTTTGTGTTAAGACATCAGTTGATGTCCTTGGAGAGAACACGTGCTCCCCAGGAACTAGATTTAGCTGGGTGGGGCTGGGAAGGTGCCTATGCAGTGATGAAAAGAGCGGGCAGGGGGTGGGGGAGCTTTGTTTTGTTTTTGAGGTTGTGTTTGGAGCAGGGGTCCCCAAACTGCAGCCCCTTGGGCCGCATGCGGCCCCCTGAGGCTATTTATCCGGCCCCCGCCACACTTCCAGAAGGGGCACCTCTTTCATTGGTGGTCAGTGAGAGGAGCATAGTTCCCATTGAAATACTGGTCAGTTTGTTGATTTAAATTTACTTGTTCTTTATTTTAAATATTGTATTTGTTCCCGTTTTGTTTTTTTACTTTAAAATAAGATATGTGCAGTGTGCATAGGGATTTGTTCATAGTTTTTTTTATAGTCCGGCCCTCCAACAGTCTGAGGGACAGTGAACTGGCCCCCTGTGTAAAAACTTTGGGGACACCTGGTTTGGAGTATATTTAGCCTGCCCTCTGAGAAGTCTGTGCTGTGATTCTGGACCAGGGGATAGCAGCTGCTCAGAACTGGAGTAGCAGGAAAGGAGCAAGGAACCCTGGTGGTCTGAGCTTGCCTGGGTGGGTGGCCGAGTCCTGGCCTTGTCCACCTCCTTACAAAGACTAGGTGCATGCAATCTTATCCTTCTGTGATTTGTACGCCAGTAGGCTGGAGATGTGGGCTGAATATTATACAGGGTCAGAGTCTTTAGTGGAGAGAGGGCATCCTTGATCCCAGGGTCCACAAAGCCCACAGGACCACTAGGGACTGGGGTAGGGCCCCTGAAGTTCTCCAGAGCAGGAGGCAGTGGCTGCCTGACAGCTTCTGCTTTTCAGCAGGAACAGCTGAGACTAAGGCCCTCCCTGATCACAGATTCATTTTTCCTCAAGGTTTCTACTGGGCCTCTATCTCCAGAGGACGGAGGTGGGGCACGGTCTCAGCTCATGCTATGACTCTGTTGCTGTCATCCTGTACAACTCAGCAGGGTCCTGGTCACAGGGGCTATGCCATGGGCCTACAGAGGCCAGAGTGAGGGAAAGAGCAGGAAACTCAGAGGGAACTTTTTGTGTGAGTGGCCTTCTGCTTGTCAGCAGTCTGTCCAACACAGTCCTTCCTATGTGTGGACCAGAGGTGCCTAGAAACCGAAATTCAGATGGCTCTCTGATGACCTTCTCCCCAGGCCCTATAGCTGTAAGTGTGGTTTCCCAGCCATGAAGTCCTCCTGAAGACCAAGGTGCGGGTGCTGGGCCATTTCCGGGGATTCAGAGCACCCAGGTTGGAACAGTTGAAGGTGGGGTTCCCGGTGCTGCTTCCTATAGACTTTCCCACCCAGGGTCTTGTCAGAACAGTTTGGAGAGAACCTATGGATGGATTATTCAACTTCAATTAAAGAATAATCTCTACCTGAAAAGTAAGATTGCTAGTATGAATGTTTCAATTGTTATATTAAAAGAGGCTGTTTCTTTTCTTTTCCCGTCCACCTCCATCCTTTTTTCTTGATGCTGAGTTGGGGGAGGGAGGCGGGGAAGGCTGGACTAACTCTTTGACTCAGCTTGTGCTGGTATGGGACAGGAGCCCCCACAACAGTAGTTCCTACCCAACTTGGGTTCCTCTTCCCACTGATAGTCCCCTGGAAACCACAGACCTTCTTCAAAACAGTGTGTGTGCATACATTCAAGCAAGTGTTTTCATGTGGGTCGGGTTTCACCGGCTCGTGGGGTCCGCTGTGCACCCTTGATTGAGAACCCCAGTGCCGGGTTCTCTGCAGCAGCATGCAGGGTGTGCCTATGAGCATCGTTCTCATGGCCCCGCGGGCAGGTGCCCTGCAGCTGTGGGTGAGTTTGGGCCTCATGAAGTCCCTGCCAGTTCCATTTTGGCTTGTACTGTCACAGTGAAGCTTTGACAGGGGACTGAGAAAAGGCAGATCTACCTTTGCCATGGTGGAAACGACCATTCTCTTGGAGCCAGGAGGTGGCTCAGAACTCCATTTGGCTGGACAGGGAGCTTTACCTGGATGAAATCCTACAACATCTTAGCTGTCCCCCATTCTCCTGTAATAGCTCTTTCCAAATAGCAGTTTCCAGAAATAGTAAGCCTCACTGGGTCCCTGTGTGTGGCAGTGGATGGGCGGCTGCGTAGCTGCCTAGAGGCCCTGTCCCTTTCTCACCCTGACATAGACGTGAACACACCTGCTTCATCATGTGCTCATGGGAGCTTGTCTGGAGTGGGCAGGAGTAACAGAACCCTGAATCACACTGGGGGTCACTGAGGGCTCCATCTGTGGGCATGGAGGCCAGCCACTGTCCTCCAGGGGAGAGGGATGGATGCTGGCTGGTTTCTGGTACCCACTCCTGGTTCTCATGGACTTTGAGCACCGTTCGCGGAGTGAGTGAGGGAAAGGGAGTGCTGTGTCCGTCCTGGACCGTGACGTGTGGCCGGTGGGGAAGGGAGTGGAGGGACATGCGCCCTGTTCCCCACCCCAAAGGGAGCAGTGATTCGAGTCAGTTGTTCACGTGACAAAGGCTAGTTAAGCCCTTTCCTGAAGTGCTTTGTCAGATCTTCATCTTGGACCACCTGCAAAGGGGCCTTCAAGGAGAGAAGTGTATCAACCAGGAGGCCACAGAGCTAAGCCCCCTGCGCTGGGGCTTCCCGTCCCGAGCTCCCCAGAAGACGATCAGGATTTAACACACTCCCAAACCAGCTTAGATCAGGAAATACCAAGCAGGTTACAAGCAGGTGTGATTACCTGCTTACGTGGCTGACAGTTCTAGTGACTGTGTGAATGTGAAAGTATCTACTTTGGACAGCACTAGAGACCTTTATTCAAATTGATCAGGGAAACTTCCTGGAGGAGGTGAGATTTATTAGAGGCATGAGTATGTCTTAGGTTAGAATAATTGTCTCAAATTTTCTTTATTTGGTCCATGAAGAAGCATAGTAGGTATGGGTCAGCTGACCTGAGTAAGGTGTCATGTGGCTGAACAATTCTGGTGGGGGTGGTGGGGGTGCATTTTTAGGGCCCTTTGAAGTGCTGTCAGTGGGTGATGGACTGGCACACTCCCCAGTGTTGGATCTTGTGCCACATGCAGTTTTAGTCCAGGCACTTGGACCTCCAGGCAGGGAAACAGGCAGGTTCCTGATTCCCCCACCTCTCTCTTTTCCTGGCTAAATTGATTTTTGCCTTCTCTCTTCTTTTCCTTAGTCTGTAGTGGCCTTTCTGAAAGACCCAAAAGGGCCCCCACTGTGGGAAGAAGATCCTGGAGCCAAAGATGTTGTCCACATTGACAGTGAAAAGGTAATATATTCCCCATCAGTTTTGATGGACACTGGAGGCTTCCCCTGAACTGTGGTCTCCCGAGGACAGGTGCCCAAGGAACTAAGAAATGGGCATGCTGCCTGACCAGCTGGACTTTCCTCCGGGGGAGCTGGGCCAGGCCCTCGTCGCTGGTCTCCTTCCCAGCCTCCTGATAGAGCCAACAAGAGGTCACAGCCTGGCTGCCCGAGCGCTTCCTCCACTCTTTACTCTTATTTAATGCATTTTAACACATTTAGAGTTTCCTTATAGGAATGTCTATTTAAATATCCTCTCCTTATTATGTAATCTGGTTGTTGCTGGAATTGGCTTTGTGTTTTCTGCTTTTTTAAAAAATGGGTTTGTTTTTTTTGTTTTTTTAAATAATAATCTGCAAGGTTTGGGTTATATTTCCAGAGGTATGGGTCAGGTCTCTACAATTCTGAGTCACTGTATAACATTGAACAAATGATATACCCTCTTAAGCTTCAATTTCTGGGTTTGGTCAGGATGGGGGGTTGGAGGGATGGAAAGGTGGTTATGATTTATCATCTCCATTCAACCCTGACCCTCCTTCTTTGGAAGCCTGACCTGAATGTTCATCTTCACCCATGTGTACCTGCATGTGCACAGTGTGCTTATCTGCTTGGCTGTGCCTTCACGTACGGATGGGCAGGAACTTCGTTGTGACATTTCAGTCTGTGAGGCAAGCCGTGCTTTCTTGTAGATGAAAGGAGAATGTTCGTTCTTATTTTGGTAACAAAAAACACACCCTTTATCTTCCTCTGCCTCTCCTCCCTCCTCCCTTTTCATTTAACATTATTGACTCTTAATGCCTATTACCCCAAAAGAAAGTGATGCCATTATACAATACTTTCTGGAGAATGAAGTCATGTGCAATCACTGTGGGCTAACCAGGTGGGTCTGTGGGGATTTGAATGAGGGGACCAGACATGAGCATTTCTCTGGGATAGAAAGTACCTTCAGCTAGAAGATAAAGCATATTTTTTGTTTTAATTTATTTTTTAATTTAAGTATAGTTGTTATACAGTCTTATATTGGTTTATTAGTTTCAGGTATACTATTTAGTGAGTCAACGTTTTTATACCTTATAATGTGACCCCACTAAAACCTTTTAAAAAGCATATTGGGGACAAAGGAAGAGGGTCAGGTGCCAGGAGGTAGGTAGTGGCATCTGTGCCCATAGCTATGCAAACACAAATGGCTTAAGAGGATTGTTGCTCGTGGGTGTATTTGGCATAGTTTACGGGTTTAGCTCCTGGACAGCGAGAGCCTCGCGCCTTCCTTGCCTACGATGTGCATGTCCTCAGACCCCTCAGATTGCTCTTCTGTGTTAATACTTAAACAAGTATTCCTTCGCACCTGTAGGCAACCCTCTTGTTATACTTTCTGCTGTTTTCTCTCATGTAGAAGCATAGGTACAGCTGCTTTTTGCTAATAGAATCCCCACATAAAATAACTAAACGTTTCAAATGCAAATTGAATTTCCAGCTCATATTTGTAAGTGTAGAATTCTATCCTTATTGAAGGAACTAAGTATCTTTGAATGTAATGTAATATGTGTTACTACCAAATTGTGACAGGCTCAGAAAAACCTTTTCTTCTCAGGTCTTTTATCTGGTTTTATCTGTAGAGATTCCAGAAGATTCTTTTCAGGGTGTTTTCATCCTCCAGGGTGCCCAGTCAGGGTCAAAGGTTGTGGTTACTAATTCTGTCTTAAAATGAGTTCCTTTTGGCCAAGACATGGAAACAACCAAAGGGTCCCTCAATAGATGAATAAATAGAGAAGGTGTGGTACATATATACAATGGAATACTACTCAGCCATAGAGAAGAGATGAAATACTGCCATTTTGACAACATGGATGGGTTGGATCTTGAGAATATCATGCCAGTCAAAATAAGTCAGATGGAAGAGCAAGAACCATAGGATTTCACTCATGTGGTATTTAAAACAGAAATCAACAGAGAAACCTCATAGACACAGAGCACAGTATGGTGGTTACCAGAGGGAAAGCTGAGTGAGGGGAGGCAGTGAAAGGGAAAGGCGGTCAGATATGTGCCGACAGAGGAGACCTGACTGTGGCTGGTGGGCATACCCAATCTGAAGGTCATGTATCATAGCAATGTACACTTGGAGCCTATATGATCTTATTAACCAGGGTCACCCAATAAATTTAATAAAAATTTAAAAATGAGTGCCTTAACCCTCTAGTTACATAAACATTTTCAGAATTTATTATAAAATGTTTTGAATTTTCATAAAATACTTGTAATCTTTAGCTGGAAAATTATAAGTAACGCATATTTGTTGTTGAAATTTTAGAAGATATAGCTTAAATGTTAAAGAAAGAGAAAACCACCCCATCACTTCCCTTTGAGTGAGAGCTCACTGCTGGTGTTTTCTGTAGCCTTTGAGGCTTGCAACATAGTGCAGTACATAAATATTAACAAAAGTGTCATTACATGTTATATGCTGTTCTGTAACTTGCTCCCCCTCCCCACTTAATGTAACATGCACATCTTATTGTGACATTAAATATTCCTCCTCATAGTTTATAATGATGCAGCAATATCCCATTGTGCGGGATGTACTGTCATCTATTTACCTAATGTCTGTTGCTGCCAGAAAGCTGCATTTTGAAATTTCCTCTTATTTTCCTTACTATTCAGAAGAAAAAACCCTCTAATTTTCTTCTATGGAAACCGGTTAGCAAAATATGCTCTGTCGTGGCGCTGCTTTGCAGTCCTTAATAGATTTGCTTTTCCCCGACCGTTGTTGACTCTCCTTGGAAGAAAGGTCTCTTGCCCTGCTTTACATAAAAGTCTCTCCATTAGCACTGTTGTGACCTTTGTCTTTTACATTTATTGTATTTATTTAGCCAGTAGTTATATATTGCCTAACAACGTGCCAGCACTGTTCTAAAGGCTTTATAAATACAAATGGTCAGTTTCGCTTGTAACCTCCTGGGGGTTAGGAGGGGGCATGTCGCATCCTGTGCTCCTGTGCTCACAGTGGGCTCCTGGGGACATGGATGGAGGCGGCAGGGCTGGGGCCTGGGGAAGAGCTTAGTGGGCGTGGGCTAGCCCCATGTTCCAGACCCCCACCCGGCCGGGTGGAGACTACATGAAAACAGCCACCCAGCACAGCCCAGCTGCTCCATAGGCCACATGCAGGGGGGTGGGGGGGAGCCCGGTCAGCAGCCTCATGTGGCACAAAAAGCTCCCTGCAGGCTTTTAATCATTCAGATAGGGCTGAAAACAGAGCTGGTAGCCTGGTCCTGGCTCCTTCATCCCAACAGGTGGCTTTGCGAAAGCCACTTGTCTGCCCGGGCCTGTCTCCCCATCTGTAATATGCCAGGCTGGTCTGGAGTGGGTCATCTCCGAGGTTCCTTCAGCTCCCGACGTGCGGCCCCAGCCCCCAAGTCAGGCAGTGAGACTTCTGAAGTGTTCGCCTGCTCCCTCCACCACTGTGATCCCTGGAGGTGGGGTGGGGGCTCTGTTCTGTGTTGTGTGACCTGTGGTGTTTTCTCTTTGTGCCTCAGGACTTCAGACGGCTCCTGAAGAAGGAGGAGAAGCCAATCCTGATGATGTTCTATGCCCCCTGTGAGTGACCTTCCTCCTTTGGGCAGGAGTTAGTTCAGATTCTTGGAGGGAGCTGGGGATTGTGGGGCAGGGAGACCGGGAACAGGCCCCAGGTGTCTCCCTTAGAACGCCAGACCACACTGCTCACCCATCACTATCTGCCTCTCTTCCTTCATCGTGGCCTTTTCATTTGGCTCTCCTCCACTCCTGCTTCCACATAGTTTTTTTCTCACTAGAATCAGCATCCTTCTGCCCTTTTCACCCCAGGGGCCACCCAGCAACAACACAGGGCTCCTCTCAGGTACCTCTGCCTTCCCCTCCCCCTCTACCTCCTGGGTCCCGAAGCCCCTTTCCTGCCAGCTCTGTGCCTGTTGGAGCCGCCCGAGGCTCATTGCGCTGTCCAAGGTGCTGCCGCTGCTCACCATCCCGAGCCTGGCCAAGGTGCTGCCGCTGCTCACCATCCCGAGCCTGGCCAAGGTGCTGCCGCTGCTCACCATCCCGAGCCTGGCCAAGGTGCTGCCGCTGCTCACCATCCCGAGCCTGGCCAAGGTGCTGCAGCTGCACCCCAGCTCTGGCTCCTGCACACCTCGCTGGGAGGTGGGCAGTGATCAGGACCAGAGAGAAAGTGGCTTGGTATTTGGGTTTAGTCTCTGTATGAGGCAAGAGACTATGGGAATAGGGTCACTGAGATGACAACCAGAAGACCTGGGGTCTAATTCCAGGTGTGCCACCAGCGAGCTGGGTGACCTTGGTCAAGTCCCTCACTTCTCTGCTCCTCCATTTCCATTTACGTAAGACCAGGGGTTGGATCTGAGCAATGGCCTTCAAACTTTTTGACTGAATTTCGCAGTATTAAAGAATTTTTATTGCAAAAGAAATTTTTTTATGGCAACCCAGTACTATAAGTATACATAAACTATATCTAAACAAGCCAAAAGAAAGGTTTCACAAAAGCATGCTAACCTTTCCTACTTATTCTGCCAGATGTAGTGTACACTGATATTTCCTTTTCTATTCTGTTTTGTTTAAAAGAAGTCATTGCTTTTTGCTACTACTTCATAGCCCTCTAATAAAGGGTCGGCAAGCTCTGACCCGTAGGCTGGCTGCCTTTTCTTTGTGAATGCATTTTTGTTGGAACACAGCTGCATCCATCCATTTACTCGCAGTCTGGCTGCTTTCACACGACAACAGCAGAATGGAGTAGTTGACAGTATGTAGCGCGAAGCCTCACACATCCCCTGTCTGGGCCACTCCTGTAGTCTAGTGGGTCCTGACCCACGGATTTTAAACCCCTGGGTTAGAGGCTATGTGAAGACCTGGAGCTGTGACTCTGTGGACCACAAATGCCCATTCCCTCAGGAAGCCAAAGGCCTGAAGGCTGGAGAAAGCGGGGCTATGGGTGGTGGGAAGGGGGTGTGCCCAGGCGCGTGCGTGGCTCAGATGGGTGTGCTGGATTGTGGTATCACAGGGTTCTCTCATGTTTACTCGTGAAAGCCTGCCTCCCGCCCCCTTCCTGAGAAGTTCTCTGAGTAAGGGCCCCTCCCGTTCCTACCCTGAGGACCATGCCTCCCTGGCTGATGCCTTTGTGGAGTTCTGGTGGGTCTGCCTGACTTGAGCCTGTGGCTTGTTCACCATGGCAATAGCCTCTGTCAGCTCATGGTGGTCACTGGGTGGCCCCCACTCGACTTCCTCCCAGACACCTCGCTGATCCCAGGGCTGTGCCTGCCTGTGGAAAGATGTCCTGCTGTCCTGCCTCCTGTGAGATCTGGCTCTGCCCAGAGAGGGCTGTCCTTTAACCCTGGGTCGTTGTCTTTATTAATGCTCACTGGTTGGTTCCACTCCATTTTGTTCCTCCTTGGAGGGATCTTACTAACTGCCTAACTGTGAATTGCTCCAGAAACTGTCCTGCCGGCACAGCCCCTGGAGGACAGGCCTCCTTTGGTTGATGTTAGAACCCTTCAGGACTCAACGCAGTGGTTAAGTGAGACTAAAACAGTGTGTGTCAGTGTACAGCACATGTCACGAGGCAGGGTCCTGGTGTGACCATGCGGGTTTCAGTACAATGACACCAGTTAATCACCCACAGACAGTGGTTTACTCACAGTTTGCACCTGAATGTGTCACAGGCTGTCTGGCAGTGTACTCATCCTACTCACCACAGTGGGCAGAGACGCCTGCATGGTGATGATCTTTATATAATAGAGAGCTGGGTAGAAGTCAGGTTCCTGGCAGGTGTCACAGAGCAATTAAGTGGGGGAGGGAGGGAGAAAACTCACAGTGGGGTTTTCATCTGTGAAGTTCAAAATTGTGGTGGAGGGCTTGGATTGGATGGCCTCCTGGGTCCTAAGTGAGTAACCCCAGGATTCTTTTGTTGTTGTTTGTTTTTATTTTTAGTGATAGAAAGAGGGACAGATAGGGACAGACAGGCCAGAAGGGAGAGAGATGAGCAGCATCAGTTCTTTATTGCAGCTCCTTAGTTGTTCATTGATTGCTTTCTCACATGTGCCTTGACCAGGGGGCTGCAGCTGAGCCAGTGACCCCTTACTCAAGCCAGCCACCTCTGGCCTTAAGCCAGCAACCATGGGATCATGTCTATGATCCCATGCTCAAGCCAATGACCCTGCGCTCAAGCTGGTTAGCCCACACTCAAGCCAGCAACCTCAGGGCTTTGAACCTGGGTCCTCTCTGTCACAGTCCAATGCTCTATCCACTGTGCCACCACCTGGTCAGGCTTGTTGTTTTTTTGTTTTTTTTATGAAACAAAGTTGTGCTTTTATTACATTCATGCACTGAAGCCTTCATGGCCTCGTAAGTCAGCTTATTCTTGGGACCCACACCAGTTCTCTTAACTGGGAAGTCTCTTAGGGCTCTTATTGTTTGATCATGTTTGGGGTGAAGGACCCCAAAGGCAGTGGGCGCCTTTAATTGTGACAAGGAATCTGGATCCCCAGGACCTACTGTTGATTCAGTAAATGTTTGTTGACTGAATTAATGGGACAATAATCAGCTGACTGCTCTAACCTTTGGGGTTCGAGAGGGCTAATTAGTCTTATCTTTTCCATTGCTTCCCAGTTGAATCAGGTGAAAGATAAACTCAGATAGGGGTCTCAGTACCAGCTCTGTTTTTGGTAAACTTCAATAGGAAACTGGCATGGCCTATTGCTTCCTGTTATTGTTATCACCTCTTCCCCCCAATATCTTCTTCCCCCAGCGCTGCTGGCCTCCCCCCGTGGGGACAGCTGGGGAGTTCAGGGGGTAATGCTGCTTGCTCTAGGCTGCAGGCAGTCAGAGCTGGAAGAGAGAGGCCACACCTGTGGGGACAAGTAATAAATTAGGCCCCGGACTGATGAAAGTAGCGCAGTGGGTGTCTGACTCCCCTCAGTTCATCAAGTTGCTGATTAAGAGTGGGTGAAGGGCTGCATGTGCCCCTGGGGAGTGGAGCGACGTCCTTTGTTCCCTGTGGAAGTTTTCACTGGGGGCCTTGTGTTGACTGAGCCCCTTGCAGGATGCCTGGCTGTGGCCACCTTCCACAGCCGGCTCCGTCCCTCAGCGTGCAGGGCAGGTGCTGTTCTACTGCACTGGCCGGGAAGCTGAGGCTCAGGCCACCTACGCCACTAGCCCAGGCTCCTATCTGCAGCAGATGGTCACGGGGGCTGCTGACCTGGGTCTTCTCCCGAGCCGAGACCGTCCTGTGCGGTGTGGCCTCCGGTATCCCTGCCACGTGGCATCCACCCGGTAGAGCACGGGTGTCCGGTGAAGTTGGCGTTGTTATCCCCGTTTCTGTGCTCCCTTCTGGTTCCTCTCAGTGGGAACCAAGTCCGCTGAGAAGTGTCATGTTCCTTCCTTCACGAGGCTTGTGGGGATCTGCTGTGGCGGCAGCTGCCCAGGGGAGCACAGCTTGTCTTCCGAGGGCAGCTGCCTCAGCTCCGCCCTGCAGCTGGCCTCGCCACAGCTCCTGCTGTCTCCTGTCTCCCGTCTCCCTGAGTCTGAGCCTGCACGGATGGCACGAACTGAGGCCCAGGCTTAATATGCTGGTGTGTGTGTGTCCACATGTCTGCCAGGCAGGAATGTCAAGGACGGGGCCGTGGGCATTTTGAGAGTTTTGTGTGAAAATATCCTGCATTGCATCTTGTCTGGTAGACTTGGTGCTAGGAGGTTCAGTGGTCCTGGGGGAGTTTCACCCACTCACAGTTCCCCAGGGTCTGTGTCTGGCCTCGTGGGTGTTAGCACCTCTCTGATCTGTATTACTCTGCCCACGGCCTGGAAGGCATTCGCTAAACATGGATAGGAGCTTGTCCGCCTGCCGCCAAATGGCCTGTCCCTGCTGTGCCATGTTGAGATGAGATCCAGTCTGACATGGGGTTCCAGGCAGCTTGGTGTCTACAGCTTTCAGATGCATCTCGAAGCCTGTGTGCAGCAGAGCGGCTGTCAGAAGGAGTAACAGCCTTGCATGTCAGAATTCCTCGCGTCTGAGGAAATGGCGCTCGTGTCCTGCAGGATCCGTGCTGATGTGTGGCCTGCTCTGGTTGAAGGAAGGACAGGGGTTTAAATCAAGGTCACTCTGAACCATAGTAGTGACTGTTTGGGGCTGGGCTGTCTTGGCCTCAAGCCCCCCAAGCCCTGGGGGGCTTCACCACCCCAAGAGAAGCTTATAACTGTGAAGAACCCCAGAACCCCAGAGAGGGTTGAGCCAAAGACGTAACAGAATCCTCCGATGTCAGAACTGTGTGGTCGAGTCCCCCTTATTTGCCAGAAGGAGCAGCAGCCCAGAGAGGAAGTGAGCTGTCCAGGGCCACCAGCACGTGGAGGGAAGACGAGAACTCTGGGCGTGTGATCCTGGCCTGGCGCTCTCCCCACAGGGCCAGAGCCAGCGTTTTTCACGTCACGCCTGCCTCCAGTTACTGCGTAATCATCTTTGTTAATGAAGGAAAACGGGCACGAAAATCCCCAAAGTTATCGTGTTTGTGCTTGCACATTTTTCTTCCTAATGGTATTCAATTCAGGTTTATTTGCAGCCCCGGGTTGGGCCTTGAGGGAGGCGTTTAGCTGTGCATGAAGTGGTGTTCGCCTGGCATCGGTTCTGGTTCCCTGAACCCTCTTGAACTCACTGTCAGCTCTGAATTATTCAGTGTCATGCCCTTCTCCAGCTGTGTCATGTTTGCTTAGTTGGTCACATGTGGATTAAGTCACTGCTGGGCTGCGTCCTGTTTCATGAATGGAGGCTCTTTGGGGGCCAGGGAGTCTGCCTCCAGTTGCTGTGATCCTGGAGGCTGGGTCAGTGTTTGTGGATAGAGGGCGTCCTGAGGGGGGAGTGTGAAGCGCAGGTCCAGCCCCCACTGTAACCGAGTTTGGTGTTTCTCCTCCTGTGACTAGGGTGCAGCATGTGCAAGAGGATAATGCCGCATTTCCAGAAGGCTGCCACCCAGCTGCGAGGCCACGTGGTAAGCGAGGCGCCATGGGCCAGGCAGGGCTGGCTGCTTCTCAGACTTCTCCCTCACCTGGGGAGGTGGCCGTGGAGCAGGGGTGAGGGAGGGCAGGTTTGGGGTTCTGAGAGGACATCCTATTGCTGCTGCCCCTGCTGCCCTGGCAGGTGTTTCAGAGGCCCGTCCTCAGGGAACGCTGAGACTCCGTAGAGCCGCTGGGACTGGGAGACTTAGCGCCTGTCAACGGCCAGTAACGAAATGGCCGAGAAAACAGCAAGAAGCATGAAGCATGTGGGGTGCTGCCGGGAGGCCAGTGACCAACTGCAGACCATCAGGGTCCAGAGTCATTGGGGCTGGGCTCCAAAGTGGTCCAAGGCTCCCGATGATGGAGAAGCCAGTGGTGGCCAGAAGCACAAGCGGGTTCCCGGGACAGGCTCTTGCCCAGGCTTTCCTGTGAGGCAGGAAGAATGGTGGAAGGAAGGCAGTCCCGACGAGAGCTGGAGCCCTGAGCGTGCAGGCAGTCTCTGAAGGAGAGATTGCAGGTGTGCGGGGCAGAGCAGACAGGAGACAGGGTTGTCTTGGGGGTGCCCACCTTCAGGGGACATGAGGGGGAAGAGGCACCACTGAGGAAACTGAGCAGTAGGAACAGCCAGGATGGTCAGTGAGGAAGGCGGGAAGGGGGCTGTCGGACCTCACCCGGGGCTGAGGGTCAGTCACTGATGGTCCTAGCCCCTGCCAGGCTTGTCCATATGTCTGTCCATTTTTGCATCTGCCCTGAGCCATAAAGGTTTTGGGTTTTTTGCTTCGTTGGCTTTTTTGGTTTTTGTTTTGGGGGTGGATGGTTCTTGGTGGCAAGAGAAAAAGAACAGCTAGCTGCTCTAGGGTGCATGGAAAAATCCACATGCCTTTGATGAAAGGTCATCAGGAGGAGCCGTCTCCATGGGACCAGCCCAAGTCCCATTATGGGAGTTCTGAGTCTTAAAACTGTATCATGATCTTTATGGATCAAATTAAGTTGGTGATTAGTTGAAAGTCAATTTGAAAAGTTTCAGTGGCAGCACCTGGGCATGGCGACAGCTCTGCTAGGTGGCTGCAAGATTGGGTTGCTTTCTCTGTTGACCTTATTCTGGGGGACACCAAGGTCTTGCTTGTTTCTCACTAATGAATTTTTAGCAACCTGCCTGGAGATGTTTGGCCGTGGGGCACACGTACATCACTCTGGGGGTGTTTCACTTCACATTTTGGGACCTCAGTAGATACCATATTTTAAGATTATTTCACCTAGAGAAAAGACTTAATTACCGCAGTGTTCTCCCTACCTGCACCTTCATACACTTCAAACACTGCTCACCTCAGCTTCCAGACCTCTGGTACTGTGGAAGGTAAAGAGCTCCAGCCCCAGTCAGATCTCCACTGACCCGGCCAGCCCCCTGAAAGCAGGTACGGTCTTGGTGCCCGTCTTGTGCACCTTCTGAGAAAGTCTCAGCCATTGCTGCATCTACTGCCAAACTCAGCATTCCTCCCGGCCCCTCCCGCACTCCGGCAGGAGCTGGTCCCTGCCACACACGGCCAGGTCTGCCCTTCTTCGCTTTCTTTTTTTATCACGTTGTTCACCAATTGATACTAATTATGCCTTTTCTCACTGAAATGTGAGCCTCTTGAGCACAGGGGCTCTGTTTGATTCCTGTCTGTTTCTTCAGCACAGAGGCAAGTCCATAGTAAGTACCCGATACATGCTGATGAATGAATGAGTATAGGGTTTACTACTCCTGGGTATATTTTATTTCAAGTTTTATCTTTACATTTAAAAGATGTTCTCCTTTTTAAAGGAATTCAGAGCATTAGTTAGGGACAAAAACAAACTGAGAAGGATGTTCCAGGATGAAGATTTTTTCCCCCTTTGGCCCAAAGTTCACACTAGGCCCTTTTGCAAGGGTTGCCCTAAAGATTACTTGTGATAGGGCACCTGGACCCAGGTGGAGAAATAAAAAATGTGACCCTTCCAATTCTCCAGACAATGCTACAGAACAGGCAGTGGGAGTATCTGGGCACCTGGAAAACGCCCAGCTTGGGCCAGGTGTTAGTTACTGCAGCCCACGGGCTGATCACGCCCAGCTTGGGCCAGGTGTTAGTTACTGCGGCCCATGGGCTGATCCCGCCCAGCTTGGGCCAGGTGTTAGTTACTGCGGCCCACGGGCTGATCACGCCCAGCTTTGGCAGGTGTTAGTTGCTACGGCCCAAGGCGTCTGTGTGGTGTGGACTCATTCATTTTCTTGCTTCTGCATTTTCTTGCTTGAGGTTTGGTTTCTGTTTTCCCCTTAGTTTCTCAGGAAAGCAGCTTTCCTTTCCTTGGAGAAGTTCTCGCCCTTTCCAAGCTCCGTAAGGGGACGGACTCAGGCCGCCATGGACACCCCCCACTGTAGGACCCTCTGCAGGCCCGGCAAAAGTTTGCTCCCTCCCCACTGGCAAAATCCAGCTGGGTTAGCACCTCCTGCCTCCTCTTCATCGTTTTTGTCTCTGGGCCTCTTTGTCAGGGGCCGGGAACCTGCCTCTTCTACAGATGTCTTGGGAGGTAGCCAACCTGACGGTGCCATTAAGGCAGAAGCCAGAGCAGGTCAGGGATGTGCAGCCTTTGCCATTTTCCAAATGCAGATCTGCCTCTTTTTTGCTGTCACTGACGTCTGGTGAATCATAAGTGTATGTCCCATCCAAAGCTAATTGACATCCTCGTCAGCAGCCATTGCTGTTCCCAGCTCCGAGCAGCCATCCGATCTGATCTGGCCTTCTCTGCACACCCTTGCCAGATCGACGTCCACTCTGAGTCTGTTGTTAACCTTGGCCATGCTGGACCCTCTGGCTGTAAACATTGTGAAGTAGGTCGGTCATGGTGACAGATTAGTGCAAATCAGACTGGTGCTCGCTCTCATTAACCGTTTGGGGGATCTTGGACAGAGAGTCTTGGAGCCCCAGTTTCCCCATCTGTAAAATAGGGATGACAGTAGCAGCCCTGCCCACCTCACTGGGGTGTTTTGAGGAGCAGATGGGCTGGAATGTGGTGACATCTCTGTAACCTATAGACACTTGATAGGTACAGATGATCAGCACCCCTGCCCTGTACTTCTGTTGTGCTCACACACTCAGTGGTGGTCCTGAGGTGCTGCCGCCTCCTGCCCTCTTTCTTATTATCACGTTGGTGCAAGGGTCTGGCACTGAGCTTTCTGTCTCATTATGGCCCGTCCCTCAGCGATTGTATCCACCTCCATAGCTTCAACATGACATGGCTCCCCGGAGCCGAGTCCCGAAGTTCTAGTACCACGTGTCAGACTGCCTGCTTGACATCGTGGTCGGGATTTTTCTCCCTGTGTCCCAAATGCAGGATGTCTAAAATGAAAGTCAGTATCTTTCCATCTGGCAGACTGCCAGCTTTTCTGCCCAGCTCCCCTGAGTACCCCAGCTCCCCCTGCTGGTGTGCCGGGGCACCCTCGGGCACCTCTCCCCCACAGCTCCGTCCTCTCCCTGCCCGCCAGCCAGGGTCGGGCCCTGCTTAGCTCCTACAGGGTGGCTGTCCATGCTGTTGACTTGTCTCCCTGCCCTATGACCTTCCCCTATAACTTAACCTCTATACTTTAAAAATGAGGGGGGGGGACCCTAAGTCCCCTCCAGCACCTCCTGAATTAAATTCTGGTCTCTGGGCAGGAGGTCTTCCAGAGTGACCTCAGTGAACTCACCTAGCCTTCTCTTATACTTCCTTCTGTGTGTCTTGCGGTCCAGTTAAACTCACATGGTCCCCGTTTCTTGGACCAAATCTTGTTTTGCTTTGCCCCCTTTTTATCTTCCGGAATGTTTGAGGGACTCTTACCCCTCTTTGGGCACTAGCTCACCTGCCGCCTGCCTGTGGAACTTCCGTGACCGGTCCTGTCACAGCTTGAGGAAGAGCAGCTCCAGCCACGTGTGGCTCAGTGTCGGGCGCTGTGGCCTTAACCTCTCCTTTGGTTAAGATGAATTTTACCTCATTCAACTTCACAAACTCCGAAAAGGGTTTGTACATAGTTGTTCAAAAAATACCTTATTAACTAAGAAGATGTCTCCCAAATGATACAAAAGTGCTGCAGAAACTCAGAGAATTAAGAGTTTATTACAAGCATAGGTAGTTTGGAAAGGCCGCCAGGGAAGGTGGGATTGGATTTGCCTTAGGGATGAAAGAGTCTCCCATGGGAGCTGAGAGATGGGGAGTGGGCAGCTTAAGCCAAGAGGCTGGAGGACACAACGTAGTGGCACAGCGCAACTAGAGCAGAGGCAACTAGGACTTTTCAAGGAAATGCATCTACTAAGCAGGGAGCTAGAATTCACACCCAGCAGCCTGACCCTGAGCCCACCTACCATTGTGGTACACTGCTTGTCTGCAAGGTGCCGTAGACAACACGTGATCCAACTTCCCCCATACAGAAATCTCAAACTATCTTACTCCTGGGAGAATAAAAATATCGAGATCCTAGCAGGGGTACAGCTAAGGGTTTTATAAGAAAGAAGAATTAGGAAGTGAGGTAGGGACCATATGATATTTGAGTGTGGAGTTAGGCTTTAGCCTGTATTCAGTAGAGTGGAAAGGTTTTGTGCAGGGAAGTGATGTAATGAAAGAGAAGGACGTGGAAGATTAATCTTGTGGTGAATGTGCACTGACACCAGGCAGATCAATTAGACATAAAAAAACAACTTTAAAGTAGACAATTATTACTGGAAATGGCTGTGAGTCAGTCTGGCAGGATGAACAGGATGGCTTTTTAGAGCAGTCCAGGCTTCGAGTAAGTTCTGTTCCAGGATTATTTTTCCTATATGCCTTGCCGCATCCCCAAATGGGCTGGTGGAAAACACCCAGTGATTTAGCATGCATTCATTGTGCACCTGCTGTGTGCCAGGCATTGTGCTAGGTACTTAAGACAGTCGGAAAGACGCCTTTAGATTCCTCTAGGGATGGAGCTGCCAGAGGCACAGGGGGCTGCCGTACTGGGAGGATTTGGAAGGAAACAAAGAACTTGATCAGTGAGCACAAGTTTTGTGCTGAAATCTCTGACAGCTCTCTCAAGAGCCCTGTGGTAGTCTTATCCCACACATCTTGCAGGCAAGGAACCTCACTTAGTGAGGCTGAGTGACTTACCCACAGTCACATGACTCCGAAGTGGAAGCAGTCTTCTGAATCAAATTCATTGTCCAAATTCATTGTGCTGTTTTTCTTTTTCTCTTCCTCTGCTTCCTTATGTATTGTTCAGCAGAATTCAGCTTCCTGGATTCCTTCCTGTTCTTCTGTGACTGCTGCTGGCTTTGTGGCTCCCTTTCCCCTCTCCTCTCTGCCGCCCGTTTTCTAGACCAGCCTTCCTGTATCTGGCCTCTCTGCCTACATTCTCTGTGAGAGCGGTCTCACAGTCCTCTTTCTGGGCACTTGATTCTGCCCTAGAAAAGAGGGTTTCTGCTTCAGAAGGAGTTTTAGGGGACCTTACTCTGGGTTGTTCTTGGAACAGCCTTGTTGTCAATAACACAGCTACTAAAATTCTCCTTTGCTGTCCAGGGCTGGCAACCAGAGCGTGTTCAGACACCGGAGATGATAGTGAAGTCAGGCTATAGGTGATCGTCACACACAGGAGGAGAGAGTTGGAAGGCCTAGCAAGTTTCTGGAGAGAGGAGAGTTGGGCAGGCAGATTGTCCTGAGAACCACACGCTCTCCTTGGCTGCACAGAGCTGTGAGGTCTGCTGATGCTGCATGTGAAGCCTAAGTGGACAGACTGAGGACAGGCCGTGACGTATGCAGGAAGGTGTCTGAGGACGTTGCAGAGTAGCCGAGTGGCGATTCCATAATTTGGGAGTCAAGTTGACATGGGCAGAGAAAAAAGCATAATATGTTCTTGGGTGGCAGCAGACCCACTCGAGTAAGACTTGTTTGAACTTGGCAACAAGACCAGGTTCCTTTTTTTTTTTTTTTTTTGTATTTTTCTGAAGCTGGAAATGGGGAGGCAGTCAGACAGACTCCTGCATGCGCCCGTCCGGGATCCACCCGGCACGCCCACCAGGGGGCGATGCTCTGCCCATCTGGGGTGTCGCTCTGTTGCGACCACAGCCACTCTAGCGCCTGAGGCAGAGGCCAAGGAGCCATCCCCAGCGCCGGGGCCATCTTTGCTCCAATGGAGCCTCGGCTGCGGGAGGGGAAGAGAGAGACAGAGAGGAAGGAGGGGGGAAGGGGTGGAGAAGCAGATGGGCGCTTTTCCTGTGTGCCCTGGCCGGGAATCGAACCCGGGACTTCCGCACGCCAGGCCGACGCTCTACCACTGAGCCAACCGGCCAGGGCCAAGACCAGGTTTCTTCCTCAAACCCTGGACCTTTGTTTTTGCTCTGGGATGTTTCTTTCTACAGGGCCGGTCAAAGAGAACCCTGTGGGGAGGGCAGCACTTGGGCCCAGATGCCCCCCTCAGAGCCCTTGGTCCTCGTTCCCAGCTGGCTCAGCTCACCTTGCTCCCTGCTGCCCTGGACTGCACATCAGTTTGTGGGGCTTTGTCCTATTCAGTGTGTCCCCATCGTTTTTGGTGGGACAGCTGGATAGGAGGCACATGGACAAGGTGAGGTGTCTACCGGGAAGAGGGTGGACAGGTCTGTTCTCCCTTTGCTCCTAGGTGCTGGCCGGGATGAACATCTACCCCTCGGAATTTGAAGACATCAGGGAGGAGTACAACGTGCGGGGCTACCCTACCATCTGCTACTTTGAGTAAGTGCCCTGCTTCCCTGCTGACGCGTGCCGCCTCGTGATGGCATTTGTGTGCCCAGTTGAGCCTACATTGTCTCTCCACATTTTACAGGAAAGGACGGTTTCTGTTCCAGTATGACAACTACGGGTCCTCAACCGAGGACATTGTGGAGTGGCTGAAGAAGTAAGTTGGGCATTTACCTGCAGACAGAGCAGGGGGGCTGGTGCCCAGAGGGAGGGGCGTCTGCCTCTGGGAGATGGGTGCCTTTGCCAAGGCCTCAGGGTGGTTCCTGGTCCCAGGGCTCTGGCTGCGGTTTGAGGAAGAGGGTGAAGAAAGGAAAGGCCCTAGCCGGTTGGCTCAGTGGTAGAGCGTTGGCCTGGCGTGTAGAAGTCCCGGGTTCGATTCCCGGCCAGGGCACACAGGAGAAGCGCCCATTTGCTTCTCCACCCCTCCCCCTCTCCTTCCTCTCTGTCTCTCTCTTCCCCTCCCGCAGCCAAGGCTCCATTGGAGCAAAGATGGCCCGGGCGCTGGGGATGGCTCCTTGGCCTCTGCCCCAGGTGCTGCAGTGGCTCTGGTCGCAGCAGAGCGACACCCCTAAGGGGCAGAGCATCGCCCCCTGGTGGGCAGAGCGTGGCCCCCTGGTGGGCGTGCCAGGTGGATCCCAGTCGGGCGCATGCGGGAGTCTGTCTGACTGTCTCTCCCGGTTTCTAGCTTCAGAAAAATACAAAAAAAAAAAAAAAAAAAAAGGAAAGGAAAGGACCCATTGTGCTGCCCTGACAGCTATATCTACGTGAGGGTGGTGAATCTCTGTGAGTTTAGGATACAGGAGTGGGGAGGATTTGGTGTGACTTTGGCTGCAATGACCGCATTTCAAATAGTTTTCTTCCTTATACGATCTGTCTCGGGAATAGGCGTCTTGCTCACCCAGGATGTCAGGTTTGAGACTTGTCACTGTAGGTCTCTCTGAAAATGGAATTGTCAATTGAATGCTTATTTCAAACATAACACTGTATTAGGTGCTGTGCAGCTACACGAAATGTAATGCCGTAGGTTACAGAGTGCCCTGCCGTTCATCTGCCCTCCCCACAGGTGCTGGTGCCTAGCAGCCTGTGACCCCTGTTCTGTAATGTGATCAGTGCCTATGACCGAAACCACCCCTCATCTGGAGGCCCCTTTGTGCTCAGCGTGTGGCTTTGGCATGATGGTCGGACCCTGACTGGTGTACTGGACAGGGAGTCTGTCACCCCATGCCTGGAGCTGGGATGGGGCCACCTCTCCTGGAAGCTTCCCAGCCCGCCCAGCTGCGCACTCACCCTGCTCGCCTTGCGCTTGGCCTGGCGTCCGCTTGGCATTCCCAGTCACTGCTGATATGCAGTTATTTGCACATAATAATAGCTGACATCTTGGGGGCTCTGCTATGCGGCTGGCACTGTTCTAAGCACTTTATGTGGATTCTGATATAATCCTCAGAACAGCCCTGTAAGGAAAATATTATTATTATTACCCTTATTTTATGAATAGGTCACTGAGCACAGTGATGAAGTGGCTTGTCCAGGCTCTGCAGCTGCCAGGTGGAGGGCCAGGGCCCAGACAGTGCCCCCTCCATCCCCATCCGCCCCCTGAGCTCTGCGCGAGCCCTCCCCCACTCGGTAGCGTGCTGGGTGCTTGTTGCATCATAACCTGAGGGGCCCAGGCTTAAAGAATTAGTTATCTAAAAATATGGAGATTGAAATCTGTACTTTCAGAATGGGAAAGGAGGATGAATTTTGTACAAAAAAAAAAAATCCACAAGAAGCAGACTGTTAGATTCTAAAAGTTGAAACTCTCGAGTCCTCTGTTGGTTCCCAGGGGCTCGGGAGATAAAACAGCGATAACATCATGTTTGTGTAGCTCTTTCACGTCTGGGAAGCATTGCATATCTCTCTCCCCATCCATCACCGCATCTCAGCCCCTGCCCGGCCAGGCAGCTGCCCATTATCGCATATGCATTGTCTTCCTTTTTCACTTGATAATAAGCATGTCCTCTCCTACAGCGAGGCATATCCCACTCTGCTTTGGGAAAAGGTTTCAACAAATAGCAATCTCATTTGTCACCAGAGCATAAAAATCTGTCTGCTTCCCTCCCCTTCTGTAACCTTTTCTGGTTTCAAAATAGACTGATATCTCTTTTGGAAGGATGGATAGGGTTTTTTTTTTTTTTTTTTTTTTTTTTTAAGTGTTGAGAATTGCTTACTAACCATAGACAAGGGGACATATCAGTGGAGTGTCTGAGACAGATTACTATCTCCTTCTGTGGCCTGCCACTCTCTCCCACCCCAGCTGTCTGCACACTGCCACCCCAGCTCCTCACTGCTCAGCTTGGCCTGTACCCCAGAGCTGCGTCCAGATCTGTGCCCTGGGCTGGTGCCTCCTTACTTCCCCCCCTCTCCTCTCTCTTCCCACACTCCCCTTCTCTGCCCCCCCCCCCCACAGTGGCTTCTGGTTCACCCTGGCTCTCCAGATGGAGAGGGTTGGTAGGGTGTGTCCAGGGAAGGGAAGGGAGCATCTGGGTTTCCCTGGCAACCCCTCCAGAGCTGTCCAGCTACCTGATCATGGTCAGGGACACACACTTGAGGGCAGCTTCTCTGAAGACACGGCTGCAGCCCACTCCCCCAGCACAGGGGGTAGGCAGACCACCCCCTGAAGGCCCCTCAGTGAGCCGCCTCATCTCATACCTGAGTGAAAGCCAGCAATGTCACTGTGCTGCCAACTGGCTTAATTTTTTAAAAAATCTTTTAAAATTAGATTTTAAGGCTATTCAAGTGAGATATGTTATTATAGAAAACCTTGGGCCCTGGCCGGTTGGCTCAGTGGTAGAGCATCGGCCTGGCGTGCAGAAGTCCCGGGTTCGATTCCCGGCTGGGGCACACAGGAGAAGCGCCCATCTGCTTCTCCACCCCTCCCCCTCTCCTTCCTCTCTGTCTCTCTCTTCCCCTCCCGCAGCTGAGGCTCCATTGGAGCAAAGATGGCCCGGGCGCTGGGGATGGCTCCTTGGCCTCTGCCCCAGGCGCTGGAGTGGCTCTGGTCGCGGCAGAGCGAAGACCTGGAGGGGCAGAGCATCGCCCCCTGGTGGCCAGAGTGTCGTCCCCTGGTGGGCGTGCCGGGTGGATCCTGGTCGGGCGCATGCGGGAGTCTGTCTGACTGTCTCTCCCCATTTCCAGCTTCAGAAAAATACAAAAAACAAAAAAGAAAACCTTAAAAGTATACTTTAAAAAAAAAAGTGTCCCTGTCTCCTTGCCACACACACACTGTCCCAAGATAACATGTTCTAATATTCTGGCAAATTTCCTTCTAGATTCTAAACACACACACACACACACACACACACACACACACACACTCAGATCTGAGGGCAGTGTTTAGGTCTTTACCAGATTTCCCCCGATCCTGGTGGGTAGCTGTGCCCCCACCCCTGTGCCCCGCCTTTCCTGCTTCCCTGCCCCCCCTCCCTGGGCCTCTCCAGCTTGGGGCCAGGGCAGCCAGTGGAGCGGATGGGGGCGGGTCCAGCCTCGCTTTCTCTCTGGATGACGTTCAGAAGCTCAGGAGAGAGGAGCCCAAATCCTGTCCTTCAACAGGTGACACTGGCAGGTGGGCACGGTGCGAGGCCGGGCAGGGAGTCCCTGGCGCCCAGTGTCCTGGGGCTGTGGGATACCTGCATTTGTCGTGGCAGTTGTGCCGCTTGTGCTCCCGACAGCTGTGTGTCTCATGCCCCTCTCTGCAGATTTCGTGCTGCTAAGTTGGGCTTAGCAGTTAGAGCGCGTGAAAGTGGCAGTTCGTGTTGGCCTCGCTATCCATTTTTGCCTGTGTGTGTTTATACTAACTAGAAGCGAGCTGGAAACAAACACAAAGTCTTCTTGTAAGACTTTGAGTTGCATCTTCTCATCCATGGCATGGGCGCCTGCCTCAGGCGAGGTCCTGCTTTGTGCGAAGGAGCCAGGGAACTCAGAGTCTCGGGATTGGAAGGGAATGGCGACGCCAGTGAGCCTGCCCAGCAGTTCCCCTTAGTGTTCTCATCACTTCTAGATAGATGGAGTTGCCTCAGTCCCGCAGATACCACAGAAAACAGGGCTGGGGTTCATTTTGAGGCAGTCCATTCATGTTTGAATGATTCTTATGATTCAGGTTATGAATCTTGAGGAGCATTGAGTAAAATGTTAGGAACTTTATGTCTTTACAAAGTGCTGTCTCACATCCCTTATCTGTTTAGATGTCCCTGAGGAGTAGATAAAGAGACCTACGTGTATACGTCATGTAGCTATTTAAAGTCAAGTTGGTTGGTAAGTGGAGGAAACAGGACTCAAAGCCAGGTCATCTGAGTCCTTAGTCAACTCTTTCCCACCTACCTGTTATAGATAGAAGGTTCTTCCATTGAGCTGAAGTTCTTTCTCGGGAGCTTTTTGTTGATGTTGGTTCTCCTTTTGGGGGCCAGAGAAAATAAATCTTAATTTCTTTTTCCAGTGCAGTCTAAAATATTTGAAGGTAGTTGTTATGTTCCTGGGTCTTTTCCAGGTTAAACATCTCCAGTTCCTTGAACCATTCTCCTCTTGTTCAAAGCACATTTATTGGGTATCTGCTGTGTGTTAGGTGTAGGAAGTACAGAGATAAGAGGGAGTCCCAGTCTTCAAGGAGGCAGACAGTAAAAAAGCATAATTCCGTGATTATGTTTGGCCTCAGACTTCTACTGAATCCCTCTCTTTCCAGTAAGTCTTCCCACTGTGTCCAGCTCTGCAGTCCTCTCCAGAAAGCGAACTTCCTGCTGTCCACTGGGTGGGAGAGGGCTTTCACCGGGCTGCTAGGGGGCGGGGCGGGGCCTGAGGGCCTGGCTGCTCGGGCTTTCACCCGTGCCTCCCCTCCCCCGCCCCAGCCCCAGCCCGCTTTGGCTGTGGGAGCCTCTGCTGCACACCACTGTGCTTCCTGGGGCTCCACGCTCTGCGCCCCGCACCTCGGGATTCGGCCCTCTGTTTGGCTGCATCATTTTCGTAACTTCTAAAGTTCCACCAACCTTGTTTTCTTTCTTCAACATTGTCATCTTTTTGCTCCGGTGGGTTCATACTTTAAAAAAACCCAAAAACTCCTGTACTGTTAACTTAGTGGTTTTGGAGTGTGTTCTCCACCATGTTTAACTAGAAGTTTCTCAGGTGTTTTCATATGCTTATACTGCTGCTCAGCCCTGGCTTCTCCATCTGGTGTGTGCACTCTTGCCGGCTTTTAAGTAAGTATTTTAATATTTGAATAGATTTCATTCACATAACTGAAGTAATTTTTTACAAAAGATACTAAAAAAGTAAACGTGAAGTTTTGCTTCCGCTTGTTTCCTCCATCCTGTTCTCTCTACCACCCCCTAGAGGTAACCACTTTAGTTTCTTTATGAAAACACAAACATGAATGGGTGGTTTTAAAACCCTCTCCCAAATTTGTTAGCGTACTATGGCGTATTCCCTGTGCCCAGCAGTCTGTGCACAGTGCGTGGAACTTCCATGTTCCTTGCCATGCTCAGCCCTGTGTGCTGCGGATGAACTGCAGTGTATCTGACCCCCTCCCACTAGTGGACACTGGGCTATTTTCTGTCTTTGCTATGACAAACCATCTAGAATGAATGCCTTTGAATGCACATAATTTTGGTGTGTGCAGGTGTATTGTAAATACAAATTCCCTGGAGTGGAATTGGTGGTGTTTGAGGGATTGGTGTTATGAGCCCAAGTATAGGAACCTAGGGTTCCTTGTGTTGGTCGGGACCGTTGTCTGGCTGGTGACTCATTTTGTGCCACCAGCCCCATTTGATGATGAATGCACAAGGGCCGAGAGCGGTCTGCCATCTCCCTGCCACTTCCCAAAACTTGGGACAGGATGACAGAGGCTGCCACCAGGGCCTAGTCAGAGGCACCAGAGAGGGCTTCTGGGAGTGAAGGTGGCGTCACACCCTAGTCCTGGTAGCGGGAGGGGGAGGGGGAGGGGAAGGGAGGGGCCCCACTGTGGGGGTTACGTGGCAGGTGTGGGTTTCATTGTGTCGACCACATTGCTTTCATTAATTCTCAGCCCTGGCTGCTGGAACTTTACACTTTTCTACTATAGGCTCTCAGAGGCAGGAAACAATGGTTGTCATTTCACATTTGTCATCCTAAAGGGTTTTCAAAGCAGCAATTATGGTGCTTGTGACAGTGAAGCATCAGGGACTTTGTATCACTAGCAGCCTGGCCCTTAACTGGGAGCCGTAGAGGCCACCTGAGAGCCTCCCCACTCAGATAGTCGGTGATGTAGATACAGTGGTACCGGGACGGAGTGGGCCCCAGGGAGGCTGGGCAGCCGTAGAGGCCACCTGAGAGCCTCCCCACTCAGCTAGTCGGTGACATAGATACAGTGGTACCGGGACGGAGTGGGCCCCAGGGAGGCTGGGCAGCCGTAGAGGCCACCTGAGAGCCTCCCCACTCAGATAGTCGGTGACTTAGATACAGTGGTACCGGGACGGAGTGGGCCCGGGGAGGCTGGGCAGCCGTAGAGGCCACCTGAGAGCCTCCCCACTCAGATAGTCGGTGACGTAGATACAGTGGTACCGGGACGGAGTGGGCCCCAGGGAGGCTGGGCAGCCTTAGAGGCCACCTGAGAGCCTCCCCACTCAGATAGTCGGTGATGTAGATACAGTGGTACCGGGACGGAGTGGGCCCGGGGAGGCTGGGCAGCCGTAGAGGCCACCTGAGAGCCTCCCCACTCAGATAGTCGGTGACGTAGATACAGTGGTACCAGGACGGAGTGGGCCCGGGGAGGCTGGGCAGCCGCCCGAGGCTTTGCAGCCAGCACTGGTGGGCCTGGGATTTGGACTGACCCCAGTGGCTCTGGCTCCAGTACTTACCTCTGGGAAGTGTTTGTGATGCATGCAAACACTGTCACACCGAGGGTGCCCCCGGCCTGGCCTCGGTCCCTTGGCCCCCTCTTCTTTATTGTGACCCCTCCCCCACCAGCCACCCGGGTGGCAGCCTCCCTTTCCCTTCCCTTCCCTTCCCTTCCAGAGACACCTGCCTCTTTGCTCCTCACCCCCATGCGCACAACCTCCTCCCTTGTAGTGTTTGCAGTCCCATCCCTGCCTGTAGGGCACTGCTGAACACAACAGTGAGCTATCCAAAGGTCACTCTTTGCTATTCTGTTTAATCTTGCCATTTTTGCTGGAAGTTTGAAAGAGCTTGAGAAGCTCACAAACCTCCAGGTTCCAGGGAGGCAGTGAGATTTCCTGAGCTGCCTAGAGATCTAGAGCTAAATGCCACGGTTTGTGATGGGATGTCAGCTAAGCGCTTCTGAGGGGCTTGAGGGGACGGTGGAGGTGGGCAGCGCCAGACACTCACCCCTCGGCTCCCCCACCAGGGGGTTCCTGGTGAGCCCCTGAAGCCCGCTGTGCCAAGCCAGGGGGGCTTTGTGCCAGGGGGCTGGATTTTGTAAGGGCTGCTCAGGCCCCAGGCTTGCTCTGAGCTCTGCCTGTTTTTGGTCTTCCAGTCCGCAGCCGCCACAGCCCCATGTCCCCGAGACTCCCTGGGCAGATGAGGGCGGCTCCGTTTATCACCTGACCGATGAAGACTTTGACCAGTTTGTGAAGGAACACACCTCTGTCCTCGTCATGTTCCACGCCCCATGTGAGTGGAGCCTTGCTCCCCCCTCCATATCCTTCCCTCCCTCAGCGTAGGACGGGCGCTGCTCTGGGACATGAGTCCAGGGAGCACCTGCTTGTCGGATGCCTCCTCGGAGCCAGGGATGCTCTGCTGCGAAGCGAGGTCCCTGCCTTCGCGGTGCACACAGGTCCCAGTCAGGCCGCATGTGTCCCTCAGCTCAACCTGGCAGATCTAAGCCGCTTCTTCCAAGTCAGAGTGAATCAGGAAATGCAAATGGGCTTCCCAGAATTGGAGAAATTAGAACCAGAAGGGCCCTCAGATATTGCCCAGAAGGGTAATCACCCCTCACCTTACAGGTGGGGAAACTGAGGCCCCGAGAGGGCTTGATGTTGCCCAGCAGATTGGAGGGCACAGCGAGGCCAGGGCTGGAGCCTCAGACCTCCGGCATCTAGAATGTCTTCCTTCTGCTTCACTGGGGTCGATCACAGCCTGAGGCGGCCACAGTGGGTCAAGGAAGGAGAATGGGTAAAGCTGTAATTTAAATTTGCAATATGGCTGAAAGCTCAGGACTTTTCTAGAGCAGTGTCCTTCCTGTTCCCATGGAGAATGGAAATTCCAAGAGGGAGAAGGCTGCTCTTGTTAGGTGAGCAGGGATGGTGTGAGAGCAAGAGGGTGACAGCCCGGGGCACGGGGCTGCTGGGCGCTGCTCCTGGGATAGGGCGGGTCACCGAGGGGTGAGGAAGGTCAGTCCTCGGCACCCTGGGACTGGCGCATGTGGATGGGGTTCTCTTCTCTTGTAGCTTCTCACCAACTCTTTGGCACAGTGATGGCAAGTAAGAGATTGTGGAGGAGGAAAAAAATCCAAAAATAACTACAGATAAATGTCATAACCATCCAGTCCATAGCAGTTATAGGGACCCTTAGGCTAATAGTTGTGCATCTCCCTACGGTGATAGTGGCTTCTTGCAGGATCATCTGTCTCCTTTCATTGTAGCCACAGTGCCATGAAGCTAATATGATTAACCCCATTTTACAGATATGGAGACTGACACACCAGCAAGTGACACAAACTGTTCCCTGCTCTGTGGGTGGGTATGCTGACCTCGGCCTTCCAACCTCGTCCCCCTGCAGCCTCACATGGGTGCTGTTAGGTGGAAGTGTTCATAAATGGACTACTACAAGGGATTTCCCAACTCCTTTTTTTCTCATAAATGTGAAATTCTTAAGAGAATCCACAGGCAAAGTACTCCCTTTGGCCTCTTTCATTCTGAATTTCTAGAAAATGAACCCAAAAACCCCACAAAAAACTAAGTTTCAAAAAGCTTCCTGATTAAGGACAATGACCGTTTGGGCCTTAGGAGCAGGGCACCCCTGGCCCTCCTGGGGCCTCCCTGTGGTTGGTGGTCCCTGAAGACTCCCTGCCAGGCGCCACTGTCGTGCTGATCCTGGCGGAAGCGGGCTCTCCCGGCCAGTCTCAGAACTGCTGATGGAAGCAAGTCTTGCAGGAAGTTATGTGGAATCTGGAGCTGAAATCTCCCTGCCTGCATCCCTGTCCCTGCAGAAAAGGCAGATGCAGGCTGGCTGTTTTCAGCTCCCCTCTGCGACCTTCACCGCTGGGTGCTGGTCGTGGTCCACGTCAAGAAAGCCCACCCGACTCTGGGAAGAGCGCGGAGTGGTTCGAGCAGTGGTTTATGTATCACAGTGTGAAGACTAGGTGCCCCCTTTGATGAATCCTGTAAATCAGTGGTCCCTAAACTTTCTACACAGGGGCCAGTTCACTGTCCCTCAGACCGTTTGAAGGCCGGACTATAAAAAAAAACTATGAACAAATCCCTATACACACTGCACATATCTTATTTTAAAGTAAAAAAACAAAACGGGAACAAATACAATATTTAAAATAAAGAACAAGTAAATTTAAATCAACAAACTGACCAGTATTTCGATGGGAACTATGGGCCTGCTTTTGGCTAATAAGATGGTCAATGTCTGGTTCCATATTTGTCACTACTAGCCGTAACAAGTGATATGACACGCTTCCGGAGCTGTGACGCGTGCACCCCGTGTCACCAGAAGTAGTAGTATATGTGAGCAACGCAGCACTTTGCGGCACCGTCACATACAGTACTCCAGGAGCACAGGGTGTGGATGCATCCTGTGCTCCTCTCACTGACCACCAATGAAAGAGGTGCCCCTTCCGGAAGTGTGACGGGGGCCGGATAAATGGCCTCAGGGGGCCGCATGCGGCCCGCGGCGTAGTTTGGGGACCCCTGCTGTAAATCATCCAAAAGTATGTACATCTCAGATAGATTGGAATCATTTAATAATTGTTAATTAAGTGCTTTCTTTTTAAGAACCCTGGTTGCAAACTAGACGTGTTTTGTCTGTTCTTTTGTGTGGTCTTAGGTTGTGAGCAATCCATTGTAGTAGCTGATGCTTGTGGGGCCTTGGGCCCAGGAGCCTGAGCACAGGGTGCCTCCATATCTCGTCCCTCTGATAATTCGCTCTTCCCTCCCTGAACCAAAAGGAGATCACTTATCACCTTGCTCCCAAGCCAGGTCACCCGTGGGCGTAGAATAGAGTAAGGGCTTAATGAATGAGAAAATGAACAAATACAGTTGTTGTAGAGCTAAATTAGAAATTGGAGAATGAGAACTAGAAACCAGATGGCAGCGTTTGTGTTCCCCATTAGTCATTATTAACAAATAGTATGAAAATACCGTGCTCTGTAGAGAACCATGCTGAGGGGCTCTGATTTCAAACTGAGCAAATGGAGCTGTCAGAGGCTCCTGGCAGGTGTCTGCCAGTTAGGGAGGGAGCCTCATTCTCCAGTGAGGTGTCTGCCTGCCCCCTGGCTCTGCACGCATGTGTGGGGGACTGGCAGAGGAAGAAGGCTCAGGGCAAAAGCATGAGGTGAAGCTTCCTGGTGAACCACCTGTTAAAAGTCCTCATCGGATGGGAGTGGCCCTGCCAGATCAAACAGGGTGTGGTTTAGAAATGGACCATTTTGGGGACTTGGAAAAACAAGTTGGGCTTCAACATAGAAGACCATAGATTTACTAAGGCAGGGGTCGGGAACCTTTTTGGCTGACAGAGCCATGAACGCCACATATTTTAAAATGTAATTCCGTGAGAGCCATACGACTCGTATACATTACGCATTATCCAATAAAAATTTGGTGTTGTCCTGGAGGACAGCTGTGATTGGCTCCAGCCTCCTGCAGCCATGAACATGAGCGATAGGAAATGAATGGATTGTAATACATGAGAATATTTTATATTTTTAACATTTTTTTTTATTAAAGATTTGTCTGTGAGCCAGATGCAGCCATCAAAAGAGCCACATCTGGCTCACAAGCCATAGGTTCCTGACCCCTGTTCTAAGGACTGCCAGATGTCCTTGTTTGTCTTTTAGGATAGGATTACTGGGTTGGTGAATTAGCATGTCTTCTCAGTTGCCTTTTTCCTGACTGCAATGTGGAGAACCTGGCCGGATGGGGCCACCCGAGGGGGCAGTCTCTTAGTGCTCTTACTGTGAGTCTGGCCTGGTTCTGTCTAGAGGGTCATACTTGCTTTTTAATCAGCAATTTAATTACAACTAAAACAGCAAGGCATACTTCCAAATCTGTGAGGGTTCAAGTTGGAAGAGGATAGTTAGATAAAATATCAAGCAATTGCACCAAGATTTTAAAGGGTCCCAACAGACTAAAATAATGAGGCTGAAAGCAAAGAGCTGTATTAATTTTATGACATTTTTGCTAATTCAAAAGGAATGCATGTGTGTTTGTTTCATCAAGGGTTAAGATAGCAAAGTATAGAGAAGAAAATTAGCATTATTCCTGCTACTGACTCCCAGGAAGGGCCCTATCACTCTGCAGAGGAAGCATTCCATGTTATTTCTTTCATGCGCCTTTGAAGATGTTTTCACATAAATGTAAGTGTTGGCATATAAATCTACTTCAATATTTTTAACCACTGAGTGGTGTTTTTTAACATAGAGATGCCATAAATTTTAAGCCATTGCCTTGATGATAAATGTTTGATGAAATCTTTCACTATTCAAGCATTGCAATGAACATGTGTAAGTGTATGTATTTGGGAACATGTCTAATTCCTGACAGTGAAGTTGCTGGGCCGTGTGGTAAGTGTGCTTGAGCTCTGTAGATCTTACCACCTTGCCCTCCAGAAAGGTGTCACCACACCTGACAGTGTGTGACAGAGCCTGCATCTTTGCCAGCCATGGATACTATCAACCTTTTCTATTCGGGCTAACCTGGGCAGAGGGGCTGCTTGTCTGCGGCTCCCTGGTCTCCAGGAAAGTTGGTATCTTCTTGTGATATGCGGCTTTCCTTATGTCTTCTGTGAACCACCTGTTCATACCCCAGTTTTCTATTGGGTACTTTGTTTTTTTTTCTTCTTGACCTAGAACTTTATCATTATGGATATGAATTTTGACCTACTATCCATCTTCCAGATGTTCTCTGGCAGTCTGTTACTTGCTTTAATTTTCTTTACGTGCCTTTCATTGTACAAAAGATTTACTTTTTGAGTGGTTAAATAATAGAATCTTTTTTGAGCACTGACTATGGATCAGGCGTTGTTCTAAGCACTTCCCACATCATAACTCATTTAATCTTCACAACAAAACCTGTGAAGTGTATATCCAGATTATCCCCATTTTACAGGTTAGGAAGGGGAGGCATCGAGAGGATGAGAAATTTGCCAGAAGCCACGTAGCCGTAAGAGGGGGCCGGGCTTACAACCCAGGCAGTTGTAGGGGCCGCAGCCTCACCGTTGAGCCTTCTGGAAACCTGCCTTTTTATCTTGACCTCTGGGATTCATGGGTTGCTTAGGAAATCTATCCCCAAGGTACAAAAATAGCATGCTATATTTTGTTACAATGTTTTTGGTTTTATATACTTTTTTTCTTTAATTCATCTGAATCTTTCATTTGCTTGTTGGGCCAGGTAGAATTGATTTAATTGTACTTAAGTTCCTTTTCCTATGCATCATTCTTTTTTTCTCACATTTTTCTTAACATTATCTTATTTGTTTTTTCTTAATGTTATTAAAAATGCCATTTTTGCACATGCTTCTTGAGGTCACCTACTATTCCATTGTATAATGGCACCATAAATTACTTAGCCAGCAGCATAGCTGAAGGTCGGAGTTGTTTACCGTATTTCCCCACTGTAAATCATGCTGCACAGAGCATTTTCGTGCATAAATATTTGTCCACGTGTCAGATTATTACCTTAGGATAGAAGCCTGGAAGAAAAATTTTGAAAGCTTGTTATCCACATTTTACAGTACTATAAAGGAAGGCAAAAACCCCAAATCTATCTTTGCATGAGAAGAGGGCTGTGTGACAGAGGGAAGCGTCTGTCAGCGTGAGTTTGCCGCAGAGTCTGGGAGTGTCTGCAGGTCAGCTTTGGTGTGTATACAGCTGGAGGCCTCGAGAAAGCTCTGCGGTGTCTGGTGGGGAGGCATTCTGAGTGGTAAGACGTCAGTGTTCCTGCTGGCTCCTGTGGGAGCCCCGCCCTCCTGGCACGCCCCCAGCCAAGGGCCAGGCAAGGCAGGAGGAATGTAGGTAGGAACATCCAGGCTCCTCTAGAGTCCCAGTTACAGGGAGCTTTCCAAATTAATCTGGTCCCCTGGAAAATTCTGGTTCCAGGAAAGGCTCCACAGCAGTTTTATAATAAAATCATAAGTGTAATTGAAGACAGTGTAATCCAGAGGAATCTGAAGGCCTGGTTGCTGGGAGGCCAACGAGCCCACGGCCAGAAGAATGCGATGGAGGGGTTGATGCGTAGACTGTGTGCCAGGTCATGAAAGTTGGTGTAAGACCGCTTACACAGATGATAAAAACCCAGCGAGGAGGTTTGACCATAAAATTTAATGGCCCATCAAATCACAATCAGGACACTAAAATGCAGTGCCCGGAGTCCTACTCCCGAGGGTAAACCTCTTCCTCTGGCTCTCCCGCAGCCAGGATATCCTGAAGGCCAGGCCCAGGAAGCTGGAGGAGGGGTTGAGGCCGGCACCAAGCATGACCCTGGCTCCCCAGAACGGGCTGGCACCAGCAAAGGAGGAGTCTGCCGGGCCAGATCTTCCTCCTCCTTGGGGCCTGGCCAGTCTCCTCATCATAAACTCTGTTAACAGAAGTTTGTAGCTTAGCGTTAGTATCTTGTTCAGGGAATTGATGCTAGAAGCAAAACGCTTAACGATATCAAGAGAACCCTAGGGTATGTATTGAATACTTTAGAACAACATCCACAGGTGTGGAGATCTCCGAAGATGTCTTTTATGCCCGGTGAGGAGCAGGCGCAATGTACAAACGGTGGTGGGAGGGGAAGTTCGTGCACAGCAGGCGCCTCGGCTGTCACTTATACGAAGCAGCGGTGTTGAGTCAAACTGGCACCTATTCGGGTGCAAGGCATGCTTTGCCCCCAAAGAATTTAGTCCCGTTAAATCTTGTTATCACAGGTGTAAACCTGGACAAGATAGTCGTGAGGTTAATTCATTCAAAAGGTGTGTGGAGCCCCATCCTCGGCACCAGGGATGTGGTGCTGAGCTAGACAGACAGCTCAGCCTGTCGAGAGCTTAGAGTCCAGTTGGGCAGATGGACAGGGATCAAGTAAATAAGTTACTCCAGCTGTTTTGAGTCCAGTTGAGAAAAGAAGTAGGATATCGGAAGAGAGCATGGTTGAGTGAGGCTTTTTTCCTTTACGTGGCCCGGGAATTTCTCTGTTGAAGGCATGACTGAAATAAAGAGGTGAGCCATACAAAGACCTGGGGCAAGACTGTGCTCCAGCCAGCAGCATGGAGAGCCTGAGGCTGAAGTGAGCTCGGTGTGATCAGAGGACAGACAGAGGGCCATGGGCTGCCGAGTGTAGGACGGGAGGGGGTTGGGAGTAGAGGGGTCACATGGTGTGGGCTGTGGCTGGGGTAAAGAGTTTGGATTTTGCTGTGCCTGGCATAGGAAACACTTCACCAAGGGAATTTTATCTGATTTTTGTTTTAAAAAGATGCCCTGGCTGCTCCCAAATATCAGATGACAGTAATATGACAGTCACAAGGCAGTACCAAATTAAATGCCATAGAAACACATGAATGAGAAGTATTTTGTGAGTAGAAGAGAAGTAGGTGGTTCAGGGGCGCTGAACCTTCCCCAGTGGATTAGGCAAAAGCTTTCTTTGTCTGAGCTGGGGCTCATTCTCCTTTTCTCCCGAGGAGCCCTGGGAATAGAGCGGAGCCACCCTGGCAGAGGTGGTAGCAGGGGACATCACCAGAGCCTTCATGCCATGGAATGGTTCACCTCGATTTTTTCCCACAGGGTGTGGACACTGTAAGAAAATGAAGCCAGAGTTTGAGAGTGCAGCCGAAGTCCTCCACGGAGAAGCAGGGGTAAGCATCCTTTCCTTACCCCCTCCCCACTCTTATCTAAAGAATCGGCAACGTGAATCCTTACCACGACTTTTCCCTGCCAGCTCTGCAGCAGCTCTCCCGGGCCCTGGAGGTCTATAGTATTTCCACGTCCCTAGTAGACCTATCCTAGTCAGATGGGTGGGGCCCCGACCAGGGATGGATGGGTGCAGAGAGACAGTGGGGTCCCATTGCCATGCCCATCCAGGTACCTCTGTCAGGTCATGGCTCTGGACTGAAGCCCAAGATTCCCTTCTAATCGCTGGGACCCTGGCTATTGGGAATAGCCACAGTCTACCCAGCCTGCTTGGTGGGCAGATTTAAAAGCCTCATCTTAGCCCATAAATGACAAATGATGGACATGCCAGCATTCAGTCATTCCCAGGGGCCAGCCACCCCACAGTGAAGTCTGCTCAGGCCCCAGGAGGGTTGGGGCTGTCACCTGGGCTCCTCTGCTCTGCCAGCACTGTGTCTGAGGCTGTCGTGCATGGTTGGCCTCTCCCCCATCCAGAGCTCTGGTGTCCTTGCAGCTGTCGATGCCACTGTCAACAAGGCCCTGGCAGAAAGGTTCCACATCTCCGAGTTCCCTACATTGAAGTATTTTAAGAATGGAGAGAAGTATGCAGTGCCTGTGCTCAGAACGAAGAAGAACTTTATTGAATGGATAGAAAAGTAAGTTTGATGGTCCTGATAGTACATCTTGACTCCTGGCTGTCGGCCACCAGAGATGGCCTTGAAGGGGAGAATCAGACCTTACGCTCCTGTCCTTGACTCAGGGCCTCGGGAGCCAGGACAGATTTGACTCCTCCAGTCCTAAAGCCACTGTGGTGCTCACCACGTGTCCTCCTCTCTGGTGCAGCTCCACCAGCTCCAGTGAGCCCATGTTTCTTCACTTAGAGAACCCCTTTCCCCGTGTCTTGGCCCAGCTTTTATCCTCTGCACTTGTTCCACCCCCTTTGAATGAAGGAAGGAAACACTCAGCTCTTCCCGAGAGCTGGCCGCAGTGGACCCAGGTCTGCTGGCGGTTCACTGGGCCTGCAGCAGTGTCCACGGCGCAGCCTGTGCTGTTCTGGGGTCGAGAATAAAGATGTCAGAGCGCCCCCTCGGCCTGCATGTTAAATAGTGTGGCAGGGCTGCCACAACAGGCAACGCAGAGCGGGCGGGTGGCTTGACGGGGGAAGTATAGTTTCTCGCAGTTCTGGGGACCAAAGTTCAAGACCAGATGTCTCCAGGGTTAGTTTCTTCTGAGGCCTCTCGCCATGGCTGTCGTCTTCCTGTGTCCTCACGTGGCCTTCCCTCTGTGTCTGTGTCCTCATCTCCTTTCTTAAAAGGACAACAGTAAGATTGGATTAGGGCCCACCCCAATGACCTCGTTTTAACTTAATTTCCTCTCTACAGACCCTATCTCCAAATACAGTGACATTCTGAGGTCCTAGGGGTTAGGACTTCAACATATGAAGTTTGGGGGACGGGCACAGTTCATCCCACAACAGCCTGCAAGTCCAGGGACCTGAGCAACCGTGCAGTTACAGGACTTCGGGACATGCAGTTCTTAACGTTTCCCCTCCTGTGAGGGGGCTGCCTTGGGAAGCGGAGGCAGCCCCAGGCCTTGCTTGAGAGACAAAAATTATTAGGACACAACTGAGGAACCTTTTTTCTATCTACACCCCCCCCCCTACACACACACACACACACACACACACACACACACACACACACACACAGCTTGAATATTCAAGACTATTTCCTCATTTCAGCTCAGGGCAAGATAAAGAAGACACTTCCAGCCCCTGCAGAGGCCCTGGGACATGGCATAATGACACCCAGGTGCTACGCCAGTGACATAAGAACTGCAAAATCACAGCACCTAAATTGAATTACTTTCTTAGGACATTGGACCTCAAACTTGGATATACATATGTCAGTGTCACCTGGGGTTGAGTGCTTATCTAAAGTACAGAGTCGGGCCTGACCTGTGGTGGCGCAGTGGATAAAGCGTCGACCTGGAAATGCTGAGGTCGCCGGTTCGAAACCCTGGGCTTTCCTGGTCAAGGCACATACGGGAGTTGATGCTTCCTGCTCCTCCCCCCTTCTCTCTCTATCTCTCTCCTCTCTCTCTCCTTTCTAAAATGAATAAATAAAAATAAAAAAAAAAGAGAGAGAAATAAAGTGCAGAGTCGGGGCTGCTGTCCCTGAAGCTTTGATTCAGGACATGTGAATGGGACCTTCAGCCACAGTGTTTTGAGAAGCACCAGCTCTTAGAATGGAAGCAAAGCTCCCATTAGGTTCAGGAGAGATCCCTGGCAAGAGGTGAGTGGGCTGCCACGGTCCTGGTGTCTGCTCTGCCCACTGTCCTGCTCGTCACTGCGGGTGCCTTTGTCTTAGGGACAAAAGGGAGTGGTGGTTCACTTCCAGAAGAGACATAGCGCTCACTATCCTGGCCCTTCTGCTGCAGAAGCAGGTTGCTATTCACACCCACCTGCTGCTGCCTTGTTCTGGTGCCAGGGCTGGTTCACTGTGAGGGGTTGAGGAGGTGGGAGTTCAGGCAAGGTACATGGTGCTTGCTCGTGTGATCAGGGTGCCGAGGGACATGGCAGCGTTAATCATTGCTAATCCCTAGACACAAATAACGAGCACGAGGCTCTCTGTCTTTTCTGTGTGCAGTCGCCCTGCTGAGCGCCTGGAAAACACTGAGGTGAGAACATGAGCTTTGGGTTTCAAGAGGCTGCTTGGATCTGGTCCCCTAGCCCGTCCCTGGACCCTGCTAAGCCCCAGTTTCCCGTCTGTAAAATGGAGACAATACTTTTCCTTCCCATAGACTTGTGCTTAGCATGGTACATGGTTTAGAAATACAGTAAGGAAGCTGTTTTTATTTTTGATGCCACTGTCATATGGGCTGTGACTGAGCATCACCACACTAGTGGTGACACTTTCGTCCTTTGCAGAATGCCTTTATATCTGCAGCCCTATCTCGTCCTCAGGTCCTACTCAGATCCAAGTTTTTATTCCTGTTTTCTTGGTGAAGACACTTAGTTCAGAGAGGTTAGAGCCTTTTCTAGGGACAAATGGTACTTCTTTGGGGAGCTTGGAAGGAACCCTGCAGGAGGAACGTGCACGCAGGCAGCTCTCAGATGGAGAGTTGCGGCTTGTCACCAGAAGCAGGGTGAGCAGATGGTGTCAGGGAGGCTGATGGCGGTTCAGGGCTTGTCACAAGTGGCCTCGCTGCGTCACTGAGACATGCCTGCCCAGGCCAGCCAGGACGGGGACAGGCAGAGAAGAAAGGTCAGCCACAGAACCAGGGTTTATGACGGGACCTGGAGGACAAACAAAAAGGAGGAAGACTTGGAAGGGGAAGTCCTCGTTCTGAGAGCAGAGTGCCACTGACACAGTGGAGAAGTGGGTAGGTGGGTTTGGGACAAGGAGGGGAAGACATGTATGTTCTAAGCCTTGTTGGGATTGGGATGCCAGTGGGCCTCCAGGTCGAAATTCCTGGAAAACACTTGGAAATAGGACGCTTGGAGGAAAAGTCCGGACTCGAGTCATCCTCAGCCACGGAGATTACAGAAGCCGTGCAGGTGGATGTGACATTTTGAGAATTGCAGGGGCTAGGGGCTAGGAGATACTGTAGATCCGGGAAAGAGACAGGGCTGTTGGGCAGGTGGGGAAGGGGCCGTCTGCGGTCTGTCCACAGAGAGGGCTCTGAAAGGCGAGAGGGGCACAGGTGTCATGCAGGTGGAGGACATGCGGGCTCTGGGAGCAGACCACTCCCCAGAGACGCTTCTCAGAGGGGAGAGAAGCCTGACTAGGTGATGGCACAGTGGATAGAGCGTCGGACTGGGACGCAGAGGACCCAGGTTCAAAACCCCAGGGTCTCCAGCTTGAGCATGGGCTCATCTGGTCTGAGCAAAAAGCTCACCAGCTTGAGCCCAAGGTCACTGGCTTGAGCAAGGGGTCACTTGGTCTGCTGTAGCCCCCCTTGATCAAGGCACATATGAGAAAGCAATCTATGAACAACTAAGGTGCTTCAATGAAGAATTGATGCTTCTCGTCTCTCTCCCTTTCTGTCTATCCCTATCTGTCCCTCTGTCACAAAAAAATAAGGTAAAAATAAGGGGAGGGAACTGTGGTTATAGAGGAGGGGGCAAGGGCAGCAGAAGCTTTTTAAAGGTCCTGGAAACTTACACTTTTTTGAAACAAAGTGGAGGGAACCAGTCTGGACAGAAAGACAATGAAAAACACTTTACTGAATGCCTGTCGTTTATGAGAGCATACAGGCTCTCAGCAGCTATCACTTGCTTGGCTGACTAGGTGCTTTACATATACTCTCTAATCTTCATAAGGATCCTAGGAAGTAGATATCATTGTACTCACTTAATAGAAAGAAAATGGAAGCTCAGAGGAGTTTAGTAACTTACCTAAGGTCACACAGTTGGTAAGTAATCTGGATTTGAAACCAGACCCACCGCACAATGTGGCCCATGCTCTCTCCACCAGAACAGAGGCTCAGGAACAGCAGATGACAGAGGGCCTCTCGGGTCCCAGGAGAGACAAGGGGAGTGGGCGGGGAGGCTGCAGAGGAGCTTCTGTGCCTGCAGCAAGGAGCTGACAGCTCACAGGTGGAGGCTGCCTGCCCTAAAAGGGGCTCACGTCTTCCACACCTTCACAAAATGGCTTCTTATTAGGCTCTTCAGGGGCAGTCAGAGATCTTTGTTGATGGTGCAGATTTTTTCCATGTTTAAACTGGGGTGGTGAATTCAGTGTTAGCAAGGATGCAGAGTGGTGTCTCTCATGCTCCCCACGCAGTACTGGGGTGGGGGTGGCAGCACTTGCTGTGCAGCAGCCTCTCATGACTGCCCTCCACCCCTGCGTCCTGCAGCCCCGAGGCCCCGCCACCCCCAGAGCCCACCTGGGAAGAGCAGCAGACCAGCGTGTTGCATCTGATGGGGGACAACTTCCGGGAGACCCTGAAGAAGAAGAAGCACACCTTGGTCATGTTCTATGCCCCTTGTAAGTAGCTGGGGTGCTCACTGGGGGAGCCAGACTGAACCAAGGCCACCTGCCCCTCCCTGGACCAGGGACTCCGCAGGTTGACTTTCTGCTCATCTGCTGTGAGCAGGGCTGAGGTCCTTCCGAACTCAGGGCTTGCTCTGGTCAGTGGGCTCTGTCGGGTACTTGACCTCTTCCCGGGAGCCTTCCTCACATCAGTCCAAAGCCTCTGCTTCTGTGTGCGGCAGGGGCCCCGTGTGATTGTTCAGCCTCGTGTTCCCGGGGTCTTGCAGGCTGTCCGCCTCCCACCTGGCCACTTCTTCCCACCCCTCGCTCCCTCTGTGCCTCCACGTACTGGCTTCGCCATCTAACCTTGGGATTCAGCAACTTGGAATTGGCCTTCCCCAGCGGCTTTGAAGCCACTGTTGTTGAAGCTGTGGTAAAAGCAGTTACGTTTGCTCGGAGCTCCTGAGATCCTGCCATTTGTTTTAATCAAAGCTTAAGTTGAAGAAGTGACACCCCTGCTAACACTGGTGTTTGTGACCTCAGGTTTTGTGTATTCCCATTTTAAAGTTAATTGATACTTCACAGGAAAGGCTCTTGAATTTCCCACTCTCCTGTTGCCCTTCTCTCTCTCCCCCAGGTTACAGCTCAGCTTAATGGAGTGGGGATAATAAAGTTGTACTCTGCAGAGAAGCCAGCAGCTCACACTAGTCATAAACCTGCTGGGCTGTAGCGGCCCCTCCTGTCTGCTGCCCTCCGGCCCCCACTTTTCAAGTCAGTAATCTGTAATGTCCCTCCTCAGCTCGCACTGTCTGGAAGGGGTTGCCTCCTGGCCTCACGGTCCCCCAGCCTCAGACCCGGCCCTCAGGCGACTGACACGTCCTGCTGGGGGGCTCTGCTCTCTCAGGTCCTTAAGAGCTTTTCTTGCCGTCCTCTGCCTGGGGAGTATGCCTAGCAGCAAGTTAGGGACAGAGCTGTTTGTTCACACATTCAATTCATAGAGTCAGGGCTTTCTCAGCAGCACTGACAACCTGGCTGTAGAAGTAGGAGTCCTTGACCAGCTGCTGGGTGGAATTTAGAAAGCCCGGACTAATCCCTGACCCTGGGGTAGGGACCCTTGCTGGGCTGCTAAGGACTTTCCTCAAATACCAGGGTGTGCTAGACGGTGTCCTGGACACAGGACAAGGGAAGGAGGCATGGGTCCCTGCCAGGCCACAGGGACCCCGCAGTCTGCCCTGGTGAGAGACAACTTTCAATGTAGGGTGAGTCACTGAGCAACTCAACTTCTGGCAAAGGGCTTGGTGCCTCTGTCCCATCTACCTCCTGCACTCTCCTGTCTCTGAACCCTGCTCCACACTCCTAAGATATATTAATCAGTGGGTTATACAGTACTGAGGAGCAGGGAACTATCCAAAGACATATCTTTAAAAATGTTTTTAATCATAAAAATAATAAATACTTATTTATAATAGATATAGTAGATCATGTATACCATGTATATGCAAAGACTACTACAGAAAGGTTGAACTCCTGATAAAGGTAGACATAAAAGAAGAAGCCACAGCTGACCTCTGCGTCCTTCCCGTATCACCTGCCCCGCCCCTCTGCCGCCCTCCGCCCGCCCCTTCCTCCTGCTGGTGCGTTGTTCTCCCCTGTGCCCAGCCCCACTGGGTGCTGGAAGGTTCCCGTATCACCTGCCCCTGCGCCTCTGCCGCCCTCCGCCCGCCCCTTCCTCCTGCTGGTGCGTTGTTCTCCCCTGTGCCCAGCCCCACGGGGTGCTGCAAGGTCTGGCCGGTGACTGCCCCTCGGAGTCTCTGAAAGTGGAATTTTCTGTCCTATCCTGAGTCCTTGTTTCTCTCTCCTCGCCCTGGGAAACTTCTTTGTTTCCTGCTATACAGAAGTGGCGCCTTTCATTAAAGAGTCCAACTTGAAAAACGATGCCTCTCTGGCCCAACTGGCACCTCTTGGTAGCATCACGATGCCCTTTCTAAAACAGCCTCTCCTCCAGTTATTCACTCGCTGTGCTCTTTCTTCTGGATAATGAAAAAATAGATGCAACAGGAGGCCATTAATCTGAGACCTAAGTACTTTAAATTGATTGTAATAGGAGCTTGCACTAGGCTGACAGTTACCTTTATACCTTCAGTAAGCCAAGAGATTAGAAAGAAAGTTAGTGATACCAGATTTGGGGGGAAGAGGGTAGCTCTTCTGAGGATACTATTATTTCTGAGGATACTATTAGTAAACATCCGTGCCACTCACGAGGAACCTAGGTGACCTAAAACATACTTTGATGAGCCTTGTCAACGAGCACATACGTTGTGCTCTAAAATGTTTTGAAAATTGTAGTTATTTCTTCATAGGATGAAACTTTCATGAATTTGAGCTATTCTCCCGTCTGTTAGGTCACGTTAGTGGTGTGTTCTTGTAACTGTCATTAAGGCAATTTAAAAACATCTGTTAGGATCTGTGTGAGTTAGGCTGTGCTAGACACTTTGTCTCGTTTAGTTCGAATGTAACCCACAGCCCGCCCAGCTCTCCTCTCCGCTCCTGGGCCAGACGATGGAGAGCCCTCTAAGCCCCTCCATCTCCGTCCACGCTGTGCGGGGCCAGCTGCCTGGCCCACCACCCAGGCCGTGTGGGTGGTCCTGCCATCTCAGAAACCCATTCAAATGCTGACTTCAGATTGAAGTTGTAGCTTAGTCTTAATTTGGTTTCACAAAACCCTTTGAAATGCCAATCATTATTATCTTATTTTTGAAAGAGAGAAAGCAGATGAGCAAAGCCATTCTGCGCCTTGGCTTTTCCTAGGTGGAGGGAGGGCTGTTTGGCAGGGAGCTGGCTGGAGCTCTCCCCACAGGGCATCTGGCCTCTCCCACCTGTGTTTTGATGAGAATTAATTGCCGGCCGTCAGGGAAATCCTGCCCTGAATTCAGCTCTGCTCTCTCAGCGGTGTGTTCAGTGTCCGGGGAATGGTTGCGGGAGGAGGCGGGCTTGGGCTTTGCGCCACTGACGCTGAGGGAAGTGCCACAAGAGTGGTTCCGGGCCAGCGCAGCCTGTCGCTGCCCGGCTCTCTCCTCAGTGGATGCTGCCCTGGGTTCCCTGGGACAGGAGGAAGTGGCCCCACACAGGTGCCAGTCCAAGGCGCTGTCCCCACAGCCTGAGGGTGGGACAGAGAGCAAAAGAGACTGGGTGGCATGCACACCACTGTCCCACCCAGGGCTCCGGAGTCACAGGTCCTTGTCCACGCTGATGGGCCTCTCCCTCCCTGTCCACGCTGAGGGGCCTCTCCCTCCCTGTCCACGCTGAGGGGCCTCTCCCTCCCTGTCCACGCTGATGGGCCTCTCCCTCCCTGTCCACGCTGAGGGGCCTCTCCCTCCCTGTCCACGCTGATGGGCCTCTCCCTCCCTGTCCACGCTGATGGGCCTCTCCCTCCCTGTCCACGCTGAGGGGCCTCTCCCTCCCTGTCCACGCTGATGGGCCTCTCCCTCCCTGTCCACGCTGAGGGGCCTCTCCCTCCCTGTCCATGCTGATGGGCCTCTCCCTCCCTGTCCACGCCGATGGGCCTCTCCCTCCCTGTCCACGCTGATGGGCCTCTCCCTCCCTGTCCATGCTGATGGGCCTCTCCCTCCCTGTCCACGCTGATGGGCCTCTCCCTCCCTGTCCATGCTGATGGGCCTCTCCCTCCCTGTCCTCTCCCTCCCTGTCCACGCTGATGGGCCTCTCCCTCCCTGTCCACGCCGATGGGCCTCTCCCTCCCTGTCCACGCCGATGGGCCTCTCCCTCCCTGTCCTCTCCCTCCCTGTCCACGCTGATGGGCCTCTCCCTCCCTGTCCTCTCCCTCCCTGTCCACGCTGATGGGCCTCTCCCTCCCTGTCCACGCCGATGGGCCTCTCCCTCCCTGTCCACGCTGATGGGCCTCTCCCTCCCTGTCCACGCTGATGGGCCTCTCCCTCCCTGTCCATGCTGATGGGCCTCTCCCTCCCTGTCCTCTCCCTCCCTGTCCACGCCGATGGGCCTCTCCCTCCCTGTCCATGCTGATGGGCCTCTCCCTCCCTGTCCTCTCCCTCCCTGTCCATGCTGATGGGCCTCTCCCTCCCTGTCCTCTCCCTCCCTGTCCACGCCGATGGGCCTCTCCCTCCCTGTCCACGCTGAGGGGCCTCTCCCTCCCTGTCCACGCCGATGGGCCTCTCCCTCCCTGTCCACGCTGATGGGCCTCTCCCTCCCTGTCCATGCTGATGGGCCTCTCCCTCCCTGTCCATGCTGATGGGCCTCTCCCTCCCTGTCCACGCCGATGGGCCTCTCCCTCCCTGTCCATGCTGAGGGGCCTCTCCCTCCCTCGGCAGCCTAGTCCCTGGGAACGTCAGCTCGTCCTCCTCTCACTGGACCTGGGCTTTCTCGTTCCTGGGTCCGAGGTTCAGGTGGGTGGTAGAACAGAGGGTGGAAGCACAGTGGAGGACCGGGGCCTGGCTCGGCGGCTCGGTCTGGGCTGAGGGTCGTGGTTGCTGGCGATATGGAAGTTAGTCCTGAAGCATGAGTAGCGGGGGCTCAGGCAGCATGGTTGCTCCTGCTCCCCCCATCTTTCCCAGTCCTGCTTCCTCCGTCATGAAGTGGAGAGGTCTGCCATTGCCACTGAGCAAGAGAAGAGGGTTTTGTAACAGGCTTAGAGAATCCTGAGCACACATCCACCTTTTCTGAGCCCGAAACTTCCTCTACACCGGGCCCCCCCAGCCCTGAGGGTAGCTCTCTGGGGAAGGTAACTGTCAGCCGTAGTCTGCGTGTGGGGTGGAGCCACTCCACTCCTGGGCCTCCGCTTGTGCAGGACGACACAGCCCTCACGCCGACAGCAGACACGTGGGACGCTGGTTTGAGGAGTGGGGTTGATGCGTGGGCCCTGCCGGTGGGGCGTGCAGTTGGCAGGAGTCGGGTGGACCCCACAGGCTGTTGGGTGGAGAGAAGCTCCTGGAAAAGCCTCTCTGGAGGCCCCAGGAGGGGCTCCTGGCCCTGCAGCCGTTCCTCGAGCACAGCGTCCTCTCCTCTCACGCAGGGTGCCCGCACTGTAAGAAGGTCATTCCCCACTTCACTGCCACTGCCGACGTCTTCAAAGATGACCGAAAGGTAAGACTACCCTCTTCATCTCTTGCCCTGCCCCCAGCTAAGCCCGGTCACCAGTTCCCGCACCTTCCTCCTTTCTGCTGGGAACGGCTCGAGAGAAGTCGCAGGGGATCAAAACTGATCGAAAAGGATATTTGTTTGAGGCTTGTTTGAGCTGCGGGAGGTCATGTCTTAAGGACAACCTCCCTGAGCAAAGGTGTGAGAAAGGCTATATAGGGGGAGCACAGGTTATATAGGGGGATGGTGGGCACAAGTTATATAGGGGGATGGTGGGCACAGGTTATATAGGGGGATGGTGGGCACAGGTTATATAGGGGGATGGGTGTAGTTATATAGGGGGATGGGTGCAGTTATATAGGGGGATGGTGGGCACAGGTTATATAGGGGGATGGGTGTAGTTATATAGGGGGATGGGTGCAGTTATATAGGGGGATGGTGGGCACAGGTTATATAGGGGGATGGTGGGCACAGGTTATATAGGGGGATGGTGGGCACAAGTTATATAGGGGGATGGTGGGCACAGGTTATATAGGGGGATGGTGGGTGCAGTTATATAGGGGAGTGGTGGGTGCAGGTTCTATAGGGGATGGTGGGCACAGGTTCTATAGGGGAATGGTGGGTGCAGTTATATAGGGGAGTGGTGGGTGCAGGTTCTATAGGGGAATGGTGGGTGCAAGTTCTACAGGGGAATGGTGGGTGCAGGTTCTATAGGGGAATGTGGGTGCTGTTATATAGGGGAATGGTGGGCACAGGTTGCTGGCATCTGGTTAGACTTCTCCATCGGCCTGGTGGACATTCTCACAGTGATTCCTTTGTCCCTTGGGGATGGAAGGTTCCTTCCCACCTGCAGTTAGAATTTACAGAAACTATCACGATTCATGTCTAGTTAGTTATTTTTACAATCTGACTGAAACTGTGATTTTGTTAGGGTCAGTTATTTTCATAATCTTAAGTGAAACTGGCAGCTGCTGGGGACAGCTCTTAGCTTAGGCCTCAGTCCTCTTCCGAAATCGGGTCTGCCGAGACAGGGGATTCCTGGGGACAAGGACTTTCTATTTTCACAAGGCAGGATAGAGTAGGCTGCATTTATGCTGCACAATCACCCAAAGGGACACACTGATTCTTTGCAGCCCTTCTCTGGAGGAGGGAGGTGGTAGAGGAGTCATCTGTTTATTTTTTTTAGAGCTTGAACCTTTTTACAGTAGAATTTGTCGTCATGCGTTACTTATATAATCAAAAGTACAAATAAAAAAATCCAACAAAAGTTGACTGCAAGCAGCCAAGGTAGAGGAGCAAGCTGTGTCTATGGAGCCTGGTAAGTGAAAGGCTCCGGCAGCGGCGCCTGATGAAGCATAAAATGAATAAGCTGGACCTGCAGATTGGATTAGCAAGCAGAGAGTGGGGCCCCGGGCACGCGCCCCGGCAACTCCAGCAGCTGGGGCGGTGCAAGCTGCCACTTGGTGAGGGCAGAGTGTGGCTCCAGCCAAGGGGCTGTGTGGCCAGGAGACCCCGGGACTCTCGGACTGGGGCAGCTTAGCTGCTGTTAACCTGTGTCAGCTGGGAGAAGTCACATCAACTCCCTAGGCCGTGAGTTCCCTACACTGTAAAGCTGGGGTGCTGGTTTAGGTGAACATGAAGACCATGTCCAGCCTGACTCAATGCCATAGGAACCTGTCCCCTGGCAGACACCAGAAATGCACACACACACCCAACCCAAAATCATATGCATCTCATTTTCCTGGGAGGACTCCTCAGGCGATGCAGGGGCTGGCTGGACCATGCCAGGGTCACCTTGAGTAAGTCCCACAGCAATGGCAGTAATGAGATGGGGTGGAGAGAGCCCACAGGGACAGCAAGTGAGAGGAAGTCAGGCTAGGGCACTGGCACATGTGTGGAGAGTGGGGACAGTGGGGACTCAGACCCTAGAACCCTGTCCTGGACCCAAAGAGTCCCCTCATCAACTACAAACTATAGCTATCCTCTTGAAGGTACCCCTCAACCTCCCCCAGGAGGGATATAAGGACCAGAACCATTTTTCTCCTCCTCTTGCCACTTGGCCTGCATTGAGAGGGATGCGGCAGGAAGGAGCTTCCCCACTGCCGTCTCCCTCACCACCCAGCCTGTGCATTTGTCGGGGGGGCTGCAGGGAGGTCCAGCGCAGCCCGGGCTGCCAGTCCCTGGAGGACTGCCTCACACTCTGGGTGCTGGGTGGCATGGGGAGGCATGCCACCCAACACCCATGCTTTGGACAGATGGAAGAGTGGCAGAGGTGTGGCGTCTGCCTGCACCCCTGGCTGCATAGATCTTCATGACTCCAGGGCCTGTGAAGGCATCACATCAATCCTAGCAAGGCCAGGCTGGCTGTGCCCACAGCAGGCAGCCACAGGCTCAGCTTTCCTTCCCGCGTTTCCTCAACTGATGCACGGAAGCTCCATGGTGACCGCCCTTCCCTTAGCTGAGACATTGGTACGTCTTTGCTTGGGCCAGTAATGTTGCTGGCCTTTTCCTGGGGTCATTCTCTCTGTCTCTCCTTCCAACTTCCTTTATTCTAAGCCAAGGATAACCCTCGTTTTCAGAGGCATCCCAATTTCTCTGTCCCCAGCAGCTGGGGTGGTTCCTGGAGGTGGCTCTCAGTAACCCCAGGGAAACGTCTATCTCTCTGGCCTGGAGGACTAACATCACCGGTGCCACATTGCTGGACACCGCCCTACAGCTTTCAAAGCAGACTCTAGGGGTGGTTCCAGGAATTGTTATTTGTACAAGCTGGCTCTAGTGCTGGCCATAGGCTGGTGTTGGCAACCACTGGCCTGTCCGGCTCTCTCCTTCCGCTTGCGAGGGATCAAAGCCTAGAGAGGAGCTGCGAATGCCCAGTGGTTTACTGCAGCCAGAATGAGTCTCCTGACATCTCATCTCTTAGCCAGAGCTGTGTTTTTTTCCCACCCAGAAACCGGTCCTTATTCCTCCCCCAAATAATAGGCAGTTGTTTGCTCACTTTCATTTTCATAGCCAAAGTCAATGTTAGCTCCTGCCGAGATTTATTTTACTGAATCAATAAAGCTGTGCGAGGCAGCTCATGTTTTAGCTGGGAGCCTCCGCTCCCTCCCAGGAGCTTACTGGGAGACTCAGCGGTTGACGTGCTGAGTGGAGAAAGGGCCGCACACTGTTAGTGCAGGGATGGGTGGCACTGGGGAAGGGGCCGTGGAGGACAAGGATCCAAGGTGGAAGGTTGGTGGACAGGGGTCAGGGGACCACTGGGCTGCAAGGTGGGGCTCATCTCACTGCACATCGGCATGTGCCCAGCCTGAGGGTGGAGGAAGGCCTGCAGTGCAGCTCAGGGCCGGGTATGAAGGTCATCCCATCCCTTCCTCGGAGGTTGGCCCAGAGCTGCTGTAACTCTGGCTGTGTTGTATATAGCCCTCCCCCCCCCCCCCCACACACACACCCATGCTTACAAAGCGGCCTGCCTGTCAGGAGGGAAACTCCCTGAGGACAGGGACCTCATTTGTCCAAGTTCCCCACAGTCTTTACTCCTGAGACCTCTAAATGTTGATTGAATGAAGGAGCAGTCACCTGTTTAATATTCTTTGTAAGTCCCTCTCCCATTAATACTTTGAAAGCATTATGTCATGTTATCCTCACAGTAGCTTAATCAGCTAGGTATTATTACTTTCCCTTTCAAAGATTGAGTCTTAGGTTCAATGACTAGCCCAAAGTTACTGGGCTGGAAAGGGGAGCGTCAGAATCGAATAAAGAGGCACTGTCTGAGTTCTCCCAGAAGTCAGTGGGGGTCTGTGACTTGACCACAGGGGTTTATTTGGGAGGTGGTCTCAGGAAGCTGCCAAGGGAGGAGATAGAGGAAGGGAAAGCAGACAGGGAAGGGACCAGAGCAGGGGCATTAATGAGGACCTTGTGGGCACCTAGGCTGTCCCTGGAGACCTTGACTAGGGGAAACGTCCTGAAGCCCTGCCCACTGCTAGCCTTACTTCTAGCTCTCTGCAACCAAGAGTTGCTGGTGCTGGTGGCAGGTGCTGGGCCGAGGGGACATAACAGGCACTGACAGCCACCTACCTAGACGGGACAGGTCTAGAAGTCAGAGGTGAGTTCAGTGCAAATCTTGAGTGGGCGTGAAGGGGTCAGGCACTCGGACAGTTGAAACTGGGAGAGACGAGAAACATTTATTTGCTGCCTTCTTTCCGAAGAGCCCGTGCCACTTCCTCCAGGGAGGGCCACGCCTGTCTCTTCTCTCGCGGAAACAGCATGGAGGAGCCTTCACACCTAGAAGGAGCCCTTTGTGTGCAGCTGGTGGGTGGTTTCAGTGATTCAGAATAAGTGCACATTTTTAATTTAGTAGATTTATAAAATCATACACTACATTTCCCACAGCTCCAGGGCATGTATACAAATTAAATTTATAACTTAAAGCGGGTGCAGGGAGAGCAGCAGCCTGGAGCAGCGGTCATCAAACACGGTCCCAGCATAACCCAGGAACACGGGCTCCTGGCCGAGGGCTGCATGCAGACAGCTGCCCGGTGTGCAGGTCTCCCCGGGCCGGGCCCTTCCCCACCTGCCTGGAGCAGCGCTCATCAAACACGGTCCCAGCGTAGCCCAGGAACACTGGCTCCTGGCCGAGGGCTGCATGCAGACAGCTGCCCGGTGTGCAGGTCTCCCCGGGCCGGGCCCTTTCCCACCTGCCTGGAGAAACGGAACCCGAAGGATGGCCAGAGCAGTTTCTAAATATTTCAGAGTACTTTAGAGAGTTAGCTGGGCCTCTCTGAGGCTGCAGGGTCTGGTGGGTCAGGTCCCTGTGGTGCCAGGGAAGGGCAGGTTGACCCTGCCTGAGAAGACACCGCCCTCGGCTCCAACCCGGTGTTGCATGTGGGAACACAGGACAAGTGCCATCAAATCTTGCTTTAAAGAGAAGCTGGCAAGCCAAACTTTCATATAAAAATCTTCTGGCTCTTTTTCTAGGTTGGCAGCTAATTCAGATGATTTTTCTTTAATTCTGTGTGAGCCAAATAGAACAGGACTGAGAGCCAGCTGTGGACTGTGTGCAGCAAGTTTACACACTGTTCCACAAAGTCGTACTGTAGAGAGAGCGTTACAGCTGACGGGGGGAACGGCAGCGGGAGGGCAGGTGTGGTGACCAGAGTGCAGGCCGTACCTCACTCTTTCCTCTGACCATAGTCCTGCTGTGCACAGAGTGCCCTGTTCACCTGGACACAAGGTCAGTGACCAGTAAACTGTTGGTGACCTGCAGGGTTCTCTGCCTGGAAAGGGTCCTCCTCCATTCCAATGTAAGTAAGCAGCAGCCAAAGAACTCTATGAGTCATAGCTAGTCAGTAGTTCAGCCTAAGTTCCTTAGTGGGCTTGGCTCTCAGACACCCCCGTGCTCATTCTTCTCTCGGATCCCGGCATGGACTGGTCTTCTGGTTGGGTGCTCATCACGCAGCTGGCTGTCCATTCATCACCCAGGGCTCGGATCAGACGTGATCTCCTCAGAAAGGCCTCCTTGGCCATCCTGGTGAGAGCAGCCCTCTGGCTGTTGTCTATTGCACCACCCTATTTTAATTTTTGAGAGCAATCAATGGGCTGTAAGATGTCACTTATTACGTGTCTCTGAGCAGTAAGAATGGCAGTCACTCGGTGACTGAACTTCGTCAGGGTCACTTTGTACCCCTAGCATCTAGAACACATAGCAGGACTTTGATAAATGCTGCCCCTCCTCAGAATCAGTCCCCCTCCTCTGTGATGTTTTTCTATTGCATGTTGCCATTACTGGACGGACCCTCTCCCCTCCTTCCCTGCTTTGTGATCCTGAATAGGGAGAAGGTACTGTGCATCCGATTTATACCCTTTTACATATTTTGACAGAACAATAAATAATAAGGAAGCGCTACCCAGCATGTGGAACTTGTAAGATGGGCAAGAAGAGGCCAATGGCCAATTTAGGAACCTCTTTCTGACCAAAAACTGTTTGCTTTGGTCATGCTGAACTCTTTTTCCAGTTTCTGGAATGTGCCTCTCTGGCTGGAATTTTCTTTGCTTCCTGCTTCAAGCTTGGCTCAGATGCAAACTGTGCAGCGTGGCTTTGCTTCACTCCCCTGGGCGCTCTCAGCACCCAGGACTGCCTCCTGTCATGCCTTGGACTTGTCTCCTTATCTGGCTCCCTTTATCTGAACAGTCACCGAGCTCCTAGTGGGACAGAGCTTGTGTGTGGGGCCAGTGGAAGTGAGTATAACAACAGCTGACATTTACTGACCACTAACCGTGTGCCAGGACCCTGTGTCCGTGGGAACTGAGAAACCAGGAGGCTAAGTAGCTTTCCTTAAGTCTTTAAATGCAGCCAAGTCAAGGTTTGCACTTAAGAAACTTGACTTCAAAGCTCTTGTTCTTGTGTGTGTGTGTGTGTGTGTGTGTGTGTGTGTGTGTGTGTGTGTGTGTGTGTTTTTCTGAAGCTGGAAACGGGGAGAGACAGTCAGACAGACTCCCGCATGCGCCCGACCGGGATCCACCCGGCACGCCCACCAGGGGGCGACGCTCTGCCCACCAGGGGGCGATGCTCTGCCCCTCTGGGGCATCGCTCTGTTGCGACCAGAGCCACTCCAGCACCTGGGGCAGAGGCCAAGGAGCCATCCCCCGCACCCGGGCCATCTTTGCTCCAATGGAGCCTCGCTGCGGGAGGGGAAGAGAGAGACAGAGAGGAAGGAGAGGGGGAGGGGTGGAGAAGCAGATGGGCGCTTCTCCTATGTGCCCTGCCCGGGAATCGAACCCGGGACTTCTGCACGCCAGGCCGACGCTCTACCACTGAGCCAACCGGCCAGGGCCAAAGCTCTTGTTCTTAACCTTGGAATGACACTGCCTCCCAAGCAGATGCTTAAGGAGTATTTAGTTGGTAAATGAGTGAATCACATAGGGCCTCCTAGAAAGTATCACAGAACCTGTGGTGTTTACAAATGCTTCCAAGTCATCATTTCCTTTATGGTCATTATACAGTCATCCATCAGTATCCTTGGGGGATTGGTTCCAGGACCCCCTCCCCTCCCCTGGATACCAAAATCTCAAGGATACTCAAACCCTTATATAAAATGTGGTAGTATTTGCATATGACCTATAGTGGCATGTAGGCTATAGCAGGGTGTGCCTACACATCGCTTCATTCCAGTGGGTTCAGTGTAGTTCTTGGCATGTGGCAAATTCAAGTTTCGCTATTTGGAACTTTCTGGGATTTTTTTTTTTTTTTGAACATTTTTGATTTGCAGTTGGCTGACGCCATAGATGAGAAACTTGTGGGTACAAGGCGGGCTGCTGTACTCGGTTTTAAAAGGTAGTGTGAGGGCACACCAAACTAAGTCCGCAGATCTTACCCATCTGCCTTAGAAATAGAAAACAGGCAGCATCAGCCCCCCTGCTTTGGCTCAGCCCCTCCCTGCTGTTGGGGGAAGGTCCCAGGAAGCACACGGCCTGGGCCAGAGTGCAGGCTGCGCGGTGTCCGTCTGGCCTCAGCTCTCGGACTGGAGGCCCCTGTGCCGACCTCCCTGTCCTCACCTGTAGATCTCCTGTGCTGCTGTTGACTGTGTCAAAGATAAGAACCAGGACCTGTGTCAGCAGGAGGCCATCAAGGGCTACCCCACTTTCCACTACTACCACTACGGGAAGTTTGTAGAAAAATACGACAGTGATCGGACGGTGAGTTGCGGAGAGAAATCTGCCAGGAGCTCTGCTCTTTCTGCTGTTGGGCAGGGCAAGGGCCACTGAGGGGCAGCAACAGGAGGCCTCCGGAAGTCACAGGACTCAATGGCCCGGCCCTTCGGGGCTGAGAAGGCAGGGGTCTGGTGGGCCTGGCTGGGAGAGGTTCTCAAGGTGTTGTCACAGAAGTCCTGTCCCCAGAGCCAGGTGGCTTCCGGGGGTGGGGGGGCGGGATGGGAGTGTTTCCTTGACCACTCCAGGCTTCTCTGCAGGAAAGCAGACCCTCCCAGCTCCCCTCCCAGCATTGCTGCCCAGAAGAGTGAGTGCAGGGAGGGTCCGGGAAGGGTGGGGGGGAGAGAATGCATGTCCCTACCAGGTGTTAAAATTCCTTTTTCTCTTTTTCTCTCCCCTTCCCTGCAGGAATTGGGATTTACCAATTTTATTCGAACCCTCCGGGAGGGAGATCACGAAAGACTAGGGAAGAAGAAAGAGGAGTTGTAATTTCTGCCTCAGAGAGAGCTTTTCCATTACACTGTGAATGATATCTGTTTTATTGTTCCTTCTGAATTTCCACGTGTCCGAAGACAAAGTTTTTTAGAGCTGCTTATGGCCATTTTGTACAATTTTGAAATAAAATTAAATCGATTGTTTGGTTGTGTGGGTTATTTCCACAGAGCTCATGCTAACAAAGAGGGGACACTCGTGTTCTCCTTCATTCTGCGTCTTCTTTTGAGAGGTGGGGAGCCACAACCCAGGGTCATCCGCATGGAAGACACTCATGAGGGTAGATAGGGGACATCGGGTGCGGCCCTTTCAGTTATTGAAGAGCAGAACAAGGAAATCGGACCACAAAATATCCTGTCGGAAAACGACTAGTACTGAAAGGAAATGCATTAAGGTGATCAGGAAAATGGGACGCTGAAGTCAACAGTAACCAAGCATTAGCTTTTTATGAGTCATTGTGGTTTCAGTCTTGGTGTGTTTTCCTGGAACTCATTTACATATTTCTCTTTCTCCAGCTATCACTGTCTTCTCTCCCCCTTTCCAGGTCCTCCCTGCTCTCCCTTTGAAGAACTCTCCGTTTCAGGGAGGAGTACAGTGTCAAGCCCGGGCTCCAAGGGGCATGGGGAGTGGAGTGGAGGGGACTCGGAGGCTGCTTCCTCACACTGACCGGAAGGGGTGGAGTCAGGGACATGGTGTATTCTCAGTGTGCAGATGTGGGATCTGTTAACCAGCCCACCCCCGACCACAATAACCTCCAAACCGCACACCATATTCTCACGGACAGGGCCACGCCACGCTCCCCCCTCTGCTCCAGAGCCTCACCCTGCCTCCTGCCTCTGTTACATCTTCCTAGCCATTTTCCTGTTAGTCCTGCTTTCTGCATCCCTGTGTGACTAACACCCAGCCCTGTGTGGAGCAGGGCCGCCAGAGGCAGAGCACCCCATGCTGTGTCCACTCAGTATTTCTCCACCGGGAGTAGAACTGCCTCCCATTGGCTGCCTTGACTTTAGTTGTAAGCAGTGTTCCTGGTACTTGGCAGCAATTTGGTGGCCTTGTTGGGGATCTGACCTGTGGGAATGTTCAGCCATTTCCTGGACTGACCCCCCCCCCCCCATAGCCTCCATCCTTCCTGCTGTTAGGCCTGTGGAGAGGAGGACCAGAGCCACGGAGTACCTCATGGTGTGTTGTCAAGGTGCCACTGCACTAGGCTGTCAAGTGAAAGCTCGTGTTTTGTGCAATGTCCCAACTTCCCAATCCCCTGCCCCACCACATCGGTCAGCCTTTCTTTTTTCCCCTAACACCCTCTTCCTTAGCATTGCCCCCGCCCCCCCAAAAAAATTACACAGGGAAATAAAGGCATCCCCGAAATAAATAAGTTAGCGACCCAGTTTAGCAGGGAGGGCCTGGGTTTTAACTCTAGGTAGGGCTGCTTCCTGTGTGGCCAGGACTCAGAGTCTTCCTGCATTCCCAGAAGCTGGCTGTGAGTCTGGCTAAGGAGTTCACCAGAGGTGTCACCGCAGTGAGATTACAGGCCAACCTCAGAGGTCCACAGCACCAGCAGTGCCCAGCCAAGACCAGAGAAGTAAGGATGGAGGCTGAGCCCCAGCCTTCAGCAGCAGTGACAGAACGTCCCTCTGCTGCCCCCACGCCAGCAATGTTGACCAGCAAGGGGAGCAATGTGGACTAAGGTTCCCTTCTCCGCTGCTACTGGGATAAAGTGATCCTTCGTTCACACCTCGTGTGGAAAGGAGGAGAGCTCTGAAAGACTGGACATTTACCTAGGGAATCATCCTAGTAAGTTACCTAAAGACAACTTTTAGTTTATTGGGTCAGACTGAGATCACCACTTCTACTAAATCAATCAATAGGAGAAATGCATTTTTTCTCTGCATAAACAGATATAGTAAAAATATACAACTCCCACATGTCTGATAAAGTGTGGTGCTCAGTCTTGAACATGAGTCCAAGTGAGACCTGGTCAGCACAGAGTGGAAAGGACCCAGTTATAAAATCCCTCGAGATTTTATAAACTATATCTCTTTTAATCTAGTACAGGATTACAGGCTCATCAACAAAAAGCATCAAAACATTTTCATACTACTCATGGAAAAGACCAACCCTTTTATCATTTTATATATATATATTTTTCTTTTTCTGAGTAAGAGGAAGGGAGATAGACTCCCACAGGCACCCCAACCAGAATCCACCCAGTAACCCCCGTCTGGGGCCGATGCTGTACCCATCTGGGGCCATGCTTGCAACCAAGCTATTTTTAGTACCTGAGGCAGAGGCTCCACGGAGCTATCCTCAGTGCTCAGCTGATGCACTCAAATCAACTGAACCACATCTGTGGGAAGAGAAGAGAGAGAAGTGGAAGGGGTGGAGAAGCAGGTGGTCACTTCTCCCATGTGCCCTGACCAGAAATTGAACCTGGTACATGCACATGCTAGGACTAATGCTATACCACTGAGCTAACCAACCAGGGCCTATAATTTTCATTGAATATTTTTCTTCACTGATGTTCAAGGTAATACATGTGTTATAAGACACTTTGAAAAATGCAGAAAAGGAGCTTCCAGGTTGAGGAATCAGAATATTTTTCTGGACTACTGGGCTGGAGCCCCAATCTCCCAAGATAACAGAAGCTTTCTGCAAGACCTTGCCCTATGAATCTCTTCTGGCTGTTGGTTCAATGTTGGCAGCATAAGAGATACTCCTGATTTTACCCCTTGAAATTTCAAGAAATTAAATAACTATAACACAGTGAAGAAACCCCAGCTGGGCTCACAAGAATGAATAAAAGGTCTGCAAACCCAACCAACTAAAGAGATGCCTCACATCTGGCCCCCTGATCTGTTGAGATGTGAGGAGAAATGCCAGAGGCCTGAGATCACCATTGCTAAAGCCGTAAGAGCCTCACAACACACCCCACCCACCAAAACAACTGCAACTCCACCTACATCTTTGTGACAACAACATTTTAGTGGAAGTCCACACAGCAATTCACAGAGCTAAAATTTGTAATATAGTGACACCTACTGGAAGAAAACACCTCTCAAAACTGAACGTATTTTTCCTTTTTTTCTCTTTTGAATTTTATTTTATTTAACTTTTATATTTTTATTATTTTTCTAGTTGTTTGTTCTTGATTTCTTTTGGTCTTTGCTCTTTGTTTCTTATGGTTTTTCTTTTTTTACTTGTCATTATTTAACGTTTTATATTATTCATTGTATTTTTTCAATTTTATATTGTATTTCATTTTTTAGTTATTTTTTGTTAGAGTTCTTAACAATACCATTCTCAAGTGCCATCAAGAAAGAAGAAATAGAATACATGGCTACACAAAACAGACAAGTAGTTCAGAAGGAAAATGAAAAATCTCCATGAAGCAATCTCAATCACATGGAAACCTTGGAATTAAATGATAGAGAATTCAAAATTGAAGTTCTGAAAATACTCAAAGAGATGCAAGAAAACACTAATAGAAAATTTAATGAGCTCAAAAAACAAATTATGAACAAAATGAGTACTTCACTAAGGAGATCGAAACTTTAAAAAAATAACTAAACAGAGATGAAGAACTCAATAAATGAATTAAAAAATGAGGTAGCAAGTTTAGCTAATAGAACAAGCCAGATAGAGAGAACCAGTGACATCAAAGACAGGCAACTAGAGATGCTGCAGAGAGAAGGGTAGAGAGACTCACAAGTATTTTAAAAAAATTATAGAGCTCTACAAGGATTTTCTGACTCCATCAGAAAGAGCAATGTGAGAATAATGGATATATCAGGAGAAGAAGAGAGTGAGAAGGGAATGGAGAGCCTATTCAAACAAATAACACTGGGGAACAATTTTTTTTTTCATTTTCTGTTGCATGAGGTTTTAGAACTTTTTCTATATATGTCTGCATCGCTGATTCCAAATCTGAAATCTGTTTTTTGGTGCATGCTCTAGTTTTTATGCTATTTTAATTTCTTTTTGTTACAGTTAATGGTATGCATTGGTTTTAAATTGGAGTTAAAGGGCAACGACTCTTGGATTGAACATAACCACAAGGCAATTAATGTTTTACAAACATCACTTTTACATAATTGTAGTTGTTTTTAAATGTAAAAAATTATTATCTGATAAAAACACCCTCTTATTTTGTTTTAAGATTGAATCATGGCTTCTTCGAGTAGGTGTAAATGTAAGAATAGTCCTGACACCTTCTGTTATATATGTGGCTGTTACACACTTCAACATCAAAGGCGCAATATTTTATCATTTGTGACATGTGCATATATTGCCTATTTTCAAGTTCCCCTTGGCGATCAAGACAAGAATTGGGCTTCTCATATTGTGTGTCATAATTGTGAGGAAATGCTTCATGACTGGACAAAAGGAAAATGCAAAGGAATGCCTTTTGGTATTCCCATGGTTTGGTGTGAACCTAAGGACCACAGCAATGACTGTTATTTCTGTCTGATCCATACAAAGGACATTGGCAAGAAAAAAAGGCATATGATTGCATATCCTAATATTCCTTCAGCAATATGACCTATCCCACACTCTGAGACACTCCTGGTTCCAGTTTTCAATGGTTTTATTTCTTCTAAGGACAAAGAAAGTGAACATGATGGTCAAGTATATTTTGATAAGATGCATGAGGAAATGGTTGTAGAATCTGAAGAGTCTTCTTCTGATGCCCAGCAGTCATTAACCCCTCAGCAGTTTAGCCAACCCGAATTGAATGACTTAGTAAGAGATTTGGACCTATCAAAAAAAAGCAGCTGAGTTATTAGCCTCCAGGTTTCAAGAAAAGAATGTACTTCACCAGTCAGCTAAAGTATCCCATTTCAGGAAACGTGAACAAATTTTTGTGGACTTTTTTTCCAAAGACAAACACTTTGTTTACTGTCATGACATCAGTAGTCTTCTCAGCCAGCTAGATGTTACCATTTACAGTCCAACAGAATGGGGGCTATTTCTTGACAGTTATAAACAGAGTCTGAAATGTGTTCTCCTACACAACGGTAATGTTTATGCAGTGGTTCCAACTGGTTATTCAACTCATCTGTGAGAAGATTATAATGACATAAAAATCGTCCTCAACTTTCTGAAGTATGAGAAGCATAACTGGATCATTTGTGTGAATCTTAAAATGGTAAATTTCCTGCTAGGACAACAGAGAGGTTTCATGAAGTATTCTTGCTTTCTGTGTCTGTGGGACAGCCAAGCTCGGGAGAAACACTGGACACAAAAGGAGTGGCTGAAATGTGAAGTTCTGGAAGTAGGGATGCAAAATATTGTGAATGAACCTGTAGTTAATCGAAACAGGATCATTTTCCCCCCCACTTCACATCAAACTTGGCTTAATGAAGCAGTTTGTTCAGGCTTTAAATAGAGAAAGTGAATGCTTTCAATATATTATTTCTGCTTTTCCTGCCTTGTCTTTCAAGAAGATAAAAGCAAGTGTATTCGATGGACCTTAAATTCAAACTCTCATTCATGATGAAGAATTTGCCGGGAAGATGAAAAAGAAAGTGAAAGCAGCATGGAGTCTTTTGTGGCAGTTACAAAGAACTTCCTTGGCAACAAAAAAGCAGAAAACTATGAACTTCTGGTTCAAAGGATGCTGTTGGCTTTCCACAACATTGGATGTAACATGAGCATTATGATTCACTTCCTGAACAGTCACCTTGATAAGTTTCCCAAAAATCTTGGAGCTGTTAGTGATGAGCAGACTACTGCTAGAGCATCAAATGAGATTGTCCTCAACAAGTACACAAACGCAAGAGCTACAAAAGCAAATTTTTGCCTGAATAGAATTTAAATAAGTTTTGTGCAAATTTTATGATTAAAATAAGTGTTTTAATATGTTCTATTTTGAAATTGTAGACAAATTTTAATGCAATCATATCTTTTAGTGTACTAGTGTATTTACTGCATTATATAATATATATTATTAGATTTTCACAAAGATAATACCCAAGAAGACATTCTACTTCATTATGTTAAACTAAATGTTGAAAATTTTACAATAACATGAAAACCTAAAATCTTGAATTGCAAAAAAACTGTAGCTTACAGAGAAAAACTAATGTCAGATTTGAGATCAGCATACTCGAATTAGGTAAGAACAAGTGTTTTTGTGGATGCAATAAAAATTTTGGTCCCCAGTGTAATAGATGAGAACTTCCCAAGCCAATGGAAAGAGTTAGATCCTTGAATCCAAGAAGCAAACAGAACACCAAGTCAACCCAAATAGTCTTCTCCAAGGCACATCTTAATAAAATTGTCAAAAATCAATGATGAAAGAATCCTCAAGGCAGTTAGGGAAAGGAAGAACATAACATATAAAGGCAAATCCATTAGGTTATCATCAGACTTCTCAAGAGAAACTCTATATGCCAGAAGATAGTGGACCTAAACATCAAAGTACTGAAAGATAAGAATTACAAGCCAAGAATACTATATCCATCGAAGTTATCCTTCAAATATGTAGGAGAAATAAAAAACTTTTACAGACATACAGAAGCTAAGGAAATTTATCACCAGAAAAACCCCACTGCAGGAAATACTCAAGGGGTTTATTTGACCAGACACAAGACACAAAACAAATCAAAACTACAAGTAAAAGCTCCAACAAGGTCACAATAAAAACAAGGATAATCTGTGACAACAATAACATAAAAGGGAAGACGATAAAAATCTTCAGTAGCAAAGGAGGATAGAGTGCAGAAGCACTCATAAAACAAAGGACTCTTGTACATATGACAGTTTTCTCTTAATAACCTAATGATAGTTATCTACAAAAAAGCAACTACTGAAACATACAGCTTAAAAAAAGAAAAAACAGGGAAATAAGTATGGAATACCACCACATAGAAACAACTGGCAGAAACACAAAAGAGAACTAAATGAGACACATAACTACCAGAAAACAAAACATAAAATGGCTATAGGAAATCCTCAAGCATCAGTAATTACCCTAAATGTAAATGAATGGAACTCACCAATAGAGGCACAGAGTAGCAGATTGGATCAAAAAGCAAAACCCAGCAGTGTGCTGTGTAGAGGCCCTGAATAGGAAAATAAAACAAGGACAAAGTTTAGTGCCTGAGGCAAAGTCCACAGTGACTTTACTGACAAACTACTGAACACAGTACTGTGCTGAATGCAACACAATAAGGATAGAATTAGCAATTCTGATTCATTAATAAGTGGGGATATTTGAGCTACTTCATTTGCTCTTTAATCCGCTCTAAAGAAGTTCTCCTTCCTGACCTCCTCATTTTCTTCTCCTCATTCTCTTCTCTGCTTTTCGACATCCTCATTCTTGTCCCTGCTTCTCTTTTGTGTATATCAATAAATACCTGTAAGGACTAGGGTCAAGGTCATCTCATGAATCCTGTATAGGGGATTGTGAGGTGGTCTCCCCTAGATCCCTCAGTGCATGCCATGTGGTCTTTGAGAAATAATTGTCTCTGTGACAATGCTGCCTTCAAGAGACACATCTAAACTGCAAGGACAAAAGTAGACTCAGAGTGAAAGATTGAAAAACTATTCTTCAAGCAATATTTTTCTTTCACCCAAAGAAAAGCAGGTGTAGCCATCCTCACATCTGACAATGCTGACTCAAGTCAACAAAGTTAACTAGAGACAAAGATGAACATTTCATAATGATAAAGGGGACATTGTATCAAGAAGACATAACACTTCTTAATATATATGCACCAAACCAGGGAGCACCAAAATATATAAGGCATCTATTAATTGATCTAAAAGTAGAAGCAGACAAAAAAAAAATCATACTGGGAAATCTCAATACACCATTGATGGCATTAGATAGATCATCCAAACAGAAAATTAGTAAAGAAATAGCCTTAAATGGAGCATTAGACCAAATAAACATAATAGATATTTACAGGAGGACATTTCATTCCAGAACATCAGATTATACATTCTTTCTTAGTGTGCATGGAACATTCTCAAGGACAAACCATATGTTGGGTCAGAAAACTAATATCAACAAATTCAGGAATATTGAAATTATACCAAGCATATTTTTTATACCAAGCATGTTTTGTGACCATAAGGCTTTGAAATTAGAATTCAACTGCAAAAAGAAAGCAAAGAAACCCACAAAAATGTAGAAATTAAACAATATATTTCTAAAAAAAGACTGGGCCAAAGAAGAAATAAAAGCAGGATCAAAAGATTATACAGACAGCCCTGGCTGGTTGGCTCAGCAGTAGAGTGTTGGCCTGGTGTGTGGAAATCCTGGGTTCAATTCCTGGTCAGGACACACAGGAGAAGCACCTGTCTGCTTCTCCACCCTTCCCTCTCTCCTTCCTCTCTATCTCTCTCTTCCCCTCCTGCAGCCAAGGCTCCATTGGAGCAAAGTTGGCCTGGGCACTGAGGATGGCTCCATGGCCCCTGTCTCAGGTGTTAGAATGGCTCCAGTTGCAACGGAGCAATGCCCCAGATGGGCAGGGCATCACCCCCTGTTGAGCATGCCTGGTGGATCCCAGTGAGGTGCATGTGGGAATCTGTCTGACTACCTCCCCACTTCTAACTTCAGAAAAATACAAAAATGATTATACAGACAAACAAAAATGATAACACAACATGTCAAAATTTCTGGGATGCAGCAAAAGCAGTAATAAGAGGGATGTTTATATCATTACAGGCTTATATCAAGAAACAAGAGAGATCCCAAGTAAACAACCTAACATCACATCTGAAGGGACTAGAAAAAGAACAAAAGCAACTCAAATCAGAAGAAAGAAAATAGTAAAAATTAGAGCATAACTAAATGAAATAGAGAAAAAAACTATAAAAAATTAATAAAACAAAGAGCTGGTTCTTTGAAAAAATCAATAAAATTAAAAAAAAAAAAACCCCTGGCTAGATGCACTAAGGAAAAAAGAGAAAGGGCTTATATAAACAAAATCCGAAATGAAAGAGGAGCAATTACCACAGACATCACAGATATACAAAGGATCATAGAATACTCTGAAAGATTACATGGCACCAAATTCAATAATCTAGAAGTAATGAATAAATTTCTAAAACTATACAATCTTCCTAGACTAAGTCACAAAGAAGGAAAAACCTAAATTGACCAATAAGCAGGGAGGAAATAGAAAAAACTATCAAAAACCTCCCCAAAAATAAAAGTCCAGGACCAAATGGCTATACCAGTGAATTCTACCAAACACTCAAAGAAGATTTGGTACTATCCTTCTCAAAGTTTTCCAAAAAACAGAAGAAGAAACAATACTTTCTAAAACATTTTATGAGGCCAACATAACCCTGATACCAACACCTGGCAAGGAGAACACACACACAAAAAACTACAGACCAATGTCTCTAATGAATACAGATGCAAAAATTCTAAACAAAATACTAGCAAATCAAATACAACAACACATTTAAAAAATAATACATCACGAACAAGTGGGATTCATTTCAGAAGCACAAGGATGGTTCAACATATAGAAATCGATCAACAAAATACACCACAGCAACAAAACAAAGTGGAAAAATCACATGATCCTATCACTAGATACAGAAAAGGCATTCAATAAGATATAACATCCCTTTATGTTTAAAACGCTCAAAAAATTGGCATAGAAGAAAAAAGGCCATATATGACAAACCATCTGCTAATATCATGCTTAACGGTGAAAAACTGAAGGCTTTTCCTCTAAAATCAGGGACAAGACAAGGTTGCCCACTTTCTCCACTCTTATTCAACATAGCTCTGGAAATTTTAACTAGAGCAATCAGCAAGAGAAAGAAATAAAAGGTATTCATATCAGGAAAGAAGAAGTAAAGGTATCACTTTTTGTAGATGACATGATTCTGTATATACAAAACTCCAAAACTCTATTGAAAAACTATTACAAACAATAAAGCAATACAGTAAAATCAAAGAATACAAAATCAATATACAAAAGTTCACTGCTTTCCTATATACCAATAATGAAACTTTGAAAAATGAACTCAAAAGAACAATTTCTTTTACAATTGTAACAAAAAATAATAATAAAATACCTAGGAATAAATTTAACAAAAGATATGAAGAACCTATATATGAAAACTACAAAGCATTATTGAAAGAAATTGAAAAATACACAATGAAATGAAAAAACATTCCATGTTCATGGACTAGAAGAATCAACATAGTTAAAATGGCCATATTACGCAAAGCAATCTACAGATTTAATACAATCCTCACAAAAGTCTCAATTTAAAGAAGTAAAACAAAAAATGAGCAGGTATGTATGGAACCATAAAACAAACCCCAAATAGCTAAAGCAATCCCAAAAAAACAAAGACTGAAGCTGGAGGTATCACACTACCTGACTTCAAATTATACTGTAGAGCCATGCTAATCAAAACATCATGGTATTGGCAGAAAAATAGACATACAGACCAATGGGACAAAATTGAGAGCCCAGAAATAAAACCATATATATGTGGACAAATAATCTTTAACAAAGGAGCCAAAAACACACAACAGAGGGGAAAAAAGCTTCTTCAATAAACGGTGCTGGGAAAATTAGAAAGCCACATGCAAAAGAATGAAACTTGACTATACTTTGTCCCCTTGCACAAAAATTAATTCAAAATGGAAGAAAGACCTAAATATAAGATCTGAAACAATAAATTACATTGAAGAAAACATAGGTAACTAAACTCATGGATCTTGGCTGTAAAGAACAATTTATGAATTTGACCCCAAAGGGAAAGGAAGTAAAGGCAAAATAAATGAATGGCACTATATCAAACTAAAAAGCTTCTGCACAGCGAAAGAAACTGACAACAAAACAAGCAGACAACCAAATGGGAGATGATATTTGCAAACAACAGCTCCAATAAGGGGTTAATATCTAAAATATATAAAGAACTACAAAGCTCAGCAACAGACAAGCAGACAATTAAATTTAAAATGGGGAGAGGACCTGAATAGACACCTCTCCCAAGAAGACATATAAGTGGCCAACAAATATATAAAAAGATGCTTATCTTCACTAGCTATAAGAGAAATGCAAATCAAAACTACAATGAGATACCACTTCACCTCTGATAGATTGGCTATTATCATCAAGACAGATAATAAAATATATTGGAGAGGTTGTGTTTGAGAAAAAGGAACCCTCATTCACTGCTGGTGGGAATGCAAACTAGTACAACTATTATGGAAGAAAGTATGGTGGTTCCTCAAAAAATTAAGAATAAAACTACCGTATGACCCAGCAATCCTTCTACTGGGTATCTACCCCCAAAACTCGAAAACACTGGTATATAAAGACACATGTGCTCCTATGTTCATCGTAGCATTATTCACAGTGGCCAAGACATGAAAACAACCAAAGTTTCCTTTAATAGAGGGTTGAATAAAGAAGATGGGGTACATACATACAATGGAATGTTACTCAGCCCTAAGAAATGATGAACTATTTCCATTTACAACAACACAAATGGACCTGAGAACATTATACTGAGTGAAGTAAGTATATCAGAAAAAGCTGAGAACTATGTATATGATTTCACACACAGGTGGGATATAAAACAGAGACTCATAGACATAGATAAAAGTGAAGTGGTGGCCCTCGTAGAGCATCGGCCCAGTGTGTGGAAGTCCTGGGTTTGATTCCTGGTCAGGGAACACGGGAGAAGCACCCATCTGCTTCTCCACCCTTCCCCCTCTCCTTCCTCTCTCTTTCTCTCTCTCTCTCTCTCTCTCTCTCCTCCCACAGCCAAGGCTCTATTGGAGCAATGTTGGCCTGGGTGCTGAGGATGGCTCCATGGCCACTGTCTCAGGTATTGGAATGGCTCCAGTTGGAATGGACCAACGCCCCAGAGCGGCAGAGCATTGCCCCCTAGTGGGTTTGCTGGGTAGATCCTGGTCAGGTGCATACAGGAGTCAGTCTCTCTGCCTCCTCACTTCTCACTCCAGAAAAATACAAAACTAAAAGTGAAGTGGTTACCAGGGGAAAGGGGATGTGGGGGAGGGACTGGGAGAAGAAAGTAAAGAGGGACAAATATAAGGTGATGAAAAATGGTTTGACTTTGGGTGATGAGTATACAACATAATCAACAGTTCAATGCTATAGAAAGTTTACCTATGAACTCTTACTGATCAATGTCTGTTAAATTTAATTGCTTAATAAAATTTAAAAAAGAAAAATACAGAAAAAGAATGCAGAAGAAAACTTACAGCATTCATAACCCTCCTATTATCTGGGTTACTATTCAATATTACTATTGAATGCAGTTTAGTTTTTATCACACACAAATGAAGCTGCTCAGTATTTTTATAACTTTAAAAAATTTTACCAAATATTTATATATTTTTCTATATCATTAGTTATTCTGCCTCACCATAATTTTTAAAGGCAATATAGCAGAGTTTCTCAATACTATTTCTTGTCACTATTGACATTTTCAGACAGATAATTCCTTGCTAGGCAGTGCCTTTCCTATACATTTTAGGACTTTTATTTGTTTGTCTTTAGAGAGAGCCAGGGAGAGAGAGACAGAGAGACAGGAATGTTGAGCTGCTCCTGTATGTGCTCTGACCAGGGATCAAACCCACAATCTTGTTTTTTCAGAACGATGCTAACCAACTGAACTAATAGGCCAGGGCCCACTGTAGAGTTTTAGCAGTATTTCTGGCCTTTGCCTCCTAAGGTGCCAGTGGCACCCCCTTTTCCCACTGGTTATGACAATCAAAAATGTCTCCAGACTTTGCCAAATGTCTCTTGGCAGGTGGATAAACCACCCCCCTTCTGAAAACCATTGCTATATGGTACTTCATGCTATATAAGTATTATCATTTACCTTTAAATCTGTATTATTAGATGTGTTTTATTGATAGTTGTTTCCAACCATAAATACTACTTGGTTGGACATCTCTGGTTGGGTTATTTTACACAATTTATGCTTATTTTATAAGGCCTGTGATATAGTCTATCTTCCTTCAGTGATAGTTTTTTAAACTCTAGTCAGCTCTGGGAATTATAATTTTTAAAAATCTTTGCAAAATTTTGTATAATTTAAGACAATTATTCTAGTTACATTTTATCTTGAAAATTTCTCTGCAGGATATTTTAGATTTCTGTCTCTGTTTCTGTCTCTAACAAGTTTTCTGTCCTTAACTTCATGTCACCTGCAAATTTGATAAGAAAATGTTGTAAAAGAGTGTAGCCTAGAATCCTGTAACAGGCCAATAGAAATTTCCCATCAGTCTGTTAGTTCAGCATCCCAATGAAGTGAATGATCATTCAAAAAATTCCTAACCCACTCAATTGTCCCAGCATTTGACTTATATTTTCCAACCTTTCTTAAAATATATGATGAAAGATGTCAAATGTTTTGTTTGCAACTGGATATATATACTGAGTTTACCAGAACCTTCTGCTGAATCAATCCACTTAATAACCCTGTCAAAGAATAGTAATCCTTTATCTGTGCACAGCCCTTTACAGTTCGGAAGCATTTTTAGCTGCATTTTATTTGATGCTCACACAAACTCATGGCATAATGAGGAGGCTGAGGCTCTGGGAGATTAGGTAACTTGTCCAAGGTCACAGAGATGGTTAAGCAGCAGAACTCAGAGGCAATACAGGTTCCTTATAGTGATTGTTGCTTCCTCTTCAAGCTACCACTAATCATTATTGTACTAATCAGCATGATGCTTGCTTAATAAATCTTTCCTGGACTATGACTTAGCCAGTTCTCACATTCTTTCATGACCCTGATGGGAGATTTGTCTGGGACAAAAAAAATATGAAATTAGTTAAAGCAAGTTTGTCTTTTAAACTCTTAATCAATATTGATTTTTTAAAAATGTATTTTAGCCCTGACCAGCTAGCTCAGTGGTAGAGCATTGCCCCGGCATGTGGAAGTCCAGGGTTTGATTCCCAGCCAGAGCAAACAGGAGAAGCACCCATCTGCTTCTCCACCCTTCCCCCTCTCCTTTTTCATTATCTCCCTCTTCCCCTCCTGTAGCCAAGACTCCACTGGAGCAAAGTTGGCCCGGGTGCTGAGGATGGCTCCATGATCTCTGCCTAAGGCACTAGAATGGCTTCAGTTGCAAAGGAGCAATGCCCCAGATGGGCAGAGCATCGCCCCTGTTGGGCTTGCCAGGTGGATCTCTGTCTGGCGCACACAGGAGTTTATTTCTCTGCCTCCCCACTTCTCACTTCATAAAAATACAAAAAAAAAATTTTATTGTATGTACCTTCTCTGTAAAAACAATCAACAAATACCCTTTTAATATCTAAATATCTAAAATATATTTATATTATATATAAAATATATATGTACTCAGTTACTAACTTAGTGTTAGTGTATATACATGTGTGGAGGGAGAGAGAAACTATCTTACTTTTTGCCCTTCAGGTTTACATCCCACAAGTTTGGTGTGTATCCTTCCAAGCATTTGTTGTTGTTCATAAACAAATATGTAGTATGCTTTTTATGTGTGTGTTGTACATTTGTGTATATGCATGTGTGTGCAAATATATAGATGTATAAATTCAGAAAACTCTTTTCCACTCTAAGATCACATAAATCTATTGTTTTTCCTGGTATTTAAAAATGCAACTAGCAGTAGAGTGTCTGCCTGGTGTGTGGAAGTCCCAGGTTCGATTCCCAGTCAGGGCACACAAGAGAAGCGACTATCTGCTTCTCCATCCTTTCCCTCCCCCTCTCCTCCCACATCCATGGCTCGAATGAGCAAGTTGGCCCTGGGCACTGGGGATGGCTCCATGGCCTCATCTTAGGCACTAAAATGGCTTGTTTGCCAGGCAACAGAGCAGTGGCCCCAGACAGGGGTTGCCAGGTGGATCCTGGTTGGGATACATGTGGGTACATCTGTCTTTCCACCTCCCTGCCTTTCACCTGAAAAAAAAATGCACTTCAAATTTATTTTGATTTAAGGAATGACAAAGGAATCAGCTTTTTGTCTTTCAAAATGTTTAGCACTTGCCCCAACATTGTATGTCTTTTCCTTACTGAATGTCACTTTGACCCTATAGTGAATTTCAAAATGTGTTTAGATGTCATACTTTCAGCCCTGTTCCACTAATCTATGAATTTTCATTTTATTTTATTTTTTATTTTGATTTTAATTACATTTTTTTAGAGTTTTCCTAGTTTTTTTTTTCTTTTTTTTTTTCATTTAAACTTTTTGTCTTAGATTTTAGGTCCTTCCAACCTATTGGTTTCAGTACAGTGATTATGCTCTTTGACAGAGTAAACAGAAATAAAAATTGTGGAGTTTTCACTTTCTTTTCTCATCCATCAACATAATGTAGTTGGCTCTGAACAGTGAGCCCAAACTTCCTTCCTTGAACCTCTTATTCTGGACTTAATTAAAGCAGCCCTTTTCGTTGTCCATAGCTTTTTGATTGCAAGGCTCAGCGAGCCAGGTTTTGCAGGCATTCTCCTGCAGGGTCTTTAATATATACCTGCCTTGTTCTTGTGCTTTATGACCTGAGCTCCCTTCCTGATACAACCCCCCCTAGATTCTCTTATGTATGTCCTCCTGTTCTTTTCACTGAGGTCACTTCCCATCGCAAAGTCAAAAAACACATTCTCCAGAACTTCCTCATCCTCTTGGGCCACATCCACTCCGAGTACTTTAGTTTGGAGGGAGGGCGTTCTTTCTATGACAGTCACCTTCACAGCTGAGCTTAGAGTTATACTCTATAGGTCCCAGCTGCCCTCCAATCTCAAGCTCTAATTCCTCCACAATGAGGAAAAAGAAAAAAGATTGCCATTGGCCTCTTGTCATTGGAAATCCCAGGAGTTGAATTTCCTATAACCACCAGAATTTTCTTCTACTTTACCATCCAGAAAAAGGATAGCTCAATAGCCTTCCCCATCTTTTCACAGGTGCAATGGTTCTCAGTCCTAGTTGCATGGTTAATCACCCGGGAACTTTTAAAACTCCCAGGGCCAGTGCCCTACCCCAAAATAACTGAACTGGAATCTGCAGAAATGGGGCCCTGGCACTGGCATGTTTCAAAAGACCGCCAAGGGCCTTGGCTGGTGTTTCAGTGGGTAGAGCATCGGCCCAGCATATGAACATTCCAGGTTCAATTCCTGGTCAAGGCACACAGGAGAAAAGACCATCTGCTTCTCTCCTCCTCCCTTGTCTACTTCTCTCACTCTTTTCCTCCCACAGCCAGTGGCTGGATTGGTTCAAGCATGGCCCTGGATGCTGAGGATAGCTTGATTGGTCCAAGTGTGTCAGCCTCAAGTGCTAAAAATAGCTCAGTACTCTCAAGCATTGGCCCTAGATGGGGTTGCCAGGTAGATCCCAATCGGGGTGCATGTGGGAGCCTGGCTCACTATCTCCTCTCCTCTTGCCAAAATAAATAAAATAAAATAAAATAAAATAAAATAAAATAAAATAAAATAAAATAAAATAAAAATAGATGTCCAAGTTATTGCACAGCCAGAGTTAGAACCAGTGGGCTAGTGCTGCAGGTTCACTGGTGTGCAATGCTGAGCTTACTTGTTGTACATATGGAAGCAAAGCTAGGAAAACGTGGGAAAAATCAAGGGAAAGAAGTTTTTTCAATAACACTATTCTTCAAAACCTTGGAAATATTTTGTTAAGATTAAGTAATTAAGTTGCATGTGATCTCTTGCTACCTTTAACACTCCATTTAAAAAAACATTCACTAGAAAGGTATACTATGAATCTGCCCACATTATCATTGCAATACAGGACCATGCAGTAAAAAGATCTTGGCTCTAAGACTTAAAGGCAGCAAAGAAAGTCAAGGTAACAAACCACTATATTTGTCCAAACCATAGATTGAGCAGCACATGCAGAATTTGACAGTTCAAATGCTGCTACATCACTGGGTGTTCAGCCTGGCAGCCAGGCTGGGAGTCTGCCAAGCAGATGTCTCCTCTAACAGGGTGTTAAAGTTTCAGCAGACTGAGACATTAATTCCTGCCATCATCTGACTGCTTTCAAACCTCCTGCTTTCTACAGCAAGGGAAAAAATTGGTCTGGGTTTCAAAATTCTCCTATCCTGAGATAAACTAACATGTGAAAGCGTAGACGGTCTTATCTGAATGCAAGCAGACACTGGGTTTTCAGAAGTTGAAAATGTTGAAAAATGAAAGAAGTGTCTGAAGAAGGTAAATTGCTGATAGTGATAGCTCAGAGAACGTATTGAAATGACGCAAGCTCTGTCAGCCATGGTGGGGAGTGAAGTTCAGCTGCATGACGTGGCTGCAGAGGAATCTGGGAATATAACCTGTTGTCATAGGTGTATTCAACTCATCCTCTTGTTTTCAGCCTCACTTTCAGAGGCCTCCAAAACCGAACCTACCCAGTTCTGTAATGTGAATCTGCTTCTGGGATTTTCCCCAGCCAGGTGGGGCTTCTGATCTGCTTAGCCTCTAACCACCCTCCAGCATGACAGAGTCTAAGAACTGCCTCCCAATGCCCTTCTTCCCTTCAGAGCTGTATCTCCCAGCCTTGCTCCCCAGTAGCTCAGTTGGTTGGAGCATTGTCCCGATGCACCAAGGTTGCAGGTTCGATCCCTGGTCAGGACATATGCAAGAATCAACCAAGGAATGTATAAATAGGTAGAACAACAGATATTTCTCTCTCTCTCTCTCTGTCTCTCTCTCTCTCCTCAAAGCAATTTAAAAAAAAAAGTTACATCTCTCAGCCTCCCTCACAGAGAGTGTTGTCAGCCAATGGAAGCCATAGATCTGTGATTTGTGAGGAGTGAAGCTCATGCAATTTAGAAAAATAACACAGCCTGACCTGTGGTGAAGCAGTAGATAAAGCATCGACCTGGACCGCTGAGGTCACCAGTTCCAAACCCTGAGGTCACTGGCTCTGAGCACAGACTCATCAGCGCAAGGTCACTGGCTTGATTGAGCCAGGCAGTCATTTACATAACCCCAAAGCTCACCAGCTTGAGCCCATAGGTTGCTGGCTTGAAGCCCGAAGTCATTGGCTTGAGCCCAAAGTTGCTGGCTTGAGCAAGAGGTCACTAGATTGGCTGTAGCCCCGCCCCCCCGTCAAGGCACATAGGAGAAAGCAATCAATGAACAACTAAAGTGCCACAACTATGAGTTGATGCTTTTCATCTCTCTCCCTTCCTGTCTGTCTGTTCCTATCTGTCCCTCTCTCTCCTTGTCTCTCACTTAAAAAAGAAAGAAAGAAAAGAAAAGAAAAAAGAGAAGAGAAAAGGAAAGAAAATAAAAGTCCAAAGTCTCTGGATTTGAGCAAGGGGACACTGCCTTGGCCCTGGTTAAAGCACATACAAGAACAAAAAAAAAAAAAAAAAAGGAAAAAAGCTCATACAAGAAGCAATAAATCAATGCACAACTAAAGTGAAGCAACTACAAGTTGGTGCTTCTTATCCTCCCTCCCTGTCTCTCTATCTTACTTTTTATTTCAAAAAATAAAAATACCTGTAAAGAAAAATAATGCAAAATTAGGGACCAAAGCAAATATTTATTTAGAATGAAGAGAAATCAATCACAAGTAAACATTTAAAAAGCTGAAATTACCACAAATAACACAAAATAAAAAAAATACTGTATTTTCTTTTTTTGTTTTGTTTATGTTTGTTTTTCTTTTAGCATCTGTCCACAGGAAGATGAGCACCCTTCACAACAAAGTTAGTGCCCTTTTCCTCAGTTTTCATCCCCTTGTTCTGCTTTCTTTTATCTCATACACTTATCTTTCAGGATGGCATATCTGTCTTACTTGCTTGCTAATTAATTGTCTTTCCTCCTCAGCGGGATGTGAGCCCTATGAGGGCAAAGGTGTCTTCTGCTTCAACACTCAAATCATAGAGTGCTCATAATGTTTGTTGTGGATATGTGGAAAATTTTCACACAGAATTCAATATTTTACAAAATTTTTGTAGAATATGATCCAGTTTTTATAATCACATGCATTACTATATGCATAGGGAAAAAAAACAAAAGAAAATATCAAAATGTTAAAAGTGATTATCTCTGGGCCGGTTGGCTCAGTGGTAGAGCGTCGGCCTGGAGTGCAGGAGTCCCGGGTTCGATTCCTGGCCAGGGCACACAGGAGAAGTGCCCATCTGCTTCTCCATTCCTCCCCCTCTCCTTCCTCCCTGTCTCTCTCTTCCCCTTCCACAGCCAAGGCTCCATTGAAGCAAAGTTGGACCGGGTGCTGAGGATGGCTCCATAGCCTCTGCCTCAGGTGGTAGAATGGCTCTGGTTGCAACAGAACAACGCCCCAGATGGGCAGAGCATCACCCCCTGGTGGGCATGCTGAGTGGATTCCAGTTGGGCACATGCGGGAGTCTGTCTGACTGCCTCCCCATTTCCAGCTTCGGAAAAATACAAAATACAAAAAAAAAAAGTGATTATCTCTGGATTTTTATTTAGTGAGAGGCAGGAAGGCAAAGACAGACTCCAGCATGCACCCCCACTGGTATCCACCCTGCAAGCCCACTAGGAGGCGATGCTCTGCCCATCTGTGGCCCTTGCTCACTTGCAACTAGAGCCCCCCTTTTTTTGTAGTGCCTGAGGCAAAGGCCATGGAGCCATCCTCAGCACCTGGGACCAACTCAGTCTAATTGAGCCATGGCTGCAGGCTAAAGAGAGAGAGAGAAGTGAGAGAGGGAGGGTTGGAGAAACAGATAGGCACTTCTCCTGTGTGCCCTGACTGGGAATTGAACCGGGACGTCCCCACACCCAACCTACGCTCTACCACTGAGCAAGGGCCAAACTATGGGTGACTTTAATTTTCTTCATCCTGTATTTCTAGACATTCCAATTTCTTGTCAATGATGTATTTAAAACTTAAATACATAAGTTAGATAAGTTAGAGGCAAAATGCCCATGATAAAATTTGAAGTGAGAAAGGCTAGCTACTATGTGTCCAATAAGATCCTGATTACTATTAGTTTTTTTATTAAAAAAGACTTGAAAAGATGACGTCAGAGTAATGGCGGGGTAGGAAGCGATACCGATAAATCTCTTCCAAAACTCAACAAGATCTTCAACCAGAAACAAAAAAACCTATCCTTGGAGCCTCCAAATGTTTTGCAATACACCCAAAGGTATGATCGAGCGAAAAATTGGCTAAATATATAACCAAACCCCGAAGGAAATAGGGAGTAAGAAATGCTCCACCTTCCTCACTAACCTAAACAGGGCGGCTTTCACTGGAAACTGAGAATATAGAAACTAAGGCAGGCAAAGGGGGTGAATAGATCCAGGCCGCGGCACAAACGGCTGAACCAGGCTGTGGCACGGAGATCCAAGCCGAGGAAAAACTGTTCCTGTGACAACCCGGGCAATACAGCTAACACTCGCGCCAAACCCAGACAAAGAAAGACAAGCGGGGCAGCCATTTTACCCGATCTCCTGGTCGGCGTGCGCAGATAGTGGGCAAGAGATTCCTTCCAAAGCCCCGGGAGTGTGCACCCGTGTTGTCCCACAGAGAGGGAGAGTCAGAGGCCTTTGTGTGGGCCGAAAGTGGAATCTCCAGGCCGCCCCAGCACCCTGGGGGAGCCGCGCACGGGGAGGGAGCGAGAACTAATTCCAACACTGGAACTTTTCCATGCGGGAGGAGGTTTCACTCAGAGGGTGAGGCCACTGGTCTGATATCCTGGTCTGCGCGTGCAGATAGTGAGCGAAAGATTCCTCCGAGTGCCTCGGCAGTACCTGCCCGTGTTATCCCACAGAGGGGCAGAGTCAGGGGCCTTTGTATGGGCCTAAAGCGGAATCTCAGGCTGCCCCAGTGCCTTGAAAAAGCCGCACATGGGGACGGAGCGAGAGCCAATTCCAACGCTGGAACTTTTCAGTGCAGGCGGGGGGTTTCACTCAGAGGGAAAGACTTCCAGTCTGACATCCTGGTCTGCGCACGCAGATAGGGAACGAGAATTTCCTCCAAGCACCCCGGAAGTGGGTGCCCGCCCGTGTTACCAGACAGAGTGGCAGAGCCAGAGGTCTTTGAGTGGGCGGAAGCCCCGGCTGATTATGCTAGCAGCTCTGATTGACTGAGCCTTACCCAGAGCCCTGTGCTGAGTGGGAATAGAGTGGGGAGTGGCCAGCTCTTTGAGCCTCTTACTATCCAGGCAGAGGCAGCAGCAACCCCATAGCTGGATTATCAGGCTACTAATTGAGGAAGGAAAGACTAGGAGAGAGGCTCCAGGAACACGGACTCTCTCACTGTTGGAGCCTATAAATGCTAATGAGCCTCAACTGCCAACGTGATTAAAGCACAATACATGACATCGCCATAGAGACTTATCAACTGCAAACCTCTACCTGAGCGTGCCAAAGGGGCAGAACCGAGGGTGTAGAGTCACCGACCAGGAAGAGGGAGAGAAAAGAAAAAGCAAGAAGATAACCTCTCAAAATCAAGAATAATCCACAGACTTTATAACCTATCCCATTTTATTATATTTGTTCGTTTGTTTCTCTTATCTTCATCCTTGATTTTTTTTTTCCCTCCTCCAATTTGGTTGTTTAACTCTCTACCGGTCTTACTCTCTCCTCTCCTTAAACTATACTACCCATAAGTATTACATCTCCCATTATCTTTTCTTTCCTCTTCCTTTCTCTCTATGAGGGTTGCACTCCAAAACCCTTAACTCTCTCTCTCTCTCTCTCTCTCCTCTTTTTTCTTTTTTCTTCTTTTAGTGGTTCCCTCTTTTTTTCTCTCTCTCTCTTTCTTTTCTCCCTCTATATTAGTTTCTTCCTTTCTCCTTTACGTCTCCTCTCATTCAAACCTCAATAACGAACAAATTATCTTATCTGGGACTCAAACTTATGTTTGTGGCATTTTAGGGGGTTCTTACTTCACCTTTTTAACTCACTAGCAGTGCTCCCATCCCTGGCTCTCCATTTTATCAAGCCCTTGTTCCACTAAATACAATAGTAATTTTTTAATTTGTCCCCCCATTTTCCTGTTTCCCTCTTATTCCTCTCATCATAACTCTTAGTCAACCAACACCTAAACGCAAATCATTTTATTCTTGATCCAAATTTTTTCATTATTTGCTTTTTGTGGGTCCATACCCCCCCTTTTTTAATATTAATTTTATTTTTATTTTATTTTTTTAATTTTTTTTGCCCCTTTATTACTTTTCCCCAATTCAGGCCCTCCATTACAGGCATTGTTTGTTCTATTAAATACAATATAATTCACAGTTCACCACAAGATTTTCTCAAGAAAGAGGGAGAGGAGAGGAGAGGAAAAAAGGAGGGGGGGAATAATTTCCTTTTTTTTTTAAATTTTTTTACTATTTTATTTTTCTTTATTTCATTATTATTTTAAAAAAAACTTTTTTTGATTTTTAATTTTTTTAACTTTTTATTCTTTATTAAATCTCATTAATACTATCAACAAAACCACCCTCAGATGCCATTAAGGAAGAGAAAATTGAATATCATGGATACAAAAGAAAGAGAGGTAACACAGCTAGATGAGGAAAAATCTATGGAGAAAAAATATAATATATTGGAAACCTTGGAGCTAAATGACAGAGAATTCAAGATAGAAATCCTAAAAATCCTCTGAGATATACAAGAAAACACAGAAAGGCAATTTAGGGAGCTCAGAAAACAACTCAATGAACACAAAGAATATATGTCCAAGGAAATTGAAACTATAAAAACAAATCAAACAGAGATGAAAAACTCAATTCATGAGCTGAAAAACGAAGTAACAAGCTTAGCTAATAGAACAGGTCAGATAGAAGAGAGGATTAGTGAAATAGAAGACAAGCAACTTGAGGCACAACAGAGAGAAGAAGAAAGAGACTCAAAAATTTAAAAAAATGAGATAGCCCTACAAGAATTATCGGACTCCATCAAAAAGAATAACATAAGAATAATAGGTATATCAGAGGGAGAAGAGAGAGAAAATGGAATGGAGAACATACTCAAACAAATAATAGATGAGAACTTCCCAAGCCTGTGGAAAGAACTAAAGCCTCAAGTTCAAGAAGCAAACAGAACTCCGAGTTTTCTTAACCCCAACAAACCTACTCCAAGGCATATCATAATGAAATTGACACAAACCAACAGCAAAGAAAAAATTCTCAAGGCAGCCAGGGAAAAGAAGAATACAACATATAAAGAAAGGCCCATTAGATTATCATCATATATCTCAGCAGAAACTCTACAAGCTAGAAGAGAGTGGACCCCAATATTTAAAGTTCTGAAAGAGAGGAACTTTCAGCCACGAATACTATACCCATCAAAGCTATCCTTCAAATATGAAGGAGAAATAAAAACATTCACAGATACAGAAAAGATGAGGGAATTTATCATTAGAAAACCCCCACTCCAGGAATTACTAAAGGGGGTTCTCCAATCAGATACAAAGAACAAAAAAAAAAACAGAGCCACAAGTAAAAGCTCCAAGAAGAACACAATAAAACCAAATTTAAACTGTGACAACAACAAAAAGAAAGGGGGGGAGAAGATGGAGATTAACAGTAGTAAAGGACAATGGAGTGCAAAAGTACTCACAAAATAGTTCGCTACAATGAACAGGGTAGGGACCCTTTTCATTACTCAAAGGTAACCACCATTGAAAAAACCACCACAGAAGCACATCAGATAAAAAAGATAGCAACAGAGGAAAGATGTATGGAATACAACCAAATAAAAACAAAAGATAGAAAAACGAAAGAGAAGGATCAAACAAGACACAAAACTAACAGAAAGCAAGATATAAAATGGCAATAGGGAACTCACAAGTGTCAATAATTACACTAAATGTAAATGGATTAAACTCACCAATAACAAGGCACAGAGTAGCAGAATGGATTAAAAAAGAAAATCCAACTGTATGCTGCCTACAGGAAACTCATCTAAGTAACAAGGATAAAAACAAATTCAAAGTGAAAGGCTGGAAAACAATACTCCAAGCAAATAACATCCAAAAAAAGCAGGCGTAGCATTACTCATATCTGATAATGCTGACTACAAGACAACAAAAGTACTCAGAGACAAAAATGGCCATTTCATAATGGCTAAGGGGACTCTGAATCAAGAAGACATAACAATTCTTAATATATATGCACCAAACCAAGGAGCACCAAAATATATAAGACAGCTACTTATTGACCTTAAAACAAAAACTGACAAAAATACAATCATACTTGGAGACCTCAATACACCACTGACGGCTCTAGATCGGTCATCCAAACAGAGAATCAACAAAGATATAGTGGCCTTAAACAAAACACTAGAGCACCTGGATATGATAGACATCTACAGGACATTTCATCCCAAAGTGACTGAGTATACATTTTTCTCCAGTGTACATGGATCATTCTCAAGAATTGACCATATGTTGGGCCACAAAAACAACATCAGCAAATTCAGAAAAATTGAAGTTGTACCAAGCATATTTTCTGATCATAAAGCCTTGAAACTAGAATTCAACTGCAAAAAAGAGGAAAAAAATCCCACAAAAATGTGGAAACTAAACAACATACTTTTAAAAAATGAATGGGTCAAAGAAGAAATAAGTGCAGAGATCAAAAGATATATACAGACTAATGAAAATGACAATACAACATATCAGAATCTATGGGATGCAGCAAAAGCAGTGATAAGAGGGAAGTTCATATCACTTCAGGCATATATGAACAAACAAGAGAGAGCCCAAGTGAACCACTTAACTTCACACCTTAAGGAACTAGAAAAAGAAGAACAAAGACAACCCAAAACCAGCCGAAGAAAGGAGATAATAAAAATCAGAGCAGAAATAAATGAAATAGAGAACAGTAAAACTATAGAAAAAATTAATAGAACAAAGAGCTGGTTCTTTGAAGAGATCAACAAAATTGACAAACCCTTGGCAAGACTTAACCAAGCAAAAAAGAGAAAAAACTCATATAAACAAAATCCAAAATGAAAGAGGAGAAATCACCACGGACAACGTAGATATACAAAGAATTATTGTAGAATACTATGAAAAACTTTGTGCCACTAAATTCAACAATCTAGAAAAAATGGATAAATTCCTAGAACAATACAACCTTCCTAGACTGAGTCAAGAAGAAGCAGAAAGCCTAAACAGACCTATTAGTAGAGAAGAAATAGAAAAAAACATTAAAAACCTCCCCAAAAATAAAAGTCCAGGCCCTCACGGCTATACCAGTGAATTTTATCAAACATTCAAAGAAGACCTGGTTCCTATTCTACTGAAAGTCTTCCAAAAAATTGAAGAAGAAACAATACTTCCAAACACATTTTATGAGGCCAACATAACCCTCATACCAAAACCAGGCAAGGATGACACAAAAAAAGAAAACTACAGGCCAATATCTCTAATGAATACAGATGCTAAAATACTAAACAAAATACTAGCAAATCGAATACAACAACATATTAAAAAAATAATACATCATGATCAAGTGGGATTCATCCCAGAATCTCAAGGATGGTTCAACATACGTAAAACGGTTAATGTAATACACCATATCAACAAAACAAAGAACAAAAACCACATGATCTTATCAATAGACGCAGAAAAGGCTTTCGATAAAATACAACACAATTTTATGTTTAAGACTCTCAACAAAATGGGTATAGAAGGAAAATATCTCAACATGATAAAGGCCATATATGATAAACCATCAGCTAACATCATATTAAATGGCACTAAACTGAAGGCTTTCCCCCTTAAATCAGGAACAAGACAGGGTTGTCCACTCTCTCCACTCTTATTTAATGTGGTACTAGAGGTTCTAGCCAGAGCAATCAAATCAGACAAGACAAAGTAACAAAAGGCATCCATATCGGAAAAGAAGAAGTAAAGGTATCACTTTTTGCAGATGATATGATCCTATACATCGAAAACCCCAAAGAATCCACAAAAAGACTACTAGAAACAATAAGCCAATACAGTAAGGTCGCAGGATACAAAATTAACATACAGAAGTCAATAGCCTTTCTATATACCAACAATGAAACAACTGAGAACGAACTGAAAAGAATAATCCCCTTCACAATTGCAACAAAAAAAATAAAATACTTAGGAATAAACATAACAAAGAATGTAAAGGACTTATATAGTGAAAACTATAAACCATTGTTAAGAGAAATCGAAAAAGATATAATGAGATGGAAGAATATTCCTTGTTCTTGGTTAGGAAGAATAAATATAATCAAGATGGCCATATTACCCAAAGCAATATACAAATTTAATGCAATTCCCATCAAAATTCCAATGACATTTTTTAAAGAAATAGAGCAAAAAATCATCAGATTTATATGGAACTATAAAAAACCCCGAATAGCCAAAGCAATCCTAAAGAAAAAGAATGAAGCTGGGGGCATTACAATACCTGACTTCAAACTATATTATAGGGCCACGACAATCAAAACAGCATGGTATTGGCAGAAAAGTAGACACTCAGACCAATGGAACAGAATAGAAAGTCCAGAAATAAAACCACATATATATAGTCAAATAATTTTTGATAAAGGGGCCAAGAACATACAGTGGAGAAAAGAAAGCCTCTTCAATAAATGGTGCTGGGAAAACTGGAAGCCACATGCAAAAGAATGAAACTGGACTACAGTTTGTCCCCCTGTACTAAAATTAACTCAAAATGGATCAAAGATCTAAACATAAGACCTGAAACAATAAAGTACATAGAAGAAGACATAGGTACTCAACTCATGGACCTGGGTTTTAAAGAGCATTTTATGAATTTGACTCCACAGGCAAGAGAAGTGAAGGCAAAAATTAATGAATGGGACTACATCAGACTAAGAAGTTTTTGCTCAGCAAGAGAAACTGATAACAAAATAAACAGAAAGCCAACTAAATGGGAAATGATATTTTCAAACAACAGCTCAGATAAGGGCCTAATATCCAAAATATACAAAGAACTCATAAAACTCAACAACAAACAAACAAACAATCCAATAAAAAAATGGGAAGAGGACATGAACAGACACTTCTCCCAGGAGGAAGTACAAATGGCCAACAGATATATGAAAAGATGCTCATCTTCTTTAGTTATTAGAGAAATGCAAATCAAAACTGCAATGAGATACCACCTCACACCTGTTCGATTAGCTATTATTAGCAAGACAGGTAATAGCAAATGTTGGAGAGGCTGTGGAGAAAAAGGAACCCTCATACACTGTTGGTGGGAATGTAAAGTAGTACAACCATTATGGAAGAAAGTATGGTGGTTCCTCAAAAAACTGAAAATAGAATTACCTTATGACCCAGCAATCCCTCTACTGGGTATATACCCCCAAAACTCAGAAACATTGATACGTAAGGACACATGCAGCCCCATGTTCATTGCAGCATTGTTCACAGTGGCCAGGACATGGAAACAACCAAAAAGCCCATCAATAGATGACTGGATAAAGAAGATGTGGCACATATACACTATGGAATACTACTCAGCCATAAGAAATGATGACATCGGATCATTTACAGCAAAATGGTGGGATCTTGATAACATTATACGAAGTGAAATAAGTAAATCAGAAAAAAACAGGAACTGCATTATTCCATACGTAGGTGGGACATAAAAGTGAAACTAAGAGACATTGATAAGAGTGTGGTGGTTACGGGGGGGGGGGGGGGGAGGAGGAGGAAATGGGAGAGGGAAAGGGGGAGGGGGAGGGGCACAAAGAAAACTAGATAGAAGGTGACAGGACAATCTGACTTTGGGTGATGGGTATGCAACAAATTGAAAGACAAGATAACCTGGACTTGTTATCTTTGAATATATGTATCCTGATTTATTGATGTCGCCCCATTAAAAAAATAAAATTAAAAAAAAAAAAAAAGACTTGAAGGAAATAGAGCAATACATTAATTGTGGTTGCCTCTGGAAATAGGAATAACACGTGGTTTTCATTTCTTCTTACTTTGTTATGTTATTGCAGTTTAAATAGGCATTAATTACTGTCATAATACATGAAAATCAAGACAATAAGTATTAATATAAAAAAAGAACAAGAGTTGGCCCTGGCCAGTTGGCCCAGTGGTAGAGCATCAGCCTGGCGTGCAGAAGTCCCGGGTTCGATTCCCGGCCAGGGCACACAGGAGACGCGCCCATCTGCTTCTCCACTCCTCCCCCTCTCCTTCCTCTCTGTCTCTCTTTTCCCCTCCCGCAGCCAAGGCTCCATTGGAGCAAAGATGGCCCGGGCACTGGGGATGGCTCCTTGGCCTCTGCCGAGGCGCTAGAGTGGCTCTGGTCGCAACAGAGCGACTCCCCGGGAGGGGCAGAGCATCGCCCCCTGGTGGGCAGAGCGTCGCCCCCTGGTAGGCGTGCCGGGTGGATCCCGGTCGGGCGCATGCGGGAGTTTGTCTGACTGTCTCTCCCCGTTGCCAGCTTAAGAAAAAAAAAAAAAAAAGAAAAGAAAAAAAAGGAACAAGAGTTATAAAAAATGAGATAGCCTTAACTAGAGCTGTGGCTAGCTATTTGGTGGTGTTTAAAGAAAGGGAATGGGAAGACAAAAAAATAGGGCCCCCAGAGGAGAGAATAGGTGGAAATAGGGGCCTTAATGAGACTAGGGTAAAATTGTCAAAAGGACAAGAAAGACGAAGAAAAAACAACCTTAGGGAGGGATGACTTGAATAACAGAGAAGTGGAAAAGAGGCCTGCAAATTCAGTACGTTGGACTTTCCCTCATTTTGATTTAAAAAAAAAGTGCATACATTCAGAGCTTCTTAAATCAGCCGTATAATAATTCATTAATAAGAATGTGAGTGAGAGGGCTCTCTCTCTCCTGGGAGCAAACCTGTGCCTTTGCCTTTCCCTTTTTCCCCGTCCCCTTTTGTTTCCCCCACAGGGGTTCATCTCCTAAACTCTAAGGGTCCCCATGAAACTTTCTCTTTTTTTTTTTTTTTTTTTTTTTGTATTTTTCTGAAGCTGGAAACGGGGAGGCAGTCAGTCAGACTCCCGCATGCGCCCGATCGGGATCCACCTGGCACGCCCACCAGGGGGCGATGCTCTGCCCATCTGGGGCGTCGCTCTGTTGCGACCAGAGCCACTCCAGCGCCTGAGGCAGAGGCCAAGGAGCCATCCCCAGCACCCAGGCCATCTTTTGCTCCAATGGAGCCTCGGCTGTGGGAGGGGAAGAGAGAGACAGAGAGGAAGGAGAGGGGGAGGGGTAGAGAAGCAGATGGGCGCCTCTCCTGTGTGCCCTGGCCGGGAATCAAACCCGGGACTTCCGCACACCAGGCCGACGCTCTACCACTGAGCAAACCGGCCAGGGCTCCCATGAGACTTTCAAGCAGGGGAGCAATCAATGCTCAGGGGCAGCTCATCCTGACCTAACCCCCTGAGCCTGTCTCCAAGGCCCCCTTTTCTCTGACTTCCCAGTGAGCCAGGGCAGCCCCGCCTGGGCTCATTTCTTTCCTATAATATTTTCAGAGAGCCAAAGCAGCCCCCCGAAGGAAATCCTGTGGCTTCTTCTATCTTAAGCCCTTCCTTGTTTCACTGTCCCAAGCTGTAACAACTGTACTCTCAAAATAAAATTAAAAAAATGTGAGTGGAGAGAAGAAATTCAAAGTTAAGTGGTAAGTAAATAAATGCCATTTTGTAAACTTCTGATGGGCTTTGTAAAAATTAGTGAAGAAACAATATATTCTGAAATGCCCCGAATACCCTTGTATCTCCAGTTTTTCAAGAGAGGCATCTGGATTAGGATATTCATGACTTAACTTAATTGTGCATTAATTCCAGTTGGTATGATTGACCGTAACTGCAAATAATAGGACACATTCTTACGGTTCCTAAGGACTACCTGGGGAATGGAATAGTAATGATAGTTAGGACATGTGAATTCACCTTCTCACTATGAAATGGAATGCCAAATAGAAGTAGTTAATATTCATTGAGAACAGCCTGTGAATAGTCAGGTAAAAGAAAAATATGTGTAAAGGCACAAAAACAATGAAAAGTTCTCTAACATTTATTTTTGTAGCACAATAAAATAAAATTGTGGGTTAGTTTTAAAATTCATAGCGTATCTAAAGGAACTCCCTGGGACTTATTGCCTACACATAAAATTATTTTAAAGAGAGATATAGACATGCTCACTTTGGCAGCACAAATACTGAAATTGGAACGATACAGAGAAGATTAGCGTGATTTCTGCATAAGGATGACACACAAATTTGTGAAACGTTCCATATTTCCATATTTTTAGAAGACACACAGATGGCCAATAGACATATGAAAAGACTCTCAGCATCACTAATTATCAGAGAAATAAAAATTAAAACCACAGTGAGATATCACCTCATACCTGCCAGAATGGCTATCATCAATAAATCAACAAACAACAAATGTTGGTGTGGATGTGGAAAAAAGGAACCCTTGTGCACTGTTGGTGGGAATGTAGTTGGTGCAGCCACTGTGGAAAACAGTATGGAGTTTCTTCAAAAAATTAAAAACGGAACTGCCTTATGACCCAGCAATTCCACTTCTTTGGAATTTATCCAAAGAAACCCAAAACACTAATTCGAAAGAATATATGCACCCCTGTGTTCATTGCAGTATTATTTACAATAACCAAGACTTGGAAACAGCCCAAGTGCCCAAAAGTAGATAAGTGGATAAAAAATCAGTGGTACATTTACAGTGGAATATTACTTGGCCATAAAAAAAGAAGTCTTACCCTTTGTGATGGCATAGATGGACCTGGAGATTAATATGCTAAGTGAAATAAGCCAGTCAGAGAAAGACAAGTACCATATGATTTCACACATATGTGGAATCTAATGAACAAAATGAACTAACAAAATAGAAACAGCTTCATGGATACAGATAACAGACTGACAGCTGTCAGAGGGAATGAGGGTTGGAGGGCAGGGTATAAAAGGTGAAGGGATTAGCAAATTAAAAAACTTATAATCACAGACAACAGTGAGGGAAATGTAGGCGGGAAAGAGGATGATGAGGTGAAAAATAGTAGAGGGGGATAGATGGTGATGAAAGGAGGCATGAAAGCTGGTGATGAAAGGAGGCATGACTTGGGGTGGTGAACACACAGTGCAACACACAGAGGGTATTGTAAAATTGTGCACCTGAAACCTATTTAATTTCATTAACCAATGTCATCCCAATAAACTCAATTAAAAGTTTTTAAAAGTAAAGAAGTAGAGATTGCATTATAAAATGGAAGGTACTGAAAGTTCCTTTGTGTTAGATAGAATATATATCGATATGTGAAAATGCTTTTAATTAGAGGTAATTAAAATAATAGGCTACTATATTTAAAACAATTACATACTAAAAGATGTCTATGAAATGAAGGGAACTTAGCTATAAAATTTTAACATGAGCCATTTCAAAACAATCTTACCTCACCTACATGAATTTTTTTAAAACAATCTTTTCACCCTACTTGCCCTTCTGCCTAACGGGGAAAAAACCTTCTGGACATACAGCCCCTGATTCAGCAGGGACAGAAGAAATTTACTGGAATGTTTTCACTGTGACAAAGTTATAAACATAAATTTATCATTGAAATAAAATTTGAAAATCATGAATCCCCTGAAATGTAAATTTATAGTTACATATCTATAAATAGAGATAGCAACATATTTAATAGATGACAGGTCTGACTGTGTTTCTCACATTAATAACTAATTTGAAAGGAAATAAAAGTAGGAAGTCCAACCTGTGAAGAGATGTTTAACTTAAGGATAATAAAATGAAATGGAAACTGAAACAAGGAGTCTTTTTTTTTTTTTTTGCACTTAAGTTAACAAAGTATCTTTTTAAATGATGGTACTCAAAGCCTCATCATAATCACCACCCATAGCATTTTAAAGTGAAGTTTTAATTTAATTTGAAATCTTTTGGAAAGTAATCTGACAATATATTATTGGCATACAAACAATTATAATTTCAGATTTAGCAATTCCAGTTCTATCAATGTATCTTAAGGAAATAACCCCAAGCATGGAAACAGTTATCAGCAAAAAAAATATTCATCTATGCATTACTCATAATAGGAAAAACAAAAAAAGGAGAGAGAGGTCCCTGAAAACATACCAAATATCTAATAAAAAAGTCATTTTGTAAGTTGTAGTACATTTATTTGATATATTCTGCAGCTGGTAAAAACTGATAGTTATAAAAACTAGGCGAGAAATGGTGGCGTGAGGGATACTCCTGATCTCTCCCCTTGAAATTTCAACAAATTCAACAACTAAACAGAGAAAAAAATCTCAGGAGGACCTGAAATATATACACACCAGATAAAGCTTTTTAAAGGGATAATTGACAAAATTGTAAGACGTTAAAAAAAAAAAAAAAAAAAACTAGAGAGAAACATGGAAGAAATCTTATGGTGGGTTAAATTTTAACAGTGGAATGTGAATTTATATACACTGTATGATTAACATTCTTCAAAAATGTGCTTTAAAAAATACAAGAAGTGCCTGACCTGTGGTGGCACAGTGGATAAAGTGTCGACCTAGGGATAAATTGTCAACCTGGAATGCTGAGGTCGCCGGTTGGAAACCCTGGGCTTGCCTGGTCAAGGCACATACAAGAAGCAACTACTATGAGCTGATGCTTCCTGCTTCTCCCCCTCCTTTCTCTCTCTCTCTCCTCTCTAAAAAAAAATAAAAAAATAAAATTTAAAAAAATACAAGAAGAAAATACATTAAAATAATAATGATGGGATGGTTAGTGTGATGAGATTTTAAGTACTTTTGTTTCTTTTCTCTATTTTATACATTTTGCAATGTGATTATATAACTTTAAAAATGAACATGTATTAAATTGTTGACTAGGAGATTTGCTAGTTTGGGATTTTTTTTTTTTTGCAATGTTTTTCCAGCATCTTCTTCAATCCCACTATATCTCTGAAGGCTTGATAACTAGACAGCATAAACCTTAAAGTAGAATTTTGGGGGAAATTTTTAGGTAAATTACAGGTGAAAATGCTCAATAGAATATGATGTAAAAGAAATCTGGATACAAAACATTTTATCTGATGTAATTTTGTTTAAAAATATTTTTATTAAAAATAAAGTTTGACCTTCGTACATATGACATCAAAAGCACAATTAGCAAAAGAAAAAATAGGTAAATTGGACTTCATCAAAATGAAAAACTTTTGTTCTTCAAAGGACACCATCAAGAATGTGAAAGACGGGTTCGATTCCCGGCCAGGGCACACAGGAGAAGCGCCCATTTGCTTCTCCACCCCTCCGCCGCGCTTTCCTCTCTGTCTCTCTCTTCCCCTCCCGCAGCCAAGGCTCCATTGGAGCGGAGATGGCCCGGCCGGGTGGATCCCGGTCGGGCGCATGCAGGAGTCTGTCTGACTGTCTCTCCCTGTTTCCAGCTTCAGAAAAATGAAAAAAAAAAAAAAAAAAAAAGTTAAACACAGAGTTACATATGAGTCAACAATTCCAATCCTAGGAGAAATGAAAACATGTATCAACACAAAAACTTATAAGTGAATATTCAAAGCAGCATTATATGTACATAATAACCAACAAGTGGAAACAGACAAATGGATAAACAAAAAGTGATATATATGTATGTGTATATGCATATATATGCATGTATACATGTATATGTATATATCATGAAATATTATTCAATAGAATGAAGTTCTGACACATGCTACAATGTGAACTTTGAAACCATCATGTTAAGTGAAGAAAGCTAATCACAAAAGACCACATATTGTATAATTCTGTTTATACTGTGTCTAAAATTGGCAAATCTATAGGGTCAGAAAGTAAATTAGTGGTTGCCCAGAGCTGGGAGGTAGGAATGTGGAAGAATGGATATAGCACTACTTTTTGCAGTGATGAAACTATTCTACAATTACATGGTAGTGTGATTGTACAACTCTGTGCAGATACTAAAAGCTGCTGAATCCATATGCTTTAAATGGGTGAATTATATTTCAATAAAGCTGTTTAAAGAAAAGATACCTCTATCTTGACCCAAGCATATGAGGGAAAGGCTTGAAGAAAATGCAGCAATGACTTAATAATGATTACTTCTCAATACTAGAATGACAAGAGATTTTCATTTTCTTCCTATTTGCCTTTAGCCAGTATTCATAATGGACATTGTCTAATGAAGTGTATCGATAATCACTGTGATGAATCATCAGAGGGCCGTGAGACAGCGCTGCTAAGTACTTAACTGAGAACTTAGTTGCTGACAGACCTGTGTCACAGTCCTTGCTCCAGGATGCTATTAATTTATGTGACCTTACATGAGTCACCCAACCTCTCTGTGCTTTAATATCTCTTTCTGAACAAAGGATCTCAGAATGATTTCTCCATATTGGGTTGTTCTGAGCATTAACACAGAAAGTTTAAATACAGAGCGCAGGGCACGGTGCATAGCAAACTCAATAAATGCAAATAATAGTAGTGGTATTAGTACTCGCGGCAGTAGTAATGAGGACTCCACATACTGAGAAAGGTTAAGTACCGCCATTCTCAGTTGGAAGGTACCTCTCTCTGCAGGTTGGTCAGTTGTTATAAGTGAGGAGGGCAAGGAAGGCACCTCCCCCAACTCACAAAGCTTTGGCAGAAAATGTTAAAAAACTTTTCTTTTCTCTTTTTTCTTGTTGTGGTTTTCTGGTTATTTTGAATTCCTAATACTGGTTTTATTTATTTATTTTTCTCTGAGCTTTGTGGAAGTCAGAGGGAGGCCAGGCAATGGTAGAGTTATTTTTGTTTTTTTCAGTTTTCTTATTATGTACAAATATATATATATATATATTTTTTAATTTATTTTTCTGAAGCTGGAAACGGGAAGAGACAGTCAGACAGACTCCCGCATGCGCCCCACCGGGATCCACCTGGCACCCCCACCAGGGGGCGACGCTCTGCCCACCAGGGGGCAATGCTCTGCCCCTCCAGGGCGTTGCTATGTTGCGACCAGAGCCACTCTAGCGCCTGGGGCGGAGGCCAAGGAGCCATCCCCAGCGCCAGGGCCATCTTTGCTCCAATGGAGCCTCGGCTGCGGGAGGGGAAGAGAGAGACAGAGAGGAAGGAGAGGGGGAGGGGTGGAGAAGCAAATGGGCGCTTCTCCTGTGTGCCCTGGCCGGGAATCGAACCCGGGACTTCTGCACGCCACGCCCACGCTCTACCACTGAGCCAACCGGCCAGGGCCTGTACAATTATATTTTTTGCTACATGAGATGCACCTGACCATAGGACATACCGAGGGTTTTAAGGAGGAAAATAAGAAAATATTCTGAACCAAATGATGTGTTAAAATATTTAATAAAATACAGTAATTTGTGTCTTTTCTTTCTTCTTTTTAAAATTGACATCCTTCTCTGAACATATGTATCCTGATTTATCAGTGTCACCCCATTAAAATTAATAATAAAAAATATTTTAAAAAAATAAAATAAAATTGACATCCAAATAAATTATTGAATTTTGAATTTTTTTCAACTACATGAAATTACATTGGGTTAAAAAATTACATTTTGAGAGCTACAGAGTAATGGACCTTAATGAAATATGAGGTTTCTCTATCATTATCAGATCTGTCCCATCAAGAACATCATAAATTCTACAAACAATTTTACTGAGCTTTTGTACAAGGGGAAAATTAGGCTCAACTATAGGTCTTTTACATTTAGATTTGCAGTCAAGGTCAATCTAAAGATCAGGATTAGTTGTAACGGTCTGTGTTTTGTGTCTATAAATCTCATAGCACAGCATCAAAAGGTAGCACTTTTTTATTTCTTCAATAATTTTCCCAATACCAATTGTTTGGTGCATTCCTCATTCTGTGTCTCTCCTCGGGCACTGGGAAGGACTACAACTCCCAGCCTTCCTTGCTCTTGTAGGCTCCATGGCTGGCTTCTACCAGGGGAAATGTGGGCAAGCCAGGTAAACCACCTTCAGGTTGGCTCTGAAAACATCCACCTCCCCCTTCCCTTGGATGCTCTGTGTTCTAGAAAAAGGAACCAAGATCCCCGAGACCTGTTTGGAGAGGAGCTGCTGAGGAAGCACCCTTACGCACCAGGTTGTGGCATGATAAGTAAACCTTCATTGGGTTAAGTCCGTCCTGTCTTGTCTAAACAAACTGTATTTTACAAAAAATCCCCGACTTCTCCCATAGGAGGGTTGATGTCACATCACACTAACTGTGAATAATTTTGGTGTACATAGTGTGCTTTCAGTAATGTAACTAGGATCAGATGTTTATGCAGTCTGTGCCCTTATGTGTTACATGTAGCATCATTTGGATATTTGCCTTTAAATTATTTTACTCCAACACGAAAGAGAGCTCCTGTCTAGCCAGGCCAGGGATGTGACATGTTTCACCAGAGCTTGCTTTTCTCCCGGGGGTTTCTCTGCAAAGTACATGCTTTGGTTCTTCATTTGTAGTCACATGTGACAGTTCAAAAGAGATGAATGCATGAAAAATAGTACTTTTCAATGAACACATCAACGTTATGATGTTGCAGGCGAGCAAAACCTCGGAGGATTGACTCTCAGATAACTTATAAGAGGGAAAGAGAATTTTATTAAGCCGGCAGAGCACGCAGGCTATAGCTCCAAAGACACGTGCTCCCTGAAATTAGATTTCTTACATCTTATATACCCTTTACAGAACGTAAGTTCACATTCACGGGTCACGTGATTCCTTTGTCGTTAATTACGTAATTTCAGGATGGGAGGGGGCTTACAGGATGCCAGAGGATAATTATTTGTAAATCGCCCATTAAGGAGAAAGAAAGGGGGAGAGGAAAGGGCTACTCAAATCCCCCTTTTCCCACCTATATGTCACTCAGATGTATAGAAGGGAGGGGGCCCATGCCTCCTTCTTCCTTCTATACAAAACCTTCTAAGTAAGAAAACCTCTTCATATGCATTATAACAGCTCTTCCTAAGCAGGAATATTATCAGCCATCTTGAGATTTTATAAATTACACAAAATACCATATTTACAAACTCTCTCTGAACGCCTGGCCTAAATTATAAAATATCCTTGGAGCCTCTTATTTAAAGGGGGGTCTTCTTCCTCAATGATAGTCTTAATCCCCTTTTGGGGAAAAAAAATTGTTTAGTAACCAAATTGCTAATACAGTAGGGCAAATAAACTAATAAGATGAGAAACTATCATACTGTATCTTTTGCCAAGAATCTAGACATTTCTAGCATTTTATAAGCTATCACGTTTATATTCCAAAATCCTTTTCCCCTCTAATTTATAAACACTTGAGGACAAGGGACCAGGTTTTGTTATTGTTTAATCTCAAGTGTTGAGTTGGGTTAATCTTACTCCTTGATTCATAGCAAATTATCATTACTAGTTCATATGTGGCCCCTTCCTAGTTTTTTATCATTTTATTTTATCTTTACCCATTCATCTTCATGCTCCCAAATAGTCATCCACCAATGTATCTGATATAAGTTGTTAAATATGCATGTATCCTTATGAAATATAAGTTATGCTGGAGTGTGTGTGTGTGTGTGTGTGTGTGTGTGTATGTGTGTGAAGTCTTTGCTTCTTTCTCTATTTCTCTATAAGCATTGAATGACATTGTACAAAGTCTGATGCCAAAGTCTGGGCTAGTTTTTAGAATGTTAAATAGGCAACTTCCTACAGACTTTCAGATAATATACTGATGATTAGATTATGGAACTTTATTACATTTATATAGTTTTCAATGCCCTTTGAAATGTGATTAATTCTTTTAAAGATCATGGATCTTTATGACACTTAGCTCATAATTAATTAAATCCAATTAATACTCCAGACTGAACCAAACCTAATTTATTTAAGTTCTGGTTCTCAGCAGAGGGAGGCCTTGGTTCACCACTTTTGAAATAATATCACTACTTCATTCCATCTTTCCTTCATTTGAATAGTAAAATACCGGGGTAAAAGAAGAGAAGTTATGCATGTAGAGTTTATATCAAAATATACAATTTTATTAATTTGAAAAACCTTCAAAATCCAGACAAGTCAAACAATACAATTAACTACATGCCTCCAAATTTCCTCTTTAAAACATAATTTATTTCAGATATTAATATGTTGTAAAGTAATGTATCTTAATTCTGCGGGTTTACATAGAGACACCAAGGCAGGATACAGAAGAATTCTTAAGAGGAGATTTATTAATAAGCCGGCTGCATTTGACTTACACGGGGTATAACTGACCCAAATCGTGTGTGTGCAAAGTAGCCCTGCAGCTCGTTATATAGACTTGTTTACACACAGGTTGGGGGGAAAGGAAGGGGAACTTGACACAATAATCAATCATTAACAAGCTTATAACATTTGTCTATAAGATCTATAAAAAACATTCCTACATATTAAAACTTACAAGGTAACAAGATAGTGATGTTGATGTTGTTTTACATATCAAAGACATTCACAAATCTTTTAGTGTCTACCTCCCATTCCTTTGTCTAGAGGTATATGTTACTCTCAGGACTTCAGGAGGGGAGGAAGAGTTAAAATCAGTGTAGGATATGTAAATATTGTCTCTTATTGAAAGGGAAAGGAGGTTCTTCAGATAACCTTTATTCTTTTAATGCCTGACTTTTCCTCTTTAAAATGGCATTGACACTACTAACTTTTACAGTTCTTTGGTACCTTACCACAAATAAAGACATTAAAATAATATAAAGAGCATCACTGTCCATTCTGCAGCTTAAGACCTTATGGTACAGTTGAAGGCACCTCCTTGACTTCATTCCCCTCCATTCTTCTACCTTTAAATCACCATTATCCTGAATTTTGTGTTTATCATTTGTATATAAATCTACACATTTACTATTCCTACATGCTTCCAAAACAACAGTACTGCTTTACAGATTACAAACTTTAGCATACCCTTAGTACCCTTCTGTAACATGTTTTTATTTAATTTTTTTAGAGATTTCTTTTTTTTTTTTTTTTTAATAAATTTTTATTAATGGTAATGGGATGACATTAATAAATCAGGGTACATATATTCAAAGAAAACATGTCTAGGTTATTTTGTCATTAAATTATGTTGCATACCCCTCGCCCAAAGTCAGATTGTACTTCGCCACCCTCTATCTAGTTCTCTGTGCCCCTCCCCCTCCCCCTAACTCTCCCCCTGTCCTCCCTCCCCCCACCCCTGGTAACCACCACACTCTTGTCCATGTCTCTTAGTCTCATTTTTATGTTCCACCAATGTATGGAATCATGTAGTTCTTGTTTTTTTCTGATTTACTTATTTCACTCCTTATAATGTTATCAAGATCCCACCATTTTGCTGTAAATGATCTGATGTCATCATTTCTTATGGCTGAGTAGTATTCCATAGTGTATATGTGCCACATCTTCTTTATCCAGTCTTCTATTGAAGGGCTTTTTGGTTGTTTCCATGTCTTGGCCACTGTGAACAGTGCTGCAATGAACATGGGGCTACATGTGTCTTCCCGTATCAATGTTTCTGAGGTTTTGGGGTATATACCCAGTAGAGGGATTGCTGGGTCATAAGGTAGTTCTATTTGCAGTTTTTTGAGGAACCACCATACTTTCCTCCATAATGGTTGTACTACTTTACAGTCCCACCAACAGTGAATGAGGGTTCCTTTTTCTCCACAGCCTCTCCAACATTTGCTATTACCCGTCTTGTTGATAATAGCTAATCTAACAGGGGTGAGGTGGTATCTCATTGTAGTTTTGATTTGCATTTCCCTAATAACTAATGAAGCTGAGCATCTTTTCATATATCTGTTGGCTATTTGTATCTCTTCCTGGGAGAAGTGTCTATTCATGTCCTCTTCCCATTTTTTTATTGGATTGTTTGTTTGTTTGTTGTTGAGTTTTATGAGTTCTTTGTAAATTTTGGAAATTAGGCCCTTATCTGAGCTGTTGTTTGAAAATATCATTTCCCATTTAGTTGGCTGTCTGTTTATTTTGATATCAGTTTCTCTTGCTGAGCAAAAACTTTTTATTCTGATGTAGTCCCATTCATTTATCTTTGCCTTCACTTCTCTTGCCATTGGAGTCAAGTTCATAAAATGTTCTTTAAAACCCAGGTCCATCAGTTTAGTACCTATGTCTTCTTCTATGTACTTTATTGTTTCAGGTCTTATATTTAGGTCTTTGATCCATTTTGAATTAATTTTAGTACACGGGGACAGGCTGTAGTCGAGTTTCATTCTTTTGCATGTGGCTTTCCAGTTTTCCCAACACCATTTGTTGAAGAGGCTTTCTTTTCTCCATTGTGTGTTGTTGGCCCCTTTATCAAAGATTATTTGACCATATATATGTGGTTTTATTTCTGGGCTTTCTATTCTGTTCCATTGGTCTGAGTGTCTATTTTTCTGCCAATACCATGCTGTTTTGATTATCGTGGCCCTATAATATAGTTTAAAGTCAGGTATTGTAATGCCCCCAGCTTCATTCTTTTTCCTTAGGATTGTTTTGGCTATTCGGGGTTTTTTATAGTTCCATATAAATCTGATGATTTTTTGTTCCATTTCTTTAAAAAATCTCATAGGGATTTTGATGGGAATTGCATTAAATTTGTATATTGCTTTGGGTAATATGGCCATTTTGATTATATTTATTCTTCCTATCCAAGAACAAGGAATATTTTTCCATCTCATTGTATCTTTTTCGATTTCCCTTAACAATGCTTTGTAATTTTCATTATATAGGTCCTTTACATTCTTTGTTATGTTTATTCCTAGGTATTTTATTTTTTTTTGTTGCAATCGTGATGGGGATTATTTTTTTGAGTTCGTTTTCTAATATTTCCTTGTTGGCATAGAGAAAGGCTATGGACTTCTGTATGTTAATTTTGTATCCTGCGACCTTACTGTATTGGTTTATTGTTTCTAATAATCTTTTTGTGGAGTCCTTCGGGTTTTCGATGTATAGGATCATATCATCAGCAAAAAGTGATACCTTTACTTCTTCTTTTCCGATATGGATGCCTTTTATTTCTTTGTCTTGTCTGATTGCTCTGGCCAGAACTTCTAGCACCACGTTAAATAAGAGTGGAGAGAGTGGACAACCCTGTCTTGTTCCTGATTTAAGGTAGAAAGTCCTCAGTTTTATGCCGTTTAAAATGATGTTAGCTGATGGTTTATCATATATGGCCTTTATCATGTTGAGATATTTTCCTTCTATACCCATTTTGTTGAGAGTCTTAAACATAAAATTGTGTTGTATTTTATCAAAAGCCTTTTCTGCATCTATTGATAAGATCATGTGGTTTTTGTTCTTTGTTTTGTTGATATGGTGTATTACGTTAACCGTTTTGCGTATGTTGAACCATCCTTGAGATTCTGGGATGAATCCCACTTGATCATGATGTATTATTTTTTTAATATGTTGTTGTATTCGGTTTGCCAGTATTTTGTTTAGAATTTTAGCATCTGTATTCATTAGAGATATTGGTCTGTAGTTTTCTTTCTTTGTGCCATCCTTGCCAGGTTTTGGTATGAGGGTTATGTTGGCCTCATAAAATGTGTTTGGAAATATTGCTTCTTCTTCAATTTTTTGGAAGACTTTGAGTAGAATAGGAACCAAGTCTTCTTTGAATGTTTGATAGAATTCACTAGTATAACCGTCTGGGCCTGGACTTTTATTTTTGGGGAGGTTTTTAATAGTTTTTTCTATTTCCTCCCTGCTGATTGGTCTGTTTAGGCTTTCTGCTTCTTCATGACTCAGTCTAGGAAGGTTGTATTGTTCTAGGAATTTATCCATTTCTTCTAGATTGTTGTATTTGGTGGCATATAATTTTTCATAGTATTCTACAATAATTCTTTGTATATCTATGATGTCTGTGGTGATCTCTCCTCTTTCATTTTGGATTTTATTTATTTGAGTCCTGTGCCTTTTTTCCTTGGTGAGTCTTGCCAAGGGTTTGTCAATTTTGTTGATCTTTTCAAAGAACCAGCTCCTTGTTTTATTGATTTTTTCTATAGTTTTTCTGTTCTCTATTTCATTTATTTCTGCTCTGATTTTTATTATCTCCTTTCTTCGGCTGGTTTTGGGTTGTCTTTGTTCTTCTTTTTCTAGTTCCTTAAGGTGTGAAGTTAAGTGGTTTACTTCGGCTCTCTCTTGTTTGTTCATATAGGCCTGAAGTGATATGAACTTTCCTCTTATTACTGCTTTTGCTGCATCCCAGAGATTCTGATATGTCGTATTTTCATTTTCATTTGTCTGTATATATCTTTTGATCTCTGCGCTTATTTCTTCTTTGACCCATTCATTTTTTAGAAGTATGTTGTTTAGTTTCCACATTTTTGTGGGTTTTTCCCCCTCTTTTTTGCAGTTGAATTCTAGTTTCAAGGCTTTATGATCAGAAAATATGCTTGGTACAATTTCAATTTTTCTAAATTTGCTGATATTGTCTTTGTGGCCCAACATATGGTCAATTCTTGAATATGTTCCATGTACACTAGAGAAAAATGTATACTCTGTCGCTTTGGGATGAAGTGTCCTGTAGATGTCTATCATATCCAGGTGTTCTAGTATTTCATTTAAGGCCACTATATCTTTATTGATTCTCTGTTTGGATGACCGATCTAGAGCCGTCAGCGGAGTATTGAGGTCTCCAAGTATGATTGTATTTTTGTTAGTTTTTGTTTTAAGGTCAATAAGTAGCTGTCTTATATATTTTGGTGCTCCTTGGTTTGGTGCATATATATTAAGGATTGTTATGTCTTCTTGATTCAGTGTCCCCTTAATCATTATGAAGTGACCATTTTTGTCTCTGAGTACTTTTTCTGTCTTGTAGTCAGCATTATCAGATATGAGTATTGCTACACCTGCTTTTTTTTGGGTGTTGTTTGCTTGGAGTATTGTTTTCCAGCCTTTCACTTTGAATTTGTTTTTATCCTTGTTGCTTAGATGTGTTTCTTGTAGGCAGCATACAGTTGGATTTTCTTTTTTAATCCATTCTGCTACTCTGTGTCTTTTTATTGGTAAGTTTAATCCATTTACATTTAGTGTAATTATTGACACTTGTGGGTTCCCTACTGCCATTTTATAAATTGCTTTCTCTTAGTTTTGTATCTAGTTTGATTCTTCTCTTTTGTTTTTCTATCATTTGTTTCTGTTTGTTTGTGTTCCATACTTCTTTCCTCTGTTGCTACCTTTTTTAAGTCATGTGTTTTTGTGGTGGTTTTTTCTAGGGTGGTTACCATTAAGTAATGAAAAGGGTACCTACCATATTCATTGTAGTACCCTATCTTATAAGTATTTCTGCACTTCATCGTCCTTTGCTACTGTTAATCTCCATTCTCTCCCCCCCTTTTTTTCCTTTGTTGTCACAGTTTAAGTTTGGTTTTATTGTGTTCTTGGTGGAGCTGTTACTTGTGGTGTTGTTTTCTTTTGTTCTTTGAATCTGGTTGGAAAACCCCCTTTAGTATTTCCTGGAGTGGGGGCTTTCTGGTGATAAATTCTCTCATCTTTTCTGTATTTGTGAATGTTTTTATATCTCCTTCATACTTGAAGGATAGCTTTGATGGGTATAGTATTCTTGGCTGAAAGTTCCTCTCTTTCAGGGCTTTAAATATTGGGGTCCACTCTCTTCTAGCTTGTAGAGTTTCTGCTGAGAAATCTGCTGATAATCTAATAGGCCTTCCTTTATATGTTGTACTCTTCTTTTCCCTGGCTGCCTTGAGAATTTTTTCTTTGTCATTGGTTTGTGTCATCTTTATTATGATGTGCCTTGGAGTGGGTTTGTTGGGGTTAAGAAAACTCGGTGTTCTGTTTGCTTCTTGAATTTGAGGCTTTAGTTCTTTCCACAGGCTTGGGAAGTTCTCGTCTATTATTTGTTTGAGTATATTCTCCATTCCATTTTCTTTCTCTTCTCCCTCTGATATACCTATTATTCTTATGTTATTCTTTCTGATGGAGTCAGATAATTCCTGTAGGGCTTTCTCGTTTTTTATTATTTTTGAGTCTCTTTCTTCTTCTCTCTGTTGTGCCTCAAGTTGTTTGTCTTCTATTTCACTAATCCTATCTTCAATCTGGGTTATTCTGCTAGCTAAGCTTGTTACCTCGTTTTTCAGCTCGTGAATTGAGTTTTTCATTTCTGTTTGATTTGTTTTTATAGTTTCAATTTCCTTGGTAATATATTCTTTGTGTTCATTGAGTTGTTTTCTGATCTCCCTAAATTGCCTTTCTGTGTTTTCTTGTATATCTCTGAGTATTTTTAAGATTTCTATTTTAAATTCTCTGTCATTTAGCTCCAAGGCTTCCAATATGTTAAGTCTTTTCTCCATAGATTTTTCCACATCTATTTGTGTTACCTCTCTTTCTTTTGTATCCATAATATTCGATTTCCTCTTTCTTATTGGCATCTGAGGGTGGTCTTGTTGATAGCACTAATTAGAATTAATAAAGAGTAAAAAGTAAAAAAAAAAAAAAAAAAGGGTAAAACACTCCACACAAAAAAAGCAGTAATAATTTATTATTTCCCCCTTTTTTTCTTTCTTCTCTTTCCCTCCTCTCCCCTCCTCAGGGAAATATCGTGCCTATAATGGAGGGCCTGGTTTGCGGTGAAGAGTTCAAGGGGCAAAAAAAAAAGGGGAGTAGGGACCTACTAAATGCAAAAAAAAAAAAAAAAAAAAGGAAGAAAATCTTAGACAAGCATAAGATGATCTGCCTGCGGGTGATGGTCAACTAAGAGATATAATGAGAGGGATAAGAGGGAACCAGAAAAAAGGACAAAAAAAGGAACAATAAAGAAGAAAAAAATAAAAATAATAAGTAAAAATCTGTTGTATTAAGTGGAACGAAGACCAAATACAATGGAGACCTTGGGTTGGGAGGACCCAAAATGCCACAAAAATAAACAAACAAGAAAAAAAACAAAAACAAAAGCGAAAAAGAAAAATAAAGCCAAAAAAAGCCTTGAGTCCCAAATTAACTAATTTGTTCGTGATTGAGGATTAAATGGGAGGAAAGTAAAACGAGAAAAGAAAAAACGAATAGAAAGGAAAAAATAAGAAAAAGAGAAAAACGAAGGAAGAAATAAAAAAGGAAGAGAAAAAAACAAAATAAAGCAAAACAAACAAACAAAAAAAACAAAAGAGGAGAGAGTGAGAGTTAAGTGTCCTGGAGTATAACCCCAAAGGAGGGTGAGGATGAAGAAGAAAAATAAAATGTAACACTTATGGGTAGTGTAGTTCAAGAAAAGGGAAGCATAAGATGGGCAGAGAATAGAAGGACCGAGGTGGAGGAAATAAAGGCAATAGGATAGAAGAAACAAACAACAACAACAACAACAACAAAAAAAAAATTAGTGGAACAAGTTGTAAAGTCTGTGGATTTTTCTTGATTTTGAGATGTTAACTTCTTCCTTTTTCTTTTCTCTCCCTCTTCCTGGTCGGTGACTCTGTACCCCAGGCTCTGCCCCTGTGTCACACTTAGGTAGGGATTTGCAGTTGATGGGATTCTATGGCAATGTCATATAATTGGCTTTAGTCTTGCTGGTAGTCAAGGCTTGTTGGCGTTTGCAGGGTCCAACGATGAGAGAGTTTGCTTTCCTGGATTCTCTCTCCTAGTCCCCCCTTCCTGAATTAGCAGCCTGGTGATCCAGCTATAAGGCTGCCACTGCTTCTGCCTGGGGAGTAAGAGGCTCAAAGAGCTGGGAAATCCCCACTCTATCCCCACTCAGTGCAAGGCTTTGGGAAAGGCTCTGGCAGTCAGGGCCTCCAGTGTAATCAGGCGGGGGTGGGAGTCAGTTGTTTTCGAGGTGACTGTTCAGCGCCTAGCATTCCGTTGGACCTCTCAACCCAGGCTTTCCACACTTTGTAGCCTGTTTTGGCTGGGAAGAAGAGGCACTAGTCTCTGCTTGCGACTAGTGTAGTATAGATCTTATTATCTGCCAAGTCCTTCTTGTTAGCGTTTATCCCTGAATATGGAGGCTCTATCAATCAGAAGTTGCCCCCGCCCCTTTAGCGAGAGGCACTAAAAAATATCACGCCTCTTGTCTTGGGTCGGTGAACTGAGAGAGATCTTATCAATTAGAACCTAGGGTGCGCAGATTTCACGGGTTAAGTTAATTTCAGTAATTGGGTCGCAGCTGTGCTCCTGAAGGTATTTCAGGCTGCCTGCGCGCGCCCCTCCCCCAACGCTTGATTGTTAGCTTGAATGGCTGGGTGAGGTGCCCCGCCCGCGGAGAGAATCTCCCAAGTAGGGAATACCGCCCTGGGGCCTCTCCCGCTCCCCGTCCGCTGGGAACGTTAGCCGTGCTCGGTCTGCAACCGGACCGGGCGCTGCTCGCGGCTGCTCGCGGCGGCGGTGCTCGCTCTGCAACCGCTCTGCAACCGACCCGGGCGCTGCTTGCGGCGGCTCGCGGCGGCGGCTCCCGGCTCCCGAGTATGGGCTGACTCACCACCACCACAGGCGCACTTCCTCGCGGCTTGAATGAACGTCCCTGCGGTAGCTTCCTCCACACCCTCCTCTCTCAGATTCAAGTGATAACAGTCCTTTCGCTTTCAGTTTGTGTGGAACTCCGAAATGCTCCGAAGATAAATTTTCCTGTTTCTAGTTGATAAATTTGTTGTGATTTTGGGGAGATCTGTCGGACGTGCTGCTCACGGCGCCATTTCCGTGACGTCACTTGAGATTTCTTTTTGTGTTAATGTGTGTGGTTCAGCTCAGTGGAGTGTGACTGAATTAGTTTTACCGCATAACTGAAGTTTATTTTTATCATGACAAACAGTGCTCCCATGAGCATCCTTGAGCACGTCCTCTTATGTGCACCCGAGGGAATTGTAGCTCCAGGTGCTCCTTCCCTGGCCTTCCTGGCTTAGCCTCCTTGTGGTGCAGCTCACTCTGTGTCTCTTGCTGCCACCTGGGTTTGCACTCTGAGGAAAACTGCCATTGTGTCACACTCTCTGACTGACCGAGAGGCTGAGTGGATGGAAGGGATGCTCGCTCCCTGGTCGCCCTTGGCTTCCACCATTCCTCTGACGTGCCCTGGCTCACTCTGGCACCCAGGCCCTCACCACAGCCTTTGGACAAAGAGTTAGCAGCCCCTGCATGTGCATGTCCTCTGGAGCACTGGCCTAGGTCAGCCCCTGGGCCTCGTCCCATCTCAGCTCTGACCTCTTCACACTCATGGTCTCTCTCCTTCCGCTGCCACCTGAGCTCATACTGCATGTCACCTTCACCTGTCACGCCTTCTCTCCGCCGCCACTCTGTCATTGCTCCTCTCTTTCCCCACTCCCACCACTGTCTTTATTTTCTCTGCCTCAAAGCTCTCCTTGGCACGGGGCTCTTGTTATTTTCCACTTATCCTTTTTAACCTCCATCACCAGCATTTTCATCTTTGTCACCAGGATCTTCTTTGCTGCTAGACCTCCTTCCTTTCTAATTTCCTTCTTTTCTCCCACTCAATACAGACTTCTCTCTGTCAACAGAGCCATTTTAGCCACGAGTCTCACGCACCCTCTTTCTTTCATCTCTGGGCACTTCTCTGCCACTAAATCACTTGATTCCATTGGCTCACACATTCTTTTTTCTCTTTTCTTTTCTTTTCTTTTCTTTTCTTTTCTTTTCTTTTCTTTTCTTTTCTTAGTGAGAGGGGGGGAAACAGAGACAGACTGCTATGTGGGCCCTGACCAGGATCCACCCAGCAATCTCCATCTGGGGCTGTTACTCTGCCCATCTGGGGCCATGTTTGCAACTGAGCTATTATTAACACCTGAGCTATTCTTAACATCCTCAGCGCCTGGGCCGGTGTGCTATATAGAATCAACTGAGCCATGGCTGCCCAATGGGAAGAAAGAGAGAGACAGAAAGGGGAAGGGGACGGGAGGAGAGAAGCAGATGTTTGCCCTGACAGGGAATCAAACCCAGGACTTCCACATGCCGGGTCAATGCTCTACCACTGAGCCAACTGGCCAGGGCCGGCTCCCACAGTCTTTTTTTTTTTTTACAGGGACAGAGAGAGAGTCAGATAGATATAGACAGACAGGAACGGAGAGAGATGAGAAGCATCAATCATCAGTTTTTCGTTGCAACATCGTAGTTGTTCATTGATTGCTTTCTCATATGTGCCATGACCGTGGGCATTCAGCCCCCCGCTCGAGCCAGTGACCTTGGGTCCATGCTAGTGAGTTTTTTGCTCAAGCCAGATGAGCCCATGCTCAAGCTGGCAACCCCGGGGTCTCGAACCTGGGTCCTTCCGCATCCCAGTCAGATGTTCTATCCCTGCGCCCACCGCCTGGTCAGGCTCCCATAGTCTTAATGGGCGTCTTGCATCCCTATCATTTGCATTTTCTTCTCTCCTTCTGGATCACACCCATATCCTAAATCTTCTGTACCAATTTGAACTCACTTTTTGTCACTGGACCCTTCCCTGTCATCTGACCCCCAATGTATATTATTTTAACTCTGACTCAATCTGACTTAATTTCAATGCCACTGAATGTTGTCCCATGGAGCTTATCTTCATAGAACCCCTGTTGGCTGATCTCTTCCATCCTAACAATCTTAGGTCTTGCTCCCCCAAGCCTAAGAAGGTGGTTCTTTTACGCTGAATTTTCACATTAGGAAAGGGTTGCAGGTGGTAAAATTAACAATTTCTCCAGGATTCAAGGAGTCTAGGGAAATAATCAAGGTCAAGCTCTTCAGCTATAATCAGGAGATGTTTCTAGAGCCAGTGAACTGAGGAACCCCCCAAAGTAAAATGAGTATCGATGCAATGACCCAGGAATGCTCTTCACCACAAAGAATATTGGTTGCCATGCCTTACAGAGCAGCTTGCTAGTGATTTGAAGCTCACATTTGAAAAAAGCCACAGAACCAGTCCTGGGTCTGCCCCTTACTCAGATACTTCTCGGGTCTCACGGGTCCATATCCACAATGTGCCTGGTGGGGACACAGCAGCTGCTCAGGTGCTGGGTGTCCATATGGAGGCAAGAGAGAGCTGCCTGGGACAGTGGGAACACTAAGCTATTAGACCCAATGAAGAGCCAAGACAATTTGTCCCCAGTAAAAGGCAGAGAGGGGACTCTAACAGTTATATTACAGGAGAGAAAGGAGAAAGGCTGGTAGAATCGGGGACCTCCCAAGCCAGAGTGAAGAGCCAACCTGCCCAGGTCAGAACAGAGGTTCTCATATGCAAGACCCACAACTGCTGACACAGAAAGAAAATTGATAAAAAGGATGAGGCTCTTTTTACAGTTACTTTATGCCAGAAATAAAAAAAACAAGGAGCAAGAAGATGGCTTTCGAAAAGCCAAGTCAGTGTGGACTTCTGCACAGATCCAAGCTCCAGGCTCCAGGCTCAGCAGAAATGAAAGACGTTTTTATGAGCTGTGGGGAGGCTGAAGCTCAAAAGTGCACCACGGTCATGGGCCTGAATATGAGAAGAAACTGGGGCTTGGGCATGAATTTCACATATGGGAAGAAGGTTAAGACAAAGAGGAACCCTGGCCCCGGCAGAGCCTGGAGATGGGTTCTGCAACCACAAGGTTCTCTTCTTCCCAGAACAAGGAAAGTGGTCAGTGCCACATCCTGCAGCATCAAGCAGGCTTTAAGGGCAGACTTGTCCCAGCAGAAATAAGTAATCAGTCACCAGCAATAAGACATATTGACATCGCATACCCCTCGGTGTAAAATACACAGAAGGACATAACATGACTTAAGAAATATTCTTGCCAAAACTGCAGAAGTTCAGCTTAATCAAAAAAACACCCTAATTGAGGGAAATTTTGAGAAAGAAGTTACTAGTACTTTTCAAAAGTATCAAGGTCATGAAAAACAAGAAAAGAACAAGGAAATGTCACAGATGGAAGAGATTAAAAAGCATGATAACTAAACAAGACGTGAGAGTGTGGGTTGAATCCCAAGACAGAGAACCATTCATGAGAAAACTACATAGTAGAATTAGTTAAGTGTGTACTGTTTTATTTATTGCACCAACGTTAATTTCTGGGTTTTGATGATTGTACTATATGATGTAAATTAACAGTAGGGGAAGCTGGAGGAAGTTTATACAGGAACTCTCTGTACTATTTTTGCAACTTTTCTGTAAGTCTAAGATTATTTCAAAATAAAAAGTTTTTTAAAAATATAGGTTTGATGCCTTTTTTAGGGGGGTCAATTTTTGATCATTAATTCAATTTCTTCATTACTATTGGTCTATCTAGATTTTCAATACCTTTTCTAAACAATATTGGTGATTTTTCTCAAAAGTTTTTCATTTCAATTATGTGTTCAGAATAATTTGCATGATATTAACTTATATTATTTTTCAATAAATTTTGAAACATTTACTGTATTTATAGTTACATCACCTTTATCATTAATAATATTATTCATTTGTGCTTTCTTCATGCTCCATTTTCCCCATTGATCAGGACTGCTAGTGGTTTGTCTTTTTTATTAGCCTTTTAAAGAATATGTTTTGGGTTTGGGTTTTTTCTTTTGATTGATTGATTTTAGAGAAACAGAGAGGAAAGAAGAGAAAAAGAAAGGGAGAAAGAGAAGCATTCATTTGTTGTGACACGTAGTTGTGCATTCATTGGTTGATTCTTCTATGTGCCCCGACCAGGGATTGAACCTGCAACCTTGGCGTTTTAAGACAATGCTCTAACCAACTCAGCTAACCAACCGAGGTGTTTCTGTTTTGTTAATCATTCTATTGTTTGTTTTTTATTCTCATAATTTCTGGTTTTATCTTCACAATTTTTCACTTTTTAAAAATTGTTTTAAATCTAATGATTTTGGAGAGAGAAGAGAAACATTGACCTGCTTCACCCATCCATACATTCACTGAGTGATTCTTGTATGTGTCCTGATGGGGATCAAACCCACCACCCTGGTATACCAAGACTGTGCTCTAACCAAGTGAGCTACTGGGCAAGAGCTTCATTATTTTTCTTCTATTGTTTTAGTTTATTCTGTTACTGTCTTTCTAACTTCTTTGCTCATTAATTTACCACCTTCCTTGTTTTCTAGCATTAGCAATCATGAGGATATAATTATTTTTCTAGTTCTGTTTGACTGTATCACTCAAGTTTTCACATGTAGTATTTTCATTGTTGAACAATTTTAATGGTCATAATTTTTGTTGTAATTTTTCCTTTAACCCATGAATTATTTATAAGTATGACTTGTTATTTCACAATATAATTTTATTATTATTACTGATTGTATTTTATTAAAACATGGGCAATCATGCAGTCTATATTATATCATTGTCATTTGTCACAAGGTTCACAATACAATTTTCATCAGTACTGTCCATCTATTCTTCACTTTTTCCTCCAAAAGGTTACTAGTTGCCAGGAATGAGAAAATGTTTCAAAATAGAATACGTATAATTGAACGATCTGAGATTTCAGCTTTGGCTCACCCTCCCCACATCTTTCCAACAATTTTGTATGCTAATGAAGAGTATTGGAGCACAACTTTAGCTTGGTTTGTGATTCAGCTCACCAACTTCAAACAAATTACAGCCAATGAAAGTTTTCAAGTTAGCATCTCTTCAATGGCACTAACAGGTATCAGTGACATTTGCCTTTGATAGAGGTTAAGGAGATTTGCAATTGTGCCAAAGAATATAGGTTCAGAATCAGTACTTGTTATGGCTAGTACTAAAGTATGACAAGTAATGTCTCAGTGGATTTATATATTCCCAGTATTTAAACACTGAGCTAAGTTGGAATCTGCAGACAAGGTCAGGAAAGTCACTCTGTAAGATGGAACCTAATAAGAGTTAATATACAAGGGAAGGGAGTTTTTGTAACACATCATATTTTTTTGTTTTGAGTGCTCTTTTCTACGAGCCCAAGATGTTTGTTATCAAGAGCGAGGGGAACCTCACAGAGATTTAATTGTAGGAAATAGCTTTTCCTCTTTGGATGCCATAAAATGACTTATCTGCCTCCACTTCTCTCTGGCATACATAGTTTTGTCCATTTCTTGTGGACTTTCTTTGCTATGTTCTAAACATCTGCTGCCCTGTAATTTGGGCCATGTGTAGCACTTCATGGACTCTCTGGTCTGCCCTTTACATGACCTTGCGGCTCCATGCACATGTCCTCTGACCAGCTCACTCTTTATGTTTTTTAGGTCAAATTCAGAGAGTCAGACTGGTTGCTGGCCAGCTCTTTTGGTCAAATCATCCAATTAGCTTTGGCTACATGGGAATAAATCATGTAATTTGATAGATTAATCCTTGTGGGAATCTGGGTCAAAAACTTAAGCTGAAAGGGTAAATTGGATATGCCAAGCAAAGTAACCTACCACTTCGTTTCTAACGTGGTTGCCTAGCGGGGTCAGTCAATGCACCGCAAAATGCGGTGTCCACCCTCTGCTCTGCAGCCCCAGCCCAGTCTGCCTGACCTCGCAGCCAGTCTCCAGACTTTCTCAGGCTGCTTTCTCCAGAGTGAGAAAAGCAAAGGCTTTCTGCCCCTTGTGCCCATTTGTCTGGCTTCTAGATAACCTTGATCATTACCTATTGTTTCCAATAGCCCACTATGATTCCTGGCATGGACTGGGCATCTCTTGTCCTGCTTTTGTATCCGTCTCCAATCTCAGTGACTTCCCTGCTCTTTGCTTTCTCCTCCCTGCACAGACCTGTGGATTTCGTCTTCTTCACATTTCCCAAGGGTCCAGCTACGTCTTCTCCCTCTGGATGCTTGTGGTCCTGTGCTTTACTTCACTCCAGGATGAACCAACTTATAATCTTGGCTCTCCTTCTGAACTTGAAAAGCTGAGCAGCAAACCCAGACATGGCTGGATCCCTAAGACATGGGAAGGGTCCAGAGAAAACGAGCTGTCCGCTTCCATTGTTGCAGAACCACGAACTGCAAGCGACAGCAAAGCCTCACAGTGAAAAAAAGTCGTGTGTGCACCAGTACCTGTATTTGAATCCTGGCTCTTATGTTCACTAACTGTGGGACCTTGGCCAAGTTTTCTGAAGCTTAGTCCTACGAAATAATAATAATTAGGTTACTTAAGTTACAGATTTCCTAGAAAAACTAATTGAGATGAGTGCAAAGTGATCAGCACATAATAAGCAAATAAAACAGTTTTGTTTTTTTTTAATTCTTTTCAGTGTTCACAACAACAGTTCCCAAGCCCTTGGACATAGTTAAATAGGAGGTATTTCTATATCAGTCAACTCCTCATTTCTGAAGCAGGCATTTCTCTCCACCCCATCTATCCTACAAGGTAAAGTAAACACTGGGTTTATTTATAGCAGATAGGGGAACTGTATTTCGGATTTGGAGAACTTCCCCCACCTAAACCTCTCTCCTGTGATAAAAGTTTAAAGTCCTTTCCTTACAGCTTACCTTTTTCTCCCTTAAAATAGCAGCAATGTCACATTGAGGTTTCTCTCTCTGTGCCATCGCTACTATACTAAAACATATTTCTTACTAAATTTTGGCTGAAGGGGAAATTATTTCTAAGTCATTTTTTTCTTTCGCCAAGAATTATACAGTAATTAAAACATTATTTGTAAACAGGAACAAGAATTTATAGTTTATGTGTGACCATTTTACTCTTTCATGACTTAAATATTTATGTGTTTGGATAAAACCTGTGAATACTAACTGGCTCTTTATTCCAGTAAATGAGACCAGTTGGGAGTGAATCAGGGAAAGAAAGTGTAAGGCACATAATTGAAAAATAAGATGGAACGATGGATTTGAGATGCATGTCTGCCACTAAATCATTTTGTGACTCTAACTAAGTACAATGTTTCGTGCTCTGATTATCCACCTAGAAGATTATGATAATATGACTGTCTGGAAAGTATGAAATGAGAGTCTTATTTTTTTTCAAAAAGGAGAACATTAAAAAGATTTTTGGATTTTGTATCCAAACAGGCAAACATTCAAAACAAGAGGCTGGGAAATTAGAATCCTTGTTAAACCTGAAACACTTTATTCATCATTAATAGAGTTTGTAATATTTGAAGAAGTTTCTTTTGAATATAGAGTTTCACCAAATTAATAATACTCATACATTGTTTAGCCAAAGAGACAGATAAATGAGCAATTTATAAAAGATGAAACACATTTGGCCAAGAAACATATAAAACAATTATCATCCTTTCTCATAATATAAAATTTGCAAACTAAATGAGGCAACATTTTTTCACTTTTCAAATTGAAAAATAAATAAATAGTCTAGTTATAGTAGTCCAACTTTGTGATGGTATGGGAAAATGCACACGTTGTCAGTTAGACTCGAGTATAAGTTAGTATAGGATTTTCTTCTCCTTTTCTCCCTCATTGGTCCCCAAGAGGGTGAAGATTCCATTCTGGGAGTTGACACTTATAGTAGTCACTACCATCTGGCCAGAGCCTTCCATGACATGGGTCCCTGTATGAAAAAGAGAAGGTAAGAGAAGTATTGATTTTTTTAAACTCTTTTTGAATTTTTAAAAATTTATTCATTTTAGAGAGAGGAGAGAGAGAGAGAAGGGGGGAGGAGCAAAAAGCATCAACTCCCGTATGTGCCTTGATCAGGCAAGCCAGAGGTTTCAAACTGGTGGCCTCAGCATTCCAAGTCTACTATGCTTTATCCACTGTGCCACCACAGGTCAGGCCATTTTTTTATACCTAGCCATGCTTTGGTGTAAAAAGCAAACTTGGAAGGAAGGAAGGAAGGAAGGAAGGAAGGAAGGAAGGAAGGAAGGAAGGAAGGAAGGAAAAAAGAAAAGAAAAGAAAAGAAAGAAAGAAAGAAAGAAACTCAAAAAACAGTTCCTCTTCCTTTCCTTTTTAGGGATTGAACCTTCAACCTGAGTCCACTGAGCTACCCTGCTGGGGCCAGACAATTCTTCTGAATTTCAGACTTACATATCCAAATCTGATATATCCAAATTTGATATCTCCATTTATAAGTACCTCAAATTTAACATATCCCAACCATTTTCTCTTTCTTTTATGTCCCCTGAATCAGTAAATGGCTCCTTAACCCATCTAGTTACTTAAGGAGTCATCCTTAATGCTCCTCTTTTCCTCACCCTTCCTGGCAAACCAATCCATTAAGTCCTTTGAAGTCCACCTCTGATTTATACATGTCTCAAATTATCCAACTCTTTGTATCTCTACTGTCATTACCCTAGTTCAAGCCACCATCATTTCTGGCCTTGAGTAATGTAATTGCCTCCAAACTGGCCTTCCAGCAATCCCTCCTGACCTCTTCCAAACTATTCCCCACAAACAGTCTGAGTGAGCTTTTAAGTATGTAAATCAGATCCTACTTAACACTCTATATTAGCTGCCCAATGACCTTAGCATACATTCCAAAAAAAAAAAAAAAAAAAAAAAGTCTAAAATCTATAATGGGGCCAATAGAACCTGCATGGTCTAGCCTTCCTCTCACCTCAACCCCAGCTTGCTTCCTACACCCAACCACACTGACTTACTTTTAGTTCCTAGAATAAATACATCAAGTTCTCTCATGCCCCCCAACTTCACACAAAGTTCCTCTGGCCTTTAACATTCTTGAAGGCTATTTCATATGCATCGAGCTTAAAAGATACTTCTTCAAAGAGCTTTTCCCTGATAGCCCAGAATTAATCCATCATCGCAACCACTAGTTTTCCTTCATAGTACTGATCACAATTTGTAATCATGTAGTGATTTATGCTTTAACATCTCTTGCTCCTATTACACTTTAGATTCCATTTAGTGCTATGTTCACTGTTATAATCTAATGCCTAACACCATGCTTGGCACATAGTCAACAACCAGTAAGGGCTTGTTTAATCATGCATGACAGGTGCAAACACTGGAAGGGGCCTTGGGTCCAGCACCTGGTATTTCTCTGCCAAGGTTAGGTGCCTTTCTGTGTGTGGTAGTAGATGGAGCTGGAACTGTTCTTGCTTACTCAGGGGGGGCTTCTCCTTCCTGCTCCATGGATAAGTGTTTGCCGCGTGAGAAACAAACTGCCTCCAGATACAGGCAGCAGGGGGAAGAGATTCGCCTTATTTGCGCAGGACAGCACAGTCTGTCTCTAGTTCGCAACCTCTTGGCACAGGTACGTGGAAAAACTGCCAATCTCTACTGGAGAAACCGGACCACCACAAGCCCCGAGAGGGGGCGGGTCAGTGTGTCCTTCTCACAGTACCTGATTGGCCTGGGGGAGCCGGCATTTGGGCGGGGCTTGACGCCAGGCGCCTGCCACGTAGGGCGCCGGGCTGCCCCGCGGTAGGCCACGCCCCGGTCCCACAACGCACCGCGGTGCGCGTCACTCGGAGCGGCGGGTTTCCCCGACTCGACAGGTACCGACCGACCCCTCCCAGTTGTTGTTTCTTCTCTTTTGGGGTCGCTCGAAACCCTGGCGGGCCGCTCCCCTCACCCTCCCCGCGTCCTGTCACGGCCCTGGCCCTTAGCCTTTCTCTGGTGTTTACAGACCTATCTCAGGGCAGGGCAGGGACCAAGCCCGTGTCGTGTGGGCGGGAGCCGGGTGCCGTTGGAAACACCGAGCTCGGGAGAGACGGGATTGCGGGGACTTTGTCCCCTTGGACTTGCGGGGTGTCTAAGGGGCCCCGTGGGCGGCGGTTGCCCCCCTCGGCTGCCCTCCCGTGAGTATGGGACAGCAGGGCCGACAGGAAGGGACTGTCGCTTTGAGCTGTCAGCGGCGGAGGGCATTCCCTGGCGCGCAGGTGTCAGAATCACCGTGATCTACCCAGGCTGCTTAGGTGCCCCAGAAAACTGGACGTGGCATTTTCTATTTCTTTTAGGCAGAGTGGGACTTGAACCAGTGGCTACCTTTGCGTTTTGTGGGGATTGAATGAGCGTTGAGCCCGAGATTTGCCCGCGTTGGCTCTCCGAAACCTAGTAGTCAGACCCTGGTAGTGGCACTTTGGGAGCGATGTGGCATTGAGACCTGAGCAATTGGCTCGACATGTGGAAGAGTAATTCTAAATAGGAGACCGAGCCCCAGCCGGCTTGAATCTCTTTGCCAGTAAAAGCAGCTTTGAACTTCTCAGGTGTTCCATAGCTTTCTGGGTCATCATCTGGAGGTAGGTGGCTATCTTGAGAACCAGTCCCTTTTATGCCTATTCAGCCAAGGCAAAGTCCAGAGCCAAAGTGTCAGCCGCTAGATTGAAGATGTTGGGATCCCAGCTAACAACTGGAACAGCCACTTTTAAAACTTTCTGAATCACCTACCTTACTGGCATTTGCTCAGGTGCTGAGATGATAAGGGATTAAACAGTACCTACAATTTCTGGTACATAAAGATTGTAGTTCAGTAACTAAATCTGACATCTGTGACCATACCCCAAGTTAATGGGACATCTAGGCATTTTCAGGTTAGGGCTTCTTTTGGTGTAAGACTGATTTTTAAAAATCTAGATTTATTTTATATTGGTGTATGAAAGCAGCCCAGCTCTTATCAAAGGTGGGAGGTGCCTGTGATCTTCCTCTTCATATTGAGTAAGAAATTTGGATATGTTGAGAGGCAGTGCCTCGGGAGGTGGTTAGCGTTAGACCAGCATTTAAATCTGTCACTTACTAGTTTAGGTACTGAATAAATTACCTAACCTTCTGAGCTTGAATTTCCTCAAAGGTAAAATGGAACTGATACTATCTATCTGACAGATTATGGGAGACTTACATGAGATAATGTGTATAAAGTGCCTGATAAATAGAGGGCAGTCAATAAATAATAATAATAATAATGGCAAACGCTATTGCAGTTTTAGTCTGCAAGGCAATGCTTCAGGTTTCTTACATGTTCCAATAAAGTGGATACTATTAATATCTTTAAAATAACACTGTGAGATATATACTGTTAGTAACCACAATTTACAGGGGAGGAAATTGAACATAGAAAGGCACAGTTAGTACTTTTATGTTTTTGAACCCAGGCAGTTGGGTTTCAGAGCCCATCCTGTTAACTACTGTACTGCCTTTTAAAGAAAATGTAAGCTAATAACAATAAATGTATTATTTCAAAATGAGTAGCTAGATAGTTCCTGTATCACTGGGTTCTTGCCCCTTGGTTTTAGGAGACTGGTGTAGCACAGTGATCTAGAGATAGAAGAAACTTAGGTTTAAGCTCCAGTTCTGCCATATATTAGCAGTGTGCCATTGAGAAGGGGAGCCTTCATTTCCTTATCTGTAAAATGAAGGTTGTACATACTCACTGTAAACTATGAGGTGCTACACAAATGTTGGTGACTGACACATTTGTGCATGTCTTGGGGACCCTGTTCCTAGGTACGGGAATTATCGTCTGAGGTTTTATATGTACTGTTCAGTGCCAGCTCCTATAATAGGAATATCAAAGGTTGCTGAAGAGGTTGTGTGTTGGGGTGGGGGGCAAGCTGCAAAATAAATTCTGGTTGTCCTCGGTACCCTTTCCCCTTTTCTTCTTCAAACTGTTTACCAAGTACCTTCCTGCTAACCTATGGCTGTGTAAATAATTTCCCTTTTCACTCAGTCTGCCCCAACCCTGTGCATCACAGTTAGTATAGCCTTCTTCCCAGGTAACACCCCCTCCCCCAATTCTCACAGGTCTCTGTTAGCACTTTTAATAAAATATGTACCAAGGTAGTGTTTATTAAATTTTGGTACCATCAGATATGCAAGATAATTTGTGTGATAGGCAAATGAACATTTAAAAATATATCCAAAATTTTCACACGCACATATGTGAATGAAACCCAAAAAGTTCTCTATTTTAACTTATTAAGTTAGGAGAAAAGCCTAACACATCAAAACTGATTTCTCAGATACTATTGCTAAGTGTAGGATAAAAAATAAATCAACTGAAAGACTTATACTAGGTAGATAGTAGTACAGGTGGGATACAGATATGGTAAGAATTCTCAAAATGTTACTTGGATGACTGAAGTTTGGAAATAATGAACTAAAATAAAATATGAGTGATTCACTCAACATGATTGTTCTTATCTTAAAAGAGGCCATTGTGAAAGCATCTTGCTAGGATAAAGTGTATACTTATACATTGGGTTTGGTTTTTTGGTTTTTTTTGAGAGATTGCCTTCTTAGGGCCTTGTGTCCACAGTCATTACCCCACAAGGTTCTGAGAAAAAGAGATCAATATCTTGTTATGTTGAATCTAGAAGGTTGGTACCACTGCTATAGTTTAGCACTGTGGGTGTTTCTTTTCCTCAGCCTTTTATGTACACATTTGCCCAGACCTTCCTAGATTCTAATCCTGGGCTTTTTCCTTTAGCAGTTGCTATTAGGGAGAGGATATAGAAGCTAGTACTCATATTCTCCATGAGTTTTCTGCTGCTAAGGCATATATAATATTTCCAGTGTTAAAGGTGAGGGAGAATGGACCAGTGATCTAAAATGTATCTATGGCCTTGATAACACTACTATTGCTCCTAAATCTTCCCATGCAAGTGTTTTAACCTCTTGCTTTCCCCAGTTCCCATTGGCTTTTCCTTGGTTTTCCCAACCACTAGCTTGTCTAGACTCTGAGGGTACTCTAACCCCAGCTTGGCCTGGATGTGGACAGATTCGTCTTTCTGCTAGCACAGTCCAGAGAAGATGAGAGTGATATATATATATATATATATATATATATATATATATATATATATGAATTACAGTAAGAATCCATGGTAAAAAGAAAAGAGGAGATGATTGAAGTCTGTCTACAGATTAATCAAGCCTGGCTGGCATTGGTCATTGGACAGTCATCCAGTTTCTTTTGATAGTTAACTGGTTTGGACGCTAGATCACTTTTTCGCCTCAGAAAAATCTTGCTAACTGATGAATAGAAATAATTCTCACAGCCTTTTAAGAATTTTGACAGGGACTATCACTACTGTATTGTACTTTTGGTTATAAGCCTAAAGGTATATATTAGGAATATCTGAAAAGCAAATTTGTCTCAACTGTAGTTTTCCAGTTAGTAAAGTGGTGGGCAGTGCAGCTTGTGTTGTGTTTGCACTTTTAACCTGAATTTCTTTAATTCTGAACTGATGCTTCTTGATAGTAGGAACTGTGTATTCCTAATGTCTGACATAGTCCCTGGCATACAGTACAGACTGCTAAGAAACAAAATTTAGGCCCTGGCCGGTTGACTCTGCAGTAGCGTGTCGGCCCAGTGTGTGGAAGTCCGGGTTCAATTCCCAGTCAGCGCACACAGGAGAAGTGTCCATCTGCTCCTCCACCCTTCCCTCTCTCCTTTCGCTCGATCTCTCTCTTCCCCTCCTGCAGCCAAGGCTCCATTGGAGCAAAGTTGGCCCTGGCACTAAGGATGGCTCCATGGCCTCTGTCTCAGGTGCTAGAATGGCTCTGGTTGCAACAGAGCAACTGCCCAGATGCTCAGAGCATTGCCTCCTGGTGGGCATGCCGGGTGGGTCCCTCATGTGGGAGTCTGTCTGTCTGCCTCCTCGCTTCTCACTTCAGAAAAATACACACACACACACACACACACACACACACACACACCCCAAAAAATAAAGAAACAAAAGTTAATGAGTAAATTTGAAGATGTTATTGGCTTTACTAAGCTTGTCATGAATCAGGCAGCATCCTGTTTAGCAACTAGTAGAGTGGTCGGAGGGGTTGTCCAAAACAGAATGTTTTTATGAGCAGAACGAGGGTGGGCTAAGAAGTTACTATGAGTGAATTATTCTGTTATCAGTGGTAGTCAGCCTGGTCCCTACAGCCCACTAGTGGGCGTTCCAGCTTTCATGGTGGGCGGTAGCAGAGCAACCAAAGTATAAATAAAAAGATAGATTTAACTATAGTAAGTTGTTTTATAAAGATTTATTCTGCCAAACAGCGAAAATCTGACATAAAGTACTTGGTAAGTAATTATTATATGCTTTAACTTGTTGTAATTCTGCTTTATAAATTTTATAAAGTAAAGTTACTTCCCTACTTTATAAATCACCATTACTGTGGAACTGGTGGGCGGTTAGAAAATTTTACTAACAGAGATACAAAAGTGGGTGGTAGGTATAAAATGGTTGACTACCCCTGTGTTAGATAATGATAGGCAGGGGTGATGGTGGGGTCTTACCTGGTAGATTATCTCACTTGTATGGATAGCAGGAAATTCCAGACTGATTGATTTAAAATTATACTCCTGGATGAGGCTGAAACTACAATTAGGTTAGGAATTTAATCTATCAATAGCTTTGGTATCACTGGCTGAGCCTTTTTGGGCCTGTGGCTTTTCTTTTTGACAGTACTCAATAAATATTTGTTGAGTGAATGGAACTTACAGGTTGGTATTCGTTCTCAGTCTATGTTTTAGGAAGTATGAATCTTATCCTTTTGTCTTTCAAGTCATGAAGAAAGGAGTAACTTAGAAGATTACATGGAAGTTGACACCTGATAATAAAGATAATTTCTGATATTTTTTTTGGGATCCTAGAAAGATTAAGCTTGAAGGAATATAGTCTACTTTTAAATACTAGGTATATGGATGTTTGGAAACTATAGATCACAACTCTGCCCTCATGTTAATTCACGGAGTAGTCCTTATGATGCAGTATATTTCTGTAAAGACAAAAGTTTTATATTTAAATAATAAATGCTAAAGAGAATGAAATAGGACGTTTTTCTACCTTTTTAGGCCAAGTGTTGCAACTGTGGTTTAATAATTAAATAAAGCATGGTAATAGTTTTAAAAAGGGAATTATAATATAGATTTTATCCCTTGAGGATCCCAGTTTTCCCTTGCTACTGCTTTTAGAAAAGAAAAGAAACTGGTTGAGTATAGAAAAACGTAGTTCAAAGAATCCGTTATCATAACGGCTAATTTAAGTCCTGCTGGGTTTTTTCCATTTAAGTAAATAGAGGAGAAAAATATTAAATGGTAATGACATTAATACCTAGCTGTTTCTCTCATATGCTCAAGACAGCAGGAAAAGGGGGAAGTATATTTAATGCAATAACATTAATATTTAGGTTAATTTTTATTGTCAACCAGTTACTATCATGAGTGGCACTCAGATTTTGACTTGAAACCTAGGGACTACTGATTTCCAAACTTGCTACCAATTTGTTTTCTATGATATATATTTTTTATTTTTTATTTATTTTTTATTTTTATTTTTTGTATTTTCCTGAAGCTGGAAACGGGGAGAGACAGTCAGACAGACTCCTGCATGCGCCCAACCGGGATCCACCTGGCACGCCCACCAGGGGGCGATGCTCTGCCCCTCTGGGGCATCGCTCTGCCGCCACCAGAGCCACTCTAGCGCCTGGGGCAGAGGCCAAGGAGCCATCCCCAGAGCCCGGGCCATCCTCGCTCCAATGGAGCCTCCGCTGCGGGAGGGGAAGATAGAGACAGAGAGGAAGGAGGGGGGGGTGGAGAAGCAAATGGGCGCTTCTCCTATGTGCCCTGGCCGGGAATCGAACCCGGGTCCCCCGCACGCCAGGCCGACGCTCTACCGCTGAGCCAACCGGCCAGGGCCTCTATGATATTTTTTGATATACACTGCTCACAGAAATTAGGGAATCAGGGAATGTGCAGATACTACAGTGCTTTCAGCCTTTTGTATAGTGCATTTTCACCAATGAAATAAAAGTTTTGCATCTCATTTGCATAATCAAACAACTTTCTTTGACTTGTTTGCTTTTATGATGTTCTTGTTTAATTAAAAAAATGCTTCTTTTTTTATATCGTTTCATATTCATTTTGAAATATCCCCTGATGTTTGTGAGCAGTATATTACTCAATTGATTTTTCATTTTTGTAATGAGATAAAATTGACCGAGCTGAACTGGGCAGGTAAGGATTAATTTAGTGTCTGCAATATATCATGAAAAAAAGCATATGAAATTATTGTCAGATTTTTCAGTTTGTACTAGTTGCCTCTACTGCTGGTGAAAGAGAAGCATTTAGTGGCATAGTTAGTGCTCTGATGGCCTAACAGAAAACAGTTATCACTAATTTCACACTGTGAACATGTTTCAATTCAATGTTTTTTAAAGTGTGATCCTTAAACAATAGCATTGTAATTACCTTGGGAATTTGTTAAAAATGTAAGATTCTCAAGTCTCGTTCATTCCACAGTCAATAGATCAGAATATTTTGGAGGTTGGCCCAGAAATCAGCATTTTTTTTTTTTTTTTTTTCTGAAGCTAGAAACGGGAGAGACAGTCAGACAGACTCCCGCATCCCGACTGGGATCCACCTGGCACGCCCACCAGGGGGCGGCGCTCTGCCCACCAGGGGGCTATGCTCTGCCCCTCCGGGGTGTCGCTCTGTTGCGACCAGAGCCACTCTAGCGCCTGGGGCAGAGGCCAAGGAGCCATCCCCAGCGCCCCGGCCATCTTTGCTCCAATGGAGCCTCGGCTGCGGGAGGGGAAGAGAAAGACAGAGAGGAAGGAGAGGGGGAGGGGTGGAGAAGCAGATGGACGCTTCTCCTGTGTGCCCTGGCCGGGAATCGAACCCGGGACCCCTGCACGCCAGGCCGACGCTCTACCACTGAGCCAACCGGCCAAGGCGAAATCAGCATTTCTAACCAAGCTTCCAACAACTTCTATAAAAGCTAAAATTTCAGAACTGCTATATAATATATATTTTTTAAATCAAAGTTTGGCTGTTTACCTGATTTCTTGCAGACCCAGGCCTATGTAGTCTTTTTATCTCATTTTGTAAAGCATGGCCTAATAAGAAAGCCATTATGATTACTTTCTGATAAAAAGATTGCAGATAGTATTAAAACCAGTAATTCTTTAGCTTTAAGATTTATTTTAAATAATATTGTTTCTGGTTATAAAAGTAAGATATGCCCATTGTGAAATATTGTGAAAACGTAGGAAATTATCAAATAATCATACATAATACTATTTCCTGGGGATAAGCATTATTCTAATTTTGGTATGTTTCCTTCCTAGATCTGTTTCTCCGTTTATCCCTCCCTTCTTTCTTTTCTTTGTCTTCATGGAAGACAACACTTGAGGTTTTTATACTGCCGTTTTTTCTGCCTAACAGATAAATATTTTACCACATTATTAAACTATTTTTCACAAGCATAATATTTAGTTTCTGCATTATAGACCATCATATGGATGTACTATAATTTATTTAACTATCCCCCTGTTTGGGTGTTTATTAGGATAGGGTTATACAGCATCTAATTTTTTGTGGTTAAAGGCCATAAATATTATTATACTCTGTTGAATATTGCCCACTTATTTTGACACTGTTGTTTACTCCAGTATTTGCTTCCACATATACTTATGAAAATGCCAGAAAGAAGCAAGTATTAGTTTTTAAAGCTGATTTGTTAAGGGAAGCATAGTTTGTCATCATTTTAATTAATATGTCTTTGATTATTAATGAGTTGAATATGTTTGGACTGTTTATCAGCTTTGACTTTAACTTTTTATCTTACCCAAATTTTTCATTTTGTTTTAGGTCTTCTCTGTTGGTTGAAATGTCTATGATTTTATCTGCCTCAGTCATTCGTGTCAGAGATGGACTGCCGCTTTCTGCTTCTACTGACAATGAACAAGGCACAGGAGTGCAGGAATGCAGAAAGTATTGTAAAATGCTTTCAAGGAAACTTGCTCAGTTTCCTGATAGATGTACACTGAAAACTGGACATTATAACATTAAGTAAGACTTTAGCTTCCTTTATGAAAATCACTTGCTTAGCAGTTGTCATTTTAATGAAATTTAAATGGTTACAGTACAAATTAGTGTTTATTTGGTTTTAGTTTGAGTCAAGAAACATGTGATTCTGAACTTATACTAAATAATAGTCATGGTTTTATCACTCTTTTTGTGTCTGGCTTTAGAAAAACTTACGGTTTTGCAGAGCTCAGATATACCATGTTATAAGTTGATCACTAGGTATTTATTGGTGTTCTTACATGTTCAGGCAAACTGTAATGGGAAATATGAAAATTCTTACATTATACTTGCCTTCCTGCAAAATACTTAAGTTTACATTCTAGTGAGAGGGATAGCATTCATCACTATTTACTGTATATAAGGAAAGTAACACCTGGCAATAGGATAGAAAGTGCTTTCATGGTGGTCGGGTTTCTGTGATAGGAGAGACCTGAAAGGTGAGAAAGAAGGCGCATATAAGGATGCTGTGAAGAAGAGCAAGGCAGAGGTGACAGCCAGTACAGAAGGCCTTCAGTACTGATCAAGGGGTGGAGAGAAAACCAGAAATGCTCAAGCAATAGGGCAATTAACAGAGTGCAGAAGGTGAGGTTGGAAAGGTAGGAATGGGACAGGTAGTGTAGGGCCTTGCAGGCTGTGAGGGGTCTGGATTGAGTCTAATATGATAGGAAGCCACTGAAGAGCTTTAAATTACTTTTTTTTTTTTTTTTTTACAGAGGCAGAGATAGGGACAGACAGACAGGAACGGAGAGAGATGAGAAGCATCATCAGTTTCTCATTGCGCGTTGCGACTTCTTAGTTGTTCATTGATTGCTTTCTCACATGTGCCCTGACCTCGGGCCTTCAGCAGACCGAGTAACCCCCTGCTGGAGCCAGCGACCTTGGGTCCAAGCTGGTGAGCTCTTTGCTCAAACCAGATGAGCCCCGCACTCAAGCTGGCGACCTCGGGGTCTCGAACCTGGGTCCTTCCGCATCCCAGTCCGACGCTCTATCCACTGCGCCACCACCTGGTCAGGCTAAATTACTTTTTTAATTTCAATTTATTTTAGAGAAAAGGAGAGAGAAACATTGATTTGTTGTTCCACTTACTTATGCATTTCCTGATTGTTTCTTGTATGTGCCCTGACTGGGGATCAAACCTGCAACCTTGGCACGTCAGGACAATGCTCTAATCAATGGAGCTACCTGGCCAGGGCACCATTAAAGAGTTTTAAGATGGAGAGTTATATGATCTGATTTTTGGCTTTGAATAGATCACTCTGGCTGCTTTGTGAAAAACGGGCTGTAAGGGAGAAAGAGAGGAAGCAGAGAGGTCGTTTAGGAGACTCTTAGAAAGGCTCAGGCAGAGGTGACTCTTACTGATAATGATGAGAAGTGGTGAGGTAGTGTGGCTGGATTTTGGGAGTAACACCAACAAATCTTCAAATCTTTCTCATGAATTGAAGTGTGATGTGAGGGAAAGAGAAGAATCAAGTGTCACCTCTAGATGTTTGCCCCGAGGATCTGGATAGCTAATAGGGCTGAAATGAGCAAGACTGGAAAAGGAGTGTTTCAGTGTTTGGACATGGTAAATCTGAGATGCCCGTATGACATCCAAGAGTCACTGTCAGGTAGCTAGCTGGCTGTATAAGTCTGAAGTCTAGTGAAGAAGGAAAAATACAGAGATTTAGATTTAGAGGTCAGCTTACAGTTTGTAATTAACACCGTGGGCATAGATAAGACTGCCTTGGATAGCATCCATGTGAAACAATTAGAGCATAGTTAATTCCTGAAAGTTTGATAGTGATTGTGCATACAGTTGTGAATCAGATAAGAACAAGGTCTGTATGGGATATAATGAAGAGAGAGAGGGCCTCATTACTAAGAAAAGACATGAACCACATCCTGCAGCATTAGTAAGATTTGGCTAAGGCAGAGAGGAGGGCATTCCAGGTGTAGGGAGGAGAGGTAGAATGAAAAATGTGATTTAGCACCATGGTCACATTAACCTACTTGGCCTGGTGAAGTGAATGGTGATTTAGGGATAGTTGTGGGAAATGTGAGATAATTAGTGTGGCGCCAGATCCTGGATTTCCCTGAAAGATTAGATTGAGAGATGTCACTTTGATGTAATGGGTTGTAGGAAGCTGTTACCTTAGGTTTGAGGGAGGTGACTTGAAAAAAACAAAACAAAGCAATACTGAAACAGTGGAATACAAAGTGAAGTGGGAAGTCTGAGAGGGGAGAGGTTAACTTATAATTCAGGGCTGAACTAGTAAAATGTAAGTGCAAATGCAAAAGAAAATGCCAACCATAAAGGCACATCAGGAAGAGAGACGGTTAAGCTTGAAACATGGAATACCAGAGATGAGAAGAAGGAAGGAACAAAAGTTGAAACTTCGAAATTGGGAAGAAGGTGCTCTTTGGAAACAGTTACTTATGGGCCAGCCAGGGGGTGATGAAAAGGAAAAGCAAGATAATGAAGGTCCATTTTGAGCATTTAATTAAGTTTGTGACAAGGCGGTCCAGTCTAGGTGGGATAGAGATTTTAGAATCATTTATGTAGAAGTTGAAACAGAGAGTAGGAACGCTCACTGAGTTTCTGAGAGGCCCAACACAGAACCATAGAAAATGTCCATAAATGCCTGGATCACCTGAGTAACAGTAAGATAATGAGCTGTTATTTTTAATTGGGTTTTCTGAGGGCGTAAGTACAAAATAGTAATGGTGAGTATATCTAAAATGGTGTCTTAGCCTGCTCTTATATTTTGGAGGAAAAAACTTGAAACATTTAAATATATTATTTAATAGAGGCACTTTTAGTTCCCAGGGTTATTCTGAGTTTTAGTTACTGTTATTGTATAATACTATAGACAGATACCAACAGTATAGAACATTGGCTTATATGTAGTATATTAATTCTGGCAGATACCCTGTACTTAAAAAAAAACATGCACACAACTTTTTTTGCAAATCTTTTCTGTTCCTCAACCTTATTCTCTTAATAGTAGAATGTAGACCATTTTTAATATTCCTCTAATTCTGTGTAACTGTTGTGAATTCAATTTACAAAGAAAAAATTTGAATAGTACAGGTAAAGAGTCATATGAAGGAAAAAATAAAGGTAAGAGAATAGTACACTGAAGTAACATTTCCATTTGGAGATACAAACATTTCATTTTGGAGATATAAATAATTTATTGTTCATTTGTAGTTTATTCATTTCATAGAATGGGCTCCAAATATGGCTTTGAGCTTCCTTATAGCCAAAACAAAAGGGGATAATGGATCGTATTTATAGGATTTACAATGTCCATTGATCAAAACATTACTTTTCATGTTACTGAGATCTGATGTACATAAAACAGCATAGCATTTGGAGAGCATCCTTCCAGCAGCCATAATAAAGAGCTTTTTATGACTTTTTTCTTATAATATTCCTTAGTGTAAGCAAATGGCTTGATGAAGAAAGCAACTTTATAAGGAAGTTTCGGAATGGGATGAATCATCACAGGTCTAATCTGGTCTAATCTAAGAAAACAATTTAGAAATGTCTAAAGAAATAGCTAGTTTACATGGCCTCAGAGCCACACATAGAAATGCCTCATGTTATTTTTGTAGCTAAGCTTTAAAAAATGATTAAACAACAGAGAATTTTTTTTACTTCATGATGGAAGCCTAGATTTTATATATTTTCTATCATTGATTAGCGGTCTTATTTGTTGATTTCTAGTTTATTGAGGTTTTTAATGCTATATGACAAATATACAGTTTGTTGTTCCACTTGTTGATGCATTCATTGGTGGATTTTGGTGTGTGCCCAGCCCGGCAGTTGAACCCTCAACCTTGGTGTATCAGGATGATGCTCTAACCCAGTGGTCCCCAACCCCCCGTGAACTGGTATTTGGTACCGGTCCACAGAGAAAGAATAAATAATTTACATTATTTTCGTTTTATTTATATTTAAATCTGAACAATGTTTTATTCTTTAAAAATGACCAGATTCCCTCTGTTACATCCATCTAAGACTCACTCTTGATGCTTGTCTTGGTCACGTGATACATTTATCTGTCCCACCCTAAAGGCCAGTCTGTGAAAATATTTTCTGACATTAAACCGGTCCGTGGCCCCAAAAAGGTTGGGGACCACTGCTCTAATCAACCAAGCCACCTGGCCAGGGCTAACGCCTCTTTTGAATCACCATGAATTCGCTAGATTAGACTCACAGGTCTGTAGTAGTAGTGTTATAGCATAGCCCGAAACTGTCACCCTGCTGCTGGTCTGCACTCCTGTCCCTGTTTCTGACAGCTGCTCTTCCCTTCAAAGTCTAACTTATTGTCCAGCTCTTTTGAACCGCCTTTTTCGTTACTACTCTTTCACTAACCTCTTTTGAATCACTTTCTCCCTCCTCACTATTGTTTCTCTTATGATCTTACTTCCTTCACAGATCACTTTTTTCTTTATTTTTAACTTATTTTTTTATTTTTATTGCTTTTCTTTATACATTTTTCATTGAAATAATTGATCTTCCCTGGCTTATATTATTTTTTATTTCTCTTCTCTTAGCATTGTGGTTTCCAAATTTGTATAGAAATTGAAGTGCTCTTTGCAGAATACCTGACAACTGAAACAAAGTAACTAATTCGATAACTATACCTCACATTAGATTCTGGTTGAATAGTTTTGGGGGAAAAAAATTAAGAGAGTGACATTTAAAATTGAGAAAATTCCTTTATTTTCCGCTCCCTGTGTATTGGGAAAATGCTGAACTCTGTCAGATTGTAGTGACTGAGCACTTCATGCACTTCCACTTATGGAGCACATTCTGTGGGACGTGGCTTGTGTCGGCACGTGCTTGCACGTGTGATGGTAGCTGCTCAGTGAGGGATGTTTGTTTTGGGGGGCATTGGCCATGTTCAGAGTGCCATAGAATTAAGTCTTCATTCTCTCCAAAATTCAACTCAGCTCCTTGATTTGAGCAGGGTGTGTGTGCATATCTCAGTTTTGTGATTTCTTTTCATATTACATAGTGATATTACAATTCTCTCCATATAAAATTTTAAGGAAATCATCTGTTTCATAAGTTGAAGGATACTTTCCTTAAATTGTCATCAGTCTTTAATATGTAAACATATGTCATGACTTAGGAAACAAAAATGACTAAAGCAATACTTATGAACTGTATGAAAACAAAGTTGTATCTTAGATCTTAAAACATTGAGACTGATCTGGAGGTTTAAAGATCACAGTTATACATTTTGAGATCTCTTTAAACATTGAGACACTGATATTGTGAAAAGACAAACCTCTTTGGGAGGCCAACCATACTCCTGAATTTAGTGCAAGAAATAAAATTCCTTAGTTTTTTTTCACTCTGAATTCTTTTGAAGTCTAATATGGCTGTGAACTAACTTCATAGATTATCTCCTTACCTGAGGATTCACTTTCTCCACATCTGTCCCCAGACTGCTTCCTCCAGCCAGGAAGGCTATTTTAGGCTTACCTGCCTTTAGTTTTAATTTCTGGCAGTTCTTTTCTTTTACTCTTTGGTATTATTTTCTGATTTCAGTAGTAGCAACTTCAACAATGACTTAGTACCTCAATTGTCAGGTCCTCTTACTTATGTTATTAAATGTCACAACAGCTCTGTGAATGGCTAATAGAGTTCTTTGCCATTGCTGAGGGCAGGCAGACGCATAATTCATACTAGCTTAAGCAAAAAAAGGGTATTGTGAAGACCTCTGAGTTGGCTGCAGCCAGGGTCTCAGATGTTGTTATCAGGAATCTTTCTGTCATTTTTCTAGTCTCTTTCTTTTTGCAGATGGGTATTCTTCACATACTGGAAAACACTTTACAGGCAGCCCAGGCTTACTTCATCCCAGCTGAGCAACCCCTCTCCCTTTCTAGTTCAGGAAAAGGAGTTATTAGCCTTGCTGCGTTGTGCCCCATTTCTGGAGTAACACATGGCCAGAGGGCTGAGGCGCTCTTAGTTGGGTCCTGGATCACATGTCCGCCCCTTTGATGGGCAGCTTTGCCGAAGTCATATAGAGTAGGTAGTGGGGTTGAGATAATTTCCCAAAGAGAAGGAGGGAAGGGATGCGGGGCAGATAGCCATTATAGTACTACTACCAGTTTCATACATGGGGAAAGTGAGCCTCAGGCATGTAAAGAAACTTGCTCAAATTCACTGGACTAATAAATAGTATGTCTGGACCACAGTCTTTTGTCTTCAGCATTTATGTTATTCTCTTTATCCTTCTCTCCTGACAGGGAGCATTCCTAATTCTTTTCACTTTTTATGGAGATAGGAATTAACCAGGAGAAAGAATCAAATGAAATTTCCCTCCCTCTTTTTTTTTTTTTTTTTTTTTTTTTGTTGTTGTTGTTGAGAAGTAATGAGGAGCAGAGTATGCGTGAAGTCTAAAATTAACGGGACAGCTTAGTCTCTTTGGAGACTAGGTGTTTGGTGGGGAGGTGGCATGGCAGGAGGATACAACCCATCAGTAGCTACCAAACCACCTGGAGGAGGAAAATAAGCTGTGATTCCTACTTTTCTGTCTTGTGTATAATATTTTATTTTTAACTGTTTGTTATGAAAAAATCCTCAGTACCTTATATGTATACTAAATAGACTCTTATGATCTGGTCTAGGAACCTAATTACTCTTACAGTATAGGTTCTGTGGGAAAAAGATTTCTAGGTGCTGTAGACTTCTGGAAGACTAACCAATAAATAAGTTAAGGATTACCTGTGATAATCTAAAAAAGCTAAGATCTACATTCTTTGGGGTATGAAGGTATTAGGGTTAGTGGGGAAAGAGTGACCCGAGAGAGAGATTAACTGCAGAAAAGGAAATGAAGGATGCCAAAGGCAAATTTTGATTGCTCTGTATTTTATCTGAGGTTCTGATGGTATAATCACCTTTGGCCATTTAAAATCATCTTAGCCTGGCCTGTGGTGATGCAGTGGGTAGAGTGTCAACCTGCAATGCTGAGGTCATAGGATCGAAACCCTTGTATGTGCCTTGCTTGATTAAGGCACATACTACAACCAAGCAAAGTACAACTAAAGTGAAGCAACTATGAGTTGATACTTCTCACTACCCTCCTCCTCTCTGTAAAATCAATAAGTAAAGTATTTTAAAAATCATTTTACTCTCCTTTAGTTTACTGGGGTTTTTTTGTTTGTTTTTGTTTTTGTATTTTTCTGAAGTTGGAAACGGGGAGGCAGTCAGACAGACTCTCGCATGCGCCCGACTGGGATCCACCCAGCATGCCCACCAGGGGGCTATGCTCTGCCCATCTGGGGCGTTGCTCTGTTGCAACCAGAGCCATTCTAGCACCTGAAGCAGAGGCCACAGAGCCATCCCCAGTGCCCGGGCCATCCTTGCTCCAATGGAGGCTTGGCTGCGGGAGGGGAAGAGAGAGACAGAGAGGAAGGAGAGGGGGAGGGGTGGAGAAGCAGATGGGCGCCTCTCCTGTGTGCCCTGACTGGAAATCGAACCCAGGACTCCTACACGCCAGGCCGACGCTCTACCACTGAGCCAACGGGCCAGGGCCAGTTTACTGTTATAAATTGCTGTCATCACCTGACATATTGAATATTAATAAATAGTTTATTTAATGAGATTAAAATTAGTGACTAAAGTGGGTCTTTATTCATGGCTTATTCATGACTTAGCTCTTCACCATTGGAGGGTAATTGAAAGTTGGCCACATAAGAGAAGAATAAGTTTGAAAATAGGAAGTTCATGGTAGAATGCTGCCTGTGGTACACACTCACTTTTATCTCCTTACTGTTCTATTGATGGCAAAGTTTTGTTTTCACCTTGTTTCCTATAAGGCATATTTGGTTTAGATTTTTTTTAAAAATTCATAAGGTATACTCGCTTTCATAATGTCAAACTTTTTTATATTTAAAGGTAGAAGTGCTTTATTTTAGAGACTGGTATTCAGTGTGGAATGTTGGAAGGTTCTGTTTCAAAAACAGTATTTTTCTCATAGTTAACAATTTAACAGTAGATTAGGGATAGATGGCATGTCTTCTGGAGAACTTCTCTTTGCCCAGGAAAGCTTTTCACTGGACAGATGTGGCTACAAAGGATAAGCATATTTTCTATGCGTAATAGTACAGTTGCAGAGTGAAAATTGTATGTCATGCAAATATTAATTATTACTGTCTCAATTTATAAATATTTTTCTACGTATATTGTCAATTAGCATGCTACAAAATGCAGTTTTCTTTTCTTATCTTTTTTTGTATATCATTGTTTTAAGTGCATTCCTAATACCGTAATGTAAGTGCCTGACAGTCAGGCACTTTGTCTTTGACATGAGTCTATAGAGTGGAATGCTAGACATCTGCTAGTTGCTCTGTTATTTGCTGTGAGGAAGATCATTGCTTTCACTAATTATTTAATTTGGTGTAGCAGGCCCAAAGGGTCCTAATAATGTCAGTGTTTAATTGGTGATATATAAAATATCTTTGACAATTCCTACATAAAATTAGCTACCAGAAAAAGTTTAACTTCTAAAATCACTTATTTATTTTGCTGGACTTTAGGAATCACCTAAGACAGGGGTCCCCAAACTACGGCCCGCGGGCCACATGCGGCCCCCTGAGGCCATTTATCCGGCCCCCGCCGCACTTCTGGAAGGGTACCTCTTTCATTGGTGGTCAGTGAGAGGAGCATAGTTCCCATTGAAATATTGGTCAGTTTGTTGATTTAAATTTACTTGTTCTTTATTTTAAATATTGTATTTGTTCCTGTTTTGTTTTTTTACTTTAAAATAAGATATGTGCAGTGTGCATAGGAATTTATTCATAGTTTTTTTATAGTCCGGCCCTCCAATGGTCTGAGGGACAGTGAACTGGCCCCCTGTGTAAAAAGTTTGGGGACCCCTGACCTAAGATATGGCCTGCTTGGATAGATGATAGAATTGGCTTTTTAACAAAGTGATTGAAAGGGATAATCTCCCTTATCTGGAGTTTGAACGCCTGCCAGCCTTATCTGTTCAAGACACACTTGATCCTGGAAGGCCCTGAAGAGGTTTCTAGTGTGTATGCTGTAGAGAGCAACCAAAGATAAAGTGAGGTGGGATAAATTCCTTGGCCAGAGGAAAGCGAATGAGCTATAAAGACCAAAACCCCATTGGTTACCAAAGCCCCAAAATAGAAGGAAAATAAAAAAGAAAAAGGCAGTTAGAGCAAAGTAGGAATAAAACAATTTAAAAATTGTGGTCAAGGTAGAGAAAAGAGGACTCTTTCTTTTTTTGGTGAGGATTAGTAATGACTGATAAAAAAGAGAGCAGACCTACCTGTTTGTTAGGCCTGTATAGCCATCTGGAGGTACTCACTACAGAAGTAAGTAATTCTACATGGTCCCTGAGAACATCCCTCTCTTAAAGGAGGGATGTTGAAGGCTCACTGACCTGAACTTGAAAGCTTCTGGGAACACTGACTGGAAGAACAGGTGAACTTCTACTCTATTACATCATTTAGTCAAATGTTTATTGAGCTTCTTTGTGTATTGATAGATATGCTGGACTGACCAATTATGCACGATATACTCAATAAATTATAGTGTATAAATGAATGAGTGAATGATGCCATCTTTGCACTCATTTATTCACTAATTTATTGAGCACTTAATTGTGCCCTTGACACAAAATATTGTAGGTGCTAAGAATATAGTAGTAAACCATACAGAAACAGTCTCTACTCTCATAGATCATATATTTTAATGAGAAAGACATTACAACAAATGCATACATATGTAATTACAAATTGGGTAGATTATATGGAGAGAAATAACAGTTTCTATGATACAATCATGGGGGTGGAATCAATTTAGATTGTGTGCTCTAGGATAGACTTTAATTCTAAAAACTGAAGGATGAGTGGGAGTTAACCAGGTCAGAACTGGAGCATGTAGAAGACAATTCATGAAGCTTCTCAAATTGGGAGTTGGAGGCTAGGAGTGAGTTGGTATCCTTGAGGATCTGAAACAAGACTAGTGTGACTACAGTGCAAAGAGGGAGGACTGTAGGTGCATCAGATGAAGTGGAGAAGATGCCAGGACCTCCCAAATATTCTTCTGATACAAGTTCCAAAATCCTCAAGTTGGGAGAAAAAATAGAGATTGATTTGTGGCTTGGAAAACTTTATTTAAAAAATGTTGGTGAGCCTGACCAGGTGGTGGCGCAGTGGATGGAGTATCAGACTGGGATGCGGAGGACCCAGGTTCGAGACCCTGAGGTCGCCAGCTTGAGTGCAGGCTCATCTGGTTTGAGCAGAGTTCACCAGCTTGGACCCAAGGTCGCTGGCTCAAGCAAAGGGTTACTTGGTTTGCTGTAGCCCCACGGTCAAGGCACATATGAGAAAGCAATCAATGAACAACTAAGGTGTCGCAACGAAAAACTGATGATTGATGCTTCTCATCTCTCTCTGTTCCTGTCAATCTGTCCCTCTCTCTGACTCTCTATCTTTGTAAGAAAAAAAAAAAGTTGATGAACTAGGACATAAATGGTTTACGTGTTCCATAGGGAAGTTGGTGTGTTGTGGAATGAATGTGGCTGTGGAGTTAGAACTAAGTTTGTCCCAGCTCTGTTTCTTAATGGTGTGTGGCCTTGGGTAAATTACTAAGCCCTCCTGAGCTTTTTCATCTGTAAAATGAAGATAGCAATACCCCTTTATTAGGAGAATGAAATTAAACAACATATATAAAGCACTTAACAAAGGGTTGTGTTCATATTAAGTGGTCTGTAAACTGTACCTGCCTGTTCCTATAACTACTACTTCTCTTCTTCCTCCTCAAGATAGAAGGACAATGACCAGATTATTTATAAAATGTGAGCTAAATGAACCTGATGGACAGGCTAAAGCATGAACAAACTGGCCTGTATGTAGTAACTTTAAACTATTTCAGCCTGCTGGTTGGCTTAGTGGATAGAGCGTTGGCCTGGCATATGGACCTTCTTGATTCAATTCCCTGTCAGGGCACATAAGAGAAGTGACCATCTGCTCCTCTCCCCCGTCTCTTCCTCTTCTTCTCCTACAGCCAGCGACTTGATTGGTTGAACATTGACCCCGGGCACTGAAGATAGCTCGGTTGATCTGATAGCATCAGCCTCAGGTGCTAATAATAGCTTGGTTGATTTGAGCCTTGGCCCTAGACAGGGTTGCCAGGTGGATCCTGGTTGGGGCACATGTGGGAGTCTGTCTCACTATCTCCCCTCCTCTCACTTAAAAACAAAAACAAAAATTCTATTTTGTATGGGTGGTCCTCAGAATGGTGGGAGCCTTTTGGTCTGTCCTAGTGAGAGCTGAAAAAGCAGAAGTTTTTGATAACAAAGGTAAGTCAACTGAACACTGTGTACTTTTGGGAAACTGGCTTTACATTTCAAAGAAAGACAGCATTGTAAGGCTAAATTCATTGTGAAAAAATCATACTTTTATAGAACATTTTATAGCCCTTTCAAAGAGTATCATGCAATTATATTAAAATACAGACTTTGGAATAAAGACTCCCTGAGAATGCTAGCATGCAGTCTTAAAAACGTAGGGTTTCCTTTGTTTCACATACAATTCCCTAGTTAAATTTAGTGCAGGCAAAGAAACCATTTGGAATAAACTGTCATGTAGGTGCCTGTAGTTCACTCTGTTATTAATATGGAAATATAGAAAGAACCATGCCCTAATAAAAAGAATGGAGTCCAAAAGCTTCAGTCATATGATTGAAGGATAATGAAATAACATCTAGCTAGCCACTTGGGAGGTCCTAGTGTGTGGAAGCCAATCACCAATGGTGTTCTATTCCAATTCAAATTATTGTCGGGTATATTTGAATGCTAATGACATGTCAGAATTTTGAAAGTGACAGTGAAGATTTTTTTGGAATGAGAAATATTACTTGGCAAAACATAATTTGGGTTTTAATTTAGTTATTAGTTTTTAAAAATATAGTATGTTATAGCTAAACTTTATTGACTGTGACTCATAAGAAGAGGTACATTTTATTTTGTGAACACTACCTATATACAGATAGGAAACTAAAACAAGTTTTATGAAACAATATGCATTCTAAGATTTTATTCTATTCTATTTTGATTTTAAGGAAAATGCTGTGTGTAATTCACTAAACTAATTTTATGACATAATGAGTCCCATCTTATAGTTTGAAAAATATTGCATCAAATGACCAGAAAGGTGGGACAAAAGTAGGTTTTTAGATGTTCATTTAGAAAATAATACAATAATTAATAATAATATGAGAATAAACTGTTTTGCATAATCACAACTGTTTTTGCCCCACCCTGTATATTAAGTGGAACTTCAGAAAGGAATTCCACTTTTTTCCAGAAGGCTGAGAGCAGCACAGTTTCACCAGAAGTATATCCCACACTATTCGTAATTGATTAATTAATAGGTGCCAACCCCACATCATTTGGCTGCCTGGGATGGTCTTGAAAGAAAGAAATATGGAGGGAAAGAGGAAGGGAGGAAGGAAGGAAGATACTTAGGTATGCATAAACTCTTACTAAAAGAATATACAAGAAATTAATAACAAGTTCTGTGAGGGACAGAGAACTGGGTATCTTTGGGCAGCAGTAGCAGTGGGGATAGACACTTTTAAGTGCAGTGTTTTTCATTTTTATTCTTTTAAAATTTGAATCATGTGAATATATATATTCTAAATTAATAAACTCTGCTTCTACATTATTAAAGAAAAAAGGGGGGGGAATTCCAATTATAGGTCAGAGTTTGGCAGTAAAGATGGCTGTGATAGAATAGGAATTACAGCCTGTATGCTTTATTTGCTGCCCTTGATCTAGACTGGCTGTGTTGACAGTACTTTAAAGAAATGTTTAAGCGACTCATGAAGAAGGGTTAATTTGTGTCCCATGCTCCACTTATTATAGGGGGGTATATACTTTATTCTAGAAAGGTTTTTTTCCCCCCAATAGAACATGGTTAAATATTTCAGTGCTTAATGTAGATTTTAGTTTTGAATTTTTAACTTTTTAGAAATATTATAATTTCAAACTTACAGAAAATTTGTAGAAAGAGGAAAACTACAAATACTACCTGTTGTCAGGTTTACCTTTTGTTAACATTTTACTCCATTTGCTTTATAGTTTTACCTACCTATTTTCTGCTTTATTTTTTTCTGAACCATTTGAGAGAAACTTACAAATAAGATGGTCCTTTACTCCTAACTACTTCAAAGTATATTTTCTACAATTAGGGATATTCTCTTAACTGTCGCATAGTTATTAGCTCTAGTAAATTTAATATCAATTTCATACTTTTTTCTAATCTGCCTGTTTTTCATTTTTTTCAGTTGACCCAGGAATGTCCTTTATAGCATTTACCTTCTCTCTACCAGGGGAACTAGATTAGGGTTAGATAGTATATTTAGTTGTAGCTCTTTGATTAAGAAATCAAAGCCTTGATTTCTTTTATACAACATTGAGATTATTAAAATAGAATGTTGATTATTCTGATGTTCTTTATGATTAAATTAATATTTTGCGTTCTTGGCCAGAATACTATATAGCTGATATATCTTTCTGAGGACATCTCATCTGGAGGTACAGGAAGTCCATCTGCCCTTCATAGTCATGTTAGGGTACTTGGTCAAGGTGTTGTCAAGTTTCTACTGTATAGTAGATATTTTTCCTTTGCAACCTATAAGCAATCCATGAGAAGACATTTTAAAACCATGCAAAATTTCCTGTTTCTCACCAAAAATTTCACCTAGATCTAATATCCATTGACTGTCCTTGGGTGGCCCAATCTTTATTACGTTGGTTGCAAAGTGCTGATTTTTCCAATCCTAGCACTACCTCCATAGTCACCAGTTGGCACTCAGCATTCTGCTCTAAGCAAGCAAGAGTCCTTTCCCCCAAACCCTTTTATTTAGTGTTGTTATGAACTCATAAATTTCTCTTTCTCCTATGGTTCATAATTCACTACTATGTGAAGTACAGGATTTGGTTCTGGGTTCACTGGATGACTTCAGGAGGTCAGTAACCACTCTGAAAATGTGATCTAAGTTCTGCATTGTGAACACATTTCTAGGGAGAATGTCCATAACTTCATCAGAATCTCTAGAGTTCTTGATTCAAACAGGATTAAGTTCCACTAGGTTGAAAGGTTAAGCATTTAGCTATCTGTAACCCTTACATATCTGTATATTCTTTTATATCCCCTGCCTTCTACCTCAAGAGATAAATAACTTACGTGTTAGAACTATAATATGTGTTCCTCTGTAGGTATGTTCCTTTTTCTTTTTTCTTTTTGTCTACTATTTTTAAACCACAACTGAAAACAGTATTATATTTTAGTTTCTTTAATTATTTTTTGCTGTAATATATAATATTAATATCTCCATTGCCACTATAGCAGCAGTTTATGGTGTAGCCAGTCTTAAAAAGCAACAAATTACCTTGATTTGCTTTGAAATTTTAAAACCAATGTTTTTTACACTGTAGTTTTATTAGCTCTCTGGGCGTGAGCTACATGATGTTGTGCACTGAAAATTACCCAAATGTTCTGGCCTTCTCTTTCCTGGATGAGCTTCAGAAGGAGTTCATTACTACTTACAACGTGATGAAGACAAACACTGCTGTCAGACCATACTGTTTCATTGAATTTGGTAAGGGCCTGGATTGTTTTTCCTTTTCATTGTCCTGTCTCCAGCCAGTCATAAGCAATTTCTTTTATTTAACATTGGGGGGAAGGCCGGGAAAGGGGAACAACTCAGAAAATTTCACTACCTTGCTTTTGATAGACTAATTTGACAATGGTCTATAAATTATGGCAATGTATTCATATAGATGCATATTAGAAAAAAATGTGTTTGAGCTGTGGAGGGGATTTTGATTATTGATGCAGAGGATTAATCCCAGAGGATAGTTTCTCAATGAGAAATTTATAAGCCAGAGATCAGAATTTTGTGTTTATGTGATAATCTTTTATAGCTTGCTTAATGTTGGCAAACATTTGCTGGAAAGGACCATATAGTACATATTTTAGGCTTTAAGTACCATATGGTCTCTGTCACAATTACTCAGCCTTGCCATTATAGCTGGAAAGCAGCCATAGGCTATACAGAAATGAATGAATGTAGTTATATTCTAATAAAACTTTATTTACAAAAATAGCAGTCAGCAGGCTAGATTTGGCCTATGGGCATTAGTTTGCTTGACTTCAGATGTACAAGAGAAAAAGTAGTAAAACCAACTTATAAATAGTGAGATAAAATTGGAAGGTTATTTAGGAAATATCTTGTAAGATATTTCATTAAATTTATTTTTTAAAATATACATTCTAATGGTGTAAGCAATAAATAAAAAAACAAGTTTGTAATAACATGCAGTTTAGAGTGTATGTTCTTGTGTAATTACAACTGATAAAGATACTATTTTATAATTTGAATCCCTAAAAAAATTAAGATTTTGGTTTAAAGATTAAAGCTATTATTGTTTTGTTGAAGAAGTTCAAAGTAATTCCTTGAAGTGAATAAAATAGTAATAGTTTCACAGTCACATAGTGTTAAGTCATTTATTTTTTAAATTATTAATTTCTACAGTATAATTTCTAGAGTGAGAAACTGAGAACTCCATGATATATTAACCATTAAACATAAATAATATTAAACACTCCATGACAACTGAACAGTTTTGGGTAACAAACAGTTTATCTGTAAAATTTACTACCCATAAACCTCAAACTCTCAAATAATTTAATTAATAAATGACTGCAAAGAAATTTATTTTTATTTTACATAGATAACTTCATTCAGAGGACCAAGCAGCGATATAATAATCCCAGGTCTCTTTCAACAAAGATAAATCTTTCTGACATGCAGATGGAAATCAAGCTGAGACCCCCTTATCAAATTTCCATGTGTGAACTGGGGTCAGCCAATGGAGTCACACCTGCATTTTCTGTTGACTATAAAGGTGCTGGTAAGATTTCTTCTGGTGAGTTCTGGATCTGTTATATTTTTATTTTATTTTTTCTTCTTTTCCAAGTGAAAGGAGGGGAGATAGACAGACTCCCGTATGCGCCCCTACCAGGATCCACCTGGCAACCACCATCTGGTGCCATCCTCACAACCAAGCTATTTTTAGCACCTGAGGTAGAGGCTCCATGGAGCCATCCTCAGTGCTTGGGGCCAATGCAGTCAAACCTATCAAGCCATGGCTGTGGGAGCAGAAGAGAGAGTGAGAGAGCGACGGGAGGAGGAGGGAGGGAGAAGCAGATGTGTGCCCTGACCAGGAATTGAACCCAGGACATCCCCATGCCAGGTTGATGCTCTGCCAATGAGTCAACCGGCCAGGGCCTCAGTTATTTTTTTTTAAAGAATATTGTGTAAGAACTGAGGAATTCTTGAAAATGGATTACTTTATTTTAGTATTTTAAAGCAAGTATATGAGAGAATGTAGAAGTTCAAAGTAATCCTTTCTCTTTGTGGTTTATGTAGTAATCTACCAGACCTGTGACTAAGCAGGAAAATACTTTAAATAGCAATCTCAGAGGAACTGTTTGGTAGGGAAACATTTAAGGTTTCTTTGTAAACATATGTTTGTGGAAATGAGTAGTAGTTTATTTGTGACATATGTTTATAGGCATGTAAAGTACTTGACATTATATCAAAATGGCTGGCTATATTTAAGGCCAGGGTTTTTGACTGCCACAGAAAATGTGATCATCTACTCATACCTCTCCTCCCAAAGAAGGAATATAGTTTTGTAATTTGAAAACTTAAGCTTAAAAGTAGAAGCCTCATTATTTTTAAGATAGCATAGGCCATAAGTTGAATTGCTTGTTTAAAAAAATTCTTCCTTATATTTGAGCTAAAGTCTGTTTCCTATAATGTCTGTTTGTCTGTTCTATGATCTCTACCTTCCTCTCTTCAGCACTTCAGAATTTTGAAGTCAGCAACTCTGTGTCCTCTCTGTCCTATTAGTCCTGTCAGCTTCGTATAAAATATCCTCAGTACCCTTAGCCTTTTGGTCTATGGCATTTTGAAACCCTCCCTATCCTGGAAGCTTTGTATACCTTTTATTTGTTAGTATTCTTCAAATATGGCATTCAGGACTGAACTTAACACTTCATATTTGATTTAATACAAATTATGGAAGGAAAACAGAAACAGATTTCAATAAAATAATCCAGCCAGTCAGGAACCAACTAAACAAGCAAATAAGAATAACAAGTGCTGGGGGAGAGGAGGTTGATGAGTACCCAGAGTTGTTACAGTATGTTATCTAAAATGTCCGGTTCCAACAAAAAATTACAGTGCATGCAGAGGAAAATTATAATACATACACTAGGGCAGTGGTCGGCAAACTCATTAGTCAACAGAGCCAAATATCAACAGTACAACGATTGAAATTTCTTTTGAGAGCCAAATTTTTTAAACTTAAACTATATAGTTAGGTACATTCCTTATTGAGGTAACACCCGCATGTGGTATTTTGTGGAAGAGCCACACTCAAGGGGTCAAAGAGCTGCATGTGGCTCATGAGCCACGATTTGCCGACCACTGACCTAGGGGAAAAAGCAGGCAATAGAAACTTCCTACAACAGTGACCAGCTGTCAGATATAACAGACAAAGTCTCTAAAGAAACCATTATAATTCTTTTCAAAAAAACTAAAGGAAACCATAATTTAAAAAGTAAGGAAGATATGACAACGAGGTTTCATCAAATAGAGAATATAGACAAAGAGAAATTATAAAGGAAAAACCAAACGGAAATTCTGGAATTGAAAAATACAGGTGAAATGAAAAATTCACTAGTGGGGCTCAGTAGAAAATTTGAACTGGCCAAAGAAAGAGTTAGCAAACTCGAAGATAGCTCAATACAGATTATGCTTCAAAGAACAGAGGAAAAAAAGAATGAAGAACAGAACCTCAGAAAAATATGGGACACTATTAAGCAGACTAACATATGCATGATGGGATAACCAGGAAGAAGAGAAGAGAAAGAAGCAGAAGAAGTAATTGAAGAAATAATGGCTGAAAAGCTCTCAGATTTACTCAAAAACATTAATGTACCAGTACTTCTTCGGGAAGCTCATTTAACTCTAAATAGGATATATGCAAGAGACTTACAAATAGATGAACCATACTAAAATGCTGAAAGACAAAAACAAGGAAAAAATCTTGAAAGCAGCAAGGGAAAAACAACCCACCACTTACAAGAGAGCCCCCAAAAGATTAACCCTTTGAGTAGTGAGTTTTTTTCATGCTCACTGACCCCCAGGAGTGAGTCTTTTTTCAAAAAATAAAATTAGTTCCAGTTACAGTTTTATTAACTTAAAATCATGTTTGATAACCAATTTATGGAAACAAGAAGAACATACATTTGCCTTTTTTTAATGTTGCCTTACACATTTTTAAAATAAAAATTTTTGTTACGATCATACTCTGGATGGTCAGGAGGCATGACAATGTGCATGAATGTTCGTACTCCTCAAAGGATTAACAAGTGACTTCTCAACAAAAACCAATGAAGACTTAAAAGTAGTAGGATAATGTGTTCAGAATACTCAAAAGGAAAAAACTCCTGATAACCAAGAATCCTGTATCTTTCAAAACTGAACCTGAAATAAATACATTTGCAGGTAAGCAGAAGATGAGAGAATTTGTTGCTGGCAGACTTCTCTACAAGAAATACTAAAGGAAGTTTTTCAGGTTGAAAGCAAGAGACACAGACAATCATTTGAATCCCCCCCCCCCCCCAAGAAAAATGAAAGAGCAATGGTAAAGGTAATTATAAAAGGTAGTAAAAGTGCATTTTTCTTTTAAAAGGCAATTGTATAAGATAATGTACATATTGTTTGGACCTATAACATACAGAAATGAAATATATTTTCTAATAGCACACAGGAGGTGGATGGGAGCAAAGCTGCACTGGGCAAAGGAAGTATTCCAGGTGGTAATTTTAATTTGAATTCACAGGAACAAATAAGAAAACCAGAAATCATAAGAATATTAACAAACCTATATAAATATATTATAGTTGTCCTTTCTTCTCTTAGCTTTTTTAAAAGACAGAATATTATATAAAGTAATAATTATAACAATGTATTTTGGGTTTGTAATATTTATAAATGTAACATTTGTAACAATAATGCTGTAAAAGGGAGAGCAAGGCATTTCAACTATATAGGAATAATGTTTCTGTAGTTTACTGGATGGAATTAAGTTGGTATAAATCTGAAGCTGTTTCTGGTAAGTTAAGATGTATATTTTGAGGCCTGTAGCAGCCACTAAGCAGATAACTCAAAATATGGTAAAAAAAAATAAAGAAATTGCTGCAGTTTTTAACTTAATGCAATGATAATACAGGGGGAATAGAGCAAAAAAGGGCATGTGGCATGTAGAAATAAGCAAAGTGGCAGCTATAAATCCATTATAGCAATAATATTATATATGTGAATGGATTTACAAAATGGAATGGATGAAACATTCCAATCCAGTCAGATGGTAAGAGTGGGTTAAACTCAAAACAAAATTCAAAGATACAATTATATTGAAAGCAAAAGGAAGGAAAATGATGCAGGATAATGTAAAAAGCACCAAAAAGAGGGCTGAAGTAGCTATTCTGATAACAGACAAAATGGACTTGAAGACAAAAATTGCTACTGGAGACAAAGAAAGACATTTTATAGTGATAAAAGAGTCAGTGCCTTAAAGTGTAACAACTATAAGTACATGCACATTTAATATTAGACCTCACAGGGTCACTGATCCTGAGGTCGCAGGCTTGATCCTGGGTTCCAACTTGACCTCAAGGTCACTGGTTCAAGCCCTGATCAGGGCTTAATCTCCAGTGCACCAGCTCAGCCCCTGAAGGTGCCAGTTCAAGCCCTGCCCAGGGCACAAATGAGAAGCAGTCAATGGCACAGCTAAAGAGAACAATGAGTTGATGCTTCTGTTTCTTTCTCTTCCTCTCCTCTCTCTCTAAACAACAAAAACCCCCTCAAAACACATGAAGCAAAACTGCCAGAAATGAAGGAAAAAATAGATGATTAAATAGAAATAGTTGATGTCAAATACCCATCTTTAAATAATGGTTAGAATTAAGCAGAAGATAAACAAGGAAATAGAAGGTTTAAAGAGCAACATAAATTAACAAACCTCTATAGAACACTACAACAATAAAAATACATTATTCACATTCTTCAGAAGTATAAACGGAACATTCTCCAGAATAAACCTTATGCTAAGCTATGAAAAAAACTTCATAAATTTAATAGGATAGAAATAATACAAAGTAAGTTTTATAACCACAGTGGAATGAAATGAGAAATTAATAACAAAGAAATTTGGGAAACTCACAAATACGTGGAAATTAAATAATACAATTCTAAGTAATGAATGAGTTGAAGAAATCAAAAGGGAAATTTGTATTTTGAGATGAATGAAAATGGAGACACAGCCTATCAAAATTTATGAAAAACAACTAAAGCTGTGCTTAGGAAAATTCATAGCTATAAATAGCTCTTTTATTTTTTTATTTTACTTTTTTACAGAGACAGAGAAAGAGTCAGAGAGAGGGATAGACAGGGACAGACAGACAGGAATGGAGAGATGAGAGGCATCAATCATTAGTTTTTCCTTGCGCATTGCAACACCTTAATTGTTCATTGATTGCTCTCCCATACGTGCCTTGACTGTGGGCCTTCAGCAGACCGAGTGATCCCTTGCTGGAGCCAGCGACCTTGGGCTCAAGCTGGTGAGCTTTTGCTCAAACCAGATGAGCCCGCGCTCAAGCTGGCGACCTCGGGGTCTCGAACCTGGGTCTTCTGCATCCCAGTCCGACGCTCTATCCACTGCGCCACCACCCAGTCAGGCTATAAATAGCTCTTTTAAAAAATAAGAAAAATCTCAAATAATTTAACCTTCCATATAAAGACACTGGGGAAAGAAAAGCAAATTGAACCTAAAGCAAGAAGAAAGGAAATCAAGATTAAAGCAGAAATAAATGAAAATGAAATATAAAATAGAAAAACATTAGAGAAAAGTCAGTGAAACCAAAAGCTGATTCTTTGACTACATGGTTTTGGTTTAATGATAGACATATAGTTCAACAGTATAGATGTGAGGCTACAGAAATAAATCTTTGCATTATGGTCAATATATTTTTAACAAGAATACCAAGACAACAGTGAAAGAATAGTCTTTCAACATATGATGCTGGGACAAGTGGATATTCATATACAAAAGAATGAAGTTGAGCTCCCACTCACAAACTAAAAACTAACTCAAAGCGATCAAAGACCTAAATTTAACAGCTAAAACTATAAAACTCCTAGAATAAAAGAAGGGGTTGACTTTGTATTAGGCAGTGGTTTTTTAGATTTGACACCAAGAGCACAGTGAAAAAGGAAAAATAGAGAAGGTGGAATACATCAAAATTAAAACTCTTTGTTCTTCAAGACACTATCAAGAAATTGAGACAAATGCACAGGCACAAAATATTTGTAAATCATGTATACATGATATATCCAGAATATATAACAATTCAACAATAAAAAGACAATAATCCAATTTTAAAATGGGAAAAGGATTTGAATAGACATTTATACTAAGAAAATGTACAGTTGGCTAATTAGTACATGAAAAGGTGCTCAACATTATTAGTCATTAGTGAAATGAAAAAAAAAGATAAGGAGATACTACTTTACACCCACTAAGATGACTAAAATAAAAAAGACAATAAGAAGTGTTAGCAAGGGTATGGAGAAATTAGAACCCTCATATGGTGTTGGTGGGGTTGTAAAATAATGCACCTGCTTTGAACAATAGTATGGCATTCTTTGAAAAGCTAAACATGGAGTTACTATATGATTTAGCAGTTCTCCTAAGTACATAACTCAGAAAACTAAAAGTGTATATCTAAACAAAAATGTGTACATAATGTTCATAGCAGCAGCATTCATAGAAACAACCCAAATGTCCATCAACTGATAAATGAATAAACAACATATGGTATATCCATGCAATGGAATAGTATTAAGCAATAAAAAGGAATGAAATATTGACACATGGTACTATGTTTATGAACCTTAAAAACATTGTGCTATGTGAGAGAAGCCAGATAGAAAAGGACACATATTTAAATTTTCATTTATACAAAGTGTCCAGAATAGGCAAAGTCATAGATGCAAAGAATTGATTAGTGTTTGATAGGAGCTGAAGGAATAGAGGGAAATAGGCAGTGACTACTAGTGGTCATCAGGTTTCTTTTTGAGGTGATGAAAATGTGGAATTAGATAATTATGATGGTTGAAAACTCTGTAAATATAAAATTTTCTGCATTATACACTTTAAAAGGTGAATTTTATTCTATGTGGATTATATTTCAGTTTTTAAATCACTTATAAGCAAGGGGTTATTACTTTGAAGACTTCTACTAATAGTAGTGATGGAGTAGTTAATTCAGACCAATAGTTCCACTAAATACATGTAGAAAAGCCAAGTGGAATGTACATATTCTGTAGAATGTACAGGTCTAATATATAATGTAGAAATTAAATTAGAATTTTCCTGAAGTCTTTGGTGATACAACAAGATAACTGAGAATTAATGGGATACAGAGGGAGGTGGACGCCCAGGGAGTTGAGTCCAATGTTTGGAGCAACTTTTGGGCTTATACTACATCTGGAGGGAATGCTGACAGCCTTTCAAGACTAGGGAGACAGGGGTTATAGAACAAGGCCCACCAAGGTGGTGAACCTTATGAGCGCTGCCATCCCCGCCTTTGGGTTAGGACCTCGGGTGTCTGTCCTCTAGGAATGTGGGTAGGCAGGAGTATGGAGCAGACAGGCTTCTGTTGGGACTGCAGCCTAGCTTTGAATCATAGTGGTCTCTAAAATTGGATTGAGCTAATTCCACCGTGCTATGCTCCAAAAATCTTGACAGAAGCAAATATCTCTCCAAGAAGAAATGGTCTCATAAACTTCAAATTATGTCTGCAACAAGATTTTGAAAATAGAATCTTTGGCAAACGATCATACATAACCAGGCACCTGAAGAGATTAAATAAACTACATGAATGCCAACCATCAGAATCTCTCCTCCCTCTCTTCCCTCTCTTTCTTATTTCCTGTCCTTGTCTTCCTCTCTTCTCCTTTTTTCTTTATCTCCCCCTCCCCTCCCCTCCCCTCCCCTCCCCTCCCCTCCCTTCTTCTCCTCTCTCTTTTCCTCTTTTCCTTTTCCTCTCTTCCTCTTCTTTCTTTTTTAAAACCATGGAAGCCAGTGGACAACTTAATGATATTCTCAATGATATTTTCTAAAGTATAAAAGAAAGTAACTGAAAATGTAGAATTCTCTGCTTAACAAAAATATCCTGAAAGAATGAAGTGGCAAGAGTAGATATCCTTGTGTTGTTCCTGATTCTGATATTAGCAGGGGAAGCGTTCATTCTTTCAGAGTTAAATATGATGTTAACAAGCCTGACCAGGTGGTGACGCAGTGGATAAAGTGTCGTCATGGGATGCTGAGGACCCAGGTTCGAAACCAGCTTGAGGGTGGGCTCAACCAGCTTGAGCACGGGGTCGCTGGCTTGAGTGTGGGATTATAGACATGACCCCATGGTTGCTGGCTTGAGCAAGGGGTCACTGGCTCTGCTGGAGCCCTCCAGTCAAGGCACATAAGAGAAAGTAATCAATGAACAGCTAAGGTGCTGCAACTATTAGTTGATGCTTCTCATCTCTCTCCCTTCCTGTCTCTCTCTCTCTCTCTTTCTCTCAAAAAAAAAAAAACAAAAACAAAAAAAAAAAACACCAAAAACATTAATTAGGGTTTCTCTAAATGCTTTTTTGTCAGGTTGAGAAAATGCCCTTATATTCCGATTGATGAGTAGTTTTTATAATGAATGTAAATTGTATTCTGTCAAATACTTTTTCTGCATTTATTGAGATAATTGAATGATTTTTATTTTTAAAAGCTTTGTGGTGAATTACTTTGATTGCTTTTCAAATATTAAACCAACCTTACAATTCTGTGATAAACCCCTGTTCGTCATGATGTATTATCCTTTTTATATATTGTCAGATTCAATTTACTAAGATTTTTTTTTTTTTTTTGATAATTTTTTTTTTTTTTTTTTTTTTTTTTTTACTTTTTTAGATTTTATTTATTCATTTTTTTTATTAGAGAGAGAGGGGAGAGGGGGGGGGAGAGAGAGAGAGAAGGGGGAGGAGCTGGAAGCATCAATTCCCATATGTGCCTTGACCAGGCAAGCCCAGGGTTTTGAACCGGCGACCTCAGCATTCCAGGTCAACGCTTTATCCACTGCGCCACCACAGGTCAGGCCAATTTACTAAGATTTTGTTAAGATATTTTCTATCTGTGTTTATGAGGGAATTGAGTTGTAGTTTTCCTTTTTTTGTAATATTTTTTACTAGTTTTTCTCTCAGAATAAAGTTGGCTTCATTGAATAAACTGGGCAGTGTTACTGCTTTTTTAATTTGGGGGAAATGTTTCTATAGAATTTTTTTATTCTTTAAATAGTACATTGAAGACTTTCAAGCCTTCAGTTTCCTTTGTGGGAAGGTTTTTTAACTATGGATCAATTTCTTTGATGGCTGTAGGGTTATTCATATTATCTGTTTTTTCTTGAGTGAGTTTTAGTAGTTTATTTTATTTTAAGAAACCTAGAGAATTTGTCCATTTCACCTAAGTTATTTAATTTTTTGCATAAAGTCAATATTTCCATATCCGTTTAATGTTTGTAGAATTGTAGTGGTGTCACCATTCTCATCTTGGTGATTCTTTGTCTCTTGCATTTTTCTCTTGACCAGACTTATGAGAGTTTATAATTTTGATTTTCTCAAAGAACTAGCTTTTCCTTTGTCTTTTTATTGTTTTGTTTTCTATTCTATTGATTTATGTTCTGATCTTTATTCTTATTGTCTGCTTACTTAGGGTTTAATTTGCTCTTTTGTTTCTAGATACTTAAGATACAATTTGAGGTCATTTATTTGAGAACTTATTTTCTAATGCAGATATTTAGTACTATATCCCTCCCTTTAAATACTGCTTTAGCTACATTTAATAAATTTTAATATATTGTATTTCTTATTTTGTTCAAAATGCCTTTTTTTTTTTTTTACTCTTTTGGGTGAGAGGAGGGGAGATAGTGAGGCAGACTCATGCATGTGCCTTGACTGGGATCCACCTGGCAACCCCCATCTGGGGCTGATGCTCAAATACTGTGCTATTTTTATCACCTGAGGCTGATGCGCTCAGACCAACTGAGCTATCCTTAGCACCTGGGGTTGATGCTTGAACCAGTCAAGCCACTGGCTGCAGGAAGAGGGAGAGAAGGGGGAGGGGGAAGGGGAGAGAAGCAGATGGTTGCTTCTCCTGTGTGCCCTGACTGGGAATCAAACCTGGGATATCCATATGCTGGGCTGACTCTCTGTCCACTGAACCACTGGCCAGGGCCTCAAAATGCTTTTTATTTTTGATTTCTTTTTTGATCCATAGTTTGTTTAGAAATATATTAAATAGTTCTAAATATTTAGAGATTTTTCAAATATCTTTCTGTTACTGATTTCTGATTTAATTTCATTGTGGCCAGATGCTAAATTTTGTATGACTTTAATTCTTCTACATTCATTGAGATATGTTTTATTCCCCTGGAATATGATCTATGCTTAGTCATTTTTCTGCATTCACTTGAAAAGAACATGTATTCTGTTGTTCGATAGAGTGTTCTATAAATGTCTTTTAGATCAAGTTGCTTGATATTGTTCAAGTCACCTTTTATAACCTTTATGATTTTTTGTTTACTATAAATTATTGAGAGAGGGATATTGAAATCTCTGACTATATTTGTGAATTTGTATCTTTTTCCTGTTAGATCTATCATTTGTTAATGTATTTTAAAGCTTGTTATTAAGTGGTACATAAATATTTAGGATTTTTTTTGTTCTCTTGGTGCATGGGCTCCTTTGTCACTTTGAAATGACCTTTTTTATACTTAGGAATATTCACCATTGTTTATTTGCCCATAATTTTTAGCCTCATATTTCAGACTATTAATTTGCTTTAATCTCTTTTCTGACCTTTTTCCTCCTCTTCTTCATAATCATCTGTTTGAGTCAGACAAAACTACTAACAATGCCCAGTAGCCAAGTGGTTAGGAGCGTGAGTTACTGAGTCAGGCTGCCAGGATTTAAATCTTGGTTCATTTACTTACTTTGGGAAAATTATTTAATCTACCTAAACCTTACTTTTCTGTCTGGAAAAGAAAAGTATAATTATAGTGTCTACTTCACTGGGTTCTTGGAAGGATAAAATGAGATTGTATATATAAAGCACTTGGTGCCGGACACCTTGCCTGGCACGTTGAGAGTAGCCTCTGTGAGTAGGAGTGACAGAGGTGGCGGCGGCAGCAGCAGTAGATGCTGTTATTTGCTTCTCTCATTTCCATTTTCATGCTCATGTTCTTTTCTTTGCATGGAATGCAGTTCTCATTTGTACCTGTCTGAATTTTATCCGTCTTCAAAGATCTTCATTATTTCTCCACCATTCCTGTGTCACCACCTTCCCCCTAGTTATCTTTGCTCCTCAGAATTCCTTAACTCTTTTAGTTTAGAATACTTATTACTTTCATATGCTTATCTGTCCACTTTTTTTTAAAAGATGAGAAGTGCCTTGAGGGCAGGTTGTGTAATTCGTTTTTCATACTGTCTAAAGCACAGCATCTTACACAGAATTGTGCCCAAAAGTATTTGCTGAATAAATATATTAATTCACTATAATCAGTAATATCCCTTTGGTTCCAAGGGGGCTTATTCTTGCTTCTTTAGGAACTTTTATAAACTCTTTATTAATCATTGTTACATTTTGAGAAAAAATTAATTTTGTTACAAAAATGCCACTATTGGGCCCAAGGAGACTAATTAAAGAAAAGGCATTGTAGCAGAAGACAGTATTAGCAAAATAAAACAAAAGCTGACCAAGTGACAATGGTTTAGATTCAGCAAATTTTTTGCCTACATTGTCTCTTATTTGTTACTATTCCAAATCTACGCTATTCCTAGTGACCATCATGGTGCCAGATTGAACTGTGAAGTATTTGTGAATAACAATGGACCTAAAATCTGTTTCACTGAAGAAGAAAAACAAACAAACATAATATATTAAAATGTGATTTAATATCATTCAGTTTGTTAAAACTGAGAAATTGTCCTTAAGGAGTGTCACCCTCGCCTTCATATTGTATGCAGATTGAGTTTTCTCTGGATAACCATTCCCACAACTCTTGGGAAGGGGGCAGAATGGGAGGGAATGTCCTTCTGAGAATTTCTTTCCCACAGTGCTTTGGTACAGCTCAGCTCCAGCCTGTCCTTCAGCATAATGCATGCCTTGTCCTTGTTAAAGGAGGCTTGTCATTTGCTTTCATGCCTTTAAAAATATTTCTGGTCATTTTGAAATAATTTATAAATGGTATATTATTATTACATAGAGAGTACTCCAAGGCCAAGAGACAAGTGTTAGGAACTTAAATATTTAATTTATATAGGAATATTATTTATTTCTTAAATAAATATTGATCAACACATTAAAATGGTAATGTTTTCCCATTCAAGAATGGCTATACCTTACTTGACCATGAAAGGCTAAGGTGTTTTTAGTTCTAATACAGAATATTATTTGGATTTTTGGTAAGGTAAAGTTGTTTTCTATACTTCAGAAGTGTGATTTATATAATCCTAGTCAGTTGTCAGGTGGTTTTATGCTTGAGGCCCATATTGAGGATTCCTTTTTTTAATTAGAGTTCAGTTTTCCCTTATTACTGAGGAGTTGGAGGAGGGGCTGTGGGAAGGGAAGGAAGAGGGATGCAAAAAATGACTAATTGGAAGACCAGTTGAATAGATTTTTAAATTGTGAGTTTTTTTCTCCACTGACATAAAACTTGGTATCAGTACTTTACAAAGGCATTTAATTTGTTTTTATATCAAAATCTCAAGGAAATTGAGAGACCAAGCAGTAACATGGGTACAGAAGAAATTGAAGAAAATATTATCCCATATTAGCATTTTCTGATGAACTTGAGGAATAAATGCTTTTTTATGATATGTGTTTTGTATTTTTATGAACTGTTTAAGTAAGCTTTTCTGCGGAAATGGCTGAATATAAGTCACAAAGATTTAAGCGCTTCCTTGTATCAGTGTTCCACCTCATTAACTTCATTGTTAGGGCTTTTACACTTGAGTGATTTAAATAAAATGATCTAAATCTAGTTCTGTTGTCTTCTTTTTCCATCTGTCTCCTTTTTGAAGTCTATATGGTTATATACTTAGTTCTGAGTGTTCACTTAGATTCTGTTGTTAATTCTGTTAAATGCAAGATGATGATAAAGGGAAGCTGTTTCATAAGAAAGTGTCTCACGCTGCTGACGTCCTGACAGACAAGGCGATGTGTTTATAAAGATACACTGGCCACTTCTTCAACCAGTGTTCTGTTATTTGTATCTTAGTAGTCTTCAGAGACCAGGAACTTCAGAGCTGTAAGACTCCATTTATTGTGCTGTTCAGATTGGTGACTGCAACCGACCCTTGAACAATACAGTGAGCCGACCCTCATGCTGGCAGAAATCCATGTATAACTTTTGACTCCCCCCAAAATTTAGCTACTACTAAGCCTACTTTTGACAGGAAACCTTGCCGGAATCATAAACAGTAGATGAACACATATTTTGTATGTTATACTGTATTCTTACAATAAAGTAAGGTAGAGAAAAATGTTACTCAGTATATTTTAAGGGAGAGAAAATACATTTGAAATACTCGATGTATTTATTGAAAAATATTCACATGTAAGTGGACCTGTGCAATTCAAATCTATCGTTGTTCAAGGGTCAACTGTATAGATGAGCTTTCATCTACATCCTCTAGTATTTATAGCCCTGGAACCCAAATAAGGGAGAGCTTTGCTTATGAGCTAGCTATATTTGTCCTTTAAAATGTTTCCTAAGCATTTTCTGGAAAAGTAGGAATTATGCAATGAATTTCCAAGCAAAGTCACCTTTGCAAATCTTTGCAACTGCTTGCAAATTGTAGACATATGTAGGCAGTAAGGTTTTTTTTTCCTGATTTACTGCCAGGTGGGAGCACTCCTGAGCAGCCTAGATCCCAAATGCAAATTAGCTGTCTTTGTTAAAAAAGTTGAGAAAAATAAGTTAAAATGGGTTCAGGGGAATGAGGTTGTCAGATTGTTAGACATTTTGCAGTTAAAAAATATGTACTTACTAAGATATATTGTTAGATAATTTCATGCAGATTAATATGCGTTTGGCCATTTAAATTGAGCAATGAATTTCATTTTACATGAGTTTAAGTATTGACAGGAGATATTGATGTTCATTCCTAACCATTTCTTTTGTTTCCCAGCTCACCAGCGACTGGAACCAGCAACTCTGTCAGGGGTTGTGGCATTTATCCTTAGTCTTTTATGTGGAGCTCTGAATTTAATTCGAGGTTTTCATGCCATAGAAAGTCTCCTGCAGGTACTGTGCTATTTTTGCTATTTCAGGTGACTGTGTCTATTGATTCTGATTGTTACAGAATTGATTGATTTGAGTATTGGTACAATTTATATTGTATCCTCAGATTTTGTCTTCTTTATACCTGCCTTGGTCTCCCTTTCCTCTGAAAACACTAATTTCAAAACACACACACACACACAAATGCACTGATTTCTAGTTGACCTTTTTGTCTCGATTAGCACATATTTATTATCTACTCTTCAGGGGGCACTATTTATGGGTATCTGGAGACATTAAGATATGTGTGACATGGGCCCTGCAGCCTCAGAGCCTAGAGTTGAATTAAAGAGGCAAAGAAGGCCCTCGCTGGTTGGCTCAGCAGTAGAGCATCCGCCTGGCGTGTGGAAGTCCCAGTTCGATTTCTGGTCAGGGCGCACAGGAGAGGCGCCCATCTGCTTCTCTACCCTTCCCCCTCTCCTTCCTCTCTCTCTCTTCCCCTCCCACAGCCAAGGCTCCATTGGAGCAGGGTTGGCCCGAGCACTGAGGATGGCTCCATGGCCTCTGCCTCAGGCGCTAGAATGGCTCCGGCTGCAACAGAGCAACGCCCCAGATAGGCAGAGCATCGCCCCCTGGTGGGCATGTCAGGTGGATTTCGGTCGGGCGCATGCAGGAATCTGTTTGCCTATCTGCTTCTAACTTCGGAAAAATACAAAAAATAAATAAAAAAGAGGCAAAGAAGCCCACAAATAATTGCTAAGTGCCAAGGACACAGAGAGCAGAAGAAGGAAGACAGGAGAAGGGGGCTTTGTGGAAGAGGGGTGAGCTGGACTTGGAGGGACCTGAGTAGACAGGAGTGGAAGAAAGATGGGGGCATTTGTGGGCAGGTCTTTGTCCTACCTGTGTGTATTCCTACTTAGTTACCTGCTCTTTTTCCTTTTATGTCATGCCTATCTGTGAAACCACTGACTTTCTCAGATACTGCCAGTGATTTTGTTTTTTTTTTTTCTTGTTTTTTTTTTGTATTTTTCTGAAGCTGGAAACGGGAAGAGACAGTCAGACAGACTCCCGCATGCGCCCGACCGGGATCCACCCGGCACGCCCACCAGGGGCGACGCTCTGCCCACCAGGGGGTGATGCTCTGCCCCTCCGGGGCGTCGCTCTGCTGCGACCAGAGCCACTCCAGTGCCTGGGGCAGAGGCCAAGGAGCCATCCCCAGTGCCCGGGCCATCTTTGCTCCAATGGAGCCTTGGCTGCGGGAGGGGAAGAGAGAGACACAGAGGAAGGAGGGGGTGGGGGTGGAGAAGCAAATGGGCACTTCTCCTATGTGCCCTGGCCGGGAATCGAACCCGGGTCCCCCGCACGCCAGGCCGACGCTCTACCGCTGAGCCAACCGGCCAGGGCCTGATTTTGTTTTTCTGGTAGAGTTTCTTTCAGAGAATGTGGCTACCAGAGTATATTAACTTTTTCTCTTATTCCTTTTGTAAACTTTTTGAAACTTAACATTTAGCACATTTCACAGTGTACAACTTTCCTTTCCCTTATTAATACTCACTTCCTGTAAAGACTTTTTTTTTTTTTTTGTATTTTTCTGAAGCTGAAAACGGGGAGGCAGTCAGACAGACTCCCGCATGCGCCCGACAGGGATCCACCCGGCATGCCCACCAGGGGGCGATGCTCTTCCCATCTGGGGTGTTGCTCTGTTGCAACCGGAGCCACTCTAGCGCCTGAGGCAGAGGCCATAGAGCCATCCTCAGCGCCTGGGCCAACTTTGCTCCAATGGAGCCTCGGCTGTGGGAGGGGAAGAGAGAGACTGAGAGGAGGAGAGGGGGAGGGGTGGAGAAGCAGATGGACACTTCTCCTGTGTGCCCTGGCCGGGAATCAAACTCGGGACTTCTACACGCCAGGCCGACACTCTACCACTGAGCCAACCGGCCAGGGCTATGAAGACTTTTTGACACTTCCACATTGTCAGTTAGTTCCTTTGGGGGTGATCAGCATTTAGCTCATAAAAACCCACTCAACACACTTTGTATTCTGCTTTAAAATTGCTGTTAGTTTGAAGAACACTCAGAGAGCACCATCCTGAGTACCTTTTGAATGTCCTCAGCTGTGTGAGGCCAAGAGCAGAGGACATCACGGGTTCCAGGCAGTGGTGCTGTCCCCTGAGTGGGGGTGGAGGGGAGCATCTCATGACTTCCCAATCCTTCCCACACTTCCTGGGCCTGCAGGGAAAGCCCCTTTCCCGTTTAGTCACAGGACTGCTGGGTGTTGACCCTCAGTGTCCTTGCCCTTGTTCCCCAGCTCGTCAGCTGTGTTCCAGTAGGAGTTCAGGTTGGAGCCCGTCAACCTGCCTGAAAGAGAAAAGGCAATTTGCTGACTGAAAAAACTAATGCATAAGATACTGTTTTCTTTTTTTTAAACTTCACGTAGTGGAAAGAACAGTAGATGTGTGAAGAGTTGATTCTTGTTCGTAGAAGAAAGAGAGCGTTGCCTCTAGTTGAGCTGCTGATTGGCCTTGAATAGCTCTGTGGCCTTGAATAGCTCACCTTACTTTAAGGTCCTCCGTTTCATTGCTTATCAGATAAAGATGAAGGGGTGGATTGATGAGTATTTCTCAAAGTATGGGGTACATTTACCACTAAATAGTTAAATAGAAGATGACTATAAATGATATAGGGGTAAACATGTTTAATTTTAAGAATTATGTATTTAATGTACATTAATAGTATCTATGCTTGATCAGGGATACTAGTTTCTATTAATAGAGATATAAGACTTTCTTTTAAAATAAATTTTAATTAAAAAGTCAACTTTATGAAATCTAGTATATAAGTAATGGTATAATTAGCATTTAGAGTTGGCATAAATTGTGAAGGTGGTACTTAAGGTTAAAGTGTTCGGGTTAAAAGAATTCTCTGGTGGTTTGTAGTAAATCAACAGGCAAGGGGAAGGAGCAGCCCTGGTTTGGGAAAAGCTTTCAGAAAATCCACAGAACCTTACCATACCTGACTCAGATGACAATGCCTAAATTGTTGAAATAATACTTTTGAGCTGCCATACCTAATGCATGTCTTGATTCTTAAGAGTATCAGTTCTTCCTCTGATCAGTAGCATCTTTGCCTCATCACAGTTGGTTTTTAGGTTTCAGAAGAACAATACAGGCATACCTTGTTTTATTGAGTTTAACAGATATTATTTATAGGTTGAAGGCAAGACCTTCACAAATGGTTTTATTATGATACTGTGTTGTGGTGGTCTGGAACCAAACTGCAATATGGAAATATCTCCAAGGTAATTCCTGTAATCTGATTAAACTAATTATGATTTACCTGTAACTGACTGGTAGCTCAGAAATTTCTCAGACTATTTACATTTTAAAAAGACATCATAAACCAGTATAACTCATGGACATTGATGCAAAAATCCTCAAAGTATTAGCAAATTAAATCCAATGATGTATAGAAAGAATTATATACCATAAACAAATGATTTATTCTAGGTATGTAAGGCTGGTTCAACATTTGAAAATGGTGATGGACAAAGAATTGACTTGGTGGGGTGATCACACGTTATGGTGTATATAGATGTATTTTACAATTGGGTAGCTGAAACCTGTAAAATTATGTTAACCAGTGTCACCCCAATACATTCCATTTAAAATGGAATCAGGATCTGGAAGAGATATTTGCACTCCAATGCTCATTGCAGAATTATTCACAACAGCAAGGTTACACATCGACAAATAAAAGGATAAAATGTGGTATATACATAAAATGGAATATTCATCCTTAAGAAGAAAGGAAATTTTGACATATGGTACAGCGTGGGTGAACCTTAAGGATATGATGCTAAGTTAAATAAGCCAGTCACAAAAGGACAAACACTGTACGATTCCACTTAAATAAGGTACTTAGAGTAGTTGAACTCATAGAGACAGAAAGTAGTAGAATAGTGGTTTCCAGGGGCTGGAGTGGGGGGGAGCGTGATGGGAAGTTGCTGTCAGTGGCACAGAGTTTCAGATTTGCAAGATTAAAAAGTTCTGGAGATCTACTGGACACCATTATGTCTATAGTTAACAATAGCATTCTATAAACTTAAAAATTTGTTATGAGGGTAAATCTCGTGCTTTTTGCCACAATTAAAAAATATTATTGGTAAAAAAAAAAAAAAAAAGAAAGAAAGAAAATCAGTTAATGTAATCCATCACATCAGTAGGCTAAAGAAAAATCATATGTTCACATCAGTAGATACAGAAAAAGCATTTGACAAAATTCAACACCCATTCATGAACTCACAGGAAACTAGGAATAAAGGAGAACTTCCTCAACTTGTTAAAGAACATGTACAGAAATCCTGCAGCTAACATATTTGATGAGAAACTAGATGCTTTTTCCCTAAGATTGGGCCACAAGACAAGGATGCCACCTCTCACCATTTCTATTCAGCATTGTATTGGAAAACCTAATTAATGGGGTGAGACAAGACAAGAAAGAGAAGGTATAGATATTGGGACAGAAGAAATACAACTGTCTTTATTCACAGATGGTATGATTGTCTACATAGAAAATACCAAAGGATCAACTAGAACTCATAAGTGATTATTAGCAAGGTTATAGGATCCAAAGTTAACATCTAGAAGTCAATTGCTTTCCTATATATCAGCAAGAAACAATTGAAATTTGAAATTAAAGTAATATTTATATTGGCACTCCCAAAATTGAAGCACTTAAGAATAAATCTAATGAAATATATATAAAATATAGATGAGGAAAACTATAAAACTCTGATAAAAGAAGTCAAAGAAGCTCTAAATAGATTGATATTGATATTCTGTGTTCATAGATTGGAAGATTCAATATTATTAAGATGTTGGTTCTCAAATTGACCTCTAGATTCAACACAGTTCCAATCAAAATTTCAGCAAGTTAATTTTGTGGCTATTGACAAAGTGATTCCAGAATTTATATGGAGAGGTAGAACACAAGAATAGCCAATATAGTACTGAAAAAAAGAGAGGACATACTACCCAACTTAAAGACTTACTATTAAGCTATAATAACTGAGGTATTGTGGTATTGGCAAAACAATAAACAAATACATCAGTGGAATAGAGTAGAGATCCCAGAAATGTACCCTACAGATACAGACAACTGATCTTTGACAAAGGAGCAAAAGCAATTCAGCAGAGAAAGGATGTTCTTTTCAACAGGTGGTGCTGGAAGAGCCCAGCATCCACATACAAAAACATGAATATAGACAAGATTAAAAAAAGGTTTAACCGGCCCTGGCCGGTTGGCTCAGCGGTAGAGCATCAGCCTGGCATGCGGGGGACCCGGGTTCGGTTCCCGGCCAGGGCACATAGGAGAAATGCCCATTTGCTTCTCCACCCCCCTCCCTCCTTCCTCCCTGTCTCTCTCTTCCCCTCCCGCAGCCAAGGCTCCATTGGAGCAAAGATGGCCCGGGCGCTGGGGATGGCTCCTTGGCCTCTGCCCCAGGCGCTAGAGTGGCTCTGGTCACGGCAGAGCGACGCCCCGGAGGGGCAGAGCATCGCCCCCTGGTGGGCAAGAGCATCGCCCCTGGTGGGCGTGCCGGGTGGATCCCGGTCAGGCGCATGCGGGAGTCTGTCTGACTGTCTCTCCCCGTTTCCAGCTTCAGAAAAATACAAAAAAAAAAAAAAAAAAGGTTTAACCTACCTGACCTGTGGTGGCACAGTGGATAAAGCTGAGGTTTTATCCACTGTACAGTTATTTACCTGTAACTGACTGGTAGCTCTGAAATTTCTTAGGTTTTCTAATACAGTGCTGAATAGGAATGGTGAGAGGTGGCGTTCTTGTCTTGTGGCCCAATCTTAGGGAAAAAGCATCTAGTTTCTCATCAAATATGATGTTAGCTGAGGTGAATAATCGACCTGGAATGCTGAGGTTGCCTGTTCAAAACCCCAGCGTGCCTGGTCAAGGCACATACGAGAGGCAGCTATGAGTTGATGTTTCCTACTCCTCCCCATGCCTTTCTCTCTCTCCTCTCTCTGAAATCAATAAATAAAATCTTAGGAAAAAAGTTTAACTCAAAATGGATCACACACCTAGATGTAAAACACAAAACTATGAAGTTGTAAAAGATCATAGAAAACCTAGACAACCTTGAGTTTGTTGATGAATTTTTAGATACAACACCCATAGAAAATTCCACGACAGAAAAATTGGTTAGACTTAATTGAAAAACTTCTGCTCTAGGAAGGACATTAAGAGAATGAATAGATAAGCCACAGAAATCTTACATCGAAAACATACAAAGAACTCTTAAAACTCAAGAAAGCAAACAACCTGCCTGACCTGTGTTGGCCCAGTGCTTTGACCAGGAGCGCTGAGGTTGCCTGTTTGAGTCCCTGGGCTTGCCCAGTCAAGGCACATACAGGAAGCAACTACTATGAGTTGATGCTTCTCCCTCTCTCTCTCTTTCCTTCTATCTCTCTCCCCATCTTCCTTCTCTCTGTCTCTCCCCCCTTCTCTCTCTTCCTTCTCTCTAAAAACCAATCAATAAATTTTAAAAATCTAAAAAAAAAAAGGAAAGGAAAGCAAACAACCCAATTTAAAAATAGGCCAAAAAAAGTATCTGTTTAAAACACCTCACCAAAGTATATGAAAAGATGCTTACATCATATATCATTAAGGAATTGTAAATTAAAACATTAAAATATCACTAAACATCTATTAGAATGGCAAAATCCAAAAAACGGACAATACCAAGTACTGATGAGGATATAGAACAGTGGGAACTCTCATTCATTCATTCATTGCTGTGGGAATGCAAACGGCAGTCACGTTAGAAGACAGTTTGGCTGTTTCTCACAGAGCTAAACGTAGCCTTACTGTATGATCCAGCAGTTATGCTCCTTGGCACACTTACCCAAATGAGTAGAAATCTTATGTCCATACAAAAACATTGCAGGTGAATATTTATCTCAGTTTTATTCATAATTTCAAAAAAACTGGAAACAACTAAGAAATCCTTCACAAGGTGAATGGATAGACAGTGACAATCTGTACTGTGGAATATTATTTGGTAATGAAAAGAAATGAGCTAACAAGCCACAAAAAAGATATGGCTAAATCTTAAATAATTATTGCTTAATAAAAGAAGCCAGTCTGAAAAACTACTACATGCTACATGTTCCAACTATGACATTCTGGAAGAGGCAACACTGTATAGACAATAAATTAAAAGATTAGTGGTTGCCAGGAAGGAAGGAGGAAGGATAAATAGTAGGAGCATGGGATTTTTATGGCGGTGAAACTATCCATCCCTATGTTACTTGGTGGTAGTGAAGTCGTTATACATTTCTCAAAACCAATAGAATGTTTTACACAGTGAACCTTTACATAAACTATGGGCTTTAGCTAATAAAGTGTCACTGTTGGCTCATCAGGTGTAACAAATGTACCACATTAAGGCAAGCTGTTAATAATAACAGGGAACTGAGCAGGGGAAGTGCCGGTGTATGATCACTCTACTGCTTAAGTCTTTGTAAACCTAAAACTGCTCTAAAGATAAAAGTCTGTGTATGATCGCTCTACTGCTTAAGTCTTTGTAAACCTAAAACTGCTCTAAAGATAAAAGTTGTTAACTTCACACACACACACACACACACACACACACACACACACACACACACACACACCACATACCAGTATTAAAACAAAGAGCAAACTGGAGGAGCATTTTCTAGGCTTTGATGTTTCATTAGGCGTGGCTCTGCTTAGCATGTGAAGAACATAGAGCCTGTTGTGCCCAACCAGCTCCTGGGAAACAGTGGGTCAGGCTTTCTCTTTCCATGGAGGGGCCGAGGCCTCCCATTCACACACTCCAGGTAGGGAGGGACCTCACAGCCCCAGTCAGAATGAAGCATAGGTTCAGGAATCTAATTCATGTTTCAAGGTCAGGTGTACAATTTTGTGCCCTCTGAAAACAGGAATTAATTTGAGAAAGCCAGTAGAGATGGCCTGGAAAAATAACAATGTATTTTAATTGACATTATTAACCCTTTGAGTAGTACAGAACGTTCATGTACGTCCTTGTGCCTCCTGACTATCCAGAGTATGACTGTAACAAAAATTTTTATTTTAAAAATGTGTAAGGCAACAGAAAATAAGGCAAATGTATGTCCTTCTTGTTTTTATAAATTGGTTCTCAAACAAACATGATTTTAAGTTAATAAAACTGTAACTGGGATTAATTTCATTTAAAAAAAAAACAACTCACTCCTGGGGGTCAGCAAGCGTGAAAAAACTCACTACTCAAAGTGTTAATTTGCATAAGAAAACTGGAAAGATAAACTAATACATGTGATGGGAACTGAACAGATGGGAAGCAGAGTGGAAATGAGAATTTTCACAATATGTACCTTCATATATGTTATTTTTATTTTTGAACCATATGAATATATTATTCAGATTTTTAATAATGAAAATGAATATTTATTAGCATCTGTTATGTAAGAAAGAAAAAAGACAACTTTTGTTAAACCAACTTAATAGGTAGATTTTCAAGTAATGAAAATTTCAGGCAGAGTAAAGAAAGGTAAATATTTCTGTGAGGAGTAAGGAGATCCTGAGCTTTTTTCCATTTTTGTAGCTTCTTCCTGACTCTTAGAATCCAGTTTCCCTAGAAGATTGAAGGTTTTTTTATTTAACATAGTTTCTTAAAATTGTGGTGGTGGGGTGTGAATGAAGCATGGGGTAAATTACGGAAAATTAAGGGTAGGGAAAAGGTTAGTGTGGTCTTGTGTATTAGTAGGTCATTTATGATTTGAGTATTCTCTGGATGCTTGTATCTTTGCAGATGTGTCTTACTGATGTTTGATATGGAATTCTTTCTGTTTCATTGTTGTCCTAAACTCAGTTTACTCCAACAGTGTTTCTCTTGATGCAGGGAACTATAAATTGGCCCATACGGGATTTTTAGCTATCTGGAAACCAGGGATACTCATCAGCACACTCATCAGCAGTTGAGGTTTCTAAACCAGTGGTGCTCAGAGAGAGGAGTGCAGGGTTGGGGGAGATGTAATGTAGGTCACGGGTGGTTTGTCAATAGGCAATTTTAAAAGAGTTTCCAACAAATTATGATCTTTTCACCTAAATAAGAATCATTGCTTTTGGAAATTCACTGGACCAAAAGTAGATTTCCATTGCTCCAATTATTGGGGATTTTACATCAGTAGTGAGGAAAATATTCTGGTAACTGGTGCTTGGAAATATTTTTCCTTGTGTTGTTATGAGAATAAAAGGGAATACAATGTAGTGTTGGAGGTATCTACCTTCTAAGGATTCTGTGTCCTAAAAGGTGGAATTGAAAATAGGCAAACAAAAGGAGGAAATGAAAGGTCAGAATGCAAAGGGCACTGTGCTTGCGAGTATGAAGCAGGTAAGATTAGGGGTGCAGACTAGATTAATTTCAACAAGTATATCCTTTACAGTCTGAATTAACCTGAAAGAAAACACATACAAAAATTGGAGACCAGAGCTCTCTCACCTTTAACTTTCCCTCTTTAGAGTCTAGTAGTTTATCATTGTTCACAACTTGTATGGGATCAAATGCCCTTTTTGTGCTCACTAAAGCCATTGAATGTAAGGCACACTCTTAGTTTTCTCTCGGGTTCATTGTATTTTGTGTTAGGAATACAGTATCTTTGGAGTTGTGATAGATCATTTTTGGTCAGTAAAAGTAAATCTTTTTGAAGTGGTTTGCTTTCTAGACTTGAGCACAAGTTCTAGGACATGGGACTTAAACCTTTATCTGTTTTGAAGTTACCTTTAGTGGAGTCATTCAGGTCATGGTGACAGAAGGGCAGAAAGCCAGTAGTACTCAGATTAAGTGGCCTCAGCATTTCTTTAATACTTGATTTAAGAGCAAAGGATTTAGTTGGGGATCATATTTCTCCATCTAGCCTTAAGTATGTAGTGTATTCTCTGAGTGTGAGTAATATATCAATTTAAAGTTTACTTCTTTAAGGCCATGAACTAAATACTTTTCCGAATGCCAGAAATGATTGCCACATTTATCTTCTGGTATGTAACTTGGTGCCTGAGGCACATTTAAATTTGAGAAGCCCCATGAATTAACATTCCTGTATATTGTTAATGTTGTTTTAAAATTCAGCACAAGTTTGTTTCTTCTAGATTAATAACCACCTCTTAGGTGATAACAAGGGTTTTATTAAAATATATAGCATTGGAGTTTTTTCTTTGGTGTCTAAAGTTAAGACTTGAGAGGTTTAGGATGAGTACATTTTTTTTTAAGTTGTTAAATTTGATTTGGTGTTCACAGTAATGTGTAAATTAGATTTTTTTCACTCATTTGTTAGCTTTGTTCTGAGTTTAGGGATGTTAAGTTTCTTGTGAATTGGCACCTCATGAATGTATAATAAGCTTTTATCACTTTGGGTTTATATTACCTGTGTTCCTTTAAGGATCAGCCTTGAAACAATGATATTAATTAGGCTGATACCAACCTAGAAGTAATTTGGATGTGATGCATTAGAAAAAAAATTAAATGTTTTGATACAGCAGTAGAAATGCTAGCCTGGAAGTCAGGATATCTGGTACCATCTGCCACTAACTACTTTTGTGACTTTGGATGGGTTACTTTACCTTCTTCGATCTCATTTTCTGTTCTGCAAGATGAAGGGTTAGGCTACATAGGCTTAAGGACCTCTTCAGAACAAAGGTCCTAAGACTCTCTGATTCTAAAATTATTTTTAATGACTACTACCAAGCAGATGTAATCAACTTGCTTTTATTCCGTGAGTTCTGTTTTTCCCATAGATTTGTTAAAGAAATTATATAACTCAATGGAAGTTTTTGATTTATTTAGTGGTATGGTATCTATGCTAAGATGCAGTGTTTGTTTGCTTTCAAAAGAAATAAAAATATATTTTTATATTTCTATGCTTTCTTTTTTTTTTATTTATTTGTATTCAAATGTATTTTCAAAAAGATTTTAAGATTTGACACAGGCACCATATTTCTATGCTTTCTATTTTAATATGCCTTCTATTGGTTGAGAATTGGGGGAAAATATATAAAGAAGAAAATAAAATCATCCTCCCATTTTTTCTGTATATTATATACATATATGTATACACACACAAACATGTATCTAATACATGTATATAAATCATATCTATTATATAATTTTATATCTTTTCATGTAAGATTAAAAAGTGTGTATGTTCTAATTATTCCAAACATTTAGAATCATCCTATTACATTGTGTGGCTAGTATATTAAGCCTCTCCCTACCTCTTCATTTTCACCTTAAAATTTTTATTTTTCCTTTATTAATTTTTAAAGCAATGTTTTTGTATCTTAGAATCCCCTAAAGGTGAATGTGACACTTTTAAAATTTTTGTTTGAACTCCTTACTTCTGCCCCTCCTTTCCCATGCCACCCTACTCAGCTACCTTTCCTCAGTCCCACCAGCACTTCTGTCCCCTCTCTGAGCTTCGGCCCGCCTCCCTCCAGCCTCTGACTGCTCCCTTGCCTGCACTTACCTGCTTCTGCTCTGCTGCCTCTTCTCTCAGCCCATAAACACATTACAGCCTGCCAAGCTTTAAAAAACAAACAAAAGCTTTTGATGTATGTTCCCTTCTAATTCTTTGAAGGAGCAGACCATGTTTGTTGTCTCTGTTCCCTTGCTTATATTCTCTTAGTCTCCTGTGATCTTTTCTGCCTTCAAAATTCTTTGAAACACCCACCATTAAGGTCACCAGTATTCTGATTGACAAATAGTTCAGCTACTTGTCCTAAGTGCCCTTTCTGCCTTGTCTCACATACTGTTCAGTTTTCCATTTTATAAAAATTAATTTATTTTTTGTTTTTATTAAGTGATAGGAGGGGAGACAGAGACAGACTCCTGCTTGCTCCTCAACCAGATTCTCCTGGCAAGCTCTCTGCTGGGCATGCTCTGCCCATCTGGGGCATTGCTCTGTTGTTCAGCAACTGAGCTATTCTTAGCACCTGAGGCGGAGGCCATGAAGCTCTTCTCAGTACGTGGGGCCAGCTTGCTCCAATCAATCCATGGCTGCAGGAGGGGAAGAGAGAGAGAGAAGCAAGAGGGGGAAGGGTAGAGAAGCAGATGGTCACTTCTCCTTTGTGCCCTGACTGGGAAACAAACCTGGGACATCTACATACCAGGCTGACACTCTACCACTGAGCCAACAATCCAGGGTATCAGTTTTCCTTTAATACTTGTTTAGCCTGGCCTATGATGATGCAGTGGATAGAGCGCCAACCTGGAACTCTGAGGTCACCGATTCAAAACCCTAGGCTTGCCCAGTCAAGGCACATACACAACAAGCAATCAATGAACAGCTCGAGTGAAGCGACTACTTCTTCTTTCCCCTATCCTCTCTCTGTAAAATCAATAAATAAGATTTTAAAAAAAGAAATAAAATTACTTGTTTAATTTAAAAAATAATGCTTATTATAAAACTTAGAAGTTAATAAATCATATATTACATTATTTTTTTTAAGACTAGAGGGCGCTCAACATTATTTTTCTTGATATTCTCTTATCTCTTCATTTTCATGAAACAATTTTTTTCCTATTTTTTATTTTTCTTCTTAGCCCTCAGTTTTTTGTGGAGTGTTTTTGGTAAACTTTCTTCCTCTGCCTGTTTTTTAAATAATGCTTCTCCAGTGTTCTGTCCTTGGCTTTATTTTTCTCTAACTCTACATCTTCTTGGATATTTTCATAATGTCCTTTAAAAAAAAGTTAACATATGTACATACACACACACACTTACACATGCATATATATACAGTAAAACGTACACACAATTTCAAAGCCTATAATTTTTTCTTTAATATTCCCTTTATTTCTTTAATATACTCTTACTGGATTTATTGTGGTGACATTGATTAATAGAATTACACAGGTTTCAGAGGTACAATTCTATAGTACATTATCTGTATATTATATTGTGTGTTCATCACCCCAAATCAAGTCTCCTTTAAAGACTGTAATTTTAACAGTAAGTAATTCTCTTCCCGCTTCCCCCCTGGAGTCAGTGACTGGTATATCCTAGAGAGATTATGTTCATATGCCAGTAGGTATATGAACTGTATACATACTTACTTACAGAGGTATTAATTTAAAATTATTTGTAGTATAAATGGCAACATACTCTTCATACTGATGTGCATCTTTTCCTACCTAACAATATGTAGGCAGTCGTTTCCTATCAGTATAGAGATCTATTACATTCTTTTTAGTGGCTACATAGCATATTTTCATTTGTATTCTCTTCCCCCTACCACACAACATTTTATTTTGAAAAATGCAAAATTTCAGGTTTAAAGAACAATACAATTAACATTCATCTGAATGCCTACTCAACTTCCTTCCATTCTCTCTCTCTCTCTTTTTTCTTTTTGGTGAATCATTTGAAAATAAAATTGTAGGTATTATGACAAAATTATTCAATATATCTGTTTTAAGGACTTGCACATTCTCATACATAATCACAATACCTTTATTACACTTAGGAAAGTTAAGATTAATGTGGTAGGTATTATCTAATATGAAATCTCTATTAAGATTTCCACAGTTGGCCCCAAATACATATACTTAATAGTGTCTTTTTCTCTCCAGTCTAGAAGGCAGTCAAGAGTTAAGACTGGCACCCGGTTGCAATAGGCTTTTCTTTTACTTACTGCTATTTGACTAGATGACTGTTAACTAGGTCTCTAGGTCAAACTCTTTCCTGAAGCAGACTTTTTCTTCTAAATATAATTATCTGGATGTCCCAGTAGTAACTCTAAAGTAGCATATCCGGAATGAACTCAGTTTTTTCTGCTCTCAGATCTACTTTTCCTCCTATATTCCCAATTTAGTGAATGGCACCACTCAAATCTTGCCTAAAAAGAAACTTTGCAGTCCTAGCCTCTCCCCTGTTTGAGACTGCGTGTGCTCCTCCCTTTACCTGAAATTCTCTTCCCACATTGTCCACCTTGTCCACAAGTTCATCCTTCAGGATCTAGGTTATGCTTTGCTTCTCAGGCAAACTGCCCCTGACGCTTTTTTTTTCCCCCAGATAGAAATTAACTGGGTCTCCATAAGGTTCTCTTAGTACCCTGTACATATATCTATACCATCAATTATTTGGGTGGGAATTGTTGGTTTATGTATCTGCCTTCTTTTTTTTTTCTTTTTTCTTTTTTTGTATTTTTCTGAAGCTGGAAACGGGGAGAGACAGTCAGACAGACTCCCGCATGCGCCCGACCGGGATCCACCCGGCATGCCCACCTAGGGGCGACGCTCTGCCCACCAGGGGGCGATGCTCTGCCCCTCCGGGGCGTCGCTCTGCCACGACCAGAGCCACTCTAGCGCCTGGGGCAGAGGCCAAGGAGCCATCCCCAGCGCCCGGGCCATCTTTGCTCCAATGGAGCCTTGGCTGCGGGAGGGGAAGAGAGAGACAGAGAGGAAGGAGGGGTGGGGGTGGAGAAGCAAATGGGCGCTTCTCCTATGTGCCCTGGCCGGGAATCGAACCCGGGTCCCCCGCATGCCAGGCCGACGCTCTACCGCTGAGCCAACCGGCCAGGGCTATGTATCTGCCTTCTTGATTAGACAGTGAGTTTCTTGAGTTGGTATGGATTTGTTTTCTTTCCCAGGTCTAGTAACATAGTACTAGCCCATAAGTGCTTTAGGGATAGTCATTAAGTGCAAGAATATACTTATAGACAGTCTTCTCTTTACCAAGTAGAATTATTTTTCAAAGCTCAACTCAATTTAGCATGTATTTGTTGGATTCCCGCTGTGTGCATAGTGTCATGCAAATAGTAAGATTTCTTTTCTGCCTTGAAGAAAGGTTAGGGTCTAATTAAGAAGATAAGGCCAGTACACTAGAGGCTTAAACAATACTGAAAGGTAATCTAATTATCCAGTGATGCAGACAGTGACCTGAGGGGAAAATGAAGTTACTGAATGTTTTTGAGAACTTTCTGTGTGCCTGTTACTGTGTGCTCGTAAATGTTTTTTCATTTAATCCCTACAACTTTTATTTTCAAAAAGGAAATTGATGTTAAATAGTCTCCATCATACAACTACTGAGTAAAGATTTGAACCCAGATCTGACTCCAGAACATGCTCTTCACTTAAGGGTTCCAAAGGCGATTAAGAGAGTAGAAAGTAAGATTGTATATTTAAGGGAATAATAATTAACTGTAGAACAGTAATTAAATTATGGTGTATCCCCCATAATGAAAGGTTATATAATCATAACAAATCATGTGGTTGAGGAAGATCTTGAGAAAGTGTTTATATTGTTATGATACAATGTATACAGTCCTAAAAGGCATTATATAAAGTATGATTCCAATTTTTAAAAATGTGTACCTTTTTATACAGAAAATATTGGAAGAAAATATATAAACTGGTTAGTAATTATCTCAGATTTGCAATATTATGGATTATATTAATTTATTTTTTGTAACAATCTATTTTCCAAATTCTCTACAATGAACAAATTTTTATAATCAGAAAAAAATCATTTTAAAAGTAAAGGATAATCAAGCAGAACTTATAGGGTGGGGCAAAAGTAGGTTTACATTTGTTCATATCAAAAATAATATAATAATTAATGAAGAATAATACAAGAATAAACTGTGGTTCGTGTACTCACAACTGTAAACCTACTTTTGCTCCACCCTGTATTTAAAGTCTTAGAATTACTGAAGTGGAAGGGTTTTATGTTGACCTCTCAGCCCCTGGGGTAGAACTGTCCCTAAGCATCCCAGATGGATTACAGTTCCTATTTTAAGAGCACCTCTCTAGGATAAACCACTCTCCCTCTGCCTTGCAGTCATTTTTGTCACCCAATGGCAAGTGAAAGGACTTTTCTCTTTATATTATTATTTTATGAAGAGATGGTCATGGGGGATACTCTCGTGTCTTGTGGAAATTTTCATTATATTAAAGGTATTTTTTCTAAAATAAGGCACATATTTATGCTCCTGCCTAGGCTTTGAGTTCCACTTCATGAAAACATTGAAAGAAGTAATAAATACATATATTTAAGAGGAATCAAAAAGGATTAAAAAAGCATGGACTGTTACATGTTTCTATTAGTTTTCTTTTAAAAATAATCTATGTGCCCTGGCCGGTTGGCTCAGTAATAGAGCGTCAGCCCAGCATGTAGATGTCCCGGGTTCGATTTCCAACTAGGGCACACAGGACAAGCGCCCATCTGCTTCTCCACCCCTCCCCCTCTCCTTCCTCTCTGTCTCTCTCTTCCCCTCCTGCAGCCAAGGCTCCATTGGAGCAAAGTTGGCTCAGGTGCTGAGGATGGCTCTGTGGCCTCTGCCTCAGGCGCTAGAATGGCTCCTACTACAGTGGAGCATCACCCCTGGTGGGCATGCTGTGTGGATCCTGGTCAGGCGGATCCCATTTGGGCAGATCCTGGTCAGGAGCATGTGGGAGTCTGTCTGCCCCCCCCCCCCCCACTGCTCCTCACTTTGGAAAAATACAAAAAAATAAAAATAATCTATGCATGATGTACCTCTGTTTTTCCTCTGGGTAGCTGTTTTTCTAGCACAGCATTTATGACTTTTCTCATTGGGATTTAGCACACTCTAGTGGGCAGTAGCTTTTCATGTTTTGTTTTTTGTTTGTTTAAATCATTTCCAATTACTGTGTTGGACAATTCAGTGAGGTGCTTACTATAAAATAAAATTTGACAATATTTATTTGAATTAAGTAATGACCCTCGTGAGCAAAACTAACTTTCTAGGCCGCTGGGCTTTTCAGTAGAGAAGAGAGCCTTTTGTATGGAAACTTTCCCGTGGTTTTCATGTTTGCTGAAGCAGAATGAAGCTGACAGGCAGGCCAGAACAGGGAGGAACGCTGGTGGCTCTCTGCCTCGCACCCCTGGGACCTTAGGGTGTATTTGCTGTTTCCCTTGTAGAACTCTTGAGAATTTTTATATACCACTTTGTGAAAATTTTGACCATTTGTGCATAAAACGTTTTCATATCCTATCTCAATGGGTTGTTTTTGAAAATGGGCTTTCACGAGAAAAAAATTTTTTATTTTGTTTATGCAGAGTGATGGTGAGGATTTTAATTACATCATTGCATTTTTCCTTGGAACAGCAGCCTGCCTTTACCAGGTAAGTAGTTCTCTCCTGTTTTTAAGAAACACTTTCCCATATCAATTCTAATAATTGATCATAATTAAATAAATAAAAATAGTATCTGAGTTTTTGCCTCCCTTTTAATTTGAGCCTCTGTTAGCTTTGTGACCTACCTGTTCATGAGTAGACATAGATCCCAGTGAACTTAATGTTAACCCTGTCCTGTGCTGGGCTTTAGTGGCCCGTGTCATTTGCCCATGGAGTAAAGATTACTTCCAGATATTGTGGTGACTGATTGATTATTCAGCTTCCAGACTCTGCTTATATTCCAGCTGGAGGGTTTTGTATTATTGGGAAAGTCTCTGAGAGTAGGGAACAGCACAAGCAAGATTTTAGAATAATTAATTTAGCAGTAACAAATAGGATGGATTGTCAGAGTGGAAAGATCGGAAGCAAGGAAATGAGTTGGGAGGTGATTCCATTACTCAGGCAGAAGGTAATGCAGGATGATGGCAGTTGGGGGGGTACCGTGGGGGCCGAGCACTGAGAAGGAAGACTGCTAGGACTTGACGGAATAGATATGAGACTTAAGGAGGGAGGAGGTTTTGTATCTGGTGATAGGGAGATGAGTTTTCATATTTCCAAACAGAGAGGAGGCACAGGATAGTAGGGAGGGATGAGATAACCATGCCAGTTACCCACACTCAAGAATCTTTGCTAAAACATGTTAGAGCAAGCAAGGCCTTTTCATCAAACTTTGTAAGTAACATGTTTCTCTGGTGTGCATAGAAAGCACATTAGGAAGATTCAGAACTGCAAATACAAGGAATCTCTAGTGAAATATTTTGGATATGTGCATTTGACTTTTATGTAAAGATATGTTAAAAATTTTAGTTTCAGTGAGCCCTATATATTTTTTTTCCTGAAGTTGGAAACGGGGAGGCAGTTAGACAGACTCCCGCGTGCGCCCGACAGGGATCCACCCGGCATGCCCACCAGGGGGCGATGCTCTGCCCATCGGGGGCGTTGCTCTGTTGCAACCAGAGCCATTCTAGTGCCTGAGGCAGAGGCCATAGAGCCATCCTCAGCGCCCAGGCCAACTTTGCTCCAGTGGAGCTTTGGCTGTGGGAGGGGAAGAGAGAGACAGAGAGGAAGGAGAGGGGGAGGGGTGCAGAAGCAGATGGGCACTTCTCCTGTGTGCCCTGGCCGGGAATCGAACCCGGGACTCCTGCACGCCAGGCCGATGCTCTACCACTGAGCTAACCGGCCAGGGCCAACCCCTAATTCTTTAATTTTTCTTAATCATTTATATTATCTTCAGAACTTGTTCTTTTTATTAAATTTGACATATTATAATGAATGACATTTCATGCAGGAAATATGAAATCTTTATTAATATTACACTGCTTTATTTTTATGAAGTATTCTTGTGTCTTTTTCTTTTTTTTTTTTTTTTCCTGAAGCTGGAAACGGGGAGAGACAGTCAGTCAGACTCCCGCATGCGCCTGACCGGGATCCACCCAGCACGCCCACCAGGGACGATGCTCTGCCCACCAGGGGGCGATGCTCTGCCCCTCCGGGGCATCGCTCTGCTGCGACCAGAGCCACTCTAGCGCCTGGGGCAGAGGCCAAGGAGCCATCCCCAGCGCCCGGGCCATCTTTGCTCCAATGGAGCCTTGGCTGCAGGAGGGGAAGAGAGAGACAGAGAGGAAGGAGGGGGGGGTGGAGAAGCAAATGGGCGCTTCTCCTATGTGCCCTGGCCGGGAATCGAACCCGGGTCCCCTGCACGCCAGGCCGACGCTCTACCGCTGAGCCAACCCACCAGGGCCTCTTTTTTTTTTTTTTTAAGCGAGAGAAAGAGAGGGACAGACGGGGACAGACAGCTAAGAAGGGAGAGAGATAAGAAGTATCAACTCATTGTGGCACTTGAGTTGCTCATTGATTGCTTTCTTGTATGTTTCTTGACTGGGGGTTTCCGGCTGAGCTAATAACCCCTTACTCAAGCCAGCAACCTTTGGGCTCAAGTCAACAACCTTAGACTTCAAGCCAGTGACCTTTGGGCTCAAGCCAGCCACCATGGGGTCATGTCTATGATCCCACACTCAAGCCAGTGACCCCATGCTCAAGCCAGATAAGCCCACACTCAAGCTGGAGACCTTGGGGTTTCAAAGCTTGGTCCTTAGCATCCCAGGCCAATGCTCTATTTACTGTACCACTGCCTGGTCAGGCTGTTGTGTCAATTTTCTAAAACTTTAATCTTCACAATCCTGTCACGTAGGGAATATTATCTCACTTTTTGAAAATGAGAAATCTGGCCCTGGCTGGTTGGCTCAGCAGTAGAGCGTCATCCTTGGTTGATTCCTGGTCAGGGCACACAGGAGAAGCAACCATCTACTTCTCCACCCCTCTCTCTCTCTCTTTTCTTCCTGCAGCCATGGCTCCAGTGGCTCGAGCAAGTTGGCCTCGGGCGCTGAGGATGGCTCTTTGGCCTCTGCCTTGGGTGCTAATAAATGACTGTTGCTGAGCAAAGAAGCAATGGCCCAAGATCGGCAGATCATTGCCCCCTTGTGGGCTTCCTGGCTGGATCCTGGTAGGGGTGCCTTAAGGAGTCTGTCTCTCTACCTCCCTTCCTCGCACTAAAATTTAAAGAAAAAAGGGAATCTTTTTTTTTTTATTTTTTTTTATTTATTTTTTCTGAAGCTGGAAATGGGGAGAGACAGTCAGACAGACTCCCGCATGTGCCCGACCGGGATACACCCGGCACGCCCACCAGGGGCGACGCTCTGCCCACCAGGGGGCGATGCTCTGCCCATCCTGGGTGTCGCCATGTTGCGACCAGAGCCACTCTAGCGCCTGGGGCAGAGGCCACAGAGCCATCCCCAGCGCCCGGGCCATCTTTGCTCCAATGGAGCCTTGGCTGCGGGAGGGGAAGAGAGAGACAGAGAGGAAAGCGCGGCGGAGGGGTGGAGAAGCAAATGAGCGCTTCTCCTGTGTGCCCTGGCCGGGAATCAAACCCGGGTCCTCCGCACGCTAGGCCGACGCTCTACCGCTGAGCCAACCGGCCAGGGCAAGAAAAAAGGGAATCTTAAAAAAGAAAATGAGCCCTGGCCAGTTGGCTCAGTGGTAGAGCGTCGGCCTGGTGTGCGGGGGACCCGAGTTCGATTCCTGGCCAGGGCACACAGGAGAGGCACCCATTTGCTTCTCCACCCCCCCTTCCTCTCTGTCTCTCTCTTCCCCTCCCGCAGCCAAGGCTCCATTGGAGCAAAGATGGCCCGGGCACTGGGGATGGCTCCTTGGCCTCTGCCCCAGGCGCTAGAGTGGCTCTGGTCACGGCAGAGCGATGCCCCGAAGGGGCAGAGCATCGCCCCCTGGTGGGCAGAGCATCGCCCCTGCTGGGCGTGCCGGGTGGATCCCGGTTGGGCGCATGCGGGAGTCTGTCTGACTGTCTCTCTCCGTTTCTAGCTTCAGAAAAATACAAAAAAAAAAGAAAATGAGAAATCTAAGGCAGTTTCTGTATTATCCAGCGATATACAGCCAGTAAGTGGTGGAGTCAGGACTTAACTCTGAGTCTTCTGATTTTAAATACAATACTCTATTTATTCCACTTGCATTGTACATAGTTATCACAGTTTCCTGGTGTTGTCATTTTACAAATGAAGCACAGAAACCGTATGTACCTCCTTTAAGTCCCTTTGCCCTCCTTTATAATGGTCTTAAATATTTCCTCTGCATATATTTATATAGAATCACACCAGACAGTGTTACAATTTTTACTTCAACCATCAAACATAATTTAGAAAACTCAAGAGGAGGAGAACCTATTGCATTGGCTTTTTTTTTTTGCTTTCCCAGTATTCTCAGGTTTCTTCTTTTACTGTTTCCTTCTGTTTAGAGAACTTCCTTTTGCCATTCTTTTAGGGTACATCTGTAGGCAACAAATTCTCTCAGTCTTTTTTCACCCCCAAAATGTCTTTATTTCTCCGAATTAGTCACCATATACTAATTATAAAGAGAAAATAATAACTTTTCAATAGAGAAACCTGTCAGACATCACCTTAACAAAAGGCCAGAGTTAACATCACCAATAGTAAGAAACATTGCATATCACCATGGTGGTGTTCTTGCCAAAATTGCATATCACTTCCATCTTGAAAAAATATCAGACAGACTGAAATTAAGGGGCATTCTACAACACAACTGATCAAAACTGTTTAAGAGTATCAGGGTCATGAAAAGCAAAGACTTAAGGAGTTCTTTGAGGAGACATGACAACTAAATGCACTGTGGAATCCTGGATTGGATTCTAGACCAGAAAAAGGGCTTTAGTGGGACAACTGACAAAATTTGAATAAAGTCTATAGATTAGTTAATAGTATTACTGTATATCAATATTCATATCCTAGTTTGATGATTATACTCTAGTTATATAAGCAACATTAGGGAGGGCAGAGTGAAAGGTATATAAGAACTACTATTTTTGTAACTTTCTCTAAGTCTAAAATTATTTCAAAAGAAAATTTATTTTTTTGAACTTTTATACAATGCAAATCACTTAGGTAAATAAGTACTTCCAATTTATTTTACTTGAATAGCCATCTTCTTTTTAAGTAAGGAGTCCTGATTTCTATAGCAACTAAACACATTGAACACAATTGAACACTTCCACATCCTTTCTGCATTGTCACAAACAGCCTAATAGCCTTCCTGTACTGAAGCCTGGGTACAATTTCATGCAGAGACCCCTGCTTCTTTCTTAGGACTTTGTGATCACATGTAATCCATATATTTACCAGGTTATGAATTTGAGATACCTTCTATTTTAAAAAAAAAAGAATTTGTTGATTGATTTTAGTGAGAGAGGAAGGGAAAGAGAGAGAGACAGAACATTGATCTGTCCCTGTATGTGCTCTGACGGAGGAACGAACCAGCAACCGGTGTGCTTCGGACAATGCTCCAACCAGCTGAGCTGTCGGCTGGGGCCTGTTATCTTCTAGAAAACAGTTTATTCATTCAACAAATTTTTAATGAGCACTTATGTGCAAGGCACTGTTCTGGGCCCTAGAGATAAAAGAGTGAACAAGACAGTGGAAATCTCTCCTTTTATGAAGCTTAGATTCTATTGGAAGAATACAGATGACAAAATAAGCATATTTTAAAGGATGTTTATAGTATGGAGGAAAAAGCAAAGCAGAAGATGAATCCCAGGATTTGGGGTAGGGAGGGGGAGTACTTCTAAAATGGTGCTCATTGCATTCTCTGTTCCCTTTTATTTTATTTTATTTTTTATATTTTCAAGATATAAGTTTTGATACTATATATAAAATGATTATAATCTTTCTTTTAGAATGTAAGCTCCATTGTAAGCAAGGACTTTGCTTGTTTACTTAGAGCTAAAGAACAGTGCCTGACTTATAGCAGGCCCTCAGTAAATACCCTTTGAATAATTTCTCCCTCAAATGATTGCTCCTGTCTTCCTAGCTTAATACCTTGCACTGAATGGGGGATCAGTAAATATTTGTTGATTTCAGTAATATTCAGATTCAGTTATATAAGTCTATTTTGCTAAATGGCTTATTTAAGCTTTTTGTACTTTTCTGGGGTGAAAATGAAAAATGGATCCCCCAACTGTCCTGAGAATACTTCTTAGTTGCCTCTCACCTTGAGGAGTTTGTCCAACCTTGAGGAATTTGTTTGCGAGGAAATAACTTAATTATTTCTCCATTTAAAATATGATACAGCCCTGGCCTGACCAGGCGGTGGCACAGTGTATAGAGCATCAGCCTGGGATGCTGAGGACCCAGGTTCAAAACCCCGAGGTTGCTGACTTGAGCGCTGGCTCACCAGCTTGAGCGCTAGGTTGCCAGCTTGAGCGTGGGATCATAGACATGACCTCATGGTTGCTGTCTTGAGCCCAAGGTCACTGGCTTGAGAAAGGGGTCACTGGCTCAGCTGGAATCCCCCAGTCAAAGCACATATGAGAAGCAATCAGTGAACAACTAAGGTGCCGCAACTATGAGTTAATGTTTTTCATTTTCTCCCTTCCTGTCTGTCTGTCTGTCTCTCTCTCTCTCTTGCTAAATATATATATGATACAGCCCTGGCCAATAGCTCAGTTGGTTAGAGCGTGGTCTGGAAGTGCAGAGGGTACCAGTTCAGTCCCCAATCAGGGCACATACAGAAATAGATGTTCCTGTCTCTCCTGCTCTCTCCCTTCCTCTCTCTAAAATCAATAAAGTTTTTTTAAAAAATAAATAAAATATGATACAAAATGCTTTTATTTTTAAATGAAAAAAATCTTTTTTCCTTTCATAGCCAAATGCCTTGATATTACATTATTTTATCTATAGATGAAAAATCCCCTTGTTCCACTCTCATATTTTACTCTGTGGCCTATTACAGTTTTATAGTCGCAGCTTCTGTTTGTTTTCTTGTAACCCTAATCATCTTTCATTTTATATTTTGAACAGTGTTATTTACTTGTCTACTACACTGGCTGGCGGAATGTCAAATCTTTTTTGACTTTTGGATTAATCTGTCTATGCAACATGTATCTCTATGAACTTCGCAACCTCTGGCAGCTTTTCTTTCATGTGACTGTGGGAGCGTTTGTTACCCTGCAGATCTGGCTACGGCAAGCCCAGGGGAAGGCTCCTGATTATGATGTCTGACCCCATCCTTCAGACGTCTTGCCTTGGCTGTGGGGGGAAAAGGAGGAGAGCACATCTTAACTGCCACTGTGATGAAGAAACTTCACCACAAACGGGAAACTCGGCTTTCTTTCTCTCCAGCCGTTTTGTTTTTTTAAGTCGGCATGGCATGCCCGTGAGCATGCAATACCTGCCAGGCAGACTCCTCTCAGAAGAACGATGGGTGTGGGATTGTTATTCAGAAGAGGAAGAGGAGACCTCTCTGCAGAACCGGAACAGATGCCATGGGAACACTGGCCAGCAGTCCCGAACCCTTGCTGGAGAGTTCAGTCAGAGTTTATATTGAGCTTTTGAGGACCAGGCTGGAGCTCTACAGCCCGGGTTTGCCTTTGTGAGGCATTAGTGTAGACCAAATAAAAAGATGCCGCAGTAAATTGGAAAGTTTATGTTTCAAACAAATGACTTGCTAAGTGTAAGATTATTTGCACATTGATGGTACTATGAGTTTATGAAGTCCAGGATGGTATGGAATTGGTTCTTTTTCTTTTATACTTTTGCATAAATTTTAACTATGGGAATGACTTTGGGAAAGTGAGACTCACCTCTGGAACATCACAGGTATTGAAAATGAAGTAACATGTTTACTTCCTAGACTAAATTAGTAGTTTTTTTTTGAAATCACTTTTTAAAAACATGATTTTTTAAGACTATAGCCATTGTTTCCCAAACTTCAATCACTTGAGTATGATACTATTATTTACTTAATACTTATTTATTGTTTTAAAAGAATTTAAAAAGATACCTATTGCTACTCCAAGTGGAAAACCACGGTCAGTTTCCTATAAATAAAAGGTACCTACAAAATAAAATTCGGACAAAAAATATTAACTAAACTCTAGCTAGACGCTAACATCTAAGGCTCTGCATCCGAGAGGCCTGCTTGCCCTTTGTGGCGGTGAGAGTGATGTCCCCAGCACTCAATGGGGCTGTCTCTGTGGAACTAGCAGGAGGTTAAAAGAAATTATAAAGAGAATGACATTCTCACTGTGACTCAGTGTTATTAGTGTTGTGTACCACCTAAAATTATTATTATTATTTTTTTTGTAATTTTTCTGAATTGAGAAGCAGGGAGGCAGAGAGACAGACTCCTGCATGCACTCGACCAGGATCCACCTGGCACGCCCACCAGGGGGTGATGCTTGGCCCATCTGGGCCTTTGCTCCGATGCAACCCTCATACGGTGTTGGTGGGGTTGTAAAATAATGCACCTGCTTTGAACAATAGTATGGCATTCTTTTTTTTTTTTTTTTTTTTTTTCATTTTTCCGAAGCTGGAAACGGGGAGGCAGTCAGACAGACTCCCGCATGCGCCCGACCCGGCATGCTCACCAGGGGACGATGTTCTGCCCCATTTGGGGCGTCGCTCTGTTGCATCCAGAGCCACTCTAGCACCTGGGGCAGAGGCCAAGGAGCCATCCTCAGCGCCCGGGCCATCTTTGCTCCAATGGAGCCTCTGCTGTGGGAGGGGAAGAGAGAGACAGAGAGGAAGGAGAGGGGGAGGGGTGGAGAAGCAGATGGGCGCTTCTCCTGTGTGCCCTGGCCAGGAATCGAACTCGGGACTTCTACGCACCAGGCTGATGCTCTACCACTGAGCCAGCTGGTGAGAGCCTCCACCTAAAATTATTTGTGTGCCCCATGGTCAGGGTCCTGCGCCGTGGGAACACTGAACTGGACTGAGATCTGAAGGTGGCTCTTTTCCCAACAACTTATTATTTTATGACTGGAGTTAAATGCCTATTATCTCAGAGAACTTGCTTTTTGATAACACTGTAAAATTTACTAAAGGAGTTATGAATTAATACAGTAAGCAGTTTGTTTTCCATTAGCAAAAGCTACAATTTACCTGTTTGGAAGTTATTCTCATGAGTGATTTTCTTTTGTTTTTTAAAGAAAAGATTTCAAACAAGGAATTTATAAGGTACTAAAATTTGATATCTAGAAGAACAGAGGACCAACTACATTAATTCGTTATTGGCATATTTATTCAGTAGAAGAACTAGTTCAGAGGGGTAAAGGTGTTGACTGGCTTGTTGGCTGAACTATTACAGGTGTGTAGTAAGTCTGCACCTGCTGAACTAGAACCGTTGTGCTACACTCTCTTGTTAGGAGAATGAGGCAAGGGGAGACAATAAGCTGATGATATCAGGGATGAATTTAAAACAAGAAACTCCAAATCACTCCAATTTTCTGCCTCTAACAAAACTTCACAGAAACTATATATATATTCTGAGAGAGAGCCCAAGGTACTACATGATCCTCAATCATTAAAATAAAATTGATTTGTGTTTTGCATTTTATACTGACAGCCAGGAAAGTGAAGTGGTTTAATTTAGAAAGGTTTATCTAAACTAAAGGTTAAAACAAGGATAGTTTTAAATCGTTAGCCAGAAAGTTGGAACATTCAAGTTAATTGTTGATTTTGTTATGTATGTTTTATAGCTCGGTTTGGTTCACATGGTACTCCTTATCATTGAATTCTTGAGTTATAGTGTTTGCTGTTTGGACTCATTTAGCAAGGACACTTGAAAACTCACCAGCTATCTTTAAAGGCTAAATTTACTTTTTTGTTTTGTTTTGTTTTTCACCAGCTATTTTGGTTAAGGGGATGTTTACATCTTAATGTAAAAAATGAAAACAGGTATAAATAATGTTTTATGTATAGAAATGCTTTCTTTCTTTACTTGGTTCCTGCATCTCTGAGTGTGTATGTGTCTTCCCTGCCTCTATCATGTTGTTCCCAAAGAAATTGAATTTGGAAAGAAACTTTTGCCGCAGGTGAAAAAGAAGTCCTTAGGCTCTTAAGAAAGAATCGCTTAGGCCTCTAAAGTATATGATAGCTTGCATTCATACCGCACTTTTACTTCTAAGAGAAAGTCTGCCTTTACCTAATCATAATAAGTTTTGTGCCAGAGGAACTAGTAATTGCCCTCCTGTTGTGGAGGAAACTAAGGTAATGAGTTGTTAATGATTTACCTAGGGTCACAGAGCCACACACACACAACTTCTCATCTCAATCTTGGGCTCTAATGGAAACTAATGACAATAACTAAAAATATATCCAGGGAATATGTGTGTTCTCGGTAAAATCAAGGGATTTGGGACTTCTTAATGAGCACAGAACTGCTATTGTCAAATCTAAGTATATAGCAAGATAATTCTGAAATAACATTTTTTTTTGTATTTTTCTGAAGTGAGAAGCGTGGAGGCAGACAGACTCCCTCATGCACCCAACCAGGATCCACCAGCATGCCCATCAGGGGACGATGCTCTGCCCATCTGAGGCATTGCTCCAGTGCAACCAAAGCCATTCTAGCACCTGAGGCGGAGGCCATGGAGCCACCCTCAGCACCTGGGCCAACTTTGTTCCAATGGAGCCTCGGCTGCCGGAGGGGAAGAGAAAGAGAGAAAGGAGAGGGGGAAGGGTGGAGAAGCAGATGGGCGCTTCTCCTGTGTGCCCTGGCCAGGAATTGAACCTGGGACTCCTGCATGCCAGGCCGATGCTCTACCACTAAACCAACAGGCCAGAGCCTGAAATAACACTTTTTAATGAAGGTGTACTCAAAGAACAAAGAGCCTTTTATATCCTAAAAGTTATTGCAATATTTGCTTGGGTTTTTTTTTTTGTTTGTTTTTTGGTCTGTATTTGAAATATATTACATTTATACCTGGCACTTTTTCTAAAAGAATTTGAAGCAGCATACCAAGAAAAGACATATAAAATAATAGTAATAAAATAGAAACAGGAGAAAATCGAGATCTTTGAAAATGGAAGGACGTTGCTGCTATCAGGTATAAACTTGGATTCATGGACTTCCCAGAAGTTCGACTAGAAGGGACAGGTTTCCATTCCTCTAACTGTAAGTCAGAGCACACCAGTTCCTCGGGGGAGACCTCTTCCTGAGGAATTCTGGTGGAAGCGTGCGCACTTGGGGGTCCTATGCAATGCAAGAATGAACAGAAGCGCAATTGCCGTATGTACAGATGAGTTGTTTGTACCTTGTCCTTGACTTGACCCAGCTTTCAGAGGCTTTCATTTCAGGGCTGTGTGTGTGGCTAATAAGCGGATTTTGTTCTCATAAGTAAGAATTCCTATCCTAAGGTGAGACCAAGAGTATCATGTTAAAGCTTGAAAATCCATTCGAGACAAATGCCTGGAGACATGGAGAAACTTTACCCGGTTTTGTAATTTTATAACTTCTATAAAGTGAGTGTGCTATCCTTGGGCTGTCTTTTTCACAGTGGAATTTACAGTCTGGAGAAATGCTTGGCTCCATTTCTGTTAGGCCATGTCTGGAACCTCAGAGTCCACGTGGTCAAGGTTCCACACACCAGATTTATCCTCTGCGTCTTAACCTTTCTGTCACGGAAGTGCTTCCCTCTGCGTTAGCAGCCCACCACAAAGGCAGTTGCTTGGCCTTTATTCCAAAACTTTACTAAATAATCTGAGGACTCATGCTGAACTGGAGAGAGAGAGAGAGAGAGAGAGGGAATGTTTACCTACTTGTTATTTTAACAGACTGTTCACTTTAAAAGCTACAGTATCATGGAGTATGTGGTAAAAGTACAGATAATTTTCTACGCCAGCCACCTGTCAGACCAGATTGAACAGTTAGCCTTAGTGTTCTTTGTCAAGCCTTTTTTTTTTTTTTTTTTTTTTATATATAATTTTATTTTTTTAATGGGGTGACATCAATAAATCAGGATACATATATTCAAAGATAACAAGTCCAGGTTATCTTGTCGTTCAATTATGTTGCATACCCACCACCCAAAGTCAGATTGTCCTCTGTCACCTTCTATCTTGTTTTCTTTGTGCCCCTCCCCACCCCCTATCCCTCTCCCATTCCCCCCTCCCCCCCGTAACGACCACACTCTTATAAATGTCTCTTAGTTTCACTATTATGTCTCACCTACGTATGGAATAATACAGTTCCTGTTTTTTTCTGATTTACTTATTTCGCTTCGTATCATGTTATCAAGATCCCACCATTTTGCTGTAAATGTTCCGATGTCATCATTTCTTATGGCTGAGTAGTATTCCATAGTGTATATGTGCCACATCTTCTTTATCCAGTCGTCTATTGATGGGCTTTTTGGTTGTTTCCATGTCCTGGCCACTGTGAACAATGCTGCAATAAACATGGGGCTGCATGTGTCTTTACGTATCAATGTTTCTGAGTTTTTGGGATATATACCCAGTAGAGGGATTGCTGGGTCATAAGGTAGTTCTATTTTCAGTTTTTTGAGGAACCACCATACTTTCTTCCATAATGGTTGTACTACTTTACATTCCCACCAACAGTGTATGAGGGTTCCTTTTTCTCCACAGCCTCTCCAACATTTGCTGTTACCTGACTTGCTAATAACAGCTAATCGAACAGGTGTGAGGTGGTATCTCATTGCCGTTTTGATTTGCATTTCTCTAATAGCTAAAGAAGATGAGCATCTTTTCATATATCTGTTGGCCATTTGTATTTCTTCCTGGGAGAAGTGTCTATTCATATCCTCTTCCCATTTTTTTATTGGATTGTTTGTTTGTTTGTTGTTGAGTTTTATGAGTTCTTTGTATATTTTGGATATTAGGCCCTTATCTGAGCTGTCGTTTGAAAAAATCATTTCCCATTTAGTTGGCTTTCTGTTTATTTTGTTATCAGTTTCTCTTGCTGAGCAAAAACTTCTTAGTCTGATGTAGTCCCATTCATTAATTTTTGCCTTCACTTCTCTTGCCATTGGAGTCAAATTCATAAAATGCTCTTTAAAACCCAGGTCCCTGAGTTGAGTACCTATGTCTTCTTCTATGTACTTAATTGTTTCAGGTCTTATGTTTAGATCTTTGATCCATTTTGAGTTAATTTTTGTACAGGGGGAGAGACTGTAGTCCAGTTTCATTCTTTTGCATGTGGCTTTCCAGTTTTCCCAGCACCATTTATTGAAGAGGCTTTCTTTTCTCCATTGTGTGTTGTTGGCCCCTTTATCAAAAATTATTTGACTATATATATGTGGTTTTATTTCTGGACTTTCTATTCTGTTCCATTGGTCTGAGTGTCTATTTTTCTGCCAATACCATGCTGTTTTGATTGTCGTGGCCCTATAATAGAGTTTGAAGTCAGGTATTGAAATGCCCCCAGCTTCATTCTTTTTCTTTAGGATTGCTTTGGCTATTCGGGGTTTTTTATAGTTCCATATAAATCTGATGATTTTTTGCTCTATTTCTTTAAAAAATGTCATTGGAAGTTTGATGGGAATTGCATTAAATTTGTATATTGCTTTGGGTAATATAGCCATCTTGATTATATTTATTCTTCCTAGCCAAGAACAAGGTATATTCTTCCATCTCATTATATCTTTTTCGATTTCCCTTAACAATGGTTTATAGTTTTCATTATATAAGTCCTTTACATTCTTTGTTATGTTTATTCCTAAGTATTTTATTTTTTTTGTTGCAATCGTGAAGGGGATTATTCTTTTGAGTTCCTTCTCAGTTGTTTCATTGTTGGCATATAGAAAGGCTATTGACTTCTGTATGTTAATTTTGTATCCTGCGACCTTACTGTATTGGCTTATTGTTTCTAGTAGTCTTTTTGTGGATTCTTTGGGGTTTTCGATGTATAGGATCATATCATCTGCAAAAAGTGATACCTTTACTTCTTCTTTTCCGATATGGATGCCTTTTATTTCTTTGTCTTGTCTGATTGCTCTGGCTAGAACCTCTAGTACCACATTAAATAAGAGTGGAGAGAGTGGACAACCCTGTCTTGTTCCTGATTTAAGGGGGAAAGCCTTCAGTTTAGTGCCATTTAATATGATGTTAGCTGATGGTTTATCATATATGGCCTTTATCATGTTGAGATATTTTCCTTCTATACCCATTTTGTTGAGAGTCTTAAACATAAAATTGTGTTGTATTTTATCGAAAGCCTTTTCTGCGTCTATTGATAAGATCATGTGGTTTTTGTTCTTTGTTTTGTTGATATGGTGTATTACATTAACCGTTTTACGTATGTTGAACCATCCTTGAGATTCTGGGATGAATCCCACTTGATCATGATGTATTATTTTTTTAATATGTTGTTGTATTCGATTTGCTAGTATTTTGTTTAGTATTTTAGCATCTGTATTCATTAGAGATATTGGTCTGTAGTTTTCTTTTTTTTTGCCATCCTTGCCTGGTTTTGGTATGAGGGTTATGTTGGCTTCGTAAAATGTGTTTGGAAGTATTGCTTCTTCTTCAATTTTTTGGAAGACTTTGAGTAGAATAGGAACCAAGTCTTCTTTGAATGTTTGATAAAATTCGCTGGTATAGCCGTCAGGGCCTGGACTTTTATTTTTGGGGAGGTTTTTAATGGTTTTTTCTATTTCTTCTCTACTGATAGGTCTGTTTAGGCTTTCTGCTTCTTCTTGACTCAGTCTAGGAAGGTTGTATTTTTCTAGGAATTTATCCATTTCTTCTAGGTTGTTGAATTTAGTAGCATAAAGTTTTTCATAGTATTCTACAATAATTCTTTGTATATCTATGGTGTCCGTGGTGATTTCTCCTCTTTCATTTTGGATTTTGTTTATATGAGTTCTTTCTCTTTTTTCCTTGGTAAGTCTTGCCAAGGGTTTGTCAATTTTGTTGATCTTTTCAAAGAACCAGCTCCTTGTTCTATTAATTTTTTCTATAGTTTTTCTGTTCTCTAATTCATTTATTTCTGCTCTGATTTTTATTATCTCCTTTCTTCGGCTGGTTTTGGGTTGTCTTTGTTCTTCTTTTTCTAGTTCCTTAAGGTGTGAAGTTAAGTGGTTCACTTGGGCTCTCTCTTGTTTGTTCATATATGCCTGAAGTGATATGAACTTCCCTCTTATCACTGCTTTTGCTGCATCCCATAGATTCTGATATGTCATATTGTCATTTTCATTAGTCTGTATATATCTTTTGATCTCTGCACTTATTTCTTCTTTGACCCATTCATTTTTTAAAAGTATGTTGTTTAGTTTCCACATTTTTTTGGGATTTTTTTCCTCTTTTTTGCAGTTGAATTCTAGTTTCAAGGCTTTATGATCAGAAAATATGCTTGGTACAACTTCAATTTTTCTGAATTTGCTGATGTTGTTTTTGTGGCCCAACATATGGTCAATTCTTGAGAATGATCCATGTACACTGGAGAAAAATGTATACTCAGTCACTTTGGGATGAAATGTCCTGTAGATGTCTATCATATCCAGGTGCTCTAGTGTTTTGTTTAAGGCCACTATGTCTTTGTTGATTCTCTGTTTGGATGACCGATCTAGAGCCGTCAGCGGTGTATTGAGGTCTCCAAGTATGATTGTATTTTTGTCAGTTTTTGTTTTAAGATCAATAAGTAGCTGTCTTATATATTTTGGTGCTCCTTGGTTTGGTGCATATATATTAAGAATTGTTATGTCTTCTTGATTCAGTGTCCCCTTAGCCATTATGAAATGGCCATTTTTGTCTCTGAGTACTTTTATTGTCTTGTAGTCAGCATTATCAGATATGAGTATTGCTACGCCTGCTTTTTTTTGGATGTTATTTGCTTGGAGTATTGTTTTCCAGCCTTTCACTTTGAATTTGTTTTTATCCTTGTTACTTAGATGAGTTTCCTGTAGGCAGCATACAGTTGGATTTTCTTTTTTAATCCATTCTGCTACTCTGTGCCTTTTTATTGGTGAGTTTAATCCGTTTACAGTTAGTGTAATTATTGATACTTGTGAGTTCCCTATTGCCATTTTATATCTTGCTTTCTGTTAGTTTTGTGTCTTGTTTGATCCTTCTCTTTTGTTTTTCTATCTTTTGTTTTTATTTGGTTGTATTCCATACATCTTTCCACTGTTGCTATCTTTTTTATCTCATGTGCTTCTGTGGTGGTTTTTTCAATGGTGGTTACCTTTGAATAATGAAAAGGGTCCCTACCCTGTTCATTGTAGCGAACTATTTTGTGAGTACTTTTGCACTCCATCGTCCTTTGCTACTGTTAATCTCCATCTTCTCCCCCTCTTTCTTTTTGTTGTTGTCACAGTTTAAATTTGGTTTTATTGTGTTCTTCTTGGAGCTTTTACTTGTGGCTCTGTTTTTTTTTGTTCTTTGTATCTGATTGGAGAACCCCCTTTAGTAATTCCTGGAGTGGGGGTTTTCTGATGATAAATTCCCTCATCTTTTCTGTATCTGTGAATGTTTTTATTTCTCCTTCATATTTGAAGGATAGCTTTGATGGGTATAGTATTCGTGGCTGAAAGTTCCTCTCTTTCAGGACTTTAAATATTGGGGTCCACTCTCTTCTAGCTTGTAGAGTTTCTGCTGAGAAATCTGATGATAATCTAATGGGCCTTCCTTTATATGTTGTATTCTTCTTTTCCCTGGCTGCCTTGAGAATTTTTTCTTTGCTGTTGGTTTGTGTCAATTTCATTATGATATGCCTTGGAGTAGGTTTGTTGGGGTTAAGAAAACTTGGAGTTCTGTTTGCTTCTTGAACTTGAGGCTTTAGTTCTTTCCACAGGCTTGGGAAGTTCTCATCTATTATTTGTTTGAGTATGTTCTCCATTCCATTTTCTCTCTCTTCTCCCTCTGATATACCTATTATTCTTATGTTATTCTTTTTGATGGAGTCAGATAATTCTTGTAGGGCTATCTCATTTTTTTTAATTTTTGAGTCTCTTTCTTCTTCTCTCTGTTGTGCCTCAAGTTGCTTGTCTTCTATTTCACTAATCCTCTCTTCTATCTGACCTGTTCTATTAGCTAAGCTTGTTACTTCGTTTTTCAGCTCGTGAATTGAGTTTTTCATCTCTGTTTGATTTGTTTTTATAGTTTCAATTTCCTTGGACATATATTCTTTGTGTTCATTGAGTTGTTTTCTGAGCTCCCTAAATTGCCTTTCTGTGTTTTCTTGTATATCTCGAAGGATTTTTAGGATTTCTATCTTGAATTCTCTGTCATTTAGCTCCAAGGTTTCCAATATATTAAATTTTTTCTCCATAGATTTTTCCTCATCTAGCTGTGTTACCTCTCTTTCTTTTGTATCCATGATATTCGATTTTCTCTTCCTTAATGGCATCTGAGGGTGGTTTTGTTGATAGTATTAATGAGATTTAATAAAGAATAAAAAGTTTAAAAAAATAATAAAAAAAATCGAAAAGAGTTGTTTTTTTTAAAAAAAGAAATTAATAATGAAATAAAGAAAAATAAAATAAAATAAAAATTTAAAAAAAAAAAAAAAAGGAAATTATTCCCCCCCTCCTTTTTTCCTCTCCTCTCCTCTCCCCTCTTTCTTGATAAAATCTTGTGGTGGACTGTGAATTATAACAAACAATGCCTGTGATGGAGGGCCTGAATTGGGGAAAAGTAATAAAGGGGCAAAAAAAATAAAAAAAAAGAAAGAAAAAAAGAAAAAAAAGAGCGTATGGACCCACAAAAAGCAAATAAGGAAAAAATTTGGGTCAAGAATAAAATGATTTGCTTTTAGGTGTTGGTTGTCTAAGAGTTATGATGAGAGGATTAAGAGGAAAACGGAAAAATGGGGGGACAAATTAAAAAATTACTATTGTATTTAGTGGAACAAGAACTAGATAATATGGAGAGCCAGGGATGGGAGCACTGCTAGTGAGTTAAAAAGGTGAAGTAAAAACCCCCCAAAATGCCACAAACATAAGTTTGAGTCCCAGATAAGATAATTTGTTTGTTATTGAGGTTTGAATGAGAGGAGATGTAAAGGAAAAAGGAAGAAACTAATATAGAGGGAGAAAAGAAAGAGAGAGAGAGAGAGAAAAAAAAAAGAGGGAACCACTAAAAGAAGAAAAAAGAAAGGAGAGAGAGAGAGAGAGAGTTAAGGGTTTTGGAGTGCAACCCTCATAGAGTGAAAGGAAGAGAAGAGAAAAGATAATGGGAGATGTAACACTTATGGGTAGTGTAGTTCAAGGAGAGGAGAGAGTAAGACTGGTAGAGAGTTAATCGGCCAAATTGGAGGAGGAAAAAAAAAAGTATCAAGAATGAAGATAAGAGAAACAAACGAACAAATATAATAAAATGGGATAGGTTATAAAGTCTGCAGATTATTCTTGATTTTGAGAGGTTATCTTCTTGCTTTTTCTTTTCTCTCCCTCTTCCTGGTCGGTGACTCTGTACCCCGGGTTTTGCCCCTTTGCCACGCTCAGGTGGAGGTTTGCAGTTGATAAGTCTCTATGGCAATGTCATGTATTGTGCTTTAGTCTCGTTGGCAGTCGAGGCTATTAGCATTTATAGGCTCCGACAGTGAGAGAGTCCGTGTTCCTGGAGCCTTTCTCCTAGTCTTTCCTTCCTCAATTAGTAGCCTGATAATCCAGCTATGGGGTTGCTGCTGCCTCTGCCTGGATAGTAAGAGGCTCAAAGAGCTGGCAACTCCCCACTCTATTTCCACTCAGCACAGGGCTCTGGGTAAGGCTCAGTCAGTCAGAGCTGCTAGCATAATCAGGCGGGCTTTCCACCCACTCACAGACCTCTGGCTCTGCCACTCTGTCCGGTAACACAAGCGGGTGCCCACTTCCGGGGCGCTTGGAGGAAACTCTCACTCACTGGCTGCGCGTGCAGACCAGGATATCCGGCCAGCAGTCTCACGCTCTGAGTGAAACCCCCGACCGCAGGGAAAAGTTGCAGCGTTGGAATTGAGTCTCGCTCCGTCCCCGTGCGCGGCTTTTGCAAGGCGCTGGGGCGGCCCGAGATTCCGCTTTGGCCCACACAAAGGCCCCTGACTCTGCCCCTCTGTGCGATGACACGGGCGCGCACTGCTGAGGCACTCGGAGGAATTGCTCACTCCTTATCTGCGCGCGCAAACCAGGATATGAGGCTGGCCGCGTTTCCCTCTGAGTGAAACACCCTCGGCAAGGAAAATCTCCACCGTTGGAATTAGTTCTCACTCCCTCCCGTGCGTGGCTTTCCCAGGGCGCTGGGGCTGCCCAGAGACTCTGCCCTCGGCCCACAGAAAGGCCTCTGACCCTGCCTCTCCGTGGGGCAACACGGGCACTGACTCCCGGGGCCTAGGAAGAAATCTCTCGCCCACTAACTGCGCACCAACCAGGAGACCGGGTAAAATGGCCGCGCCGCTTGTCTTTCTTTGTTTGGGTTTGGTGCGAGTGTTAGCTTGTATTGCCCGGGTTGCCACAGGATCAGATCTTCCTCGGCTTGGATCTCCGTGCCACGGCCTGGTTCGGCCGTTTGTATTCACCCCCTTTGCCCGCCTCAGTTTCTATATTCACAGTTACCAGAGAAAGCCGCCCTGTTTAGGTTAGTGAGGAAGGCGGAGCATTTCTTACTCCCTATTTCCTTCGGGGTTTGGTTATATATTTAGCCAATTTTTCACTCAATCATACCTTTGGGTGTATTGCGAAGCATCTGGAAGCTCCAAGTATAGGTTTTTCTGTTTCTGGTTGAAGATCTTGTTGAGTTTTGGGGGAGATTTATCGGTATCGCTTCCTACCCCGCCATTACTCTGACGTCATCTCTCAAGCCTTTTTTTAAAAAACATTTCTGCTTTATTATTTATTCTTTCTACCTAAAAATGCTGTGTAAAATCAAACCTGATTTTTGGTTTAAACTGGCTTTAGTAATAATCTTAGCTAAAAGTTAGTAAAAGAAAACCCTCCAACTCCAAGAGTTATAAATGAGTTTGTGTATAAAGTCTGTGTCAGATGAGAATTTAAGTCTTCTGGTATTACTGATTAGGGTTAGATTTGATCATCTAGTATTATTAATTAGGGTTAAGGTCTGATAATCTTCAGTGTTCATGGAGTGATAATGAATACTGGCATATTACAGCCTCCTGTTTGAGCTTTTCAAAAAGAAGCAGTAAGGCCTGACCAGGCGGTGGCGCAGTGGATAGAGCGTCGGACTGGGATGCGGAGGACCCAGGTTTGAAACCCCAAGATTGCCAGCTTGAGCGCGGGCTCATCTGGTTTGAGCACAGCTCACCAGCTTGAGCCCAAGGTCACTGTCTTGAGCAAGGGTCACTCGCTCTGCCGAAGCCCCCAGGTACATATGAGAAAGCAATCAATGAACAACTAAGGTGCTGCAACGAAGAATTGCTTCTCATTTTTCTCCCTTCCTGTCTGTCCCTATCCCTCTCTCTGTCTCTGTCTCTCTCTGTCTCTCTCTCTCTGTCTCTCTCTCACTCACACACACACACACACACACACACACACAGCAGTGTGTGTGGCTGCCACTCTCATAACAGCTCTTCCTTGAGCGGCCAGACTTTCTGGGTTAGTCATGTAGCAGATGAAATCATGGCGTTGAAGCAGTGAGTGTGCTGATATGTGTGCATACACTTCCTTCTACATGGGCAGTGCCCGTGAGTCAGAGTCTCAGCACAATTGGGGGCGGTAGGAAACTCAAGGCGAGAACAGGCCTAGTTCGCAAGTGTTCCTGAAAGCAATACCCTTGCCTTACAAATTGTTCCTGACGTTTCCTTGGCAACAAACATTATTTTCAGCCCAACCTAATCCACAGCTCACATTTGCCCTTTTCTCCTGCATCCCAGAACACAGCAATGCAAGTGTCATCAACAGAAAGCACACTGAGGCTCCCGCTGACAGAAGCCAAACTCATGCACCCCATTTCCCATGTGCTCCTGACAGCCTTGCCCACCTCCGCCTTGGCGCGTGTCTAGTCCTGTGCCCATGCTTTTCTTTGAGGCGGTCGTTAGGACCTTGCCTACAGGTGAACAGTACTTGGTCTTTTCACTTTAAATTTCCCCAGCGCCTAGGACTAATGATAAGAATGCTTGTTAGCACCTTTTGTGGGCCAGTGCTGAATCCTCCTACATAATGGCAGCTGGGGCAGGAAGGGGTAGGGGGAACTCTCAGGCTCACTTGGGATTCAGGTTTTAAATGATTCAAAAGTTGGTGCTACCCTGGCCAGTTGGCCCAGCATGTGGATGTCCCAGGTTCGATCTCCAGTCAGGGCACATATGAGAAGCAACAATCTGCTTCTCTTCCCCTCTCTCTCTCCTTTCTCTCTCTCCCCTTCTTGTAGCCAGTGGCTTAGTTGATTCAAGCGTCGGCCCCAGGTGCTAAGGATAGCTCAGTTGGTTTTAGCATCAGCCCCAGACCTGGGTTGCTGGGTAGATCCTGGGTGGGGTACATACGGGTGTCTGTCTCTCTATCTCCCCTCCTGTCACTTAAAGTTGGTGCCCATTTTGCTATGTCACAGAGACTTTCAGAGAGAAGACACTGCGTGTATGTGTGTGTGTGTGTGTGTGTGTGTGTGTGTGTGTAGCACACGCGCGCACACTTGCTAATAGCCAAAGCTGGCATGAAGGGGCACTGGCACTGTGCATGCCAAACCCACCATCTTCACAGAAAGCGACTGTGGAGGCTCTCTACTTTGTAGACAAGCACCCAAAGCCTAAAGAAGTTAAGCAATTTGACCACAGTCATAATCTAGCCTATGTGGTGGCACCAGGATTTCAATCCAGATCAGTCTTACTCAGAACTCATGCTCTTTTTTTTTTCTTTTTTCTGAAGCTGGAAACGGAGAGAGACAGACAGACTCCCGCATGCGCCCCGACCGGGATCCACCCGGCACGCCCACCAGGGGGCGACGCTCTGCCCTCCAGGGGGCAATGCTCTGCCCCTCCGGGGCGTCGCTCTGCCGTGACCAGAGCCACTCTAGTGCCTGGGGCAGAGGCCAAGAGCCATCCCTAGCGCCCGGGCCATCTTTGCTCCGGTGGAGCCTCACTGCGGGAGGGGAAGAGAGAGACAGAGAGGAAGGAGAGGGGGAGGGGTGGAGAAGCAGATGGGCGCTTCTCCTGTGTGCCCTGGCCGGGAATCGAACCCGGGACCTCCGCACGCCAGGCCGACGCTCTACCACTGAGCCAACCAGCCAGGGCTAGAATTCATGCTCTTAACCACATGTAATATTAAAGCCAGGCAACATGGAAATATGTAGAAACATTTAAGAAATATGTGTAATATAATTTTTTAATGAACGAGATCAGGTCAGCAGTGCTAACTCATGCTGTGTAGTGTCCTAGGCTGAATAGCATAGTTTCCTAAAATTCCTGCATCTGTGATAGTGACAGGACAGATGGCTGCAATTAACATTCAGGTGAACCTTAGTGTGTCTTAGCTTTTAGCGCAAGAACATATATAGTTTAGTCTTTGTAGTAAAACTAGCTCATGAATTCACGATTCTTGACAAAGAATGTTAGTTTCTCCAGTGTTTCACGTGTTACAAACATTTGCTTTTTCTAGCTGAAGTGTAGAATAGATTGGTTCTTTGCTATGAAATAATTTCATGGAAATTCTGCTTTAAGTGGTCCATATATCTGAAAACATTAAACAAACAAACAAAAAAACCCAGAAGGTAACTATTTGCATTATCAAATAGTGACTATGAGTTTGGAACCAGACTCCCTGACTGTCCCTTCTGCTAATACTGTGACATCAGTAAGCCACGTAACCTCTCTGCCTCAGCTTTCTCGTCTATAAAGTGGGGAGAATAACCTTGGGCAAAGAGTTGTGAGAATTAAATGATTCAATAAATGTAAAGTGCTTAGAACAGAGTCTGGTACAGTAACTGTTAGGACTGCATTTTCTACCAAGCTGTGGTCTTTCTTGATGTTGCTATTTCTTTCAAGGTATTAAGAGTCATTTAAATTGGAAATGCCCCAAAGTATAATAAATCATTGCACAGAGCTTTTTAGAAGTTGCCGATCTAAGTGAGGAAGGATCATGTTGAAATACCTACCTAGCAGGCAAGTCCCCGGGCGAGCTCTGTGTGCAGACGTCTAGGCAGGGCCCTGGGGACGCTGGGACAGTGGAGAAGGGAACTGCAGAGTCCCGTTGGCCAAACGCATGCTGTACATCAGGTGTTTTCTATACAGAAGGTTTTGTGAGCTTAAAAGCCACCTGTGGTAAGGAAGCAGGAAGAAGTTACCCAGGATCACACAGCCAGGAGGTGATAACTGCCCTTCACCCAGTCGCCCGGACACTGGACCACTGTTGATTGGGGAGGGTGCCTCTGGGAACTTTGACTTACCCAGTGTGGCCCCCTCGTCCCTTACTTTTAACATTCTAACCTGATCTGTTGGGCAGTCTTGTATGGCGGCCATCCTAGTGCCCACCACTCTGTAAGGGCCCCCATGAGTGTGTGTGTGTGTGTGTGTGTGTGTATGTGTGTGTGTGCTGTGCATTATGGGAAGTGGGGTGGGGTCAGAAGGCAGCTAGCAGCCTTCAACTCACCAACTGGAAATATGTGGGTGCTGGGGATGTGAGAGCTCAAGGCACTTTTAAAAAGAACAAATGCAACTTAGCTTTCAAAAGATTCATCTGAAACAAAGTGCACTCCTCCACACCCCCAAAGAGTCCCATGTGAGTCAGGGAAGTGCCACTGTATATAACCAACAGAGTCAAAGCAGAGAAGCAAATTTTGCAAAATTGAAATATAGTCTCAGTTAAAATAACCAGAGATGCCAACAAACTAGAGATTCCAAGCAGGTCTAAATTAAAAATTGGCTGAGGGGGAAAACAAAAAAACAGAAAAATGGTGTGATTCCCTCATGGATTACAGTGAGAATTCTTTACATTCATGGGCCTAATAGACCAGCGTGAGAGGACCCTTGGGGATGAGTGCGTGCTCATCAAGGGAGGGGGTTCTGCTCACTAGAACCAGATGGGCAGCTGAGGTGTGGGGCCGGCAAGCCAGTGCGGACAGGATGCCTACTTTACCTCGGACTTAGATGACCCATTTTCCCGCTCATTATAGTCTTCCTCCCCCATCCCGTCTCTGGACCCTCTGCTTATGCTGTGAGCCTGCAGCAACCTGCACCCGCCCCTCCCTGCTCCTTGGACCAGGGCTCTTGCTAGGCCAGGACCAGCGACCACGCTGCTGCCGCGCTCGGCAGACGTGGCTGCTGGCTTGGTGTCTGGAGGAGGACAGCCATTTCCGACTGGTGTGGAGGTGACCTACCCACAGACCACCCGTGGCACAATGCTTTCACCTCATTTGTTTTTCTGCCTTTGGCTCTAGAATCTTAAATCCTAATTGGATGGTGTACATTTGCGCCATACACGCGGGCTGGCACATGAGGATCAGGTGGGGTTACATGACTGTTAGAATCAAAGAAGCCGGAGAAGGAGGAGCTCTTGGAGACCAGCCATTCCAGGGCCTCACGTGGCTTTGTTCTTCTGTCTGTCTGGAGTAGCAGTGACCCTGTAGGTGGAAAGAAAGACAGGCAAAGGGACAGCAAATAGCCTATTTTTCCTCCCATGACCAAGAGGAAAAACACCAAAAGTACGTTTTTTGAAAATCTGGACCGATAAGAAAAGCTGTAGGACTACTGTCATTGGATCTTGTCAGCCTTGAGGAGTGGTGAGCCCTCTAGTTCTGCCGAGATTATCAGCACAGGACGGCACACTGAACAGGAGCCTGTGGGCTAGTGCCAACCCGAGTGTCGAGGCCGCCTCTCCTCCAGGGCTGCGCCATCCTCCTGGGCCTGGGGAGGTGAATGAGCAGTGACTGTGAAGTTTATCCAAATGGGGGGGTAGTCTCTGGTCTGCTGTGCCCTCCCCACCCCTCCCGAGGCCTTAGCTCAGGGGTGCTGTGCAGCCAGCATGGCCGGCCCTTCTGGAGGTGGCCCTACTGCGTTCATTGTCTTCACTAGGGAGTTGTTTTGGTTTCGACAAATCCAGAAGCTGTGGGTTGTTCAGAGTTTGTCCCACTGTTGCAGCTTCCTGTTCAGGCTGTGAGACTGCACTTGGCACGTTCCTTCTCTCTCTCTCTATTTTAATGTGTGCTTGTTTTTGTTTGTTTGGGGTTTCTTTTTCTTTAAGACTGTATTCATTTTAGAGGAGAAGGAGGAGGGGGGGGGGGGCGGAGGAGCAGGAAGCATCAACTCCCATATGTGCCTGGACCAGGCAAGCCCAGGGTTTTGAACTGGCGACCTCAGGGTTCCAGGTCGATGCTTTATCCAGGTCAGGTTTGCTTTGCATACTTTTGAGCTGTGGACACCCCAATGCCCAGTGTTTTCCTGACCTGCACTGATGGGCTCAGCACCTTTCCCAGGCTCCGGGCAGCTCGTTTCCTGCTGATTTATTTATATGCCACTCAGGTGATGCTTAATTTTAAAAAAGGTCCGTTAATTGTATTTGCAACTTTGAAAGCCTTGAAGTAACATGGCCACCTGGTGAGGACTGAGCTCTGGCCTCCTCAGTGTGCCAGGCTCGCCGCGCCCTCCCACGAACTTGTTGCTGACTCCCTCCCGCAATCAAGTCATCACCGTGTTGGCTGAAAGTCTGGTCCTGGCTATAGAGGTCTTTGCTGTCAGTGTGAACACAGCTCAGCCCACACATCAGTGGCATCTTTTCCAGTTAACATTCCAGGTATGGATATGCTCATTGGAATGCTAATTAGGTTTGCTTACACTCTAGCTATGGATATACTTTTGGAAAAGAAGCATAGCTGTCTAAGGGGAAAACAAGTATGTCCCCGGGGATTGCTCAGTGGAGCTGGGGACGGAAGGGTTAGGGAGGCTCTGAGTGGTACACCTTTGTTGTCCTGGTGTGCACGTGCCTGCGCTTTTCTGGCGCCTGCCTGACGCCTTGTCTCCATTCGCCACAGCAGGGAGGGGCTTCTTCAGGGGTGGAGGTTCCCACTGAGGCCCATCAGCCCTGCAGTTGGTCTTCCGTATCATTTGCTTTCCTTTTCATTTTTTTTAAGTGAGAGGAGGAGAGATAAAGAGACAGACTCCTGCCTCTGCCCCGACCAAGATCTACCCGGCAGTCCCCATCTGGGGTCAGTGCTCGAATCAACTGAGCTATCCTCAGTGCCTGAGGCCAACGCTCAAACCAACTGAGCCACTGGCTGCACTGGCTGCAAGAGGGAAAGAGAGAAGAGAGAACAGGAGGGGAAGAGAAGCAGATGGTTGCTTCTTCTGTGTGCCCTGATTGGGAATCGAACTGAGGACGTTCATACTCTGAGCCGACACTATCCACCGAGCCAACCAGCCAGGGCCTTGGTGTCCTTTTCTAACTGATGTACCCCAGCCTGAAGTTCCAAGTTGAACACAAGCTCTATACAATTACATCCTTCACTGCACACACTTGAAGTACTAATGATGTCCCTTCTCTGAAGCAGAAGGCCTACCTGTGCCCAAGACTGCCACATCTGCGTCCCCATGTGGCTCTTGTTGCCGTGAAGCCAGTGATGTGTTTCACCGGCTCCTTCATTGACACGTGTGTAAAACCACTTTGACCAAGCCCCTCTGGTCTTCCTGAGCCCTACCTGCAGAGGGGACAGCAGGAAGGAGCTGCTGAAAGGGGCCCTTTTACCTTCCTACCCGTCCCCTGCCCCCCCCTTCCCTCTGCTTGTTGCGGGAGGCAAGGAATAGCAGGGAATGCAGGAAGTTCCCTGCATGGGCTCAGCAGACAGGCCTGCTTTAAATCTCATCTCATAATTAGCTGTGCTTCTAAGTACCTTACACAAATAACCTCTGCCCACTCCTTCAGTGAAATGAGGTGGCCGGGAAGACTGGATGTCTCTCTGGTGCTCAGCGCAGTGCCGAGCACAGAGCGCTCAATCAATGGGAGCCATTGTTATTAGCAATCCAGGTCAACTCGGTGTTCCTCCAGCCTGTGTCTTCTCCCCGCCGATCTCCTTCGGTCCTTTCAGTGATCTGTGCTCTCTCCTGCCTTCAACCTTTTCTCCCTTAGCATGGAAACATGCTTTGCTTGTCTGTTTTAAAACATTCTTCCCCAGACCCTGGATCTTTTCTGGCTCCATCCTCAATCCCTGTCCTCCATTCCTGCCCCCTCTCATCTCTCCACTGGTCAGCCTCCTGTGCCTGGCACCGGCCCCTCAGTCCAATGAACTGACTCTTGCCAAGGTCACCAGTGTCCTCCCCACTGGCCGCCACTGTGACTGCCGTCCTCAGCTGACATCCTCCCCACAGCCGTGTGCTGACCCCACGCGGGAGTCCCTGCCCACTCCACGGCCCCTCTCCAGCGCCCAGCCAGGGGCAGACCAGAGCGAGGCCCACAGCCCAAGCAGCAAATCAGACTAGGACACATTACCAGTGAAAGTGTTTAATAGTTCAATTACTTAAATAGACTTCAATTTCCATGGGAAATCATAATTTTATCCGGTTTTGCAAGAGCAGGAATAAAAAGAGTGCACACCCCTTAGAGGGAATGAAGAGCTAGCACTGCACGTGGTCACCAGTCACTGCTGGGGGGTGATGGACCCCCACGAGGCTGGTGGGGGTCACGACAATGGAAGCACGAGAGGAACTCGGCGCACACACGCGCACACAGACACACACACGCGTCACTCGGGTAGGAAGCGAGAGAAAACCGCAGCACTGCTGCTGGGTGCTGAGGAGGGGCAGGGACTGGAGAACACCACGGAGGAAGCCAGCCCCCGGCAGCGGGCAAGCGGGCCGATGCAGAACTCGGGGGAACAGCAAAAGCGCCGACGGATTCCAGCTGGCAGTTTCTGGTCCGTGAGCCTTGCTTCTCAGAGCTGTGTTCAAATCAGGGAGGGCGATGGTGCGTGGGAAGGGGAGGCCGGAGCTGATGTCCAGTGAGAGGTGGTGCAGGTGGGCATCACAGTAACATTTCAGCAGCGGGCATACAGCTGCCAGCCCACCTCCTTCAAGCTTGCTTTGGAAGTGAGAATAATTCTGCCCTGAGAAGTAATGGAAAGGCCTGGGCACAGGCCCCAAGGATTCTGTATAAATACTTCTGATAGTGTATCATTTTCCAAAAGCTTCCCTCAGAGGGTACACAAATACAAATTCTTTTGTCAGTATGTTTAACTGCCCCCTCCCCCAAAGAAAAATCAGGCATCACAATTTCTGCTCACTTTGCCCGTGGCCTCTGAAGTGGGGCTCTATCCTTTCCTCTGTCTGGTTTGCAGGCAGAGGGCCAGGCCGCCCCTTCCCTGAACCTGCGGCTGCACATCCCTCCCCAGACTGAGGGGTCATCTCCAGAGAGAGCCACGTACGGAGAGAGCCAGGCAGGCTTCCCCACAGCCCCGCCTGGCTGAGCTCTCTGCAGGCAGCGGGTGGCAGACTGCAGGGAGGGGAGGTGGACGGAGGCCAGCTGTCTGCTGCAGGACGAGGCTACTCCCCTTGGTTCCAACTCGGCCTGAGATGGGAAAGCAGCATTTAGCTTTATCATCATCCTATTTGCATTTCACTTAGGGACGTGAGATGCGGGTTTGTGTTAGGGAGATGGGGTGAAATGTCCGGCATGTTCCCCCTTAATCTGTCACAGGGCACCTCAAAGGTCATGCACTGCTCTGCTTGGGCCCGGGAAAAGCCAAAACTGCCAAGTCTGAAGTGAGGGAAACAGGCATCCTGTGAGACCAGTTCCACGGCATACACACACACCCCCACGCACACGTGTGCACATGCACACACACTGGTACACACATTGACGCACGCACAGTACAAATGAGCACACGCCCGCTGTGCACAGCTGTGTTCTAATATAGAGAATTTACAAAATATAGAATTTTGTATATTTGTTAGATCTCCAAGGTTTTCAATGATACAAAATAAAAAATACAAAAAGACAAGTTGGGATCCCCGCCCGCCCTCCCCAGTGGCATCCTCAGTTGCCTGTGGGTCTCTTACACGCGTACAACTAACGTAGTCTAAAGAAGGGCACGGAAAACTCATTTTGTTTTATTTAATAAATATTTTCCTTCTCTCAGAACCACCGCTCCTTGCCTCAGGTCCTCTGGCCTCCGCCCCCTCCCAGGGGCACTGTCTGTGTGGGGGGTGTAGGATGGGGCTGCGATAAAGGCCACAGTCCTTCCAAAGCCGGCACTCTTGCCCTAAAGCTCCCTCCATGGAGCAGGGGCCAGCAGCGTCTGTCTGAAGTTCAAAGGCTCACAGAGAAAAGCAGATCCCTCCGGGCCACTAGACTCCCCCAGCCAAAGTCCTCCACCTGCCCGCCCGGAGACACAGGCCTCCCGCAGCCCTGCGCCTGCGCGCTGGGTGGCCTCACACCCGTCCTCCTGCCGGGAGCGCGCCCTTCCACCCGCGCAGCGCAGCACCCGTTAGAAAACTCAAGATCCAGGTCGAGTCTAGCGGAGTCTTCTACGGAGGGAAACATCTTTGGTCAGCTCGGTGCTCGCAGGACGCTGGCACCCTGGGGCCTGGGACCGAGGCTGCTGCCCGCCCACAAAGGCAGAAGCTGCTTCTGGAGTCAACGTGGAAAATCTCACTGGCGCAGCGACCTGGGCTGGGGCGCGGGCTTCCACCTGCCCGCCCAGCGCACAAAGAAGCCGTTGCCGTTGCTCTGGAGGCCAGGCTGCCTGGCATCGCTGCTGGCAGCTGCTAACTGAGCGGGGGCCCTCCGTTGAGGAAGTAGGTCATCATCTCGCCTTTGCCCTTGACCTTGACCACACCCCGGCACTCCAGCTGGTATGTGTTGGCAGCCAGCACCTGGTACATGTCTGTTGTGACCTGAGGAGGCAAAGGAGAGAAGGCCACCAGTGGCTTGAGCTGTGACTGCCGTCGGGCAGAACTGCCTGACTGCTTTGGACCCGGTAGGTGGCATCTCCCTGGCCGGGATTCCCGGGGACAGACACCGGCTCGTTCATGAAAGTGCCTCACAGTGACGTGCCAGGCGCTGTGGTGAGCACCCCACATGAGCCACTTCAGCGCTACTCAGAGTGTGGCCACCATCCCGGCCAGGGGAGCACAGAGGCTGAGAGCAAGGTGGAGGGGCCCTCCCAGCAGCCTGAGCACGCACGTGACCGGTTACTGACCAAACGCTCACTCCGACACAGCAGAAAAAAAGTTGTTGTTTTTTTAACAAAGACAGAGAGTCAGAGAGAGGGATAGATAGGGACAGACAGACAGGAACAGAGACAGATGAGAAGCATCAATCATCAGTTTTTCATTGCGACAGCTTAGTTGTTCATTGATGGCTTTCTCGTATGTGCCTTGACCGCGGGCCTTCAGCAGACCGAGTAACCCCTTGCTTGAGCCAGCGACCTTGGGTCCAAGCAGGTGAGCTTTTGCTCAAACCAGATGATCCCGTGCTCAAGCTGGCGACCTCGGGGTCTCGAACCTGGGTCCTCGGCATCCCAGTCTGATGCTCTATCCACTGCGCCACCGCCTGGTCAGGCAGAAAAATTTTTTTTTAATATTTTATTTATTGATTTTTTGAGAGAGGGGAGAGAGAGAGAAGGGAGAGGAGCAGGAAGCATCAACTCCCATATGTGCCTTGACCAGGCAATCCCAGGGTTTCAAACCGGCAACCTCAGTGTTCCAGGTCGACGCTTTATCCCACTGCACCACCACAGGTCAGGCCAGAAATATTTTTAAGAAGTCGTTTTTTTACCACAAGTTTGAGAACTACTGTTTATGTCATCTCATCTATGAGTTAAGTACTATTATCTCAGGCTCCAAAACTCTAGGTCCCTTGCCTGAGGGCACACAGCTGATAGCTGGCAGAGCCGGCTCGGTTCCGGAGCCTGTCGCTCGTCGCTCCTTCAGCTTTCGGACACAAGAGAAGGAGTCACCGTAGGCTTCGGTGATCACACTACACTCTTGCAGGGCGAGGCAGCAGCCGCACGGACAAGGGCCTCCTGAGGCGACCCACGGGCCGTCTCTCAGCGTGGCCCGCACTCCTGCCAGCCAGCAACAGCAGCCTGCTGCGTGGCCACCGGGCCAGGAGGAAGAGGCCAGGGGCTCTGGTGGGCTCCGGGAGGCGACCCCGCTGCGTTGTTAAGTGTATTCTGTCAGCGGTGAAGCCCCATGCACGGGCAGGTGCCGGGTTATTGTGTGGTGGCTGACAGCGTCCCTCACACCTGTCACACAGGCCTTTCTCCTCAGCTCCCCTCAGGGCCCCCAGTTCCCGTCTTGCTGCCCCTTCTCCCCTTGGCACAGGCGTGGAGGTGAGAGGCCATCTGGCCAGGCCCCTCAGGCAGCACCCACGAGCCAGCCAGGCCGGGCTGGTCTGGCTAGGGCCTCGCGCGGGGCCAGCCCGTGTGCAGACACCCTTCAGGAGAGTGATGCGAGGGGATATTTAAGTGGTGTCCAGTGTGAGCAAAAGGCAATAAAAAAAGCACCGCTAACGTTTGGGGAAACTGAGGCCAGGGAAGCTAAGCAACCCTCCCACAGCTCACAGGGAGTCGGGGTGCGGGTGGTGCTGGTGCAGACGGGAGCCCAGTCCAGGGCCTCTCTGTTGCAGGCTGGCGCAGAGAGAAACGGGAGGCCCGAGAAAAACGGAGACAGCATCTGAAGAGTGAAGGCCTGGGAGTCACAAGCACCAGCTTACAAAGGATGGAGGAGGAGGAAACATCCTGGGTCTCTGGCCAGGCCCCACGGCTGCTGGGCTGGTGGAGGCACCATCCCAGGGATAGCACCTTGTCTGGTTCTCCTGGACAAGTCCCTGAGTGCTGTGGGCTCCACGTGGCAAGGCCCCGCTCCCTCCGGCCGTCTTTGTGTCCCTGTGTGAGCCCGGGCTGTGGCCTGGGCACTCCTGGCACGGCCAGCCTCCCGGTGTGCCCTCTCATTCCTTCCGTGACCAGCAAGTTCCTTCTGTGAGTGCTGCCAGTCCCGGAGATCTGTCCGAGGTACTGAGAACCTGAAACCAATCGTGTCTTCCAAGCTTCCAGAAGACATCAGTGCCAACTACTCAATTCCCCTCGAGCTTGTCTGCAGAAATTCTGGCTGGAAACTGTGGGCGGCGTGCCCCAAAGACCGCGAGGCGTCAGAGGCCCTGACGCGGGGGAGGCGCGTGGCGGGCCCTCCTGCACTCACCTGGATGCGGTCGGGCACGCCGGTGCTGTCCATGCGGCTGGCCACGTTCACCGTGTTGCCCCAGATGTCGTACTGCGGCTTGCGGGCCCCGATCACCCCAGCCACCACGGGGCCGATGTTGAGCCCTGCAGGGGACAGAAGTCAGTGTGTTCATCGGGACTCAGACCAGCATTGCCTTTACTGTCACTCCTCCCTCCACACGCAGCAGCCTCTCCCACTGACTCGCAGTCTGAGGACAACCAGGGTCCTCCAGCCTGAGGCTGTGCTTACCCTGCAGCTCCCACTGCTCTGTTCCTATCAAAGGACAGGAACCTGTTCACCCGCCCAACGCACCTGTGTCCTCACCACCCAGACAGGGCTCAGCCCCTGCAAGGCCATCACCAAGACTGCCCTCTGCAGTGTTTCCAGTGACTTCCTTCGTTACCTACTGCCTTTCCTTAATCATCCCTCTCTCGGTGGCGTTTAAATTTCACCATCAGTAACTTTAGACTCAACGCACCAGAATTCGCTCTTCTCTTCTTCCTCTTGTTTCTTTCAGGGGCGCCACCTTCTCATTCTTGGAATCTAGCTCCAAACCCACCATCTCCTCCCTCTCCAAGTAATCCTCCCTGCCTCTGAGCCAGGGCAGGGACACCACAGGACCCGGACGACACTGAGCACCCCCGCCTCTGAGCCTTCGCGTGCCTGTCCCTGTCCTCCCCCGGAAGTCCCCCCCACCCGCTCTCCAGGCAAAGCCCTTCCCTGACACATCTGGCTCAACTGACATTCTCTAGACATTTCCACGGTGTCTCCAGGCCCCAGGGCACTCACTCCTATTGCATGAACTGTCTATCTCAGGTCGGGCCTTATTAACCTCATCGCTGCTTAACTGATTCTTTTTTTTTTTTTTTTTTTTTTTTGTATTTTTCTGAAGCTGGAAATGGGGAGAGACAGTCAGACAGACTCCCGCATGCGCCCGACCGGGATCCACCCGGCACGCCCACCAGGGGGCGACGCTCTGCCCTCCAGGGGGCGATACTCTGCCTCTCAAGAGCGTCGCTCTGTTGCAACCAGAGCCACTCTAGCACCTGGGGCAGAGGCCAAGGAGCCATCCCCAGTGCCTGGGCCATCTTTGCTCCAATGGAGCCTCGGCTGCGGGAGCGGAAGAGAGAGACAGAGAGGAAGGAGAGGGGGAGGGGTGGAGAAGCAGATGGGCGCTTCTCCTGTGTGCCCTGGCCAGGAATTGAACCCGGGACTTCCGCACGCCAGGCCGACGCTCTACCACTGAGCCAACCAGCCAGGGCCGCTTAACTGATTCTTGTGTGTAACAGGAAAGACTACACACACACACCGCAGAAACTCCCACATAGGCCCAATCAGGCCACTCACTCACTCAGAAATGTCATCAGTTTACTCACTCAGAAATGTCATCAGTTCTCAAAATTCTTTCCTCTGTGGCCCTTCCCCTTTAGTCTTGTCAAACCACGTGTAGTTTTTCACCCCACGTGCCAGGCTGGACTGTCTAACTCGCTGGCCAACGGCCGAGCCTCTCAGTGAAGACGATCCGGAGTCTGGAGCAAGGCCCTGCCACCCGGGGCTCCTCACTGCCCACCCTGCTGTCTGCCTGTCACTCACTCTCCAGTCCTGGTCCCACGACGGCGCGGAGGCCGCTTACAAAAATACAAACCAGAGCAGGTGGAAAAGGTGGGGTACAAGGAAAGTAAGAATGGCGATTTCACGAGTACCAGGTGGGTACTAGAAATATCGGGGGACCACTTTGTAAAGTATATGATTGTCTAACCACTTGAAACCGATACAAAATAATACTTAAACTATAAAAAAGAAAGAAGAGGAGGGCAGCAACACTCAACAAAGCAGAATTTCTACTGCAGGTATAACTGACACAGAAGCCTGGGCATCCCTGGTAAGACATATGCTATCAACAAAACCAACTGCAAGCCTGACCTGTGGTGGCGCAGTGGATAAAGCGTCGACCTGGAAATGCTGAGGTCGCCGGTTCGAAGCCCTGGGCTTGCCTGGTCAAGGCACATATGGGAGTTGATGCTTCCAGCTCCTCCCCCCTTCTCTCTCTCTGTCTCTCCTCTCTCTCTCTCTCTTTCTCTGTCTCTCCCTCTCCTCTCTAAAAAATGAATAAATAAAAAAAAATTAAAAAAAAAATGCTTCCAACTACAGAAACACCGTGAACTTGACGGAGCACCACATTCAGAGTCGTAATTCTGGACTCGTCCTGTGCTGCAGGAGGGTGGAGCCAGTGCCTGCCTATTGATGTGCAGGGTTTTTCACTGTGCTAGCCTTTCAATTCTGCAGAGCTGAAACTTGTCAGAGTACAAGGCTGGGGTAATAAAACAACAGAATGAAACACACAAAAGAGGAAAGAATGATACAGGGTTTTGGTTCAAAGAGTCTTCTGAGCCAGTAGACGATGTCCCTGACTGTGACACTGACCCAGGGCCTCTGCTGGAATCCCCTCTCTTCCGCGGCAGCCCCGTGGGGCACAACCGTGGCATCTGCAAAGCCCCCTCAAAGCCATCCAAGGAGGGCTGAAGCATTTGACTAAGGGGTCCAGGGATGATACACTGACTTGGCTGATGTCTACATCCTCACTGTTTCCTTCCCAAACTTGTGTAGATTAGAAAAGCTCTTGAAACCTGGAAGATTGCTCACATACAGAACCCACTTGGAACTCAGCAATAATCCTAGTGGCCCCTTTTGTTTTCTTAAAATGACTCTTTTAAAATGTTGAAACATAATCATTTCATTGTCCATTTTATGATTCTTTCCCTGTTCAGTTTTTAAAAATATTTCACTATATTCATTTTATGTTGCTAACAATTTTGTAGAATTGTTATGTTCACTAGGTTTATAAATTTGCATATTGAATGACTGGGACCATATTTATTCATTTTGTATTTAAAATGGATGAGTATTTCATTTTACTGCTTTTTATTTTTACTGGATGAATTGGAATACTTTTTTTTTTTTTCTGAAGCTGGAAACGGGGAGGCAGTCAGACAGACTCCCGCATGTGCCCGACCGGGATCCACCCGGCACGCCCACCAGGGGGTGATGCTCTGCCCATCCGGGGCATCGCTCTGTCGCAACCAGAGCCACTCTAGCACCTGGGGCAGAGGCCAAGGAGCCATCCCCAGCGCCTGGGCCATCCTTGCTCCAATGGAACCTTGGCTGCGGGAGGGGAAGAGAGAGACAGAGAGGAAGGAGAGGGGGAGGGGTGGAGAAGCAGATGGGCGCTTCTCCTGTGTGCCCTGGCTGGGAATCGAACCCGGGACTCCTGCACGCCAGGCCGACGCTCTACCACTGAGCCAACCGGCCAGGGCCAAATTGGAATACTTTTAAATAAATACTGCACTCAAGTCAGCATCACTTGAAATCAGTGAGACAGCCATGCCCGTGAGGTAAGCGACCAGAGGCCCTATGCCCCTGGCACACAGTGTGCCCTGCAAAGCTTTCAGGCAGGCACAGCCTGGGTCTAACCCGGCCTTCCCAGCGAGTGGGTGAGGTGGGGCCTCGAGTGTCCTGTGCATGTCACCCACACACCAGTATGTAGAGGAGGCACCCATCGGTGCCAGGAGTGCGCTTTGAGTGAGGGGTGCGCACCACAGCCCCTTGGGCAGGGACGCAATCGGACGTCAGCCTCGGCTTGGGCCAGGCCACTAATGCAGAATGGGGGTGGGGGGACGGGAGCCCCTGCAGCCCTCGGCCCCCCCGGCGGGCTCACCGATCTTCATCTGAAAGTTGTTGAAGGAGTGCTCGTTGATGTACTTCATCTGGTCCATCAGCTTCATGGCAAAGTCGGCCAGGGCTTTGATGTGGGTCTTGCCTGCTTTGTCGTATGTGGTGTCGTTAAGGCCCGAGGCAGCCATGTAGGTGCTGCCGATGGTCTTGATCTTCTCCAGCTGCCTAAAGCGATCCTCGCTGATGATCTGAAGAGGGCCAAACCCGGTCACCCCCGACTCTGGGGCAGAGGTCCACAGGACAGTGCAGCAATATGGCCCCTCGCGCCTCCCCAGTTTGCCCAGTGAGCCCGTCTCTGTCACCAAATCAGTGCCAAGTCCCGATGCCCCCGACAGCCTGGTCTCCTCCGCACTCACTGCTGCAGAGAGGCTATGTGCTCTGGGCCCAGCCCACAGCAGGAGCCCCCGGGGTCAGGTCACAGTCCCCTCCGGGTGGTCCCACAGCAGGAGCCCCCGGGGTCAGGTCACAGTCCCCTCCGGGTGGGCCCACAGCAGGAGCCCCTGGGGTCAGGTCACAGTCCCCTCCGGGTGGTCCCACAGCAGGAGCCCCCGGGGTCAGGTCACAGTCCCCTCCGGGTGGGCCCACAGCAGGAGCCCCCGGGGTCAGGTCACAGTCCCCTCCGGGTGGGCCCACAGCAGGAGCCCCCGGGGTCAGGTCACAGTCCCCTCCGGGTCTCTCAGCAGAGGCTGGCAGCCGTCTTCCCCTTCACTGGCTCATTCCCCGTCCCTCCCAGGAAAACCTCACCTGGTCCAGCGGGACACCCTTCTCCTGCACCCAGGACCTGCTGGGAGCCCCCCAGACCCATGTCATCTGCCTGCAGTCACCCCACTGCCCTAGCAGTCCAGGCTGCTCCTGACACTGCTGGTCCCCGCTCCGCGCCCAGGCCCCGGGTTCCCACGGGGAGGTCCCCCACGCTCACTACACAGTGAGCCCCCGGGCCGAGGCTGCGCACAGTGCCCGGCGTAGCTGCTCAACGAGGGTGTGACACACAAAGAAATGGCTTTGTTCTGCCTCTTCCCTCAGCCTGGGGAGTCCTCCCTCCTGTGACTCTCAACGGCCAGTCCCAGCGTGGGGCCCTGGCCCGCCCTGGAGGGCACGGGAGGACGGTTGGATGATGGGAGCGGGTGGCAGGGCAGCCAGGCCGGGCCTCCGCGCGCAGCCCAGGGGCACAGGCTGGGCTGAAAGCCCCGCCCTGCCACGTCCTGGCAGTGACTTTAGGCGAGACTCTTCACGGGCCTCAGTGTCCTCAGCTATAACATTATAACGGGGGAAATGCAGGCGAGGTGCCTGGGACAGTGCTGGGACACCAGGGCCCAGCTCCCGACATCAGCAGTCAGGTCTGGTGACGGTGACAGAGGGCCTCGGTCTCTACTCTCCTCCCGCCCCAGGGACCCCCGGGCCTCGTCAGCAGTCAGGTCTGGTGTGGTGACAGAGGGCCTCGGTCTCTACCTCCTCCCACCCCAGGGACCCCCGTGCCTCGGTCTCTACTGTCCTCCCGCCCCAGGGACCCCCGTGCCTCGGTCTCTACTCTCCTCCCGCCCCAGAACCGTGGGCCTTGTCAGCAGTCAGGTCTGGTGACGGGGACAGAGGGCCTCGGTCTCTACTCTCCTCCCGCCCCAGGGACCACGGGCCTCGTCAGCGGTCAGGTCTGGTGACGGGGACAGAGGGCCTCGGTCTCTACTCTCCTCCCACCCCAGGGACCCCCGTGCCTCGGTCTCTACTCTCCTCCCGCCCCAGGGACCCCCGTGCCTCGGTCTCTACTCTCCTCCCGCCCCAGGGACCCCCGGGCCTTGTCAGTGGTCAGGTCTGGTGACGGGGACAGAGGGCCTCGGTCTCTACTCTCCTCCCACCCCAGGGACCCCCGTACCTCGGTCTCTACTCTCCTCCCGCCCCAGGGACCACGGGCCTCGTCAGCAGTCAGGTCTGGTGACAGTGACAGAGGGCCTCGGTCTCTACCTCCTCCCGCCCCAGGGACCACGTGCCTCGTCGAAGTCGGCGATGATCTCGTTGAGCAGGCGGAGGCACTCGACGCCCTCGTTGTTGGCCTCCAGCTCCACGTAGAACTCGGAGAAGTTGGCGATGGAGGCGAACATGACGGCCACGCACTCGCACGACTGGTAGTAGAGCTCGTCGTTGCGCCGCTCCCGGGCCAGGAAGTGGGCGGCCACGTCCTTGGGCAGGATGTTGTGCAGCAGCCGCCGGTTGTAGGCCTGCAGCTCCTCCATCTCCTCCTTCTCCTCCGTGGCCTGGGACAGAGGACCCGGTCAGGGGACGGAACAAGCCGGCGCTACTTAGAAAACCAGTGTGGCCCGCCTGAGTGCCAGCGTTTGCCCGAGATTTCAACAAGCGTCCAGCTGTCGAGCCTCTCTTTGCTGCCTCTGCTGCCAATTTTCCTATAAAGAGCATCTATTGCTTTCTCAGAAAAGGGGCAGATTTGTAAGTATCTCTCCCCACCTGCCTCTTGGGAAGTGTGCGTGTGAGGTATGACCCTGCAGCAGGGAAGCCCAGGGCAGAAACGGGGCTGGGAGGAGAGGCCACGGCCACCCGCCGAGGCTGGAAGGAGGCTGGAACGAGGCGGAGGTTAGAGGGACGGCACAGATCCACGCCCCAAACAGCCTCCACTGCCCGAGTGCTCCCAGCTGCCCAGTTTTCTCGTCATAGCAGGAAACGCAATCAGGAAAGCAGCTTGACGAGGGTCACTTTAACAGGGTGACCCCACGGCCAGTCTCCCTGGGCCCCCTGAGAGCTGACTCACCCCAGGGCCAGCGCAGCCAGCAGGGCTGGGAGGTGCAGGCGCCCCAAGGTGCCACCCAGGGCAGGACAGGGACAACACTCTGACTCTGGTTTTCCCCAGTCTGGGTCCTGGATCTGGGCCGTAGGGTGTGTGGTTACTCACCTTCTAGGTTAAAGGAACAACAGTGCGGAGCCCTCAGGTCAAGAGACCAATAGTGGCCCAAAGATCATGCACCAAGGCGTGCAAGGAGCCACCTGGTCAGAGCAGTCACAGGGCTGACAGGCAGAGAGCAGTCTGCTGGCTTCCACCCCCTGACGGCAAACAGAACGACCCCTTTAACTGGGAGTGGCAGTGTTGGTGAGGCAGGGAGGTTGGCAGCCGGGCTGTTTGAAGGGTCCAGCCAGACTGCTGGGGCCTTCCCTCACTAAACTGAGGCCTTGCTGTTCGGCAGTGAGCCTCCAAGAGGGCCAGGGCCCCGGCTCTCCGGTGAGCTGTGCTGCCTGGGGGGGAAGCAGGCACAGCCCCCCAAGACCACAGGACCCGGACCCAACAAGGAAGGCAGGCAGCTCGGGGCCGCCAAGGCCCAGAGGCTGAGCCTTGCCCTGAGGTGAGAGGACTGGGAACACGGCCGTGAGGCTGGGGGTCACGCCTGAGGAGGCTCCCGGACCCTCAGTGCCAGGCGGGTCCAGGGGGCATGCACTAGCTTCCTGTCCCGGCCTTCTAGCCCAAGTGACCTTTGTTCCCGTGAAGGACACTTTGAGCACTTCCCTCCCCGGAAGTTGGGGCCACCCGTGCCTCGCTCTGGAGCAGGCATGCCAGGGAGGGAAGGCTGGGGTGGGACAAAGGCGGGCTCCTCAGGCTGTCCCCAGAGAAGCCCAGCCCGCCCCTGCCTCTGCAAGTGCTCCAGGCTGGCCACAGTCTTGCCTCTACTGCCTGCTGAGACCACAAGCCCGGGGACTCGGGAGCTCTCCTGCTCCTGAGGTGGCGGCATCTGCCTAAAGAGTCAGGCAGAACAGCAGCCTAGCCTGGGGCGGGGACATCGGGAGCACGGCTGCCGATGAGAATGGAGCCAGACCCCCTGGGGCGGGGACATCGGGAGCACGGCTGCCGATGAGAATGGAGCCAGACCCCCTGGGGCGGGGACATCAGGAGCACGGCTGCCAATGAGAATGGAGCCAGACCCCCTGGGGCGGGGACATCGGGAGCACAGCTGCCGATGAGAATGGAGCCAGACCCCCTGGGGCGGGGACATCGGGAGCACGGCTGCCAATGAGAATGGAGCCAGACCCTGGGGGGCGGGGACATCGGGAGCACAGCTGCCAATGAGAATGGAGCCAGACCCCCTGGGGCGGGGACATCGGGAGCACGGCTGCCGATGAGAATGGAGCCAGACCCCCTGGGGCGGGGACATCGGGAGCACGGCTGCCGATGAGAATGGAGCCAGACCCCGGGCCCTGGCCAGGTGCTTCCGCCACTTCGGGGGAACTCAGCCCTAGACGTGCTGGGCAGCTGCCCGCACAGCCAGTGCTTCTAGGGTCGGACTCTGGCCGGGCAGGAAGGCTCCTGGGTCCACGGCCTTTTCTGGTCCCAATCAAGTCAGTGCTATGGGAGGGGGATGAGAGTGGGCTTCCCCAAGGACCGAGGCCAGTGGTTCTGCAGGAGGGGGCCTTGCAGATAAGGGTGTTCTTCGTGTGGGGGCTTCAGGGAAGCTAAAGACCCCGGGGTCCTTCCTTCCCTGTCAGCACCCACCCACCCACCCGCCATGACCCTAGATCCAACAACAGAATGAGCTGCTGGGTGAGGCTGGGGGCGAGCCAACAGACTTCTCCCCACCATCCCAGAAACCTGCACTCAGGTATTTATTTATCTTTATTTGATGTTGTCCCCTCCCCAAAGCGGAGGAACACTGAGCGTCGTGAGCCAGTGGGAGAACCTCAGGGAAGAGAGGCTGACACGGGGCAGGTAGACATACTCACCTACACACTCACACACGTGCACAGGCCTCCTTCATTATTTTCCAAACCGGGGGGGGGGGGGACATGCCACTTCCCTGCCAACCTCCCCTTCCCGCCCTCCCTGGTGCAGAGCCCTTGGTGCCAGGGGAGCCCAGTGGTCAGAGCAAGGGTGCCACGTGGCTCGCCCAGCACCCAAGCAGCAGGGCCGTGAGGAGAGAGAGGCACGTGGGGCAGAGAGGGGCTGCAGAGGCTGGGAGGCGGGGTCCACTGAGAAAATGAATGACTGTATGAGAGATAACGGGAGCAGTCTTCTCAGGGCCAGGGTTGGTATCTGCCGGCCTGGGAGAGGCTGGGCTAGACGGGAGCCCGAGGGGTCGCACCAGAGATGGAGGTACTGGTGTACACCCGGAGTTTTAAGACCAAGAGACACTGGGAGGAGGGCTAGACGGGAGCCTGAGGGGTCGCACCCGAGATGGAGGTACTGGTGTACACCCGGAGTTCTAAAACCAAGAGACACTGGGAGGAGGGCTAGACGGGAGCCTGATGGGTCGCACCGGAGATGGAGGTACTGGTGTACACCCGGAGTTCTAAAACCAAGAGACACTGGGAGGAGGGCTAGACGGGAGCCTGACGGGTCGCACCGGAGATGGAGGTACTGGTGTACACCCGGAGTTCTAAAACCAAGAGACACTGGGAGGAGGGCTAGACGGGAGCCCGAGGGGTCGCACCGGAGATGGAGGTACTGGTGTACACCCGGAGTTCTAAAACCAAGAGACACTGGGAGGAGGGCTAGACGGGAGCCCGAGGGGTCGCACCGGAGATGGAGGTACCGGTGTACACCCGGAGTTCTAAAACCAAGAGACACTGGGAGGTACCCTGTGTCTACACGTAGATTTATTTATAGCTTCATATACACTTACATGTACTTCCTAGCTTTGTCCACAGCGAAGACCTAAAACAGTGAACACACTGAGCACCCTGATCTTGGTTTCTAAGTACCATTCTCCACTAAGGACTGGGCTCTGTGAGGAACTCACTGATTCCTGGGCTGCAGCAGGGAGAGGACATGACGAGCCCGACATCGTCCTGTGCCAGGAAGTAAGCGCATGCTCCAAGAAGGACGGCAAATCATGTCAAAACACAGAGGCCAACTTAAAAAAGCTCACAAACCCAGGACAAAGTGAGCACTGAACTAACGAGAGGAGCAAATTAAAACTGACTAAATTTGCTAGGAATCTGAGTCCCTGCTGATGTAGATAAATGAATGGCTACGTAAGTAAGTGGGGAGATGCAAGCTCTTCTTGCAGTGGGATACTGATGAACCGATGTGGAAGGAATGACGGACAGGCGTCACCACTAGCAGGAGGGCAGGCGTCAGCAAGGGTGCTGAGACTGGTGGGTGGAGGGCTGCTGAGGGTCAGAATATTGGTGTAATATTGGATATCTTTCCACAAAATGCTAATTGAATGCAAAAGGCACAACGGAGATCTGACAGTGGAAAAATCTGGTAGACGCCCACTGAGCGGGTCACCAATGTTAATGGCACCAGGGACGGGACAGGTCAACACACTGGAGTCCCCAGTGTGACATGCTGAGAAGGAACAGTACCATTTCCACACTCTTCCTCCAAGAAGGTGTGACCTGAGTCAATGAACCTTGGCCGAGGGTCACAGAATAAGGGTCTCTGAGACAGACGAGGACTGAGACGACACAGCAACTAAATAAAGGTCTGAGGCCACCGGCATAGATCAGTTTTGTTCAGTGAGTGCCTGTGGGCGCCCTCCCCTGGACCTTGTGAGGTGGTCTACCAGGCAGCCAGTGGCCACAGGGGCAGCTGCGAGTGGCCCAGCGGCACCCCCACCCGCCGCGGTGGGTCTCTCGGGGTGCAAGGCACAAAGCATGGAGGGCAGAACACCGCTGGGCTTCAGCCCCACCTGGGCCCCCAGCACCCCACTGTCTCTGTCCTTGTTTGAGACAGCTCTCGTCAGGGCCAGGGCATGGCCACCTGGCTGGGCTTCTTGTCAATGATCTCTGATGTCCACTTCCACCCATCCTGCCTGGAGAAATCTTCAAGCCCAGTTCTGGCACATTAGGCCTTCCACAGAAGCCTCTGCTGTCAGCTCCTGACCTGGCCAGGCACCTGCATCTGGCTGCACCTGGCCGGGCCCTGCACCTGGCCAGGCACCTGCACCTGGCCGGGCCCTGCACCTGGCTGGGCCCTGCACCTGGCCAGGCACCTGCACCTGGCCGGGCCCTGCACCTGGCTGGGCCCTGCACCTGGCTGCACCTTGCTGGGCCCTACACCTGGCCGGGCCCTGCACCAAGGCCTCCAAGACACTGAGACTGCGCACTCCTCCCCCCTGCTCGCCTCCTGCCACTCTTCTCCCCCACCCTCCTGACCCTTGCTGCTCCCAGCATAGACTGGGCCTTGTCCACACTGCCCTCTGTCCCTGGCTCACTCTGGATGCACACAGTATTTGTGACAAGAGTTTATCTCCTGGGCCTATCAAAGTTCAGCGCTGTTGAGGGTGGTTTTGTCTGGAATAAGGTCTGGGGTTTTGCCTCTCGGCCCTAGAGAGCAGGGCTAAGACCTGCTGGGATGTGGGGCACTAGTCTGTTGGGACAAGGCTTGAGCAGGACACCTGATCAGTGTAGAACTAGAGCCCAGTCCAGCGCAGGTGATGGGCTCACTCACTCACAAAGTTCCGTGAGGCCCAGGTGCCTCCCCTACTCCAGTTGCAGCCCCAGGGCCACCCACCTGCAGTTTCCAGAGGAAGTCGAGGCGGGCGGTGGACTCCACCTGCTGGGCATGCAGGTACAGGGCCAGCACAAAGACTGAGATGATGATGGGCGTCACCACCTTCAGTGCCACCTTGGTCGCATGCTCGGGGCTGCAAGCAGAAAGGAGATGCCCTGGCACCTCAGGGCAGCTTCCTAGGCCCCTCAGGCCTTTTGTCTTCCTCCCACTATCTCAACTCCCTTTCCTCACCCTCCTGCTCAAACTTGGCCTGAGGCGTCTCATCTCAAACGCCTTCTTGACCGGAAGGCCTACCTTAGCCCCCCGCCCACACCAGCAGCCATTACTCGCTCCCCTTCACGGGGGCTTCTCTCTGGTCACATCAGAGGATGAAGGAGGCCTTCTAAAAGGCTCCTTGTGTGTCCCAGTTCTTCCTCAGGGGACACGACAGGGGCTGTGGGTGCAGTAACAAGGGAGCAAAGCAGGACAGTGGCCACCTCTGGGCAATCCTGGGCAAGTCTCCTAACCTCTCTGAACCTTAGTTTCCTAATCTGTAAAGTGGAAAAACAATGTCCACACTTCAAAATGGTGGTAAAAATTAAAGATACTATATACTCTGATGATTAGCAATAACTCCAAAGTGGGAGGCCACTATTACCTAATTATACCTTTGTTAACATTTTAAATAAATACTCTTAATAAAAGCAACTATCCCAAACCGTGTTCCCTGTTCCAGCAAAGAGCCACACCGTGAATGCAGCCAGATGGGGCCTAACCACACACCGGGCTCTCCTCCAGAAAAGGAGGTGCGGGGAGGCACCAGTTCCGGGGCCTGAGGTCACGGACATACTCCTGGGGAGGATTCTGAGGCTAACTGCTCTGAGCTGAGACCGGTGGAATGACCTGTGGTCCCGAGGATCCTGGCCACCAAGTCTAGCAATCATCCTGGGGTGGTGAAGACCATAAAAAGGGCATCTAGGCCCTGGCCAGTTGGCTCAGTGGTAGAGCGTCGGCCTGGCGTGCAGGAGTCCCGGGTTCGATTCCCGGCCAGGGCACACAGGAGAAGCGCCCATCTGCTTCTCCACCGCCTCTCTGTCTCTCTCTCTTCCCCTCCCGCAGCCGAGGCTCCACTGGAGCAAAGTTGGCCCGGGTGCTGAGGATGGCTCCATGGCCTCTGCCTCAGGCACTAGAATGGCTCTGGTTGCAACAGAGCGGCGCCCCAGATGGGCAGAGCATCACCCCCTGGTGGGCATGCCGGGTGGATCCCGGTCGGGCGCATGCAGGAGTCTGTCTGACTGTCTCCCCATTTCCAACTTCAGAAAACAAAACAAAAAGAAAGGGCATCTACCCAGAGAGGCCCCGCCCCCTGGGAACCCGGGAGGGGAGGGCCTCCTCACCCTCTCCAGCCTCCTTCCCTACCCAGCTCTCCACAAAGCCCCCTCCCACCTAGACATGGCGGCCTTCTCTGCTGGCCCTGGCTGCTCTGTGCCAAGGACAGGGAGAGGGCACATCACAGAATTCAAAGAAAGAGGATCAACTCACCACTGGGAGGTCCCGTTGTTGCTGAAGTCTCTGTCAACAGGAGGGGGAAGGGCGGTCAGGGCCCTCTTCTGCATCCGCAGTTTCCATGTCTGTTGTCCCCCACCCCACTGTGTCCCCGATGTCCAACATTGCTGTTCCCACTGCTACTGCTCTCCACCCAGTACCCTTCCTAATCCAAGCACACTCAGGATGGAGGCCTGCAGCACCTAGCATCTGGTCCCCATGACCACAATTCCCCAGTCCTTACCTGGGACCCTGGATCCCCCACGGACCCTCCTTTCCCACCCCAGCCCCCTGCTGCCATCCAGAGGAGGAAGATTACACTGTGCTGCCCACTACGGTCACCACTGGCCACATGCGGCTTCTAGGCCTTCAAGTAGTACCGAGTGTCGGTGTGCAGCCAGTGCGTGTGTTGCCTTGTTAATACAGGTACTAGAAAACTATACCGTACATATGTGGACAGTGCTGCCCAGAGCCAAGCCAGGGCCTCCCAACCCAGATGACCTCCATGCTCTGCTGCTACTTCAGCCGAAGGAGAGGGCAGGCTGGGGGTGGGGGCTGGTGGAGGAGCAGGTCAGAAAGAGGCAGCCAAGCTCTGCACTGCCATCCCGAATCGCGGGAGAAGCCCACCCCCGCCTCTCCATGTCCTCTCAGGGTGCAGCCCGCAGAGCCTCCCGGCCCCCTGCCTGCAGCCCCACGCAGCCGCCTGCACGTTCTTACGTCAGTCTGACTTAGACCCTTCAGTGCACCTCCAGCTTCTTAGGTGACACTCTTCACAAGCAAGTGGCTACACCCACTGCCTAGCTCCGTGCCTGAAACACGGCAGGCCCACAGCAGATGCTTTGTGATGAGTGGACCCGTCCCCTGCCGCAGGGAGAGCACAGCACGCCCGTTTCCGCAGGGGACACGGCCTGCTGCTCACTTCCCGATGTGCGTGCTGGGCAGCGGGATGGTGACAGGACAAACGTGTACTACTTATCAGGCACTTCACAGACATCTCACTGCTAGGCGTGTCATTGCTCCCATCTCACTGGGAAAACAATGCGGTTCAGGAAAAACAGTCAAATGTGTATCTAAGGCTGAGACTGAAACACAATTTGACCCAAAGCCAGAGGTCCTGCCTCATGACTCTAACATCCATTGCTATGGGACCAAGCTGGCAGCCAGCTGGGTGGCCTGAGGCACAACCCCGACACCTGCCCCCTGCGGACAGCTGGACGACCACTCTCTGTCACCGACAGAAGCCCGTCCACGGCAGCCCTGCCTACATGCCGGCCGCTACGGGAGGAAGAATGATCCTGTGTCCCGGCGCCTGGCTCCGAGAGGGATGCCAGGCTCACGAACAACAGAGGCTGTTCCTCGGCTCCCCCAGGCCTCGCTGTCCAGCCCTGCTGAACCTTGACCCTCAGGGCCTAGGGAGCCACCGGCAGGGGGAGTTAGGTGAAAACAGCTCATCAGAGCTGCCCTGGACACGTGAGGAACGATGGACACAGGGGCCTGCGGTCAGCACTGAGTAGGACCCAGGAGGCGGAACAGTGGGACTGAGCCACCCACCCCCGGGGAGGGGAGCAGGGGAAGACACAGGATGCCATGGAGCTCTGCCAGGTGGGCACTCCCCTGGCAGACCCTCTGCAGCCCCGGGCCCCAGCCTGCTCCTCGCACCTCTCTGCAAAGCCCCTGACCCCGTGGGGGCCTGAGGAGGGTGCCACCTACATGGCGTTGGCGGTGACCAGAAGGTCGGCATTGTCAAAGAGCGCCACGCCGGGCACCTCGACGATGAGCACGTAGGTGAGCTCGATGGCCAGCATGAGCGCCAGCTTCCCGATGCAGCTGATCTGCAGGAACACGGAGCAGGCCAGCAGGCTGAGCAGCACGCTGTAGGTGAAGTACTGCGGAGAGAGGGCAGCGCTCAGGGCCGGCCCCGCCCCCCGGCCCGCCCCCGGCCTCCTCCGGCCTCGGGGAAGCCTGGTCTGGGGGTATTTCTGCTGGTGCAGACTTGTGATATAATGTGAAGGGTCCTGATCGGGAACCAGGAGGTGGGGCTCCAGGCCGAGTCTGACCAGTCCTGGCAGCAGTCCAACCTTTAGAGCACGGCTCCAGGCTCAGGTGGACTTGTGTTACATCCTCATTCATTTGGGACTGTTTGTGTCAGTCGGGCCGTGTATTCAACCTCTCTAAGCCTCAGTCTCCCTATTTGCAAACCTTCCTAGCTCCTGGGCTCCTGGTGACGACTGCACGAGCTGAAGCCCCTTGGCGTCGTGCCCAGCGCCCTCAACACTGTGGAAAGCACAGACCCCAAGCCCTCGCGCTGCAACTTTACATCCAAAGTTCCGACAATGTTTTCATAACTGACGTGACACCACCTGTCATCTTCCTCCTGCTTCCCGGGACCACTGACGCACTGTGCTGCAGAAACCGAATCAGCTGCTGCTCGCTTGGAAGTCCAAAGTGTGTCTGCAAGGCTTCAGAGGGGGCGGGGCCTGTGCGGTTACTCCGGGGAAGTCTCTTCTGGCCTAAGATTCTCAAACATGGTGGCCTCAGAGGTCCCCTTCTGCCTGGTCGTTGCCAGGGCTAAGCCCAGGCATGCCAGCACCTATTATTTTGTTCTTTCTTTTAAACTTAGCACCAGTATTTCTGACAGGCACCAGGACTCCCTATGCACGACCTCTGCCTTGGGCAGGAGGCCCTGGCGGTGGCTGGCAGTGAGGGGAGCACCCAGGTCGGACTTCCTGACCCTTCAGGCCCCCAGGAACCCAGAGAGAGGCCGTACAGGACCCCGGGTGATTGAAAAGGGGAAGGACCAGCCTCAAGTCACCACTGGGAACAGGGGCAAAAGAAGGTGTAAGAAAGGCAGACCAGTTAATTCAGCCCCAAGGTACAAGCCAGCCTGGATTCCCATTCAGACCCAGAGCCCAGACAACAGGGCTTAATGCAGGGGTCCCCCGAGGGCCTCTGGGGTTTGTGAATCAGAACACTGCGGGGCGGGGTCAGCCCTGGAGCGTGGCAACCAGCAGGGATAAGTAGGCTGAAACTGGCAGGGCTGGTGAGGACTGGATACTGCCGGCTGGACCACCCCGTCTCCTGAAAATGAGGAGCTAGAGCAGGCCCTAGAGCAGGCCCTGCCGCTGCCCTCTTCCCCCACGCCTCCACTTCTTCTGTGGAGCAACCGCCAAGGGACAAGTGAGGTCCAAAGAGCTTCTGCTTCTCAGCAAACAGCCCTCAGGTAGCAGCTCCCTGGGCTCTCAGCCAGATGTGAGAAGGAACAGAGGCACAGAGGCAGGGAGGAGAGTGAGGGGCAGATGCTGTGAGGCCTAAGCCTGCCCACCCAGGCCGCCTGAGGAGCAGGGCCACAGCCGGGGAGAGGGAAGCGTGGCCTCACCCCGCCCCGGGGCCAGTGAGCGGAAGCGCTGGTCTAGGGCGTCTCTGCGGAGTCCTGCTGCTCACTGCGTGGCCCGTGCCCTGTCTGTGCAGGCAGGACAGAGCAGACCCTCCCCGGACAGGGCAGGGAGGCTGCAGTGGGACAGCCCACGGGCCGTTCGCTGCAGGTCTGGACACTGTGAGTCATGGGCCCCTTGGGAATTGAATGAAAATTTGGACTCTCTCCCCAGAAAAAGGCAAACTGCCACCATCTTACAGGTTTCATGTGAACCCCTGGCAGGGAACTGGGGTGTGAGAATCACCCAGTGCATGGAGTGGACGCCTGGACTGGCAGCCTGGCCCTCGGTTCCCTCTGAAACTGCTCTCCACGAAAATGCGGCAAGGTGGAGCACATACACAGGCTCTAGTGCACACTGCTGTCTAAGGCTCTCGGCGCTATTTCCTCAGCCTTATGACCTACAGGGCCATGATTTCTTCTTGGGGGTGACAAAAATGTTCTAAAATTAGGTTACAATTTTGTGCATATACTAAGAGCCACGGAATTGTGCACTTCGAAGGGGTGAACTTGACTGACGGCAGCCCCTCCTGACAGCCCTGCTCTGACTCGGGGCGGGGCTCTGCCGTGCTCTCCAGGGCAGCGGTGGGTCTGTGAGGGGCCAGGAACAGCTCTGCCCTCGGGTCTGCAGCACAGACTCGGGAGTCAGACGATCTGGGGAGGAGCTCTGGCTCTGCTACTTACAACTATGTGACTTCGGGCAAGGTATGTAACTTCTCTGTGTCTCAGTTTCATCTGTATAGTAATAGCATCTATATCACGGGGTGGTTATGAGGATTACCTGGGTGCGTGCATGGAAAGCACTTAGAGCAGTGCCTCCCACATGGGAAGTTCTAGGAAGACAACAGCCATGCTGTCTATTACTGTGGCTGCCGTCCCGTTGAGGAGGCTGGCCTCCTTCCCTGATGTCTGGCGCTGGAGTGAGAGAGACTGAGGAAGTGAGCTCTGACCGTCCTTCAGAGCAGCCGGGGCAGAGAGGGGGGTGGGGTTCCCCACCTGCAGCAGGCCCCGCTTGCCCAGCCTGGGGCACAGAGGGAGCGGGGGGGGGTTCCCCACCTGCAGCAGGCCCCGCTTGCCCAGCCCGGGGCAGAGAGGGGGCGGGGTGGGGTTCCCCACCTGCAGCAGGCCCCGCTTGCCCAGCCTGGGGCACAGAGGGAGCGGGGTGGGGTTCCCCACCTGCAGCAGGCCCCGCTTGCCCAGCCCGGGGCACAGAGGGGGCGGGGTGGGGGTTCCCCACCTGCAGCAGGCCCCGCTTGCCCAGCCCAGGGCACAGAGGGGGCGGAGTTCCCCACCTGCAGCAGGCCCCGCTTGCCCAGCCCGGGGCACAGAGGGAGCGGGGTGGGGTTCCCCACCTGCAGCAGGCCCCGCTCGCCCAGTACCTCGGGGAAGTTGCAGTTGGGCCAGGCGCTGCCGCAGAAGCCCCGCTCGTCCCCCAGGCTGTAGTTGACAGTCGACTCCACCACGTGGCACGCATTGACCTGGCTGGTGCTGATGTTATGTTCATCTGCCAGGCAGCCGAACAGGTCCTTGGAGTTGCACATGAACTGGGGCAGAGGAGCAGAGGGTCAGCCAAGGGGACCAGGCCCAGGCAGCCCATCTTCACAGGACACTGAGTGCCTGGTCACTCTCTGTCTCGGGTGCAGCCCGCTACGGACCCAGGACGGCAGAGGAGCCTGGAAGAGGCTGAGAACCCAGCAAGGTTGGCCTGCCGCCCAGGGGGGGGGTCCTAAACATCCCTGGGGGTTTCCAGCATCTCTCTAGCTCCTCCAGCTGTGAGAGCCTTTGGAGACCTGATGCGAAACCCAAAGGAGAACCAGGTCCGGAAGGCACTCCTCGCAGCCCCTGCTTGTGGGGTACAGGGTTCTACCAGCATTCACCCCATGGGGCTGGGCAGGCTCCGAGGGAAGTGAAACCACTCACCATGTTGACAACAGCCGCCAGGAACACCAGGATGATGGTGAACACCCCTACCAGGGTGCTGTTCATCTTGGACCTCACAATCTTTCTGGAGAGGGTCTGCAAGGGGGTTGGGAAGAGCTGCAGGGGTGGAGAGAGAGAGAGAAAAGAATTCAGTGGGCGTGCCACAAACTGCGGTAGAACCAGATCTTCCGCGTAACCCAGGGTCCTTCCTGAATGCACTCCCAGCGGGCAAGCCTCCAGCCTGGCCCCACGGCCCCACAGCAGCCCGGGTTCCACAGCTGGCCAGGAGCAGGTCTACCTGGGGATCTCACAGGTGGGAGAAGCAGGACGGAAATAAGAAGGAAAAGATGCTATCTTGACCCCAACAGGGAAGCAGAGGAAAAAGCACTTGAATGTGCTGTGTGAATTCTGCCACCCCCCTCTGTCTGTCATGCATAAATAGGGAGGGACAGCAGGGGGCAGCTGAGTCATGGAGGGTCAGAGGCTCCTTGGAAGAAGGGAGCTGTGGTCTGAGACTCAGAGAGGGCCTGCTGTCTGGAGGAAGGGGTGAGCTGGTGAGAAGAGGGCAGAGTAGTGTGTGAGGACAGGCCGTGGACAGCAGATTCAGTGAGCCTTTTTCAGCATTTCAGCCATTTCCCTCACCTAACCCTCCTTCAACCAGACAAGTCGTCTGTCCACTCAGAAGCCCACTGTGATTCTAGTAACTGTGTGGTCAGTGTCCACCAAGTCCAGTAAGGTTGGCCTTGTCCATCATGTCCTCCTATACCCCAACCAGCGTAAAGACGCTGGCAGACCCAGGGAAGTGGGAAGTACCCAAATGTCCATCAATTTAGTGCAGGGATAAGCACAATGTGATCTACCCCTACAACGGAACACTGTTCGGCCATAAAAAGGGATAAAGAACTGTTACATGATGGCATGACATGGATAAACCTTGAAAATATTATGCAATAAAAAGTCAATTTCAAAAGGCAACATATTATATGATTCCATTTGCATGAAATGTCTAGAACAGGCAAATTCACAAAGACAGACAGTAGAGTAGAAGTTGCCGAGGGCTGTGGCCATCGGGGGGTAAGCAGTGAGTGCCAACAGGTGTGGGGTTTCTTTTGGGGGATGATGACAATGTTCTAGAAACAGACAGTGATGATAGTTGCACAACTTTATGAATATACCAAAAGCTACTAAATTATGATTTCATTGATCTTTACGAAATGGATTTTATGATTATGTAGATTATATCTAAATGAAGCACCTAGTAAAAAATGCTGCTCTGCCTCTTGCTCACTGTCTACTCCTGGGAAGTCATTCATGGCTGCGAGCCTCAGTTTCCTTATCAGTAAAATAAGGAACATCTATTTCCCAGCGTGGCTATGAAGATGCAGTGAAATGATGCGTTTGAAAGTGCTTTGTAAACTGTCAAATTCAATAGACATTAGTAGTCAATATCTGCATTTTAAAGAGCTATGCTGCCAGTAAGAATGAAAGTCTCTGCTTCTTATGAAAGGAAATTTTGGCTTCACAGCTGGGGAAAGTGTCTGGCACTAGCATCAGGCTCTCACTTTGAAACGATATGACAGATGGTTTCTAATCTCTGCCTGCTCCAAATTTTGCCACTCCATTCTCCACCACCACCCATGATACTTAAATCATTTTAGTTCTGGTCACCTTATGCATCAGCTGAAGGGCTTCCTTCATTATCCTGCAGTAATCAATGATTAGAGCTGGGTATGGACATGGGTTGCCTAGCAAAAGAGGACCAGGATCCCCAAGGGGGCCACCCAGAGGGCAGGAGAAGAACTGCAGGCTTTAAAAAAATACAATCTAGAAAATGACATTCTAACATCTAATGAATGATTGAATGTTAATACACTGGCTTGCTACAAGCTGGTTTCCCTTGTCACTCTTTCAAAAGACCCACTCTTGGCTTTAAAACCTCACCAAGAACCCAGGAATTGCTGCTTTTTGAAGTCTCCAAAAGATGTGACATCCTGCCCTGCGAGCGGTTTATAGAATATTTCATCTCCTGTAATCAAAAAGTTCATCTGCATGTTGCCTGACCAGTGGTGGTACAGTGGATAGAGCATCAACCTGGGACACAGAGGTTCCAGGTTCAAAACCCTGAAATTGCCAGCTTGAGTGCGGGGTCATCCCATGGTTGCTGGCTTAAGCTGTCGCTGGCTTGAGCAAGAGATTACGGCCACAGCTGGAGCCCTCCGGTCAAGGCACATATGAGAAAGCAACCGATGGGCAACTAAAGTGTTGCAACTACAAGTTGGTGCTTCTCATCTCTGTCCCTTCCTGTCTGTCTGTGTTTCTCTCAAAAAAACAAAAAAAGTTCATCTGCATGTTGACCCTAAGTCCCACCTTGAAGGGACCCCAGCATGGAGGGAACACTTCACCTGGGCGAGACCTCCTTGCGGAGCTGTCGCACAGCTGCGGGCAGATATGGGGAAGCATTTCCTGTGGTAGAATACTGCATCTGTGCAAACCAACTGTTCGATGCCTGCTCACAATCAGAGCTCAGAAAAAGAATCAATTAAAAAAAATCCAAACCAGTACATTTTCAGTCTAATTAATTCAAGTCAATTCAATATAAAAACAAGAGTGGGGACATAATTAATAAACCATGACTGGTGAGGGACAGCTTTGGTCATGGCCTCTCTGAAAGTCACCAGGCAAATCGATGACTTCCCTGGGGCCCGGGCTCCCGTCTGTGATGTGGAGCCCGGGTGCTGCAGAGATGAAGAAGGGGGTGAAATCTGATGGCAAAGCTTAAGAAAACAGCCTTTTTTTTTTTTTTTGGCAAGGAGCTGATACTCTTTCTTCAGAAAAAGAGTATTTTAAAAGATACGAAAATTTCAGAGGCCAAACCAAGGCAGGCAGAAGCTGACCAGGCTTCATACCACAGCTTCATCCCGGGCCGCTCAGGGGTCAGCTGGACATCTGGACACAGGCAGTGTCCTGGGGGGAAGGGCTGTGGGCTCTGGAGGCAAGCACCGTCTGGGCGTAGACCCCAGCTCACCACTTCCCACGCCCGGCACTGGGGACAGCTGCATCAGGAACCTCTCTGAGCTTTATTTTCTTCATTTCGAAGCAGATGTCATAAAACCCCCCTTAGGGGCTCAGGCAGCACAGCCCAACGTGGCACAGCTGGGAGCTGGGCCCTGGACTTCCTGACTCAGACGCCACTGAACACGTGTCTGGCAACAGCACACCCTCTCCCTGACAGACAAAATGTGCCCTTGAGCATGCTGCTGGAAAGGTGCGGGTGGGAGATTCAAAGTCCTCACAGGACAGAAGACACCATAAGAGGGGAGAGGTACTGGTAGTGTAGTAAGGCCCTGTTTTAGACCCTGTGGGTGGCAGTCAGGTGGAGGGACAGAAAGGACAGTCAGCAAGGCGAGACTCAGCCACATTCAGGCTGTGGGACAAAGAGAGGCTTTCTGGTGACTGTACAGAGTACAGAGTACAGAGCCTAAAGCTCTGCTCACGGTTCCCAGGAGCTCAGACAACCGAGTCCTAGGGGTCGGTAGATGCAAGCGAAGAGGGAGCCGGCGGCCTGGAGAACGAGGAAGATAAACACACATGGGGAGAAGTATGTGGCCGAGTCCTCCTTCTGGGCCCATCTGTACCCAAGTCCCGAACTGCAGGAGAGGGGTCTGGCCTTCTGAGTGAGGACATGCCCCTGAGCCACAGTAAAGGCAGGGGACCCAGACCAGCCTGTGGAAGGAAGAGAGCCACACTCATTCCACCCACTTGGTAGTGGTGGCAGCACTGTGGGGAGGGGCCTGGGCTGCTTCTCAGGTGATGGAGCAGAAGCTACAGGGAGACGGATGGAACAGTCAGCGCTGGCCCCGGGGGGAAGGAGGAGCTATGCTCAGGAGATGTGAGCGAGTTCACTGTCCCTGGAGGTGATCAAGCAGAGGCTGGCCCATCTCTTGCAGGGTTATCACAGGGGGAGTCCAGCCTCAGGTGGTGTGCCTGGCCGCCTCATTGCTCGGCCCTTTCCGGTCTGAACTTCTCTGAGGCTGTGGACCACGTGTGATGGCAGGAGGGGGTGGAGGACAGTTTTCCCTAGGAAAGCAGCTCTGGGGCCCAGGGCAGCACCGGTGCCAGGAGAGGGGAGGAGGGGTGTGTGCAGGCTCAGACAGCAGGGCATCGCCAGGAGGGAGGGCTCAGGGGAGGGCCCCGAGGGCAAGGCGTCCCGGAGACAGCAGGGCTCCGCAGGGCGGTGGATGCGCTCTGGCAGCGAGACCAGGCAGGACTCGGGGACAAGATGAAGACCAAGGCCCCGAGCTCGCCTCAGCGCGACAGCCAGGCTGTGTGTGGACTGGCCAGCGGTGTCAGGAGAAGAGCAGACAGACCCGAGACGGACAGGCAGCGGTCCTCAGGAAGCAGGGAGTGAATGCCGGCCCGCGGACAGACCCCCCGAATGACACCCCGGCAGCAGACGACTGACTCAGTCTACGCTGCCTTCACGTTTGTCTCTTCAAACAGGTTAAAAACACGGACAGTTTGAGAAAGTAAGTCTGAGTGTTCGGCGGACGTGGAGAAGTAAGTACCATAAAGAAAGCCTGAGTGACAGAACTGTGTGGCTCTGGCTCCGTGGAGCCCGTCTCGCTGGGGTCACTGGGCACTGACACGGGCATGAAAAAGCCACGCCGTGAGTTCTGAGAAACTGTGGGGATAAGATGAAAGCTCTGAGTGCTGGCAAAGGGCCAATGTTTCCTGAGGAAAAACAAAGCGACAGGGAAAATTCTAGCCCAGTCAGCGTCACGGCAATCCCTGCGAAGGTGCAGTCAGCTGCCTCAGCCAGCCAGGCGCGACAGTGCTAGCGACAGGCCCGCCCCTCCGTCGGGAAAGGAGGGCTGCTCTGCCCCGCCCCGTGGACACCCACAGGGAGAATTGCCCCGTCTAGGTCTTAATGTGCAAAGTGAACCGGCAGCAGGAAGGAAGAATGGAGAATGATGCAATGGAAGAGGAGCGCATAGTATAAGCAACTTCTCAGGTTCAGGTCTACTTTCCAGAAAGTCACTAAATGCTGAGAAGGTGGGTGATCAAGAAGCTGGGAGATGAGGTCACAGCCAGAACCTCAAGGTGGGTATGAGTGTATATGCAGCTCCTGGCCAGATCAGCAGGTTCCGGACCTGATAAGCCATGGAGTATTTTTTCCTAAACAAATTCTTTACAGAAGCTCTACTCAGTGGTAGTCAACCTGGTCCCTACCGCCCACTAGTGGGCATTCCAGCTTTCATGGTGGGCGGCAGCGGAGCAACCAAAGTATAAATAAAAAGATAGATTTAACTATAGTAAGGTGTTTTATAAAGATTTATTCTGCCAAACTTAGCGAAAATCCGACAGAAAGTACTTGGTAAGTAATTATTTTTATATACTTTAACTTGCTGTAACTCTGCTTTATAAATTTTATAAAGTAAAGTTACTTCCCTACTTTATATCGATAAATCACCATTACTGTGGAACCGGTGGGTGGTTAGAAAATTTTACTACTAACAGAGATATAAAAGTGGGTGGTAGGTATAAAAAGGTTGACTACCCCTGTGAATCTACGTTTATAATAGGGGTCGGGAACCTATGGCTCGCGAGCCAGATGTGGCTCTTTTGATGGCTGCATCTGTCTCGCAGACAAATCTTTAATAAAAAAATAATAACGTTAAAAGTATAAAACATTCTCATGTATTACAATCCATTCATTTCCCACCACTCATGTTCATGGTTGCGGGTGGCTGGAGCCAATCACAGCTGTCCTCTGGGACAACACCAAATTTTTATTGGATAATGCGTAACATACACAGGTGGTTGTATGGCTCTCACGGAATTACATTTAAAAATATGTGGCGTTCATGGCTCTCTCAGCCAAAAAGGTTCCCGACCCCTGGTTTATAAGATGGGAAAGCCGCCAACCCTGGCTGGAGGTGTGGCTGGGTGGGGGATAAGCTGGGGGGGCAGGAAGTGGACACTCCGCCCACCAGCCTCCCCATGACCTCGGTCTCCTCGGAATTGTCAGGAAAATCACTGGGCTGGATAAAGAAACGGAGAACAAGTTTATCAAATATGACATTGATTACAAACTAGGGAGATTCAATAAAACAAAGAGGCAGGAATGCTTCTCATAAATAATCTCAAACAGTGGTGAAAAGAACTAGACCAAAGTACTAATTCAAACTGACCAGAGCAGGTGGAGGCGGAGGGGGGCGGGGCCTCCTCTTTTCTTCCTCCCTGACTCCTCCTCCTCCTCCCCCACCATCAGGTACACGCGCAAATCAGAGAACCCAAACCAAATGAAGTCAGCGTAGCACAGGTTTACCCAAGCAGCGAACAGAAAAGAGAGAAATCTAGGTTCCGGTTTAAAAACTGCAGACTACATAGAACTTTGATTCTGATTTGAAGAGACGGAGTAAATGCCTCAAACGGACGAACAATGACTTTGTCTCAGTTTAACAACTTAAAAAGAGAAAAGATTCTTTTGGGGGTTCCGAAAAAAAGGTTTAAGAGGCCTTTTTAGCTATGGTGTACTTTTTTTTAAGGTTGTTGTAACTCTTTTTATTGTGGTAAAAGATATATGACACAAAATGTGCCATCATAGTCCTTGTGCGGTGTCTAATTCAGTCACACTCCTTCACAGGCACCGTGCCGCGCCATCGTCACTATCGTCTACTTTGGTCCAAACCTCTGCACCTCTCAGGCCACAACTCCCTAGTCCCCCTTCTTCCAGCCCGGCACCCTGTAATCTACTTCCTGTCTCTAAGATACAGCCTCTAGGTAGAATCGTCCAATACATATTCTTTTGTGTCCAGCTTCTCTCAATTAGCATAATGTCTTCAAGGTTCATCCATGTTGTAGCATGTGTCAAAACTTCACTCCTTTTTACGGGTAGACAATGTGCTGTTGTACACACGTATCACTTTGGTTTCTCTGTTCACTTGTTGATGGACACTTGGGTTGTTTCCACCTTTCCCCTATGGTGAATATGTGGTGTGTTCTTATCGTCCTGAGATGAAGAAAGTGGGACTTCCCACTGGGGAAGAAGCAGGCTGGGGGTGGTTTGGGAGAGGCGTGACGCTGCAGGAAGGCACGAGAGGCAGGAGGTGACTGAACACAGAGCCTTGCGTGGCAGCAGGTGGAGGGTGAGGGAGCCAGGGTTAACCCCTGCTGCAGCAAAGGCACCGGCCTCAAACACACCTCAACTCGCCATGTGACCTCAGTCCACCTGCCCCTCTCCGGCCACCCACTTCTGCGCCTGCTCCGGGGGAGGGCTGCACCACCCCAGATAATTCCAGTTCTGACAACCAGTCCACCAAGACCGTAACCATCAGGTGAATAAATCATTAGAAAGATAAAGGGGACTCTGGAGGTCACAAAGGTCAAGCCCTTTGAAAGAAGAACGTGGTACCCACTGCAGAGTGTGCAGGGAGTGATACCAGGGCCTGGCACCACCACGCCCCTCCCCAGGGGGCTGGGCTCTGAGTGAGTGTCAGGAGCAGAGAAATGGGGACAGCAGAAGCTGGGGAGGGCTTGTGCCTCCCGGGGACAGAGTGCTCTCTGGGACCAGGTTGGTCCCGTCAGGGAATTCTGAAAACACCGGGGAAGGTAATGAGGGAAACGCTTAGTGGATAAGGCAAATGGGCACCTGAATGCTTTCTGCAATAGGACCAGAACAGCCTGGGCCCTTCGCAGAACAGAGCTGGCTGGGGGCACAGCATGCCCAAGGCGGGAGAGCCTGGCCTGGGGGGGCGCAGTGGGTAGAGTGGCGACCTGGAACGCTGAGGTCGCTGGGCCGAAACCCTGGGCTTGCCTGGTCATGGCACATATGAGAATCAACCAATAAACAAATAAAGTGAAGCAAATATGACTTCATACTTCTCGCTATCCCCCCCTCTGTTAAATCAATAAATAAAATCTTTAAAAAAAAAAGAAGGAGTCAGAGAAAAACACAGGCCAGGGTCGCACGTCCACCTTACTGGCTGGTGGCCCCGCCTGAAACACTGAACACGCTGGGCCACCCCTTCATCTACATGATGAGCAGCTCCAAAGCCATCATCTCCTCCGTCCTCTCCGGGGCCAGTGCCAGGGTACATGGGGACACTGAAGGGGGGTCAAGAGGTCACTTCCACACTCATTCTTTCAGCAAATGTTTACTGACCACCGCTTCATGCCAGACATTGTACTAGGTGTCTTTCCTCCATCCCACGTGATACCGAAGGGACGACAAAAGAGGGAGCGACACCATCTTCTGGTTGCAAAGATCTGCAAAGGCTGACAACACAGGTGAGGCTCTGCTGGCCGACCACACCTGCAGTCTAGCTTGCTGCCACTGCCAGGCAAGCACCGTGACCCAGCATCACGCAGCCCTGACCCCAAGTGGGACTACTAGGCTGCAGGAAGGGCCCCTATCCATGGGCTGGGAAGGGAGGGACGCTGGTGTCACGGAAGGGGTGGGGCTCAGGTGTCAGCCACACTCACCTTCACGCAGGAGTAGATCACGGACACAAATACCACCAAGGTCAACAGCACGAAACAGGTCAGGTAGAAACTCAACATGAACACGGAGCTGGAAGAAGAGAGGAGGTGGGGAATCGGAATCCTGGGTGGACCCGTTGAAAGATGACAGGGATGGCGGTGGAGTCACGTCCGGGTGACAGGGCAACAGCTTCTCCGGGCCTGGCCCTGCGAGCAGGCTGCAGGTGTCCGTCTTCACAGTTCTCCAGGGCTGGGGCTCTAAGAGCCCCTGGGGAGAAGCAGAAGTTGCTCTATTTCCCCTGCTCCCCTGCCCAGGCTTTGCTAGCCCCTGACTCACTCACAAGGGCTCACAAAGCCTTGCGAACTGATTCAGGACCCTCCCCTGTGACAGTCTCGCTCCTGCCCTTCCGACCTTCTGCACCTTCCTGGGGGCGCAGCAGCCCACAGGGTGAAGAATGGAGAACCAGAGAACCCAATGACACTTGCTCAATAGTTTGACTGTTTCTTAGCTATCCACAGACTCTCTGCATTTAGCTTGGAAAGACCCATTTTAAAAATCACTTGGGGCCCTGGCTGGTTGGCTCCATGGTAGAGCCTCAGCCCAGCATGTGGATGTCCTGGGTTCAATTCCCGGTCAGGGCACACAGGAGAAGTGATCATCTGCTTCTCTACCCCTCTTCCTCCCCCCTGTCTCTCCCTCTCTCTCTCTCTTCCCCTCCCACAGCCATGGCTAGATTGGTACAAGTGCATTGGTCCTGGGCACTGAGGATGGCTTCCTGGAGCCTCCATCTCAGGCACTAAAAATAGCTTGGATGGGAGCATGGCCCCAGATCCCAGAGGGGCAAAGCATTAGACCTAGACAAGGGTTGCTGGGTGGATCCCAGTCAGGGCACATATGGGAGTCCGTCTCTCTATCTTCCCTCCTCTCACTTGGAAAAGAAGAAAAAAATCACTTGGTTATTTCCTCCAAGCAGCCACGCATGGCTTTCTTGATAGGTAACTATGAAGGCTGAAAACTGATTGGATAAACAGCCATCATATATAGAGATGCATTGGTCAGCAGCTCAACCAGTCATGTGTCCCTTTGAAGGGCAGAGTCCTTGAACCCTGTCCCCTCCACACTGCCAGGCCCCACAGAGTCTGCTCAATTTTTGCTCTCCTATTAGCCAGTTCAACAACCACCACCACCATCTCAAGGATCGCCCACTGCCCTCCTTGCAGAGGCAGAGCCCAGGTGAACTTAACGTCCACTGGGGGCTGGACTCCTCAGACAGAAGAGCTGCAAGTGACTTTCCATCCGGAACCTTCCACTGGCCCTCCTGGGGCAGAGCTGGCCGTGGCTAAGGCACGCCCCACCGTATCACAGGAGGCCACAGAAACTCCTTCTCTTTCAGGGAGTGCGAGTGGCCTGGGGACGCCAGCCACTGTTAGCGGGTTAAAAGGCAGGTAACCGGCTTGAGAAGGCAGGGACATTGCCAGGGAGGCATTCACACGGGGCCTTTGTTCCAGGCCCCAGGAAGCCAGCACCCGCCTGCCTTGACAAACAGAACAAGGGGAGAGCCCACGCCTCAGAGGGAAAGAAAGGCCTTTAAAGTCACTTTTCAGGCTTGCACAGAGAGAAGACGTCTGGAGAACGACCTCTGTCAATGCCTGAACAGCTTGGAGCTGTGGCCCAAGCATGGAGCAGCTGCTGGCAGAGTGGGCGGGGGGAGCCCAGCGCCAGGCCATGCTGCAGGAGAGAGTGGCAGAGGCGGGGCTGTGCACCCAGACGGAAAGGACTTCATCTGCAATGGGACACAAAGTCTAGGTTGCTTATTTATACTTATAGCTCCACTTCATGGGAGCCATAGTATAAATAAGGACCCATGATCCCAGCAGCTCTGCACATCCTCCCTGCAGGGGGCAACAGGCACCAGCTGCATAACCAGGGTGCAGCTGGCGGCTCGAGCCCCGCGGTATCCTGACAGTCCCAGCAGATAAAAAGTGAGAGCCATCTCTTCAGCAAGTGTCATTAAAAATAAAAGGTGTTGAGCCTGACCAGGTGGTGGTAAAGTGAATAGAGCATTGACCTGGGACACTGAGGATCCAAAGTTCAAAACCCCAAGGTCGCCTGCTTGAGCACAGGGTCACCAGCTTGAGTGAGGGATCATAGACATGATCCCACGGTTACTGGCTTAACCCAAGGTCGTTGGCTTGAAGCCCAAGGTCGCTGGCTCAGCTGGAGCCCCCCAGTCAGGGCACATAGGAGAAAACAATGAACAACTAAAGTGCTGCTACTATGAGTTGATGCTTCTCGTTTCTCTCCCTTCCTGTCTGTCTGTCCCTCTTTCCCTCTGTCTCTCTGTCTCTCTCTCTCTCAAAAAAAAATAAAATAAATTAAAAGGTGTTGAGTAATAAGGCATGTCAGTGTCATGTACCTGCTGACATGATGCACTGAGAAGGACACATCACTTCTTTGGGATTCTTGTCAAAAAGCATAATCTCAATCTCATCATAAGAAAACATCAGACCAATCCACATGGAGAGACATTCTGCAAATTAACTGGCCATGACTCATCAAAAGTGCCAAGGCCATGAAAGACAATGAAAGGTTGAGAAAGGATCATAGACTTGTGGGGACTAAGGAGGTATAACAGCTCATTCAACATGGGGGCCTAGACTGGCTCTTGGACCACAAAAGGCCATTCGGGCCTTTTAATAAAATTAGAATACGGTCGTAGATTAGTCAGGAGGATCATTACCGTGCCAACTTCCTGGGCTTGACTATTCCACTTAGGTTATGTAAGTTGTCAACATTAGGGGTGGTATAAAGCAGTGGTAGTCAACCTGGTCCCTACTGCCCACTATTGGGTGTTCCAGCTTTCATGGTGGGTGGTAGCGGAGCAACCAAAGTATAAATAAAAAGATAGGTTTACCTATAGTAAGTTGTTTTATAAAGATTTATTCTGCCAAACTTAGCGAAAATCCGACAGAAAGTACTTGGTAAGTAATTATTATTATATGCTTTAACTTGCTGTAACTCTGCTTTATAAATTTTATAAAGTAAAGTTACTTCCCTACTTTATAAATCACCATTACTGTGGAACCAGTGGGTGGTTAGAAAATTTTACTACTAACAGAGATACAAAAGTGGGCGGTAGGTATAAAAAGGTTGACTACCCCTGGTATAAAGAAACTCTCGTAATACTTTAGTAACTTTTCTATAAGTCTGCAACCATTTCAAAATGAAAAACAGAGGTGTTAGGGTGAGGGAACGTTTCTAGATTAAGTTAGACTTCTAAGACATAATAACCAAACACAACCAGTGGGTCCTGAGTAGATCCTGGCTATGAAGAAACTAAGAGTGGGAAACATTTTGGAAATTTGAACGTGAAGTTGGTATTAGAAGATTACAGAAAACTGGTGTTAATTTTTTTGGGTGTATAAGGCAATATGGTTAAGAAGGAAAATGTTCTTAAAATAGGTGTATAATAAGGTTTTTAAAGGCAAAATGTCCTTATGTCTAAAATTTACTTTAAAAAATAAAACAAAAAAATGCAAAATATTGTTTTATTTAAGAAATGGGTATTAATTATATTAGTTTACCTTGTGTGTTTGAAATACTACAAAATAAAGTTAAAAATATGTATATCTACATGCACACGCACACATATATGTTCTCATGCACACACACAGACACACACAGAGCAGTTTCTGTTCTCATCCAGGCAGGACCCTACTGTGAATGACTAACACATTGTTTCCAAAAGCCCGCTGCCACTCAGAGCGGTCCTCCAGGCAGCCGCAGCCTCTCAGTGACACAGCCAGTCCTCAGAAGAGTTCAGGAGCATCTCTTTGAGATGCTCTTCAGAACCTAAAATCCATTCTTGGAAATACTCAGAGTAGCAAAAAACCTTTATCTTTTGAAGACATACTGATTTTTTTTTTTTTTTTTTTTTTTTTTTTGCAAGAACCAAAGGTCACGCAGAAACGAGTCTGGTGAAGACTCTGGGTGATTCCACGGGCACCAGTGTGTGGATTCAAACGGGATGAGACGAGAGAGTGGGGGGGCGTCTCCCATGTGGCTGGGCAGTGCCCAGACCAGAGACGTTTCTACCCTGAAAATGAGCACATGGACACCCTGCCACGGACACCCGGCTTCCAGGTCCCATCGAGGACACATTTGTAAACTTCTCTCCTTATTGAGTAAGTTCAGCCCAGACTCCTGCCTCTGCTCTGCTCCATGACCTCCCCTCACCCCCCTGGGGTCCCTGTGGCCAGAGGAGGGGCCTCGGGTACTTACTGGGGCACGATGGTGATCTGGACAAAGCAGATGAAGAGGAAGACGAGCGAGGCACACCCCACGTAGGCACCGAAGCGGTCATCCACCTGCTTGGAGTACTGAGAGGACACGGGCAGAGTGAGGGGCGGAGGCACCAGCCCTGCTGCTCCAGCCCCACGCCACCCCAGACTCACCCGCAGCCCACTCCCAGGACGCGAGGACCCGAGAACCAGTCATAGCCTTAGCTCTTGAGAAAACAATCCAAATCACCGTAAGGTGACACCAGTGGGGAGAGGAGCTGCACTGCATCAACCGCTTTCTGCAGACCAGATCGCCATGAGAGTAACTCGTAATGAACGGCTAAAGTCACCGAGCCCCATCTGCACGCGCCATCTTGCACTTCACAAGCACACCAGGAAGTAGGGAAAGGACTTTCTACTTCGGAGATGAGTAAACTGAGGCTCAGAGAGGTCACAAGACTTGTCCAAAATCACTCAGCTCATCTCCAAGGTCCTGACCCCCAGCCCCAGCTCCTCCCGCACCACCACCAGCCTCACGGGCAGAGGCTGGGCTGGCGCAGAGTCACCCAGAGGAGGTGACCCGTGTCGGTTCCGTCACTGCCAGTAAGCAGAGTTCTCCTCCATTATTTCCCCTCCTAACTGGGTTTGCTTCATTGGATGATGACATGAGTTCACAGAAGCCCATTTTAACTGAATCCCAGGGAGACCCTCTGACACGGAGCAGAGACCCTGAACCAGGACAGGTCCAGCTCTGTCACTGCTTCCTGGGGGGCCCAGAGCACACCTACTAGAGCAACTACTTTGAGTTTTAGCTCTCTCGGTCACAATTCAAGGAGATGGGACAAGGAAATTTTGACTGCCCCTTCCAATGTAATACTTTGAGGTTCCAAGTAGCTAGGTGATCCATTGGTAATGATCACATAATAATAACAGAGCAAAACTAATAAAAATAGCAACCAACATTTATTGACCATATACTATGTGGCAGATTCTGTTTTATGCGTTTTACACATGGATTTGTTTAATCCTCACTATGACCCTTTGAAGTAGGTATGCTAAATATCTCCATTTTCCAGTTAAGGAAACTGAGGCACAGGAGTTTAGATTTATCCCTTCCAAACAAAGTGGTCTCCCTAAAATGCCCCCCTCCTGGGTGGTACAGCATCCGAGCTGGGAGGACCGAGTGACGAGTGACGGTGAGGAGACAGGGAGGGAGCGGCCTGCTGCCTGGCTTCCCTCCTGCTGGCCCCGGTTCTGCCTGGGGCCCCCTTCCCACCCTGGGGGCTCTACCTTCTTCTCTAAGTCAGGCTCTCTGAAGGTCAAGAGGAACTTGCGAACGTGCTCAGACCGCAGCCTGTCTATGCTCCTGGCATCGATGGCGCGGCCCAGAAACTCATCCACTTCGTCCTCAGGGTTGGCGCTTTCCTGGGCATTCCTGGAGAGCAAGAGGCACAGACACAAGACAGTATGACCAGCAGGGGGCGCTGCTCGAGGGTGGCTCTTCCCAGGCCTGGGGACCATGAGAGAGAGGCCCAGCACCTGCCCAAGATCAGCCCTAATAAGGGGTGGGGCAGCTGAGACTGAGAGCAGGACAGCCAGAAGCGCGAGTCTCCCACGTGGCAACTGCACACACGTGTAGAAAACTGCCTAAGCTCAGACCCCGCAGCTGGAGGGCCTCACTGGTGACAGGATTGTCTGACTTCACCGATGTATTAGTACATCATCATAGTGATGTGAGTTATTATGGAAGGTTTCCCTGTTTTCTCCCCACAGGTGAACAGTCTCTGCCCCTTATTCTCTGGCTGTGCCATCATCCAGAAATGAGGGCCGAAACCAGGAGGTGAGACTTCTGCCAGAGGGCCTGTGGGTTTTCACCTGGCTCCGGCACTCTCTGGGAAGCGGGTCTCATGGTTTGAGTGCTGAACTGAAAACCCTATTTCTCAGGGTGAAGCCCAGTCCTCGAGTGAAATTTCTGACAGCCCCTGAAGACTGGAAAGTGGAAGAGAAAGAGGACACTCCCTCAGAACACTGGACGTGGCCTGGCGCTTCCTGTGAGCACTGTGCGAGGCCTGCACTGTCTTGAGATCTGCACACACATGTGCCGGTGCACATGCATGTACAGTGTGTGTCGCTATGTGTGTGCACACGTGTGCGTGCATGGAGTGGAGAATATATATGGGCACCGCCCCGACCCAGCCCCTCTGCTGGACAGCCGGCTCCTGGCTGCCCTCTCTCAGCTGCCGTGGGCTCTGGACTCCGTCGGGCCTGTGTGTGGGCGCCTTCCCCAGGGAGTGTGGGGAAACAAGGCTATGCGGCACATTCAAAGACATCCCCTAAGCCAATGGAGGAGAAATAATGAAGGGCAGATTACTCACTTGTCCTTGGGGTCTTCAAAGCCCTAAAGAGGGACAGAGAAAGCAGAGGAGCATGAGAACAGGGCAGGCTGGACACAGAGGCTCCTAGAGCCGGGGCTGTGGACAGGGGGCACTCATTTCCCTCAGTTCACCAAGCAGCTTGGACATGGAGAGGGCTGTCACTCAGTAGTGCCCCCCTCCCTCCCTCCCTCCCTTCCTTCCCCCCTCCCCTTCCCCTTCCCTTCCCCTCCCCTTCCCCTCCCTGGCTTTTGGTGACCACGGCCAGGTTCTTCCTATGGGACAGGCTCTGTGCTGGATGCTAGGGGTGCACTGTGCTTTCATTTCATCTGCTGGCAAAATCCATGTCTAAGCTCTTCCTGTCCTCACGTCCAACTCAGCATATGCCCCAAACCTCCCCCACCCCTCCTGGACCCTGGGCTCCGTGGGTCCTCTCCTAATTCTGCCACTTGCTCAGGTGGAATTAGAGAAACCCCTACGCTGACTGACCCCCACGTGTGTACATACGTGCATGCACACACCCACTCACCCCACGCCCACAGAGCACACAAAAAATCTCTCAGGAGTTCACAAGTTTTGACTTAAGAAAATTAAACTCTGGTTACTTACAACAGCCTTTCTAGTATCTGAGGACCAATGTGTTCTTGCAAGGCCAGAGCTGGAACTCCCCTGGCCCTGGGTTTCACTACCATTCTGATGTTCACACACCAGGGCAGAGGTGTGAGTGGAAAGTCCCTTATTGGGTGACAGACTCAAAGTCCTAATCAGAGTTCATCTATAAAGTCCACAGAGGGACAGCTGTGTGTCAGGGTCTGACCAGCTGTGGCAGAATGGAGGGACGGTTCCCTAAAACAGGAAGGGGTGGAATCTCGGAGGCAGTGGAGGAGGTGACAAGCAGCCCCGGGACTGGCAGGTTGCCAGGACAAGGCCGCTCGTCCCTGGGGCCTAGCAGAGACCACACTGCTGGGCAAAGAGGGGGGTTTGGGCAAATGCTGGGTGAACCCAAACCCCAAACAAACACGTCTCTTCATTCCCACAGAGCACACGGCTTGAAAATACACAAAGCAGATTTATGTTGGTCCCCAGGAGCCACCCACTGGGCTCTGAAACAGATGTGGGGTCCACATGGCACTGAGGGGTTCTGTCTGTTCTGACCTGCCCCTTCTGACCTCCTCAGCTGAGGGTGTCCCGGGCCTCGCAGCCCCTAGTGCCCGACTGTGGGCTCCAGGCTCTTCCCAGGCTGCCAGTCTCTTGTCCTCTGAGAACCCCTCCATCCAGGCCACAAGACCTAGCCCACTCCACCGTCCCAGCCCCCGGCAGGAGGAGCTGGTGTCACTCGAGAGAGATCCCCTGCTGCAGACCCGTGCAGGGGGTCCAGCATGGGCCTGCACGAGCGGGCAGCAGAGCCCAGACAGGCTGGCTCCCTGCGGAACTAACTCAGAGACGCCGGCTGCTGAAGCGGGCCCACGGCCAGGACGACTTCACTCTGGGACTGAGAACACCGAGCTGTTTTATGCCTCTGCTGGTCTCTACAGCTCAAAAATATGATGGACATGGTTTTAATAAACCCGTTTCTGACTGTCCAGTGCTCTTCTGGTCATCTGCTGGGGCTGGTGTTTGGGCTGGGTCCATTCTAAGCACCCTGGGGGCCATGTTGGTGTGAAGAGCTCAGTATCTGCTTGGGGTGGAGAACTGACAGTCAGAGAACACTTTGGTCCATAAACCGTGGCAGATGGTCACTAAGGACACCATCCAGCACTCCGGGTTCAAGTCCCCTGAGCTGCTTACTAGTTCTAGGACAACGGTCCTCAGTCCAGCTACAAGGACCCTCAGATGAGTCCTTATGGTTTGTGCCTCAGCATTCCTGGAAAGTAGCTCAGCTCCAGGGGTTTTGTTTGGTTCCCAATTCCTCCCCTTCAGACCTAAAGCAAAAGCAGAGGCTGCGGCCCATCTGCCTTGAGGTGCAGGCTTTGGTGTGCCAACCACTCTGGTGAGGCTGCAGAGCTTCCCTGGACCTGGTTGTATGAGCAGAAGTCCACGCACACTTACCCTGCCAACCTTCTTCCTCTTCTTTTTTTTAAGTGAGAGGAGGGGAGATAGTGAGACAGACTCCCACATGTGCCCCAACTGGGATCCACCTGGCAATCCCCATCTGGGGCCAATGTTTGAGTACCAAGCTATTTTTAGCACCTGATGCTGATGTGCTCCAATGGAGCTATCCTCACCACCCAGGGCCACTCTCAAATCAATCGAGCCACTGGTTGCAGGAGGGGAAGGGGGTGGAGAGAAGCAGAAGGTTGCTTCTCCTGTGTGCCCTGACCAGGAATTGAACCTGGGATATCCATACCTCAGCCAATACTCTATCCAGTAAGCCAACCAGCCAGAGACCCTGCCAACCTTCTTATTAACAAATAATAAACTAGAAACCTTACAACACTTGTGCCTAAACAGCAAAGCTCATCATTATACTCTATTAAAGTGGGTTTTTTTGTTGTTGTGGTGGTTTTTTACAGAGTCAGAGAGAGGGATAGATAGGGACAGACAGGAACGGAGAGAGAAGAGAAGCATCAATCATCAGTTTTTTGTTGTGACACCTTAGTTGTTCATTGATTGCTTTCTCATATGTGCCTTGACCGTGGGCCTTCGGCAGACCGAGTAACCCCTTGCTCAAGCCAGTGACCTTGGGTCCAAGCTGGTGAGCTTTTTGCTCAAGCTGGCAATCTCGAGGTCTCGAACCTGGGTCCTCGGCATCCCAGTCTGACGCTCTTTCCACTGAGCCACCGCCTGGTCAGGCAAACTCTTTTCTTTTCTTTTCTTTTTTTTGTATTTTTCTGAAGTTGGAAACGGGATGGCAGTCAGACTCCCGCATGCACCCGACGGGATCCACCGGGCATGCCCATCTGGGCCATTGCTCTGTTGCATCCAGAGCCATTCTAGTGCCTGAGGCAGAGGCCATAGAGCCATTCTTAGCGCCCGGGCCATCTTTGCTCCAATGGAGCCTTGGCTGCAGGAGGGGAAGAGAGAGACAGAGAGGAAGGAGAGGGGGAGGGGTGGAGAAGCAGATGGGCGCTTCTCCTGTGTGCTCTGGCCAGGAATCGAACCCGGGACTTCCACATGCCAGGCCGACGCTCTACCACTGAGCCAAATGGCCAGGGCCCAACATCATCGTTATACTCTAAAACCTGAATAAAAGTTGAAATAAGATTTAAAGAAATAAACCTCTGACTACAGGGGGTCCTCGGGTTATGACAGTCTTGACATATAACGTTTCAAGTTTACGATGCTCACTCCCATAATAACTTAAAAAAAATTGAGATGTGAGTGTTTCAGTTTACCAGTAGCATCATACTTACAGACTATATAGTGCTTATAGACTAGCCTGGAACAATTCTTTAAGGCAGAGAGGCCTGCAGCAGATCCTGTACCCTCTACATCAGCTGCTTCTTGAGATGAAACACCTGTGGTGCAGGTAGAATCATCTCCAGCGTCTCCTGCATGTTCCTCAGGTCATCCTGACTCACCTGACCCAGTGTCTCCAGTACCTTCTGCAGGTTCTCCTGCCTCTCCAGCTTCCTCCTCCCAACAGGTCACTCTCTCCCACCTTGCAATGCCCCTTCCAGTGTGCACGCCAACCACAGGAATAAAGGTAAGATTTTTTCTTACACTCATTTTTTGTCATTTTCTCTGGTATTACAGTGCAGTGTACAGTACAGTATATTTATGTCCTTTTTTCTGTGGCTTAGTCGTGTGTTTATGTTATAAATTATGACTTTACAACTGTGTTACGATAAGTAAGTGACTTAGGCTAGGGTGTGTTTCGACTTACTCCAAAGTCTGTGTTATGTCACTGCCATAGGAACGGAACTGTGTTGTAACCCGCGGACCACCTGTACCCTTCTAACTGCTCTCAGTCACTGCTCAGCGCAACTCCCAGCCCCTCCCCGCACCCTGCCATCTTCAGTGGGAGTCAGGGTCAAAGCTCTCCTTCTGCACACCTTTCTCAGAGTTCAGGCAAGTTTAACTCTAAAAGCCAATGATGTGCCTGATAGAGGCCCGTCCCTGAGCCATCCCCAGCTCTGACACCCTGGCTGGGCAGCCTGGGGTGCCAGGAGTTGGTACTTGGATGCTGGCCCCTTGGGTGAAAATCAAGGCAATTAACACCTGCAGGAGCCTTTCCTGGAGCGGGTCTCCCCTGAGACCCCCTGACTCTGGGTACAGCCTCTGTGCTGACTCTCCCAAGGTCCTTGTCCTGACCATGACCAACGTGTCTGCCAGACTGGTGCTTACCATCCAAACTGCTTCAGAGGCTCTGAAACAACCAAAGATCCCACTTACACAAATATCACTTAAAAACAAACAGCTTCGCCTGCTGTCCCCGCCAGTGGAGCACCGCCTGGGGACCGGGCTCAGTGCGGAGAGCCTCTCAGCCCAGGAAACCAGTGCGGCCCAGGAAACGGGGGCGGCCCAGGGCCGCAGGTGGGGAGGGGGAAACCCAGCGCTAACCATTCGCTGATGACCTGCTTCGGGTCGGGTTTCGTGGTAGCAGAGCAGCTCCCTCGCTGCAGTCTATCGAAAGTCAGCCCTCCCCACAAGGGTTTGTAAAAGTAAAAAAACAAACTTTCCACAGGTTTTTAAACAGAGTACACCAGGCACCTCTCCTGCTTGCTGGCGGTTCCTCCTGCTTCCCTCCGCTCTCTCCGCCCCACTCTGCAGCGCGCTCGTGCTCCGCCTACCTCAGGGCCCGCCGCCCGCCTCCCTGCTCCCCTGTTCCTCTCTCCCCACCTGGATGAGAGCCTCGCTCTGTTCATCTGCTCAGTCTCCCCCTCTCCTCTCTCTCCCCACCCTGACCATCGTGGCCCTGCGGGTACAGGGTTCTGTTCATCTGCTCAGTCTCCCCCTCTCCTCTCTCTCCCCACCCTGACCATCCTGGCCCTGCGGGTACAGGGTTCTGTTCATCTGCTCAGTCTCCCCCTCTCCTCTCTCTCCCCACCCTGATCTTTCCGGCCCTGCGGGTACAGGGTTCGCAGGAGATCATTCAAGGGCTGGGTACAAGCGGGGAGGGTCCACCGATGGCTCCGTGCCCTGGGGAGGCCCTTGGGGGACTGCAGGCGGTGGCTGGAGGCCGGGGCAGCACAGACCAGGTCTGTGGAAGTCCAAGTTCAAAGCTCTGGGGAAGGCTGGGCCTCTGCCACTCTGCTCCCTCATAACTTTGGTATCTGGCGAGTTAATTCTTTACCATCAAAAAGTAAAATGGGGGTCTCGGCTCAATTTTTTTTTCCTGTACATTTTCCTTAAACATTTGTCATCTGCTAGTTGCTAGCTAGTAAGGACAGAGTGGCTGGATCCCCAGCTGTCCCCTCCCTCGGGCCCCTGGCTCTGCTGGCTGAATTCCCATGGAGTCTGTCTCTAACCCTTATTGCTGCAACTGAAACCTAGTCTGAGCCACAGACCCCCTGCGGGGGCCCCTGGTGCTCACGCCCCCTTATCCCTCTCCCTGCTGTGTGGGAGGGGCCCGGTGGGAGGTGTGGCCACCACTCTATCCCCACACCCTTGCTCCACCCCCAACCCTTCCTCCAGTCAGGGCTCAGCTGGAAGCCAGGCTGCCCTTGAGCTCATGTGAAAGAAACCCCGTGGCTGTCACCTGACTTGCTCCCCTCTACCTCCACCTTCTGAGTTCCTTTCCATCATCACTGATAGAAGATGGCAACACTTCCTGAATTCGCTTGTCCCCAGGGCATGCAGGGGTGCTGGGAGTGTCCTTGAGGAGGGAGGGTCCCTTGAGGTGGGGTCAGCACCCTACCTCGGCCTCCGCTCATTCAGCTGGCATGCACCCACCAGCCGGCTGCGGTTAGCAGGGGTGTTTCTCTGCACAGCAGGCAGAAGGGACCAACACCCAGCACTGGCCAAAAAGCACGAATGGTTTCTGAACATCTGAGTCAAAGGATGTGTTTCAACTGCCTAGGAAATGCAGCAGGTGCTGGAAAGACGTATGCCAAGCTGATGCCACTCAACTGCCCCGGGCCTCGCCCTGGGTCCAGCCAGCTGGGTCTGCTTCTGTGATAAGGTGTGAAGAAACTGTAAAACTTAGCAGTAGTAACGCCATTTTAAAGAGGAAAAGTCAGGCCTCTTACCTCCTCCTTTCTGTGGAGAGAGGAAAGAGAAGAATGCAGGAGGAGGGGCTTGCAAGGGCAGCTGGGTCAGCTAAGTCAGAATGTAACTCCAGAGCAAGGAAGATGGAACTTATCTGAAAACCCCTTCCTCTTCTCTTTCCTTTAAAGCCTTTAGAAAAGAATGTTTATGTACCGTAGTTAAGAATTTCTACACTCTGACTCACCCTCCCCTCATAAAGTCATGAGAGTGACGTACGTCTAGACCAGGGGTAGTCAACCTTTTTATACCTACCGCCCATTTTTGTGTCTCTGTTAGTAGTAAAATTTTCTAACCGCCCACCAGCTCCACAGTAATGGTGATTTATAAAGTAGAGAAGTAACTTTACTTTATAAAATTTATAAAGCAGAGTTACAGCAAGTTAAAGCATATAATAATAATTACTTACCAAGTACTTTATGTTGGATTTTTGCTGAGTTTGGCAGAATAAATCTTTACAAAACAACTTACTATAGTTAAACCTATCTTTTTATTTATACTTTGGTTGCTCCGCTACCACCCACCATGAAAGCTGGAACGCCCACTACCACTGGTCTAGACAAAGGGATCACAAGCCCCTCCTTACCCACCCAACCAGTATGTGATTCTGTCTATAAAAGCAGGCTCAGAACTGTATTGGGCCTACATGATTTGGGATTGTGCCCCATGTAGCTAGCCAGCTAATAAAGTCCTCTTTTGAAATTTTCCTGTAACTTGGGTGTTTTTGTGGAACTTGCTCCAGGGGTCGGGAACCTTTTTGGCTGAGAGAGCCATGAATGCCACATATTTTAAAATGTAATTCTGTGAGAGCCATACCAACGACCCATGTACCTTGCGCATTATCCAATAAAAATTTGGTGTTGTCCCGGAGGACAGCTGTGATTGGCTCCAGCCACCCGCAACCATGAACATGAGTGGTAGGAAATGAATGGATTGTAATACATGAGAATGTTTTATATTTTTAACATTATTTTTTTATTAAAGATTTGTCTGCGAGCCAGATGCAGCCATCAAAAGAGCCACATCTGGCTCACGAGCCATAGGTTCCAGACCCCTGCGCTAGTCACTTGCCAACACTTCCGCCCTGCGCCAACAGCCCTGCCAAAAGGGGGTGCGGGGAGGAAGGGGCGTCGCCGCTGTCCCAAAGCCGAATTCGGCATGCCAAGAGACGGTGGGACTCATGGAGAGAGCCTGGGGCCAGAAGTCAGGCACTCTGGCTCCTGGTCCAAAGTGGGGGTGAGCCCCACTTCCAGTGTTTCCCCTGTGGCTCTCCAGGTTCCCGCACACCCACACAGGGCCCTGCCGGCCACTCACCATCCGCTTCATCTCCTTGGACACCTGGTTGCCGCCCAGGTGGTTGTAGAAGGGGCGCTCGGCCCCCCAGTGCGGCGGGTTGTGCCCAATGGAGTTGGCTCTCTGGCGATTCATCTTGGCGATCATGGCCTTCTCTTCTTTCTGGGAGAGCAACACAGATGCATCAGCCTGTGGGAAGGGCCCACCACATGAGCCCCAGGGTGGGTCTCTCATTCCTCCCAGGGGCCTGGTCCGATGTCCAGGGTTTGGGGCAGCTGTCCCTCTCTTCTCTGACAGCCTGGAGCCCAGAAGTCTGCCGAGATCCTAGAGTTCAGCCAAGAACGCACCCTAATCCCTCCAAATTCCCCAAAGCCAGCCCTGGCTGGCCCAGGTGGGCACGGCAGGAAAAGACAACGAGGTTGGTTTTGTGAGAAGGCAAACGGCCTGAAAATATCCGTCATTCACATAGAATCCTCAGGGGTGGGCAGAGCCTGGGTCTGGAGGTGCCCAGGGGAGATAGAGGGAGAGGAAACCTGGGATTCCATTCTCCCCTAAACGTATCCAAAACGGGTGTCCAGCAGAGCAGGCAGAGGGACAGGCCTGCTGCCCCGAGGCGGCTTCCAGAGGTTTGAGTCATTAGAATATGAGACTCAGGGACTGACATGCATTGTACGAATATACAAACGGGGCCTCAGCCAGACACCCAGTTCAACCACGATCTCTTCTATTCATCTGGGTCCTCATCCATCCAGAGAGGCTCCAGTGAAGGTCTTAGAGGCCCTGGAGAGGCCTGAGGCAGCGTCCCCCCAACTCCCTCCCTGAGCCTGGGAAGAGAGTGCACAGGAGGAGGAATGCGGAGGGAAGGGGTCACAGACTGTGTCAGCTAACACTGCTGGGTGTGTGTGTGTGTGGGGGGGTGACTGTCTGTCAGTCTGTCTCCATTTCATCCTTTCTGGACCACTTGTCAAGCTGGAAGAACCAAGATCCAGAGAACCCAGGGCAGAGGGCCGGAAGGTGGGGCGGCTAGAGCCGGTGAGCAGGTTGAGGAGGGAGCGGGAGGAGGGCCTGGGAGCAGCATTTCAGTTCATTTATACTCTAGCCAAACAAGCTGATGTTTAAAAATGTGCCACATAAGCCACTAGGAGCCATCCCCAAAGTGCCCTCCATCCTCCCATCCTCTTCCTGGTGCCTGTGGAGGGGATGGACGCAGCTCCCAGAGGCCCCTGTAGCCAGGATCCGTGTCCTGGGTGTGCTAATGAGGCCGAGCGAGGTGCCCTCTGGTGTTGCCTTCCCGGCCGGCACCCGTGCCTAAGAGCCCTGCCTCCCTTTAAAAACCTACTCTGCTTTCATCCAACACTTACTCTGAACTTTTCTCACAGCTTAATTTTGTCTTTAGTCTGACTTCTTAGGAAAGAAACAGGGGAGCTTTTCTCTATCCAAGGGCTCTGACCAACAGATAAATTCAACTGGAAGATTCATAAGTAAAGGCATTTTAATCTAGGGAGGAATAGAAGATGTTCTTGTCACTCACTTTAAAAATTAAGAACCAGGAACATGACACTATTAAAAATAGAACACTGAAGTCTGCTGATAATTCACTTACATTTTGGTAAGTGTGGGCTGAGACAAAAGGAGGGAAGAGAAAGACACTAGAAAGTGAAAGGGCAAAAGAAAGAGGTCCAAGAAACAAAGCTACACAAGGACAGGAGGAGAGGAGAGGGAGAGAGAGGACGCAGTCACGGGGCCCCGGAAAGGAAGGGGAGAGACGGTCGTGGTGGACACAGATCTCCTGGAGGCTCACTCCCCACTCAGGACCCTCTGATATCTGAGGCCAGAGCACTTTTGCAATAGAAGCAAATTGAAAACATTCCCCTTTGGCCAACAGCCTTTTCAGGGCTCTGGAAACTCTGATGTTGTTCTGAGATGCAGAAACAAGGAGTTCACGACTTGACTCAAGGAAAGACTAAGAGAAGGCAGCAGCGGGCCACAAAGATGGCCCTCCCAGAAGAACGAAGCCCCTGAGCCACCCGGCCCCAGCCCCGGCCCCCAGACCTGCTTCTGGGTGATGGCCCTCCCAGAAGAACGAAGCCCCTGAGCCGCCTGGCCCCAGCCCCGGCCCCCGGCCCCGCTTCTGGGTGATGGCCCTCCCAGAAGAAGGAAGCCCCTGAGCCGCCCGGCCCGGCCCCCGACCCGCTTCTGGGTGATGGCCCTCCCAGAAGAACGAAGCCCCCGAGCCGCCCGCCCCGGCCCCCGGACCCGCTTCTGGGTGCAGCGCAGGATGAGGAAGGTCTCGATGCTGTGCTCCTTGAGGTAGGCGTTGCGCTCGCCCCCACAGCCCGGTTCCACCTCGTAGTCGCCGTTCAGGTAGTTGAGTGTGGCCTTGGTGATGTGGATGCGTCTACAGGAGGGGCGGGAAGTGGGAGGGGAGGGAGAAAGTTTGAATTCAGAGCTCTAGCTGCCACGCAGAACGCAAGTGCAACCACGATTTAAAGCCTGGCTCAAACGCTACCCTGGCCTGGATCCCCCACCCCCACCCCCACCCCCACGTCCTGTGCCCTCTAATGTCATCAGAACAGCTCAGGCAGGGCCGGGCGCAGCTCGCGTCCCCCACAGCCACTCTATCTCTCAGCTATAACATATGATTAAAACAACATAACGCACTAGTAGCCTGCCGGGAGAACACAGCCTCCAGTCCAAACTTTGCAAACCTGCTCAGGAGCCAGCAGGAGCTCCTAGAGACCACAGACTGCGTCCAAATCACCGCCTGGCGTGGATGTCCTTAACACGGGTTCTTCCCACCGGTCCCCCAAAGGCCACCTACTCCACTTCCATCGCTTGCAAATACTGTGTTTCCCTATCCTGTATCTGTCCTCACCCCCTCCCTCAGCCTTCCTCATCCATCCAAACCCTGACCATCATCCTGGGAAGCTCATGTTCGCCTCCTTTCTGTCCCGGTCACCCTAGAAATGTCTGTGATTCCTTCCTCCTCCAGAACCATACCCTACCTATTACATCTCACAAGCCACCACGTTTTGCATAAACAGCTTCTGGGTAAAAACGGCAAACCTGACCTCATGTTCCCTACAACTTGCCATGGAGTCCTATAAGTAACTTGTCAGGTTGAGGAAGCTCTACTGAAACTGCCAGCCCCGGGGTTTCCAGGCGCTCCATCCCGCCCACGCAGGCAGCCCCTGCTCCTCAGTTGCACGGCCTGCTGGGGGCCAGCGGGGGCGAGGCTAAGTCTGGGCCCTGCCCACAGCCCTCACTCACCCAGCCTTGCCTCCAGCCTCCATGTGGTTGGCCAGCGTGACGTCGTTAGACCAGACGTCGAACTGCCACTTCCTGAGACCAAGGACACCGCAGTGTACTCGCCCGCTGTGAATTCCCACGCGCATGTTCACGTTCACCCCTGTCACCTCCCGGACCAACCTGGGGATGGAGCAGGGGTGAGGCTGGAAGAGGGTAAGAGTCCAGGCACACAGAGTGGTGGTGAGCCTGGAAGGCAGGGGGTCCGGAGGTTCTCAGAAGGCCAGCCCACACTCAGTCGCAGACTGTTGGACTTGTACCTGGGGCTGGGCCCTGGAGCTCAGGTACGGTGAACCCTGTGAGGTGCCGCTTCTGTCTTGGCCACAAGGTGGCGCGGCTGCTCACGCTAAAACCTATATGCCCCACTGCTCCCCCCTAGGAGGGCATCTGGGGCTATGGCTACCCTCAGTCAATTAAATTGTGTTCTCAAAATGCAAATGAACATTAGTGTCGACCTGAGCCAGACAGGGAAGTTACAGCCAATAGAAACCCCATTCATATAAGGCTCTTGGCTTTATCCACATCGCTGGATATTAGAGAAAAGTGGGTAAAAGAGGACATATCTATCTGCTCAGGGAAGAAAGAGAGCCCAGGAAGGAACGAGGGAGTAGGCGTCCTCTATGCACTAGGAGGTAGCTCTAGTCCCCGCTGCACGTACCACATATCCAAGTGGCCCGGCAGACAGGTGGGCTCTCTGTGGAGTTAGCACAGAAGCTACATATCTCCATGTGTCTGTGGTCAAGAGGGTGCAGTGTTCTGGGGTAAGGTACACAGTGTACACTTTGGGGGACCTGGACCCTCGCTGACACTCTGGGGATAAGCTCACTCAGCCAGCTGTGGGCCGGCAGTCTGACCACAGGAAGTCTAGCCCACCCTGCAAGGAGAGGCTGACACCCACCACAGGGGAGGCTTATACCATCTGTCACTTCTCTTGTCCTGAGATCAACTCTTTGCTGGCACCATTCCTTCCATCCACACTGCCTCTGGCCACTTGCTTACGTGGATGATATCTCATTCTACCTTTTTGGCTTCACTCCAGAGTCACCTCCTCCATGAAGCCTCTCTAGATCCTCTCAATGGAATCAATGGCTGCCTCCTTGACACCTCCCACCACAGTTTGCCTCTCTTACCTGGTGGTGTCCACTCGGCACGGCTGGTATCAGGGCAGTGGAGTCCCAGCATCTCTCCCTCATCAGACTTGATGCTTCTGGGCAAGGGACCCACTGGCTGGGCAAGGGACCCACTGGCTAGCCCAGGCCCGCAGGGGCACTCAGCAAACACTGCCAAATGGAACTGAGCCAAACTTAATGGACCTGGCCACTCCCTGGCCAGCTACTCTGACCTCTGCCCTTGCCCACTGTGGCTTTCCCTGTGCCCCCGCCCAGATTACATCTAATGTGCAAAGTTACTGAGTCTGGCTGCAACCCCTGACCTGCTCCCTGGGTGACATGTATGTAAGCCTGCATTGCCTGTGATTTTTAATGACTGGGGCTCCTTCTATGGCCAGCAATGACCAAGAATTGGCCCAAATCCTTTCTGCGCTAGTCCCAGGAAGGATGGATTTCCTTAAAGTGGGAACACCTGTGTTTGACTCCCCCTGCCTAAGAGTATCGCCCTAGAGGGCTGATTACCCTGTGAACACAACCTTTCTCTTCTGGGATGAAATGGAGCTGGTGAGGTCTACCCCTGGGTGGGTGATGGTGAGAGGACATGAGGCAGCCAACTTGGCTGCTGCTTCTGCAGAGGCGGGTCCATACCCCCTGCAAAGTCCTCCCTACAAGACAGGGAAAAGCTTCCCAGCTGCAGTAGGTAAAAGGAGCTCAGGAGAAGGCTTAATACCTGCAGTTGCAAATCAACCCTCACATAAGGCCAGAGGGTCCCTGAGCGATGGCTTTGCCCACTGTTTCCCTGCCTCCATCGGTCCCACCAGGTGGACAGCCGGGCAGTTATTTAGGCTGTGACAGTCCCCTGCAGACAGGCAGTCTTCCTGAAGGTGGGACAGTTCCCTGGAGGTGGACAGTGTCCCTGCAGATGGGCAGTCCCCCTGGAGACAGGCACTTACGAGATGGCCTCAATCATGTCCATGCCCATCTCCACGCAGCAGTGGGCGTGGTCAGCCCTCGCTTCAGGCAGCCCCGAGACACAGTAATAACAGTCCCCCAGGATCTTGATACGTAAACAGTGGTTCTCCTGGAAAGCAAATTAATTTTAAAAATTAAAAATAGCAGGAAAGTGAAGTGGGAGGGAGAGAAACGGGAAGCAAACAGATTCACTCCATGCCTGGAATAACTTGCCTTTTAGGGCAGTGAGCACAGACAGGCCCAATGCCCACACGATGCGGGGCCCCAGTCCGGAGACAGGCTTATCAAAGCCGTGGGGGACAGAGGCCGGCTGAGCAGCCCTCGGGGAAGCATTCCAGCCTCCCCACACTCAGGAACTCACTGTCACACCCCCTGCAGAGGCCCAAGGAGGGTCCACCAGGACAGCAAATGGGGCACCTGTCAGGTCAGCATGAGAAAGGCCCCAGGCTGAGCGGGAGTGTCCACAGTCCTGTGACATCCCCTGGAGCATTGGCCGAAGGTTCTGTAAACAGTTTTCTGATTATTCCTCTCTTATGAGAAGACTCAAGCAGAAATGAGATTTAACCGCAAGTGTGCCTGACTCTCTGCCTGAGCTTTTATCAAAAGGGCTTCTGCTCGACCAGAAAACGAGTGCTAACACAGGCAGGGCCGGCGTGCAGCAGAGCCACCCGGGCAGGCCACGTCTGTGACCGGGACTGAGACGACGTGTCATTCATCACCAACCCTGAGCTGCCCGAGTCTGGTTCCAGGGAAGGAGTTTATGAAGCTGGACACTGGGACTCATTTAAGGCCATCAGTGCCCAAGTGCCAAGCATGAGCCCGTCCACCTCACCCGCGTCCAGTGACAAAAGCAATCTGAGGTGAGGCCCACCCGCTAGTGCCTGCAGGGGGCTAAGGGGAACACGTCCAGGTGCTGGTGGGCACCACAGTAAGTGGCCCCGGCATATAGGGGCTCCACAAAGGCCCAGAGCATCACCTACAGCCACCTAAGCTGAGAAATGATGACAAAGTATAAACGGGGACAATGAAGGAAGTGTGTCCACCCCTCCCTGCCGTGGGATGCTGCTTCTGCTCTGACCCGAGGTTGAAGAGTCCTCTGGAAGCCTCTGGGGGCGGCCCACACTATCTGCAGGCCAGCTGGGATTCAGACTCATTCTCTGATCACTCTGGCCCATCTCAGGAAATGGGCCCCATGGCACCTACTCTGCCTCCTCGTGTCTGAGCAGTGTTGCCTGCAGGCCTCCCCACCCCTCTCCGCTGACGGAGGGCTCACTTACTTGCTCCCTTGTGACCCGTGACTCTGAGAAAGCATCTCCACGGGAGTGTGTGGCCAGGGCTGCTGCAGGCCACGAGGACACAGAGCCACCAGTTCCCAATAGCGGAACCTGCCTAGCGGGCACCTCCGGCACCGTGCCCGTGCCGGGACTCAGCAGGGCCCTGACCACAGCACCCTCCCTCAGGCAGCCCGAGCAGGCCCCCTGCTGGCCCTGGCTCAGGCCCTGGGGTGCCCGAGGGCACAGGCAGGGTGACTCACCGCAGCTAGCTTGTCGAAGCGGGCGAAGAGCTCGTTGAGAGTCATGACCAGCTCCTGGGCAGTGCACTGTGATGCCAGGCTGGTGAAGCCCTCGATGTCAGCAAACAGGATGCTGGGGAGACAGGTGGAGGCAGACCCCAGTGAGGGGGGTGGGCCGGAGGGACACAGCCAGGCCCCCCCTTGGCCTTAGGAGGGCTGCCAGCCAGCATGCATCCTGGGCGCTCACACGGCTTCTGGGGAGGGGACAAAGAGGCCCTGGCCGGAGTCCCAGAATTTGGACCTCTCACTGCTGGCCAGGAAACACCCTGGGTCCTTCTTTCTGTGTCCTGCTCCCCGGGAGGAAAAGTGGGCAGGGGCACAGGAGGCCTGCTTGAGTCTACCACGGACAGGGGTCAGGCCTCGTTCTCTGTCACCTCTTGGGCGGGCCCCTGGTTGACCCCTGAGCTGCCCTCTCAAGATGGCTGGGGCTGGGGACGGGGACCTGTGATTCATCTGCTCTGCAGAGTGTTTCAGGACCAAATGGTTGCCTCACAAAGGCCTCCCTCTCCATCCCAAAGAAGTCCCCTAGAGAGGGACAGATGACAGGAGGACCAGAGAAGAGAGAGTAAGACACAGCCAGGAGGCATCTCTGCAAGCCTTCAACACGTCCCCACCGGCTCCTGGGCCTCGTCCCTGTCCCATCAAATGCACCAGCGGGTTCCTGTCTTGCACACTGTGGATCTCTGATGTTCCTGAGGCTTGTTTTTTCCAAGATTAAAACAACTTCCTTTTGTTGCATAACAGACCTCCAGAGGTAAGGACCGAAGGCCAGAATGTGTAAGAGCCCCTAGAATTTTCTTCTTGAAATGGACACAAAAATGTAGTGACTCTCAGGTGCTGAGATGGGGGCCCGGTATGGGGCCGGGAGCTTCCAGCCATCATCTCCCAGAGTCCTCCAGGCGGCTCTGAAGCTCGAGGGGCTACCCCCACCGCCTCCCCCAGTCTGTGCTCCGGCTGCTACACCACAGCTCCTGAGGCTCCAGGACTGACAGTCCCACTTTTAAAGTAAGAATGGAGAACTAAACATATTTTGTCATTTTATTTGAAAATGTGCAGGTGCATTGAGCATGTCCTTTTATTCTGGTGTTTGACATCTGGGGCCTTACTCACCCTGGGGAGCCTGTCCTCCCAGGCCAGGCAGTTCCTAGAGGCAGTCAACAGCTCGCCTCAGGGGCCAGAGCTCCCCACCCCCCAGGGAGGCTCTCATACCCAGGCCACGAGCCCCCTGCCCTAACCGCCCCAGGGACAGGCACCAGAGAACCTGGCCCAGTCCTAAGCCTGCTCACCCCGCCTCGCCTGTCCCTCCCCACAGAGTGAGGTTTTGCCACGTCCCCCTCACTCTGCCTCCTGCCAGGCCTGATGCTTCCCTGCCTGGTGCCCCATGGCATGCTGTGCCCTCACCTCTCGGGAACTGTAACAGACTATCTTCTCAATGGAAATTATCTCCTTGATTCACCACACCTGGATAATAATAAAACCTTCATTTTATAACAGTTGGCTACTATGCTAAGCACTTTATATTATTAACTCATTGAAGCGTCACAACCACCCTGAGGTTAGGATCCTGCTTTTACAGGTGAGAAAACAGGCACAGAGAGGTTGAGTCACCTGCCCAAAGCCACACAGACAACCTGGCTTCACAGTCCAGGAGTTGTTATGTGGTCTGTCTGTGGGCCTACATCATCTTAAGGGAATAAAAGCAGAATTCAGTGGTCTGGCATTGTATACGAGGCAGAGGGGGTGAGGGACACACATGGGCTGTTGCAGGTGGGCGATCACAGGGCTCCATCAAGAGGGCACCCGCTCAGCAGCTGGGCACCCGCTCACGTCGGGGGACGTGGACACAGGCTGGGCCACCAGGGAGTGCATCCTGGGGCTTCAGCCAGGCTGCGTCACCTCCCAGGGGAAGACCTGAGGACAGCCCCCAGGTCCTAAGCCCTAGATGTCCCGATGTCCCGGCTGCTCCAGCCTCTGATCCCAGCCTGGATCAGCAAAGACAGCTGCAGGAGGAAAGCCAGAGAGGAGAGAAATGCAGGGACATGACAAGAGACAAGACAAATGAAGGGCAAGAGAGAAAGTGGGGAGCAGGAGGAGCAGAGGAGAGACCTGTCCCCTCAGGCCACAGGACTCCGGACATCAGGCGAGCTAGTGGGCAGCATGTGACAGGGTGCTCAGATGACAGGGAGTCGGAGTCACCATCCAGCTTTGATGCCTGGTGTCTGACACGGCAGACAGGCTGCGCGCCCGCCCACGGGAGTCCCTGGGTTCTGGCACACTGGGTGAGAGAGGAGCGAGCGAGGGGAGCTGCCAGGCTCAGGTGCTGATCTGGGCTTCCCGACAAAGTGCAGACCCCCCCCCCGGCCCCCCCCCGGGCCTCTCCCCAAATGCTCAGTGTCCCAGGCAGCTGCCCCACTCCACCCAGGAGGAAGGAAAGGGTCTCCCAGCCTGTGCAAAGCACCGTTACACAGTTCTGGAAATTCTTCAACTCTCAGGGAATCAAAGCCACGGTAAGTTGGGGGTCAACAGTGGTTGTGCCGGAGTCAAGGAGCAGGGTCAGCTAACCTCACTGTCAAATTCAAAGCCAGGGACACCAGGCCCAGCAGCTGTCCCCCTCTGGCCCAAGGCTGGCACGACCTCCCAGTAGGAAGGCAGAGAAGCCCCCTGACTTGGCAGAGGCAGGGTAAGAGGAAAGAGGCCGGGTCACCCCGGGAAGCAGGAGGTGGACGTGTGAACCAGGGGCACCCGCCTGCACTCACTCAGCCACTCCCGCAGGACAGGTGCCCGACTGCCACGTGCGGACACGCACAGGCCTGGACCATTCTCCTCCACAGGCGACCTCGCGGGCCACAGAGAGCACTCTTCTCCACTGCAGCTCTCGTCTTGCTGGACCAGTGGCTCTCGAACCTGGTGCCTGTTAGAATCATCTGGGAGCTTTTATCAGGAGAGCTCTCAGAGTCCCACCCTGAGAGAGCCGAACTTAATTAGGCCGGGGTGGGGTTCTGCGCGGCTTGTTTTCTTCTGCTTTATTTTCAGCTTCCCTGGTGATTCTGCTCCCCAGCCAGGGCTGAGCCACTGGGCCAGTTCAAACGCCTCCCTATTTAAACCTACACCCCCTCCCATCTCTCTCCCTTTCCTGCTGAACTTTCCACCATGGAATATAATGCTTGTTCCTGTCAGTCTCTCCCTATCACAATGTAAACTCCTTACGGGGGGGGAATGTGGTCGATTCCAGTAACTACTGCATCCCAGCCCCAGCACAGTGTCTGGCACACACAGCAAAGGCTCAGTAACATCTGCAGCTGAGTGACTGAGTCGGCGAGGACCAGTCACATCTGCTTGCCTCCTGCTCTGTCCGTCCCCACCCCCTCCTACCACACAGACTCCTCGCACAGTACCCAGCACAGAGTCGTGTCCCGGGGCTCCCATAACGAAGTCCCACAAGGTGGGTGCCTTAGAACAGAAACACAGTCTGTCACAGTTCTGGGTCTAGAGGTTCAAACCCAAGGTGTCAGCAGGGCCACACTCCCTCTGAGACTCACGGAATCCTTTCCTCTCGCTGGCAGTGGCTGTCAACCGTTGGCGTTCTTCACTCTAATCTTGGCCTCTGCCCTCTCGGCATTCCTCCTGTGTGGTTCCATGTCCCTAGGGCATCTTCCTCTCCACATCAGGACACCAGTCGTATTGGGTCAGGGGCCCGCCCTACTCTAGCATGACCTCCCTTAACTTGATTTCATCTTCAAAGACCCTATTTCTATAAAGGCCACAATCACAGATACCAGGAGCTTAGGATCTCAGCATATCTTTGAGAGGGACAAAATTCAACCCACAATACTGACTAATACCTAACAGCTGCGTGAAAAAGAGTATTTATGGTTTCAAAGCAACTAAGAGGCAGAACCAATCACTCTAGTAGCTCTTGCTTCTACCCCACTGGGCCTCTGAGAGTCCCAAGCCTGTAGTTCCCAGGGTCGGGCACCCAGGAGACACTCCAGCAACATTCACGGGACAAATGGAGTGGGGACAGGGGCCACAGGCAGCTTCCCGGTTCTGGGCCAGGAGACACTGAAAACATCGGTGTGTGAGGGCCTCCAGGTGGTTTAGCCTGGCCTGCCCTCCAGTTTCCTGGGATCGGCTCCCTCACAGCCCTCAGCTGAGGAGGAACCTGGGAGGGGCAGGTTGTGATGGCTCCCTTCCTTCTGGTGGTAGGACAGAGCAACAAGCCAGCAACGGAGGAGGTGCTCAAATCAGGCACAATGCTGAACCCCTGCAGCCTCTCCCACACCGATGGAAACACACCAATTCCACATCCCCCCTTCTCCTGTCCGAGGCAGTCACACCTCCCTGCCGTCCGGGGGGGAGGGGGGCTCTGCTTAGCGGTGGTCACTTCTGGAGGCTCCTGTTTCGTGAGGTTTACCCAAAGGCAGACTATTCCGCTGGCCAGCCTTTCCGGATCTGCTCCTTGGTAACTCTGGAGGCCATTTTACAACCAGCCTGGGGCCCAGACATGCCGGAAGGTGCTAATTCATCGATTAGCTCCCACTTGAGAGCTCGTGTTAGCAATGTGACCAGGCCTCGCGGGCGCGCAGAAGCTGGGCAGGCCCACTCGGGCTGTGCGTGCTCCCTAACTGCCTGCCATCCATCACTCACGGTCGCCTGCATTCCACTCCAGAGGCAGGAGCGGCAGGCACTTCATCCCAATTACCGCACCGGCCCCTCGGCTAGCTACCTGCCACAGCCCCAGCTCCACTGACCGCGGGCACTGCTGGTTAAGCGCCTCCTCAATGCTGCTCTGTCTTGCTTCCAACAGGCCCTGCGCCTGATGAAGCCGTCAGTGTCTGGCCCTCCTCTGTGTGGAAGCCACATCCAGCAGCGTCTCTGAGCACCCAGGAGCCGAGCTCGCCTGGCGGCCTGGGCAGCGACATCGCTGAGGACCCGCTCCTCGGGCCCCTGCACTCCCGGCATTGCTCGGAGGGGGGACTCAAAAAATGCCCAGAGGCAAACCCTCTGTGAAGGTGGGCCTCCCAGGACCAGGGTCTGGGGAAGCAGCAGGCACGGGTGGGGGACTGGGAGGGGGTCTGGCACGGTCTCAGCCCAACCCCCAGGAGGCCAGGCCCAGCAGGAGCTGAAGGTCTTGGGGCAGTAGGGCAGGAAGCGCCCTGGAGGCCCCTAGGGTCGCGTGGGGAGCCCAGCCGCAGGCTGTGGGTCTCGTCGTGAATAAGAGGGCTGCCCCCTGCAGCATGCCCTCCATCTGCTCCAGACCACACAGCCTGGGCAGGCTCGTGGGTCTGTCCATGCCCCTGGTGAGAGAGAGGAGGAGCAACAGGGTCACTCACATGCGCTAGGTGGACGGCACAAGCAGGTGTGGTCTTATCAACACCTGGCCGTGAATGGCCACCACACAACTGGAAAAATAATTAGAGCGAAGCAAATGAACCAGAAGCAGCCAGAGATCCGTCTGAGGGCATAACTGGGACAGGCAGAGGGGCCAGCAAGAGGGTGCCGAGCACGGAGGTCCGCACACCCCCTCCGCCGGGGAGAACCGTCCTGAGATGGCACGCCCTCTCCATGCTCACAGACGGGACTCCTCCTTCAGAAACTGGCTTGACCATCAGGACCCAGTCCCGGGGGTCTGGGTTTAGTGTGTCCTGAAATCCATGTTGCCAGCCTCAGGGCCTCCTGGAGATGCCATTCCATCTGCAGATCCCCGATCTTGTTTCTGCCCACCAACTCCGACTCCCGCCAACCAGTCCTGCAAGTGCTGGGGAAACGCTTCTCAAAGAAGAACACAGGGAGATGGGAACTGCCCCAAGACCGAGCCGTTACCAGGGACCTCGTGGGGGTGAGAATATGGTGCTTTTAATGTGTTTCTCTATACTGCTCATATTTTCCAATATTTCTACAAAGAACATACATCCATCATATAATAAAAATCTTTGTTTTTACAAGGTCAAAACCAAATCACATTCTTCTTTTAAGACCTGATTGTAACTCTTCCATATTCACGATGTTTTCTTTGACTTACCCAGCCCAGAACAAGCCTTCTTATGTCTGAATTCTCATTGGAATCAGAAGCACAAATCACAGCTGATTCCAGTTGTTTCAAAGACAAAGCCTGACACGTTCAGTGGGTCAGGGCCTTTTGCCTTGCCTGTCCCTCTCCTCCTATCTCCCTGGGGCCCCCCATTTTGAGTCCAGAGAGCTACAACAGTAAGTCCTTGCTGGCTGCCGGTTCTATTCCCCATGACCCCCTGTGTGTAATAAGACAAACTCAGGTTTATTGTCAAGACCCAACCCCAGGCAAGAACATGAAGACATTGGAACTCGTATGCACTGCTGGTGGAAAAGTGAAATGGCAAATTACTATGGAAAACAGTATGGAGCTCCTTAAAATTTTTTTAAAAAGAATTACATTATGAGGTTCTGGTCGGTTGGCTCAGTGGTAGAGCATTGACCCGGTGTGTGGATTCAATACCCAGTCAGGGCACACAGGAGAAACAATGATCTGCTCCCCCCCTTCTCTCTCTTCCCTTCCTGCAGTCATGGCCTGACTGGTTCCAGTAAGTTGGCCCCATTGCTGAGGATGGCTCTGTGGCCTTGCCTCAGTTGCTAAAAATAGCTCAGTTGCCAAGCAATGGAGCAACACCCCAAATGGGTAGAGCATCACTCCATAGGGGGCTTGCCAGGTGAATCCCAGTGGGAGTGCATGCAGGAGTCTTATCTCTGCCTCCCTGCCTCTCAAAATTTTTTAAAAAAAGGAATTACTATATGTTGTAGCAATTTTATTTCTATGTATATACCTAAAAGAATTGAAAACAGGGACTTGAAGAGATATTTGTACACCCATGTTTATAGAGCATTATCTGCAATAGAGTTAAGGTTGGAAACAACCCACTGTCCAACGTGTGGATAAACATAATGTGGTCTTTACACACAGTGGTATATTACTCAGCCTCGAAGAAGCATGACACATGCTACAACGTGGGTGAGCTCTGCAGCTGACATGTAAACAGGGAAAGGAGCAGACACAAAAGGACTGGTGCTGTATGATCCCACGTATGTGGGGTAACTACAGAAGTCAGATTTGTAGACGGAAGTAGAGGGGGGTGGCCAGGGGCTGGGGGAGCAGAAGAACGGGGAGTCGGTGTTTGATGGGTACGGAGTTTCAGTTCTGTAAGATGAAGGGATTTCTGGACACGGATGGTGGCAATGGTGGCCCAACAATGTGAATGTACTTGATGCCAGGCACCTGTGTGCTGAAAAAGTGGTCAAAGTTGTAAATTGTATGTTATGTCTATTTTACCACAAATAATTAATTAATTTATTAGGAAAGACCCAGCACCGTGGCCCCCCAACAAGGCCAGCTGGGTGGTCAGGCCACCGTTCCCATGGCACCCAGCTTGGCCCTGCCTCACTGGTGAGGGCTGGATGTCCCCTAAGGGCCAAGCACAGTGTCTTTTCCATCTACTCCTAGTCACGCTTGGCACACAGTAGCAGCTCAATAAATGTCTGTGGGATGAATGAGATAGTATAAAAACCACTTATATATATAATTGGTATGAGTGACAAGTTCAGAATACTTTTCTCAATACCAGACTGCAGACAGAAATGCCCGCTGTTTATGGACCACTCCTGGCATGATCGGTTGGCCGTGGACACGACCGGAGGTAACATCTTCCCTCTCTGCCCACAGGGTGCACAATCCACTCATGGGTGGCGCATCCCAGACGCTGTCGCGAGGTCATTATAATTCAGAACCACGAGGTAGCTGAGCCAGACGCCGGAGCGACCTGGGGATGTAGCCAAGTCCTTGAAGGAGACGGGAGAGGAGATAATAACCTTACAAGGGGGACGTTTGGGAGAGACTGGGGAGAGAAGAGGAGGGAGGAGGGGGGAAGGAGGAGGGAGGAGGGAGGAGGGAGGAGAGGGGAGGGGGAGGGAGGAGGGAGGACGGGGGAGGGGGAGGGGGAGGGGGAGGGAGGAGGAAGGAGGGGAGAAAAGAGGAGGAAGGAGGGGGGAGGGAGGAGGAAGGGGGAGGAGGGAGGGGGGAGGAGCAAGGGCAGGACAGCCCTCCCCAGACCTTGCTACAAGCTTACAGTATAGGGACAGATGTTAACCTCAATTTCACACCTGGGCCAAAAGCCCCTCTGCTAGGCCCCTGGCTCCAGGCCCACAGGGCTCCTGGGTCCCTAAGAATGAGCCTCTGCTTCAAGCCAGTGAGCCCAGACCCCCACACTCCATCCCCCTGGTCCACACAGACGGAGCCCTGTAAGGATCACGTTTGTCCAGCAGAGTACCTGCGCCCCCTCGATGAAGAGCCATCTCTTTCATGATCTCTGGCCTTTCCTATAACCTTTAAAACCTTAAGTGGACCCCACTGGCATGGGGACAGGCCAATCAGGTGCGGGGCCACCCTCATTTGGTAGAGACCCCTATGGAAGGGGAGAATCCTTCAGTACCTCTCAGGCCTTCCTGGTCCCTGAAACCTCTGGGGTACTGTTATCTGAACTTGATGCTTGTCTAAGAGCCTGCTCAACCTCCACTGGGCAATCTGCAGCCACTTCCGGGGCAGGGGCCAGCCAGGGGCTTCACACACCCAGCCTCATCTCCCTCCCAGCACCCCCGCAAGGAACTCAGGCCCAGCTTCTCAGCTCCGCCGCTTTGTGACTTTTGTCATAGCTCTAACAGGATAGTTGAGCAGTGAGTTGCATAACCTGAATAATCCTTAGAGAACGCAGTCCTACCCCACTCCTCACATGATAGAGACCCAATTACTAATGAATCTTTCCAAACAGAAAGTGAGCTGCCCAGTGTCAGAGACAAGGTCCCCTCATCCCCTGCCTTGAGCTCAATGTCTGTGAGCACAGCTAGAGGTCCCCACCGAGGGAAGCAGAGGCAAAATATCCAGTGAACAGAGGAATGAGTGGACAGCACTACTCCCATATTACAGGTGAGGAAACTGAGGTTCTGATTAGGTGACTTGCCCAAGTTCCAGAGCTACGAAGCAGCAGAGTGGGGTGTGACCCTGTCTGCTCTACACAGACACTCATGTTGCTCGACAATGGTGACCTCTTGGCAAGGACACCCTGGTGTCACCTGGGTTCCGGCTGCATCTGTACCTTTACTATGACCATGGGGACATGCCTCCTCCTGGTGTGGTACTTCTCCGGCCGGCCCCTCCCTCCACCCCCAATATCCCTGCGCTAGCATGTGCTGGAGGCTTTTGTCCCAGGAATGGGGACAGCACAGCCCACCTCTGACCCTGGCCCTGCCGACTACAGGAGGGGCAGACATCTGGGGGAAAGGTGGGGACAAGCAAGAGGGCTCTCAAGCCACAGGTCTTAACATCCCAGCAATGGTCCTTGGTGCCCGCTGATCTGTCCAGTCAGAGCGGAGCAAACATCCCCATCTGTCACCACGCCTCAGACGGGAGAGCGTCTATGGGGCTCCCGGTGTCCCATGGCCCCTGGCCTGCCCCCACGCTCAGCCGGGGGTGGCTCAGCACCAACACATCCGGCAAGCTCCTGGCCGTCCCGGCAACTGTCTGCCGCACGAGCTTCCTCCTTAGGGCCGGAGGAAAACGAGGCCACAGAGAGTGGTGGCGCCTGTCACCCCTCCCTGCCTAACCCCCCCCCATTAGTCTCTTCCCCTTCCACAGAGCCAGTCCCAATCTGTCACTCCGCAGAGCTGATTTATGTTCCTTGTGGCCTTGATCTCAGTGGGGCTAGAGAACAGCCTGTCATCGCCCTCTCTCAATATTACTGTTCCACACAGAGTGGACAAATGTTACTCATCACCCTTCCACTGTCCAGCGAGAGAATCCCCAGGCCTTTCTTTGTTGATAGGAGTGTGATAATAATCATAATAATAACAGTAGCAGCAATCAGAGCTGCTCCCAATTACTGAACACTGCTCTGTGCCAGATCCTGTGCCAAGCACTGTCCTCGCATTATTTCAATGACTCTTCACAACCCTATGATGGAGGCTCTCTCCCTACCCTGCTACGTAGATGAGGACGCTGAGGTTCAGAGTGGCTCAATGCGTTCCACTTGCCCTGGGTCACGCAGTCAGGAAATGCTGGTGTGACACGCAGGGCTGCCCAACCCCAGGCCCTGGGCCTAACCACTGTACCACAAGCCCAGTTTCAAAGTGAGTTTCCACACTGTGATGTCTGTCACCCGTCCACTTACTACTCAACCCCCGACCCAAACCAGAGTTGAACCCAGAAAGAGAATGGAGCAAGCAGTATGTTTCCACCCAGGGCAGCGCCCAGGGCAGCTAACGGAAGAAGGGCGTTTGCACGAGATAGCTTGCCGCCAGCCTCTGATGCATAACAGCCACTTCCCAACGGCGATTTCAGAGTCAGAATTACGTCTGTCTGTCTCGATGAAAATGATGGCATCCTGATCTCTCTCCTTTCATCTCTCTCCTGATTGCCGTCATCGACCCTGATCACGTCCGCAATCGGGAGGGCTGGGGTCTGCCTCTCGCTGAGCCCGTGCCCAGCCACTGAGTGTAGGGTGCTGCTCTTTAATCGACTCCAAGTCACAGCCTCTGTGGGAAGGGGGGTGTCACCCTCAGCAGGGGCCACTCCTTGTGGTGGTAGAAGAGGACTGAGTCGGGCCAGCTCCAAAGTGAGCTTCCGCACTGCGAGCCAGTGACTGACTGTGGGACAGGACTGAGGCCCCCTGCCGTGTGTGTGTGTGTGTGTGTGTGTGTGTGTGTGTGTGTGTGTGTGTGTGTGTGTGTGTGGAGGCCGGGGGGGCGGGGGGGGGGCAGAGGGCCAAGAGGCAGGGCGCTGGGTGTGCAGGGCTTGTTAGCCAAGCCAGGCTGAGAACCTGTGCCGTGAGCGATGTGTCTGAGCAGTGGATTTTCTGAATTTGCTCTGTGTTCCACGTTATATTTTAATGAAATCTGATCAGAGCTCTGCTGTGCTAGGAGCAATCAAGGGAAGACCTCTCGTCCATGCTTCGCTGGGAACAATGCCAGGGCCAGTGAGGTGGGGAAGACAGGACCAAGAGAGAAAATTCCAGAAGAGGGGAGCCCAGGGCTTTGAATGTGTGGGACTGCTCGGCAGGACACTCCTTCCCACCTGAACCTGGGGATCTCTGGGATTTGTTCTAAAAGAGAAGGCCGTTTCTCACATGTCATGAGGTTGAGTCCTCCAGATTGTAGGAGCTGCCAGGAAACAGGAAAGGCCCCCGTGGGTCCTCGGTCTTTCTCTCTCTCTCACACGCACACCCACGCGCGTGCGCACGCTGGAAGCCCAACCTCTCTCCTCTCTCCTCTGAGTCTTCTTTGGGCCTGGGGACCCCCCCAAGCCTCTTTCCCACACAATCTCATATGTAACTCTTTTCTCCTGGGCATATAAAAACATCTGTCCAATAGTCAGGCCATGTACAAACTCTGGTATCAAAAAGCAATGCTCCCACCGACCCAGCTATGGGATCTTAGACAAGTTTGTGCCTTAGTTTCCTTACCTGTAAAATGGGGATGATAACAACAGTACCAGCCCCTTCTATTTGTTGTGGGGGCTAAATGATTATATGGAAGCACAAAGACTAGTGCATGGGTTACAGAAATCTCTCTACAAGTATTAACTATTGTTAGCAGTTATTCCTCCACCGAGGACGGAGGCGGGTGCGAGGAGGAGCAGAGGAAAGCAGCAGTCAGAGCCCCCTACCAAAGCCCAGAGCCCCCTCCCCGCTCCAAGCGCAGTCAGCTGAGCCTGCAGCCCCTCAGGGCCCCTCCTGAGCACAGAGACCTGGCCAGGGCAGCCTGCTTTCTGACAGTCCCTGCCTGACAGTGGAGTGTGGGTGGGCTTCAAGGGGGTTGCAACAAAATCTTGTGCGGGTCCATTTTTCTCCCAAAAGCTTGGGGTCTGTTCGAGAGACGGCTAAAGGACACACAGGCAGAAGTGGCCATCTGAGATTCCAGGGTACACTTGGAAACCAGGAGATTTCTGCCCACTCTGCATGAGAACACGGTCCCCTGGCCACAGCTGCAGCCATCAGCCTCGCCGTAGATGGATGGATGTTTGTGTGCGTGTATGATTTATGTTATTCCATTTAATCCCTGTATTGACAATTCAGCCCAAGCCTCCAAAGGGCTCTCTCTACCAATCTTAGAGGAACTTTGGTCCCAGGAAAACCTGTCCAGGGAAAAAGGAACTCTCCCAAAGGCAAAGCAGCTCCTTTTCTGGGCATATGGGAGGATTATGGGGCCATGCTGGATGAAGGCTGCTGTATGGCTTCATGTCCCCGTGGAACTCATAAGCAGATTTTGCACTCTATTAATCTACATCTGTTTGCACATTTCTGCTGTCAGTGGCGTCTGCCTAGGGAAGCAGCAAACACACAGTGGAAGGCGCACTGGCTTTGGAATGGGCCGGCCTGGGTGCGCCCGGCTTTACCTTTCCTGGCTGAATAGCCGCGGGCAAGGTCTTAGCCATTCTGAGCTCAGTCTCTAAACCAGGGGCGCTGGTAAGGGTCCCCACCCTGCAGGGTTGTCTAGGCTCAGCACTGAAGTGGGCAGTGCTGGCTCAGTGCCTGGCACACACTGGCTTAGAAGCTAGGGAAGCCTCTGGGTGGCGGTGATCGAGGTGATGGTGGAAACATCTGGGTCCCACATCTGTACTTTCTACCTCCCTTGTTAGGCTAGCAGCTTCCCCAATAGCTGGTGGTATCACTTTCTCCTTCTCCTCCTTCCATCTTCTCTCCCTGCAGCCTCACCTCCCCTGCTCCCTGATAAAAGTTCGCTTTAACAGACCTAGAGGGGTGCCCACACTCCAAAGCCACCAGCACCCGCTGGGCTGTGCCCCCGTGAAGGGAAGGGGGTGGGAACGTCCACCGTCTCCTTTAGGGCTCTGTCCTCCCACCTGGCCCCGCCCCCAGCCTCACTCCTACCTCACGTTGTCATGTTTCTGGATGTAAATCTTATGGAACATCATATCCTCCTGCTTGGCGTTGATGTCTGCTTTCATCTCCATGGCAACATGACGGGGAAGGACAGACAGCAGGAGCCTCTCCTGGGGAGGGAAGCAGATGCTTTCGTCACAGCTCCTTCCACCTGCCTGGCAGTCCCCTCTCCTCTCCAGCTGACTCCTCCACACCTGTGCCCCCACCTGCAGGAGAACCTCTCAGGCTCTCCTGAAACTCGTGGGGCTAACACCTGAGTGTGGGGGCTGCTGGAGTCCTGCCCCCGCCCCCCGCGACCTGGCCCACTCTCCCTGGGACCCCTGCCTCTTGGTGCACGTGGGAAAATGTTTCCTGGTGACCCTGTAGCCCCGAGCACCTGGGTTGGAGCCCTGAGACTGTGTGACCATGGGCAAATTATTGAACTTCTCTGAGCCCCAGGTTCCTCATCTGTAAATGGGGACGGGTTTGTTGACAGCACGTCAGACTGAGATCCATTCAATAGGTCATCAAATATTTATTGAGCATCTGTCCTGTTCCAGGCAACAGGCTGGAGGGTATTGTGCAGCGTACCTGACCCAGACTGGGGAGAAGCAGCGTGGTAAGAGGAGGCTTCGCAGGGTCCACACAAATGAGGGGAGGAGGTGGGGGCTCCACTTCCACACAGGGGACAGTGGGCCGGGGGAGGGGAGCACACTGACTTTAAGAAACAAGTTAAAACCTGCTGACTTGCTGATGGGATGGAAGAGAAGTTGGGAAAGGGGCCAGCAGAGCCACATGGTGGAGGGGAGGGTCAAGCCAGCCTGTGTGGGGGTCCGAACCTTGCCCCTGACCTGCATTTCCCTCCAGGCCTGCCTGCTGCAGGGGGGCCAGTGTGCCACAGCCCACCGCCCAGCCAGGCTCGCTCCTGGAATTCTCTCACCAGGACAGGAGCCGTCCAGACCCCAGTCCTCCTCACCCACCGGAGGCCGAGCCACCCCTCGTGTGTCCCTGAGGCTCCTCCCCACCTCCTGGGCCTTCTCTAGTTCTCCCTTTCCTCCTGGCCCCAGGTGACACTCACTGACACCTCTGTTGGGCTCACTCCTGCCCGGTGGTCACCTCTCATCCCCCAGCTCCCATCGAAGGCTCCAGAGTCTCCAGCGGCCCACCTGATGTCTAATGACCTTGACCCCTCATCCTAAACCATACTCACCCTCCCTGGTTTTCTTTCCCCAACATCTCTTCTTTTTTTAAAAATATTTTTCTGAAGTTGGAAACGGGGAAGCAGTCAGACAGACTGGGATCTAACTGGGACATGCGCCTAACTGGGATCTACCCGGCACGCCCACCAGGGGGCGATGCTCTGCCCATCTGGGGCATCGCTCTGTTGCAACCAGAGCCACTCTAGCGCCTGAGGCAGAGGCCACAGAGCCACCCCCAGCGCCCAGGCCAACTTTGCACCAATGGAGCCTCAGCTGCGGGAGGGGAAGAGAGAGACAGAGAGGAAGGAGAGGGGGAGGGGTGGAGAAGCAGATGAGTGCTTCTCCTGTGTGCCCTGGCCGGGAATGGAACCCGGGACTCCTGCACACCAGGCCGACGCTCTACCGCTGAGCCAACCGGCCAGGGCCCCAACATCTCTTCTTTACAAGTTCCCTGTCTTTGCCCATGACACTGCCATTCTCCTGATTCCCAAGATCAAGACCTTGGCCATGTAAACTGCTCTTATTTCTCAGAATTTTTCCTCTGGGATTCAGCCCTTGCTCCACAGCCGCAGGTCCTGTCCAGCACTGGTCAAGTCCTGCTGGTTTGGACACAAGCTTCTGGACTTGTTCTTTCTGTTCTATATCCACCTCCACCGTGCACACGCAGTTCTCACCCAACAGTGGGATTTGGCCAGGCCGTCGGGCCAGACAGCTGTCCCTGGGCCCTCCGCCTGGCCCGTCGGCCCCAGTCTCTCCAGTACACGGCCTTTCCATGTCACTCCCTGGCTCCACACTTCCAAAGCGTCCCTGGGTTCCACCAGCCACATGAAATGTGGATTCTTCTGGACCCACTAAGCCCACTCCTATTTTCCACTGCAACCTAACACCCTCACTCCGCCCACCCCTGTCCTGGGCCTGGCCTGCCCCCTGCCCGCTCCCACCCGCCGGGCCTGGACGCGCTCTTCTCCTGCCAAGCACCTCTCCGCCAGCCCAGCCTCGGCCTTTGCAGGTCTAGGCCACCTTCAGGGCGGCCGGGGTGATGGAGCAGCATCCGCGCCGGTTTCCCTGTCTCGGACGCGGTTTCCCTGTCTCCGACGGGTTTCCCTGTCTCTGACGGTTTCCCTGTCTCCGACGGGTTTCCCTGTCTCCGACGGGTTTCCCTGTCTCCGATGGTTTCCATCTCCGACGGGGTTTCCCTGTCTCCGACGGGTTTCCCTGTCTCCTACGGGTTTCCCTGTCTCCGACGGGGTTTCCGTCTCCGACGCGGTTTCCCTGTCTCCGACAGGTTTCCCTGTCTCCTACGGGTTTCCCTGTCTCCGACGGGGTTTCCGTCTCCGACGTGGTTTCCCTGTCTCCTACGGGTTTCCCTGTCTCCAACGGTTTCCGTCTCCGACGGGGTTTCCGTCTCCGACGTGGTTTCCCTGCCTCCTACGGTTTCCGTCTCCGACGTGGTTTCCCTGTCTCCGTCCGACGCGGTTTCCCTGTCTCCGATGGTTTCCGTCTCCCACGTGGTTTCCCTGTCTCCGACGTGGTTTCCCTGTCTCCGACGGTTTCCGTCTCCGACGTGGTTTCCCTGTCTCCGACGCGCGCCTTGGATCTGTCCTCCACTGTAAGCCGGCGAGTGGTCTTTCTACTCACACACCTGACCTGGAAAAACCCTCTGTGCCTCCCGAAGCTTGAAGGATCAGCACACGCCCCAGCCTGGCCCCACGGTTTCCACACTCTGGCTCCCGCCTACCCCTCCATACCCCCCTCCTGGCGCCCCCTGGATTGAAATCTGCCTTCTGCTCCAGATAGAGTGAACCCCGGGAAGTGTCTCCAGTTTCTGGTAGTTTGTTCTTGCCTTTGCATACAAACGCCTCAGCTAGAATGACCATCCTCATATGCTGCTCCTAACCCTCCTTCAGGCTCACTGCCTTCCCAGAAGGGGGTCCTGGCTCCGGCTGAGAGCATCCCCCCCCGGGGGGGGCCTCCATTAGAACCCCGAGCACTCTGTGTCTCAGGGCTCTATTAACGCGTCTCCCTGCAGTGTGAGCCACGAGGCACCTCCCTGGAATGGGAGCTGTGCCTGTCTGGCTCCACAGCCAGCAGCCACGCCAGGGAAACACTGGTCAGCTGGCGAGGGGTGCTGCTCTCTGCAGGTCGGCCTGGCTTCTTCCCAGGCATCAGTGGACATGGTCACTGAGGGCCATCTCATATTTACTGACCTCCCAGTAAACAGTTACTGGTGACAGAAATACAAACTAGAGGACGACTGTGAAAACGTCGAGTGGCTGGGAGAAAGTGAGCTAGACTCAGGAGACCTGCCTGCATTTATAGCTGCTGAGGCTGAGGGCCAAGAAGAGTGGGCAGAAGGTAGCCAGGGAATAACCTCGAGCCCCTCGTCCATCGTGCAGCACACCTGGGAGTGTCACCCTTTCTGCAGAGGGCACGGGAGGCCCGAGAGCTCCCGGAGCGGCGCCTGTCCCCGTGAAGCACCCCGCACGGCCCCTCCCCAGCATCTTGGCCTGGAACACGGGATAGCAAACATATTTTCTCCTCCAAGTCCCCTTGGATTTTCTGGAATGTCTAGCCTGTTCAGGGTCAGGGTAAGTAACCTACAGTGAGCTGCAGAATGCTAATTTTACTGGAGAAAGGACAAGGTGCGGGAGTGAGAGGGACATTTCCTAAAGTGGAGGGAGAAGCACAGTGTCTTGCTGTAGGTGACAGATGGCGGGACCCGGGACTGGGATGAGGGAGGGGTTTGGAGGGATGCAGGTGTGAGTTAAGCTTGTCAAGAAGACAGTGGGAACTCTCAGGGGCACCACCAGGCCCAGATTTCGTTCAAGAGGCAGGACCAGGAGGCCAGACAGGGCCCGAAGAGTGCACAGAGCCAGCCAGGTCTCTGACCAGACAGCACGAGCCGGGGACCTGGAAAGACATGCAGGCTGGAAGGGAAGCGGAGAGGTGGTGACCGGGAGAGGCCTGCAGGAGCGCTGCCGCACCTCGTCCCCTTGCTCAGCTGTCAGGATGTCACCAGCCCCCATCACTGGACTGGACCCCCCTAAGCTGCCTCCGGACAGTCAGAGACGCCCTCACACTGTGGCCCAGCCCCCACTCCTCGCCGGCAGGGAGGGCGCAGGCGACTGTGCTGTCTAGGCCTTTGTCTCCCCGTTCCCATGCTCAGAGGCCAACCGTGTTCACACCTGCCACAGGCCTTGGCACAGTGCAGGGCACAGAGTGGGGCTCCACTAACGTCTGCTGAGGGTTTGGGGCGACACTAACATGAGAGAAGAGGGAGGACTTGGTTTGGAGCAACCTGATCTCGTACAGGCACGAGCACACCGGGTCCAGTGGGAGCCCTGCCGGTGCTCACTGGCCACTCCCCCCTGGGGGCGCGCGGCGTTCTCGGACCTCCTGACTGAACACTATGCAGCTCCACACTGTCTGCGGGCTCCCGGGGCCTCTATCTGGTTCCCACACAGAAGAGGACACAGTGGTCCTGAATCCAGAACAGGACCCTCCCAGGATGCCGGGCATACAGGAAGGGAACCCTGACGTGGCCCTTACTCAGGAGAATCACACTGGGGCAAGTCGCTCTGCTCTGGGCTCACTGGGAGAAGCCCCCTGAGTCTGGGACCCTTGTGAGTCGTCCGTTTGCCTGCCCTGAAGTCCTCTGAGGGTGAGGTTTAGGGTGAGACAGGGCTGGCTTCCTTTTTCTGAACCAACCAAACCCCTGAACTCGGCACAGAGAAAATGCCTACGTGAGGGTGTCACGGGGGCTGACAGCTTGGGTCTCCTCTTCTTCTCCCTCCCTTCATCCCAGGAGGAATGCTGACATTCTCACAATCCAACTCATCACCCCCTGGGGAGGGGGAGAGGGCCCCTCCCTGCAGCCAGACCTGGGCTGCCAGGTTTGTTTGCAAAATCACAGGGGGACATCGGGAGGCAGTAGGCGAGCACTGGGCTAGAGCTCTCTCCGGAGTCCCTCCTGGAGCATTCCCACCGAGCCAGGAATGCTGGGCTCCCTCCAGGAGAAACATTCCCCGGGGCTGCCCCCCCCCAGGAGGCGGGGCTGGGCCGCTGCAAGGCACAGATGGTGGGGGCGGGTCTCGAGGCTGCTCCCGCCAGCTGCGCAGAGGCAGCCGTGGGGAGGGTCACTCACCTGTTGCTGGTTCTCCCTCTGAGAGTGGAGCCGTGCCTGGATACATTCCCGGGTCTCCTGGAAGGCCTGTCTCTGGGAGACCTCAGCTGGGTAGTGGGTGCAGACGCCCACGATGTTGGTGCAGGAGAAAATGAGGACATTGGAGACCAGCTGCAGAGGGAGAGAAGAGGAAGAACACTGTGCTCAGGCCTGGGGGCGAACACCGGTCCCTGGAGCCCCGTGCCTGACCCTCCCAGCCCCAGAGCATGAAGTCCCCAGCCCCATCTTAGCAAACACACACCTAGCTGCCAGCAAACCAATGCCAGGGACAGTGGAACTGGCCAGGCCCTCCGATGTCCGCAGCTGGCCTGTGATGGAGTGTGGCCCTAGGGACACCAAGCCACTGACTCAGCACATTGAAGGTGTCCCTAGCACCCAAACTGAAAAGGTTTGGTGACTGGTGATGCTGGGACTGGCCATGTGCACGCTGGGGGAGGCAGGAGCCTGAAAGGAGGCGTCCATGAGGGTGACGGATTTCATTTTTTGGAAGTGTGAGAGTCCAGCCTAAGACAAAGGGCTGCCCTTTGGCAGAGGAGCCTCAGCTTATTCCTCCCCAGGGATCAGTTCCGACGAAGCAAGGACTGGCCAGCTCACCAGGGATCCCAGCACTGTGCTAAGTCCCCCGAGAAGGAAAGAAGGAAAAGGCCCCTGGCCAGCATCGACTCAGGCCCACGGGAACCGGGGGTCTCATCGCCTCCTCCTAGGCTTCCGTCCTTCCCCGCACCAGCTCCAAGGCCCTGACACGCCAGCTGCGCCAGCTGGTGAGCACCCACCACGCCCCTGCTCCTCACGGTGCCCGTCTCTGTGCTGACTGGGATGTGCATGTGGAAAATACCGACTGCCCCTCAGGTCACAGAGACGAGGCTGGAATTCTTCTGAAAGGACTGTTGACTGAAAAGCTGAGGGAAAACAAAACACAGCCCCCAAAAGCAAGTTTACACAGCACATTTCAGAAGCCGACAAGGGTGCTGTTTAGCCAGTTAGTTTGGTAGGTTCAGCTCCTGGGGTATCTGGGAAAACTGATCCTGGCCCTGCCCCGCCTCAGGCCACACAGGACAGAAGCCACACAGAGATGCTCAGGTTTCTAGGCCTCCAAAATTGTTGTTCTCGGTCTCAGCTGCAGAAGGGGAGCCCAGGCCAACCTGCACCTTCTGCTGTGGCCCCTCCGGCCTTCAGGAGTCTACACTGGTCTCTAGTCCTCGTGTCCATTTGGATCTCAAAAGACTCCCTCTGGGACAGGAGCCTCCCGGCAGCGGCCAGGACACAGCCCCCACACTCTGCGTCCAGGACTCTGTATCCAGGAGATGAAAATCCTGCCCAACTGGAGTCTATGTTCTGCTTGAAGGCTTTCCCCTCCCCCAGCTCTGAGGGGGTCCTGACCACGCAGGGTCCTCAGCCAGCCCAGGCCTGGAGCCACGGGGACTCCGTGCGGGATGCCATCGTTCCCTGCCGACGCCCTCTAACATGACTGCCCCAGCTCATGAACAGAAAGAGACTCTCTCATCCCAAATCTTGCTCTCTCCTTGGCTGCACAATAAATTCCGGTGTTCTGGCTGGACGACCCTTCCCAGAGGCCTTCAGGGAAGGGGTGAACTCAGATTGGCAACTCTAGCAACTCTGCTGATGACACACAGCTCCTGCACCCAGTCCCCAGCCCCACCCACCCCAGAATCCTACCATTATCATTTCATGTAAACATGAGGCAGAGAGAAACCCAGCCTACTGATCACAGGGAAGAACTGTGGAAGGAAGACCCTTCCCCACAGAAGCTGACAATCCAAGTGAGGAGAGGAGTAGTCAGGCTGATGAAGAACTGGCAACTGGAAGCATGAACTGATTCCCACCAGCAAGAGGGACAGAGGGAGTGGGGGTGATGAGAGGGCCCTTGGGCGGGCCCGGGCAGCTGGGCCTGGGGTTGAGATACACTTGGTGAGGCTGACAGGCATGGGGCAGGGCCTCCCTGGAGAGCACATCCAGGACACTCAGGCTGCGAGTACTCGGAGCCCCTGAATAAATAACCCAGGCTCTCTGATCCTGAGGGAAGTGAGTCCACAGGAGGTGGAGCTGGAAAGGCAGACGGGGCCAGACTGAAGGCGCGGGCACATCAGGCTGAGAAGGAAGGCCTGGCACAACACGTACACAACAGGAGCCACAAAGGACTGCTAGACCAGAGAAAGAGGACGAGCACACAGCTTTAGCAAGACTCATCAGGGGCCAGAGTCATGCAGGGACTGGGAGACGGCAGGAAGCGGCCAGAGAAGCCCAAAGGATGAGGGAACACGGAACCACGTGATGCTGGGGGGCCGGGCCAGGCAGAGCTGACTCAAGGAAGAGCCCCCAGACCAGCGAGGAGAAGGTCCCGGGAGAGAAAGGGTCCACATGCCGCATGATTAACCAATGCAGTCACCGTGGAAGGAGACCCCGGGGACATGCCTCCGGAAGTCTGGGGCCCCTGAGAGAGGGGTAAGGAGAGAAAAAGGAGCAGAGGAGGTGAAGGCTGACAGTGCGGACTGCAGGGAATTCTGAAGAATGTTCTTGTTCGGAGACAGCTTTTGAAAGAGAAAGGAGCCAGACGATAAACACAGGAGTGAGGTGCAAGGGGCAGAAACTAAAAGCATTTCCCTTGAGATCAGGAACAGGACGGGGTGCCCCTATCACCACTCCTATTCAACAGGGCGCTGGAACGCCTGGCCACAGCAATCAGACAAGAAGAAATAAAAGGCAGCCCTGGCCGGTTGGCTCAGTGGTAGAGCGTCGGCCTGGCGTGCGGGGGACCTGGGTTCGATTCCCGGCCAGGGCACATAGGGGAAGCGCCCATTAGCTTCTCCACCTTCCCTCCTTCCTCTCTGTCTCTCTCTTCCCCTCCCACAGCCAAGGCTCCATTGGAGCAGAGATGGCCCGGGTGCTGGGGATGGCTCCTTGGCCTCTGCCCCAGGCGATAGAGTGGCTCTGGTCGCAGCAGAGCGACGCCCCGGAGGGGCAGAGCATCGCCCCCTGGTGGGCAGAGCGTCGCCCCTGGTGGGCGTGCCGGGTGGCTCCCGGTCGGCGCATGCGGGAGTCTGTCTGTCTCTCCCCGTTTCCAGCTTCAGAAAAATACAAAAAAGAAATAAAAAGCATCCACATTGGAAAGGAAGTAAAACTGTCATTATTTGTAGGTGACATGATACTGTATATAGAGAACCCTAAAATTCCACTAAAAGACTGATACGTGAATTTAGTAAAGTAGCAGGACAGAAAATAAATATTCAGAAATTGGTTGCATTTTTATATACCAATAATGAACTATAAAGAGGAACTAAGAAAACAATCCCATTTACAACTGCATAACAACAACAAATCAAAAACACCTGGGAATAAATTTAACCAAGGAGGTAAAAGACCTGTACTTGAAAAATTGTAAGATTAAAGAAAGAAACTGAAAAAGATACAAATAAATGAAATCGTATACTGTGCTCAAGGGTAGGAAGAACTAACATCATTAAAATGTCCATACTACCCAAAGCAATATAGAGACTCAATACAATTCCTAGCAAAATACCAATGGCATACTTCACAGAACTAGGACAAACAATCCAAAAATTTGTATGAAAGCACAAAAGACCCATACTGATCATTGCAATCTTAAGAAAGAAGAACGAAGTTGGAGGAATCATGCTACCTGATATCAAACTATACTACAAGGCTATAGTAATCAAAACAGCATGGTAGTGGCATAAAAACAGACATATAGATCAATGAGACAGAATAGAGAGCCCAGAAAGAAACCAAAGCCCATATGGTCAATTAACATTTGACAAAGGAGGCAAGAACATACAAAGTGGGGCAAAAGTAGGTTTAGAGTTGTGTATACTCAAAACACAATTTATTCTTGTATTATTATTTATTAATTATTGTATTCTTTTCCATATAAACAACTGTAAACCTACTTTTGCCCCACCTTGTACAATGTCTATTCAATAGATGGTTTTGAGAAATTGGACAGATACATGCAAAAATGAAACTAGACCACCTTCTTACACCATATACAAGACATACAAGAATAAACTCAAAATGAATTTAAGACTTAAATGTAAAACTTGAAACCATGAAACTCCTAGATGAAAACATAAAGTAAAATCCTTGACATTTCTTGTAGTAATGTTTTTTTCTGATATATTTTCTCAGGCAAAGGAAACAAAAGAAAAAAAAAAACCAGAGACTACATCAAACTAAAAATGTTTCTGCACAGCAAAGGAAACCATAAACAAACCGCAATGACAGCCTACTGAATGAAAGAAGATATTCACCAGTAGTACATCTGATAAGGAATTAATATCCAATATTTATAAAGCAATCATATAATATAACACACACACACACAGAAAAATAAACAATCCAATTAAAATTGGGCAGAGGATCTGAATAGACACTTCTCCAAAGAGGAGATACAGATGGCCAATAGACATGTGAAAAGATGCTCAATGTCACTAGTTGTTGGAGAAATGCAAATTAAAACCACAATGAAATATCACCTCACATCTGTCAGAATGGCTATCGTCAATAAATCAACAAACAAGAGTGGAGAGGAGGCCCTGGTCGGTTGGCTCAGCGGTAGAGCATCGGCCTGGTGTGCGGGGGACCCGGGTTCGATTCCCAGCCAGGGCACATAGGAGAAGTACCCATTTGCTTCTCCACCGCCCCCCCTCCTTCCTCTCTGTCTCTCTCTTCCCCTCCCACAGCCAAGGCTCCATTGGAGCAAGGATGGCCTGGGCGCTGGGGATGGCTCCTTGGCCTCTGCCCCAGGCGATAGAGTGGCTCTGGTCGCGGCAGAGTGACGCCCCGGAGGGGCAGAGCATCGCCCCCTGGTGGGCAGAGCGTCGCCCCTGGTGGGCGTGCTGGGTGGATCCCGGTCGGGCGCATGCGGGAGTCTGTCTGACTGTCTCTCCCCGTTTCCAGCTTCAGAAAAATAAAAAAAAAAAAAAAAAAAAAAAAAAAAAAGAGTGGAGAGGATGTGGAAAAAGGGGAAGCCTCAAGCACTATTGGTGGGAATTCAGATTGGTGCAGCCACTGGGGAAAACAGAGGGAGGGTCCTCAAAAATGTTAAAGATAGAACTGCTTTATGACCCAGCAAATTCAGTTCTGGGTATGTATCTGAAGAAACCCAAAACATTAATGCAAAAGAATATATGTACCCCATGTTCCCTGCAGCATTATTTTACAAGATATAAAAGCAATTCAGTGTCCCACAACAGATAAATGGATAGAAATGCTGTGGACATATATACTAGAATATTACTCAGCCATTAAAAAAAGATTGAAAACTTACCATTCGGGCCAGTATGGATGGACCTAGAAGATACTACGCTAAGTGAAATAAGTCAGTCAGAGAGATAAATACTGTATGATTTCACTTTTATGTGGAATCTAAAGAACAATGTAAATGAATAAACAAAACAATAACAGACTTATAGAGAGAGAGATAAGGCTGATGGCTGCCAGAGGGCAGGGGGCTGGGACACTGGGTGAGAAGGTGACGGATTAAGAAGTACAGCTCGGCAGTTACAGAACGTCACGGGGATGCAAAGGACAGCAGAGGGAATAGAGTCAGTAATATTGTAATAACTGTGTATGGTGTCAGACGGGTACTGGAAATAAAATATTGGGAGATTACTTTGTAAAGTATATGATTGTCTAACCACTATGCTGCACACCTGAAACTAATACAAAACAATATTGAATATAAAGTTTAATTGAAAAATTTTTTTTAAAGAAAGTGGAAAGATAGCCTACAGAATGAAATTATCTGCAAATCATACATCACACCTTTGTTTTTCAGAAATATATAAAGAGAACTAAATGGAGGACAGGTCATCTTTTCAACAAATGGTGCGAGAACAATTGGATATCCATATAATTAACTCATACCTCACAAAATATGCAAAAATTTACTCAGAATGGTTCATAGGCCTAAATGTAAAACCTGAAACTATTAAACTTACAGAAGAAACCATCAGACTCTGGATTAGGCAACAACAACAACAACAAAAGTTATATACAACAGCAAAATCATGACCCATAAAAGGACAGAAAGGACAAATTGATAAATTAGACTTCATAAAAACTAAGAACGTTTGCCTTCAAAAGGCACTGTGTTAAGATAATGAAAAGACAAGCCACAGATTGGGAGAATTTACTTGTAAATCATTTATTTGATAAATAAGACTTGTCCCCAGAATTCATAAAGAACTCTCAACAGTCAACAATAAGAAAACAACCCACTTTTTAAAAAGAGCAAAAGATTTGAATGGGCAATTCACCAAAGAAGATGTAAGAATGACAAGCACACAAGAAGATGCTCTAAATCATCAGCCATTAGGAAAATGCAAACATTTAAAAACAATGAGATACTACTAAACACTATTAGAAGAGCTAAAATAAAATAAAATAAAATTTAAAGATGAAAAGAAAGGAAAAAGGAACTTCTAATACTGGTACTGACAAGAACATGGAACAACCAGAATTCTCAGTTTTGTAGGAATGAAAAATGGTCCGTAGATTTGACAACAGTCAACACAACAACAGCCATCCAGTGTGAATGAATCAAAATCATACCTATTGTTTTGTTGGATCGGCAAAAACTATAATATATATTTTGGTGTGCTGCAGAATTTAAATAATTAGTTTATGTGTGCCATGGAATGAAAAATGTTGAAAATCTGACCTACATCATGGATGAGTCTCAGATACACCATGCCAAGTGAAAGAAGCCACACTCAAAAGGCGCCATGCTGATGGTGCCATGCTGGATGGTTCCATTTCCATTGCATTCTGGGAAAGGCAAAGCTGGAGACGGCAAACAGCTCAGTAGTGGGCAGGGGAGAGGATGACTGAGAGGGGCAGCAGAAGGAAATTTTTCTGGGTGATGGATAGGTTCCATATCTTCATTGTGTCAGTGGTTTGTCAAACTCACGGTATTGTACACCAGAAAGGGTGAATTCTACTATATGTAAATTATATTTTAATAATTAAAAAAACAAAAACAAAAGTAAGATCCAGGAGGGACAGAGAGAGAGAGAATGTGAGGAATCTGGACTGAGAAAGGGCAGCCTTTCCTCTCTCTGAGGCCAGAGAGAGGGACCAGAGTCTATTTTGAGAGATGACCTCCAAGGTAATTATCAACTGGTCACTGCAGCGTCTTGGTACTAATCCACCAGGCCTCCCCTGCTGTAATCTAACTCCTGCTGCAGCCGCAGGGCCAATAGCAGCAGACAGTGCGAATCCAGGTAGAATGATGCCTTGTAACCCAAGAGGGGTCCGAATGGCTTTGCTAAGCTTAGTATGCCTCAGTGTTCCTCTCATTTACTCAACACAAAACGGGGTGAGCAAGAAGAGGGGTCTTGGCAAGGCCTTTGGAAGGCCGATTTCAGCAAACTGGACCTGAGAGTGAAAAAGGAAGAGACTGCTTTATGTCAAACACACAGACATGCCACCCAGCCAGCCACCGAAAAAGCGGGATTTTGTGCACCAGGTTCTTAATAGATGCTCAGGCCTCTGTGAAGATACTAATGCTATGAATGAAGAGGAGGCATCAGTGAAATCCGATTGAATTATGCTTACAGCCTCCTAGAAGATGTTTTGCTGCTTAAAACATGATCTCACACCTTGGGCACAGAGTCCAAATGCTGACTGGTTCTCCACCAAAAACAATGATCAATTACTAAGCCCCTCCATATGCCCCACAAGTAAAACTATAAACCCCATCCTTATGTAAAAAACTTATTCAGTAAACAACAACAGGTGAAAAAAAAAGGCCTCACTAAGGGTTTGTTGGCTTTCCCTGTGCTGAGCCCCCACCCCCCGGACGTCCCTAACCACATGGAATAGGTGTGAGAGAGAAAGGGATACCGACATCACACCACGTGGGGCATGAGGAGAACCTCAGCCTGGGAGTAAGTAGCCTCAGCACCTGCTTTTAACCCAAGTCCTGCAGAGGGCTCTGAGTCCAGGTGGCCCCAGGACCACGCCAGGAGGAACCCCGCTAGAGGGAAATGTTTGGAATGCTAGTCTCTGAGTGGAAACCCAGCGGAGATGCCTGTGAATAGTTACCACTCCAGCTGGCATTTCTAAAACCCTAGCACTTCAGAAGCCTAATCTCTGGCTGCCTGCAGGCTGCAGGTTTGATCAGGCCCCGAGTGAAGGCACAGTGCTCCCGGTTTCTGCAGCGTCTCCTCCGCAAAGCCTGAAAGAAACCCCAGCAGCTGGCCTTAGGCACCGCACTTGCTGCTGACTCTCCCCTCCAAGTTTCCAGGGTGCTCCACAGGCCCGCTGCCCTAGGCGTGCTCCTCACTGATCCGAGGAAGGGGAAGAGGACAGAGGAATGGGCAGGTCTGGAATAGAGGGAAACGAGTCGGGGCAGACCCTCCTGCAATCTGCCACTTTTCATGGCTTCCGCTCTGGGCACGTCAGCTAGCCCCTCGCAGTGTGATTCACAGCGTGTGTCTGCTGGTCGTGGGCCAAGGAGGCAGGGAGTCAGAATCCCCCAGGGAGCCAGGGTTAGTGATGGGGGGGACGGGACAGGACAAGATGTACAGTTAAGTTTGAATTTCAGACAAATGACAAATAATTTTTTTTTAGTATAAGTATGTCCCATGCAATATCTGGGATACTGTACTTATACTAAAAAAAATATCCGTCATTTATCGGCAATTCACATTTAACTGTTGTACCTGGCATCCCTCCCTTTTCAAACATGGCCTCCCCTACTGCTGACAGCCCTCTCCAGAGTCCAGCACACAAAGGGTGACCCAGCTCCCCACTCCTCCCTCCGGCCTCTTCCCGATCCTGACCCTCCTCCCCTCCCCGCGGCTCCTGCACAGACAGAGCACACACTCTCTTCGCTTCGAAGTTGAGATCAGCTCAAGTGCAAGCCGAGGCTGGGATCTGATTTTACAAACCCCACAGGGGCTGGACCAGCTCCGACCTCTCTGCGTATCAGACAGGGAGGGCAGGTCGTCCCCTGCAGGTGTGACCCGAGACCCTCGCCCTCAGGGCAGGCACAGCCCCTTCCTGTTCTAGTTCTGTTTTTCTTCTGTTTACAAACACACCAAACCAGCAACCAAACGAGACCCATATAAAAGGAGTTGACAGGCCTGACAAGAGTCCTTCAGCCTGCCGCCGATCTCATTTGTCTACACGGTGGTGGTAGGAAGCTCAGGGACCTCGGGGAATCCCATCGCAATATAAAATACAATAAATCAAGGAGGATCATGTTGAATTATATGCTCTCAGAAGGCGTGCTGGCACGGTGCCTTATATGCTGTACCACGCTCTATTAGGTGCTAAGTGGCTGTTAAAAATATAACATGTTTTTAACTTTTTAAAAAATCATAGTGACACCTCTTTAAAATTTTTCCTTGACAAAGAATCAAGACTGCTGCGTGCTTTTTTGGTGATCAAAGCCATATCATCTCTTCCCAGGGGCTTCTGAGACGAGGTTCTCTTTCATGGAGGTGGCTGGACTCTCTCCATGGCTCTAGACAAGCAGGACCGGGCTCTCTGCTCCCTTCCTCCCCCCAGGGTCCTGCCCCAATGGCAACCCCTCCTCTCTCCGTTCCAGGCTCGGGGCTTGTCAGTCTCCCCTGCTCCAGAATCCTCTATGCTCACTCTCTTCTATGTCAGAGATCCACATATCTTCTTACATCATAACACTTTCCTGCTCACAAGCCTGCCGTGACTCCCTAGCACCAGTAAGGTGAAGCCCAAACTCCTGAGCTGGCATTGCGACTACGGTTCTCATCATGGGTCCCACACCCCCCTCATCACGTACGCCAACTCTACAGGCTACCCACTGCCTCTGGAAAACAGCACTCTAAAAAATGATTCTGAAAGTATACTATCGGCCCTGGCGGGTTGGCTCAGCGGTAGAGCGTCGGCCTGGCGTGCGGGGGACCCGGATTCGATTCCTGGCCAGGGCACATAGGAGAGGCGCCCATTTGCTTCTCCACCCCCACCCCCTCCTTCCTCTCTGTCTCTCTCTTCCCCTCCCACGGCCAAGGCTCCCTTGGAGCTAAGATGGCCCGGGTGCTGGGGATGGCTCCTTGGCCTCTGCCCCAGGCGCTAGTGGCTCTGGTTGTGGCAGAGTGACGCCCCCTGGTGGGCGTGCCGGGTGAATCCCGGTCGGGCGCATGCGGGAGTCTGTCTGACTTTCTCTCCCCATTTCCAGCTTCAGAAAAATACAAAAAAAAAAAAAAAAAAGAAAGTATACTATCTAATTTTACTGTTACTAAAATTAGAGCATGAGATTCTAACAAATTAATAATGATCACCCGCTCCATACATTTTTGGGAAAGACTCAATAGACTAAAATATTGAAGAAAGACAAGTATCTAGGAATGGTTGGCTACTGAAATTTAGTCTTCGAAACACTTTCACATGTCACATTTCATTGGATCCTCATCGAATTCTTATACACATGTTGGGTGGTCTCACTCACCCCCTTTCGCTGATGAGGAAACTGAGGCTCACAGTAGGAGCCCTGTCTGAGCTTATACAGCAAGGCAGTGGCAAAGCTAAAGCACGGATTCTCATTCTGAGTTCAGAGCACTCAGTTGTTATGTATCCCAACTTAATTTAGGTCCACTTTTGTTTTATTCTATTTAATGAAGAAACACTCTACTTTCTTATACCCTCAACCCAAGTGCCCCAGGCCTTCGTCAGAGATCTTGGTCACATCATGCTAATCACAGACCTATTCCCAGCCACTGTCTCCAAACACGCCCTCCCCTAGGGACTTGACACAGTGGGTTAGAAAGGCCCACCGCGGTCTCATGAGGCCGTGCCTTACTCCATCCAGTACAGCTTTCCTTGTTTTTAATCATTGAGACATAATTCCTGTGCCAGAAAACTCACTCTTTTATATAATCCAGTCGTTCTTAGTGTATATACTCTCAAGGTTGTGTAACCATCACCACTATCTAATTCTAGAACGTTTTCAGCATTCCAAAAAGAAACCCCATAATAACCATTAATCATCATTTATTTCTCACCTCCACCCCCAGCCTTAGCTCCTGTCAACCACTAATTTACTTCCTATCTCAATGGATTTGTCTGTTCTGGACATTTCACATTAATGGAATCATATATTAAGCAGCCTCCTATGTCTAACTATTTTCACTTTGCAAAATGCTTTCAAGTTTCATCTCTGTTGTAGCATGTGTCAGAATTTCATTCCTTTTCATAGCCAAATAACATTCTATATCTGGATATACCACATTTTGTCCATTCATCAGTTATGGACATTCAGGCTGTGTACACTTTTTGGCTATTGTGAATACTGTTGCTATGAACATTCAGGTAGTAGTAGTTCTTCTATAGAGGTGCATTTTCAGTTCTCTTGGGTATATATATACCTAGGAGTAGAATTGCTAGATGTTATGGACTGAGTATGTCCCCTTCTTCCCATTCACATGTTAAAATCCTACCCACAATGTGACCGTGTTAGGAGGTGGAGTTTTAGAGAGGTGATTAGGCCATGAGGGTAAAGCCTTCGCAAATGGGATTAGTGCTCTTATAAGAGATCCCCCCCAAAGCTCTCTACTTCCCCTCCCACTATGTGAGGACACAGTGAGAGGATGGCCATCTGTGATCCAGGAAATGGGCCCTCACCAGACCTGGAATCAGCAGGTCCCCTGAACTTGGACTTTCCAGCCTCCTGACCTGTGAGAAATGCATCTTTAAGCCACTCAGATTGTAGTGTTTTGTTACAGCAGCCTGAATGGTCTAAGACATTGGGTCGTATGGTAGTTCAATGTTAAACATTTTGAAGAACTGCCCAACTATTTCCCAAGTGGCTGCACCATTTCCTATTCCAGCTGGCAATGCATGAAGGTTCTGATTCTCCACATTCTCCCAACACTTGTTTTTGTCTTTTTTCTTATAGCCATCCTACTGGGAGTGATGTCTCTCGTAGTTTTAATTTCCTTCCATTTTAAAGCAAATAGTGATAAAAAACAAGTAAGATAGTTTATTGCCTAAATTGAACAGCTATACCTTTAGAGAGAAAAGGCCACAATGTACATTTTGTTTTTGTCATCTTTGATTACTTATTTCTATGAAGACTCCAGATCTTGTGTACACATCCAGAAGAGAACGAAAAGCTTTCACATGTTAGTGCTTACTTGAACTGGGTATCCTCTTAATTCATTCAACAAACACTGAATGAGAGCCCGCTGCAGAGCAGTGTGGGAAAGGGCTAGGAAACCCCGTCCAGCCCCCTGGCCCTGTCCTCCAAGACTCCCAGTCTGGTGGCAGGGTCAGGTATATGCGCAGAAGCAGCTGAGAGGACACAAATTCTATAGGCTTTGCAGTCTTTAACCCCAAGTTAGTTCCATAGACACTCGGTTTGCAAAAAAAATACAGCAGAAGAGATAATGCTCTTAATAGATGAAGCGTTTTATAAATTAACAAGAAATAAGTGGAATTTAACAGAAAAATGGGTAATGTAGATGAATAAGCTTTTCAGAGAAGCAAAACTACAAATAATTTACAAAACATGATATGAAAACATGTGAAACCTCACTAGTAAAGGCTGAAAACAATGTTTTGCCTATTAAACTAGCGAAGCTTTTTTTCATAGTAATAATGTTGGCAAGAATGCAACAGAACAGTCGCCTCCCACACCATCAGTGGGGATGCGAGCTGGTACCATCCTTCTGGAGAGCCATTCAGCGATACACATGGAAGGCCTTGAATATGTCCACCCCCCGACCCAGTGAGCCTGTCCCCTCCCAGGAACCTGTGTTACTGAAACTTAGTAGATTGGTCAGGGCTTTCTATCCACGAATGGCTGAAAAAGTTTTACATGAGGAACAGCTAATGCTAACTGGAACATAGTTGACTAAAATTTGGGGCTTCAATATCCTGAAGTATGTGAGGCCTTTAAAATATTTCATTTAAAGATTTAATATCATGAGGAAGTTTTCAAAATATAACATGAAGTGGTAGGGGAAGAAAGAATATGGAATTAAATATTCAGCATGATCCCAATCTAAATGTATATAAATTATATATCTATATAATATATATAAATATATACACTAGGTAGTCTTCTGTGTGTGTATATACATATTAACAGTGGCAGAATGTTTGTAACTGGTGGGATTTTAAGTATTTTTAATTTTTTCTTTAGATTATTGAATACTTTCTAACTTTTCTACCATATTATTACTCTTAAGAGAGAAATTGATCAATTATATTAAAAACAGAAAGTAACACATGCTCGTACTGGGAGCACAGCAGGCTAAAGGAACCTCTCTTCTAACAGAAGAAATAAGATGAGAATTCAAATGCCAAGAAAACCAGATAGGATCTGTCAAGTGGGAAAAATACTGACACCAGAAAAACAGGTCAGGTCTGGGCAGTGGGGCCTGGGAAGGCTCCAGGTGGAGCTGGCTGCACACACGGGCAGCAGACAGCGGACAGCCGCATCACAGCGTAGGGGCATCGGGCGGTGGGAAGAACAATAGAGGGGCGAAGGGAGGAGAGGGCAAGGCTTGGGGAGCAGCAGGAGGGCGGCGCTGACTGGAAGGACCAGAGCAAGCAAGGGGAGGGGCCCGAGGGGAGGTGGGCTCCCGCTGGGTCACCGAGACTCCACATCTGGGGAAGGAGCTGGCACATGACCTGTTTAGGAGGCACTAAACTCTTGGTGACTACATTTCCAAAAATAAAACGTCTATTAATTTTTTAATTTATAAAATATGCATTCATTAGAGAAAATTTCAAAATCACAGAGGAAAAAAAAATCAATTTACCACCCAAAGACAACCAGTGGTAAGTGGTTTATCCCCGTCCCCTCACACACACACACACACACACACACACACACACACACACACACACTTTTTTTCTTTTTCTCTTTCTTTCAATCTACTGAAGGAATTCTGTTTTTACACTCATGAAGCCGTGATCTTACTGTTTATATAATTTGGTATCCTGCTTTCTTTCACTTAACATGATAGCGTATGTTCCCGTTATTATGACTTCTAATGCTGCAGGCTTTCAGCGGGGAAATGTGAGCGGAGCTGCACTTCAGGAAGATTAATGTGACGCCTGGTGGGGAAGGCAGCAGTGGAGAGGAAGGTGCTAGAGGTGGAGAGGCGGCTGATGAGAAGGACTGGGGCCTGGGAAAGGCTGCGGGCCGGGCAAAGGAAAAGGAGCGGTGCTGGGAGCCCCAAGCCAGGCATCTGAACAGAGGGAGTCTCCAGGGGGAGGGACAAGCCTAGGTCTTTAGTCCACGCAGGGAGTCCAGGGAGGGGTTGGCTTTGGGGTGAACGGGACCAAGAGGACACAGTGTGTCATAGAAGCTAAATGAACGGGAGAAAGTCAAGGAAGATGTGGAGAGCCTGAGGTCAGGTGCTGTGGCCAAGGCTAAAAAGATACACATGAATCAAGGGCTGTCAGGGGCCCTACGGGTGACCTTCAATTAGATAAAAGTCTGGACTGCAAGGGTGTCAGTCATAAATAGCAGTGAGGGGGACAGTGAGTGAAGGTGACTCTCAGGATGCTTGGAAGAATGCATGGGTTACAGCCTGAATGGACATGGCATAGTGGACATTTGCTGTCTGCACAGGCAGAGGGAGGGAAGGACTCACAGGGACAGGAGAGCAGAACTCGACCCAGCGGCAGGACAGAGCTGTCCATGGTGGAAGCGCCCGCCCTACATGGTGCCTCACGGCTGTGGGCACTTGACATGCGGCCGGGCTGAACTGAGATGTCCTGAAAGTATACAATACATACCGGAGCTTGAAGTAATGTCTTATATTCATTACATGCTGAAATGATATTCTGGATATACTGGGTGAAATAAACCATACCGTTAAAATTAACTTCACCGTGGTGTTTTTTGTTTTTGTTTTACTTTTTTGGCTACTAGAAAAAGTTAAAGTTATGTAGGTGGCTCTTATTATGATTATATTTCTGTTGGACAGCACAGCTATAGAACAAAGCGGAGGCAAAACAGAAGGGACTTGGAGCACAGAGGACAAGGGGCAGACCACAGACTAATCCGCAGAATATCAAAGCGGTGTTTCAGAAACCTCAACAGCTGGTACACTGACCTAGAGCCCCACCTTTGGGCCACAGAGATACTGGCCTCCCTCCTGGTCCCCGAGGGATTTCCTAAAGGCTCAGGCTCACTTATTTGCCAGGCTCAGAGCCCAGTTAGGATGGTACATCCGACAGCAGCTGCTCCCTCTGGCTTTTGGAAGCATGAAATGTGGAGGCAGAAAAGGAAGGAGGTGTTTGAAGTCTGAGGCTCGACCCCAAGGGAAGAGAAGGTCTTGGGTGGGGGCCTGAGTGTAGGCTGAGGTATTAGGACTGTCTAAAGGGTATGTTCACATCTCTAGCATGTCGTTAAACTTAGGGTATAGAGAAAGTGTATACATTTAAAACCACGGGAAGAAGGGACAGACCAAGAGCAACAAATGAATGTCTGGAGACAGAACAGGGTAGAGCAGGGGTCCCCAAACTACGGCCTGCGGGCCGCATAGGGCCCCCTGAGGCCAAAAATCCGGCCCTCCCGCACTTCTGGAAGGGGCACCTCTTTCATTGGTGGTAAGCAGATGCTCCTGTGCTCCTGGAGTACTGTATGTGGCGGTGCGGCAAAGCGCAGGGTCGCTCACGTACAGTACTACTTCCGGTGACACAGGACGCACACGGCTCCAGAAGCGCATCATATCACTTGTTACGGCTAGCAGTGACAAATATGGAACCAGACACTGACCATCTCATTAGCCAAAAGCAGGCCCATAGTTCCCATTGAAATACTGGTCAGTTTGTTGATTTAAATTTACTTGTTCTTTATTTTAAATATTGTATTTGTTCCCGTTTTGTTTTTTTACTTTAAAATAAGATATGTGCAATGTGCATAGGGATTTATTCATAGTGTTTTTTATAGTCCAGCCCTCCAACGGTCTGAGGGACAGTGAACTGGCCCCTTGTGTAAAAAGTTTGGGAACCCCTGGGGTAGAGTAAGGGAGGATTTGGGGACTCAGGAGGCTGAGTTCTCATCTTGAAGTTGGGGGGCACCGTGGCTCTAGGCAAGTCACTTTTCCTCTGTGGACCTGAGCTTCCTCACCATAAAAATAGAAAGGCAAGGGATGATGGCCAACATCTTTGCCTCCTGGGACGTCTATGGAGTGGCCACATCCTGGGTCTTTAGCTGCTTAGACAGGATGCTCGTCCCAAACATACCACTAAGGATAGAGGTACCACGTACAGAATTTTCTGAGAAACCTCTGATTTCAAATACCCTGTCCCTTGTTCTCCTGAAATGCAATGGAAAGTTTAACCTAGCAATATTAGACTGTAGCTTTAAGACAGCTGGTCACACCTGGAAGTCATACAAACTCCCGCCTGACCCAAGTGGATCCGTGGGGAATCCCAGAGGAAGCCGGATCCTTCAGAATTTACACTAAGCAACCCCCCCACCCCGTCCCCAAGGTGTCGGAATCACACAAACAAAGCAGAGTGGCAATGCAGATAGTCACACAACAACCAAGAACACCGGCTGGGTAGGGGGGACAGGGTGGCAGAGGCTGGCTCGGCGAGAGCACCCTGGAAAGGCTCTCCAGAGGCGCGGGACGGAGGCTGGCCCACCCATAAACTGCTTCTTGTGCAGTTCTCTGACCTCTGGGGGAAGGAAGAGTTTTCTCTGTGTGGCCTGGCAAGAAGTTTTGCGGGCTAGAAGTTTATTTCTAATCTGAGTGCAAATGAAGTTTCTCTCCTCCAAAAATCTCATCTTGGAGAACAATTATCCAGCCCCCTTCCTCCCCAAGTCCCCCACCCTCAGCTTCCTCCTCCCCCTTCCAGGAAAGTCAGACAAGCCTTCATTGTTCTAGGTGAGCAGTGGTGACAGCTGAGGGTGATGTGGGCTGTGTAGGTGGAGGAAAGGGGCTGATGAAACGCTGGAATCGGATTCAGGGGGAGGGAAAAGAGCCCCACCCCGCCACACTGAGTTCTGGCTTCCACCCCACACAGGTGAAGTACGGCTTTCCTCGTGCCTTCCCCACCCGTTACCCATCACCCACCCACGCCTCTTCCCTCCCTCCAGTCCTCAGCTCCAGGCCCATTTTAGGTTTGCTGGATTTGGAAGAAAAAAAGAAACTTTAAAGCGAAAGTGAAATTGCCACAAAGTTGCTCACCTACCCCAGCACAAGTACGGGGCTGTGTCTACCTGTGTGGCAGGCCTAAGCGGCCTGTGGGCGACCCAGGACGGAGGGCACCCTGGGGCTGCTCAAGACAAGGCAGATAGATGCTGGGGCTCCAGAGGCTGCCCAGAGGCTGCCTGGAGAGAGAGACGGGGAGCTACAGCGGAAGGAGCGCTAGCCCTGTGACTCTGGACAAGTCACATAGCCTACTGGAGCCTCAGTGCCCCCGTCTCTAACACGGAGCTGAGGTCACCTGCTAATAAGATACGGGAGCAAACGCATTCCAGGTGTAAATAAAGCAATACAGGTTGGGGTTAGCAATGTCATCATCCGCTGCGGGACGGAGGGTGGTGGGGACCAGACGAGACTCCGGGGGCTGGCCATGACTCCTTTTGCTCACTATGTCCTCATCCTCCAGACAGCGGCTGACACACAGCAGGTGCCGAGAGATGCTTGTTAGGTGAATAACTGGGTGAGAAGGAAGCTGGGGGCTGCAGGGCACTTTCAAGGCCTGGACTATTCCAGCTCACATCAGAAGACGGCAGTCCCAGACCCCCAGCAGGCTTTGCCTCTGGCCCTGAGCATCAACAAAAAGGCAGGAGAGGGGGTTACAGGACACCCATCCACGGTAATGCGTCACAATTAAACAAAACACAGAGGAGACCAAGAAAGATGGGCCAGTGAGTGTAGAACTAACTGCCGCAGCCACGGGGCTTCTGTGGTTTCTATCATGGAGATGAGCCATGAGACGGGTCTGCATGTCCCGTGAGTGGGGTGCACAGCTCTGCTGGGCTGGGAACAGAGAGACCTGGGTGGGCACAGCCTTGGTGAGTCCCTCACTGGCCGGCTGACCACGCGCATATCACTAGGAAAGCCCCGGAGGTCTGCGGAGAAGTGAGATGAGGCGGAAACGAGGCTCGAGGGCAGGAACAGCCAAGGATGTGGAGTACTGCAGGGCCAGCCCTCTCACAGGCCGGGCCACCTCAGCGAGGCCTCTGGCTCCCTGTACAATGGGGGGACGGGACCCCGCGGCCCTCAGCTGCTCGCCAAGGGCCCTGCCACCCGCGACTCTGGGAGACTCTCTGTGATGTGACTCAGCCTCGCAGAGAAAAACCAGGAGTTGGCCCCAGTCTCTGCTCACTCCCGCTGCCCTGCTCCCCGGTCTCTGCTCGCTCCCGCTGCCCTGCTCCCCGGTCTCCGCTCGCTCCCGCTGCCCTGCTCCCCGGTCTCCGCTCGCTCCCGCTGCCCTGCTCCCCGGTCTCCGCTCGCTCCCGCTGCCCTGCTCCCCGGTCTCCGCTCGCTCCCGCTGCCCTGCTCCCCGGTCTCCGCTCGCTCCCGCTGCCCTGCTCCCCGGTCTCCGCTCGCTCCCGCTGCCCTGCTCCCCGGTCTCCGCTCGCTCCCGCTGCCCTGCTCCCCGGTCTCCGCTCGCTCCCGCTGCCCTGCTCCCCGGTCTCCGCTCGCTCCCGCTGCCCTGCTCCCCGGTCTCCGCTCGCTCCCGCTGCCCTGCTCCCCGGTCTCCGCTCGCTCCCGCTGCCCTGCTCCCCGGTCTCCGCTCGCTCCCGCTGCCCTGCTCCCCGGTCTCCGCTCGCTCCCGCTGCCCTGCTCCCCAGTCTCTGCTCGCTCCCGCTGCCCTGCTCCCCAGTCTCTGCTCGCTCCCGCTGCCCTGCGAACAGAAGGCAGGAAGGACGGCCAGGGCTGGCCCCAAGGCCAAGGGCCCAGCTCTTGGGGTATGAGGAGTTAAGAGTGAATCATGGAGACATGACCAGGGTGCCCAGGATCAAGCCATTCAACTCCACCACTACCGGGCAAGTCTATAAAAAACACTCAGTGGGAAGCGGGTTGCAAATGTTCATTTGCAGACTGACCCTCCCTGCACACCGCTACCCCCCGGAAACGCACGCTCAGCTCGAGGTCCGGCCAGGGGGCTGTGTAGACTGCCATGCTGCCACCTCTCACCGCATCCCTTTAGGCGAGATCATTGAGATGAACCTTTTTATTTAAAGAATGCATTTTTAAAGGCTGTGGCAGAGAGCGTTACTGGCCCGCCTAAATTCATTCTCCCCTTCTTCCAAAACAGCACACAGCATCGCCGGGCACACGGCCACCCAGCTGGAGTACTTCTCAGCCAACCTGGCAGCGGTCATGTGACTATGCTCAGGCCGGAGGGGTGTGAATGAAACAGACATTTGCAAGGCCCAGGTCTCCTCCCTCTGCATCCTCAGACAATCCCCTTGCCCGACCTGGGTCACCCCTTTTTTCACTTTCTTCTGGCTGGATCTGCATAGGCCCCCAACTCGGCTTTGACTACACAGATGAAGATAATGTCCTTGGGGGTGGTGGAGCAAGCCCATGGAATCGAACCCAGGTCACTTTGGACTTATTACCCAGGAGGGAAATAAACTCTCATCTCTGTAAATCACCGTACCTCACAGCTCAGCCTGTACGCTAACGAATGCACCTGCCGACAGCAGACATTTCTAGATCCAAGCCTCCAATGGCAGCCGAATCCCACCTTCCTCCTCCGTTCCCATCCCGAGCTCCGGTGCAGAAGGGAGAGAGTACAGCATGCAGGCCGCACGCGATGAGGGGAGGCAGGACGGGGCTGGAAGTGTGAAAAGGGGAAGGCCACTTCCAAAACAGCTGAAGGTTTCCGAGGCAGTGGTCCTGACAAGAGCTGGGTCTGAGCCCAGAAACCAGACGAGAGACAAAGCAGACGGCATGGCTGGACTCTCGAGGGCGGAAGGCGGTCTAGTGGCCGCACTCCACACGCCGGGAAACAGAGGCTGGGCAGGAAGAAGGCACAGGCTCTGCCTTGTCCCCAGGAGATGAAGCATGAAGTGGGGCAAGAATGTGGGAGCTGGGGTCAGAAGACCCGGGTGCAGGTCCCAGCTCAGTTACTTATGAGATGAGTGGTGTAAACGCAGTAACCTCACCTCCACTTTTTCTCCTATAAAATACGGATGATACTATCTGCTTCTCAAGGACTGAGGATAAATTAAATAGGGCAATGATATAAAATGTCACAAAAGCAATTATTCTTCCACTGCCTATCTAGGTTTAGATACAGTGAAAGCAAGAAACTGAGAACCCCAACCAATCTATCCCCCGTCCCTGAGGGGGGTGGAGAGGATAAGAACACCAAACTGTCTCATGGCACCAGGAATAGCACTGGGTGCTCTCCCCAGAGCATCTCCCAGGGACGGGCACCCATTGAGGGTCCTAGTTGGGAGCCTTGGGCCCAGGCGGCCTGGCCCCTTACGCAGGCTGGAGGGCGGTGGGGGCTGCGGAGGGGGGCTGCTGCCCTGCGCCCTGTGAGCAGCCTCCCCGGGCTCTCCCCACCGGGGCAGAGGCCTCCAAGCAGGGGGCCACCCCTACTGGAGAAGGGGCTCCTCTCCTCTCCCCTGCCTGGTGGGTTGGCAGGCTCTTGCCTGGAGATGGCAGGCCTTCACTGGACAGCCCACGTGCCCTTTACCTAACAGCAGGGACCTGGGAGGCACTTGGGGAGCCTGTGCCTCAGGAGTGAAAGCACAGGCCGGAGCTTCTCCGAGGCTCCCAGCGAGCGCCTGGCCGGCCGGCACAGGCCTCAAAACTTCATGTCCCGTCAGCGTCCCTCTGCCCTTCCAACTGCAGGGGGCGGTCCGGGTCCGAGTGTCCCGCCGCCTCAGCCAGGTGCCGAGGCAGAGTGAGAGCTTCTCAGGAGGGCGAGGCGGCACCGTCCCGAGGTCTGGGTGAGACGGGGAGGGGGCTTGGGGCTCCCGGCCCAGCGGTTCCCTTTATTCCTTGGGCTCTCTTTCCTCCTCCTCCTCTTTTACAACCCAAGTTTCTTTCTTTCTTTAAAAAATTATTTGAGTTGGTGTGGAGAAGTGAACTCTCAGTCAGCTCTGGCCTGGCCTGGGAGGGTGTCTCAAGCGCCCCCACAGCACCCTCTGGTAAGCACGTGCCGCAGACCCTCTCTGCCCATCTGGACAGGAGCCCTGTCGTGGCTGAGCTCCCATGCTGGCCCAACGCCTCTTCTCTTGCCTCAGTTTATCCCCGTGTTCCCTGCTAGAACATGGAGCCCTCTTAGTCCGAGCTCTCATACCCACCCCAGCCCCAGCCTCACCACGGTGTCTCCTCCTCACAGTCCCCAAAACTCAAGACCAGAACCTCTGTTCTGACCCCCAGAACATGGGCAGGGAGGGCATTTCCCAGGAACGCCCGGAGGACCCAGGGAGGCATCACGACACCTGTGATATCATTCGGGGTGGGGTATCAGCTGAGAGTGCCCAGGCGAAGGGAGCCGTGGGGCCCTTTCTGCTCCCCCTCTGAAGGAAGCAGGGTCCATCCCAGGGCTCAGAGGTGGATGGAAGGAGCCCAAGCCAACAACACCAGGGACCCTCCACTCCCGGGCCACACGCGTGTGTCTGGGCTGACGGAGCGTGAGAACATGAGAGGAGAGGGACACAGCAGCCAGCCTCCCACCCCAGGCCCCTGCCCCCCACCAGCAGCGAGGGCAGGACAGTGCCCAGGCTGCAGCTGGCACCAGAACAGTCCTGCCGGGCACTGAGGACCGAGGTCAGCACCAGGAGAGCCGCATGGAAAGGACCCCGGGTGCCCTTTGTAGCCCCCTCCGAAGCAAACGCTCACTCCCCTAATAAATAAGTCAGCACTGCACGTGGGGATGGGGGTGAACGGAGCTTTCGTAGTGAGGGGCACAACGACAGCAGAAAGCAGAGCCTGGCAAAGCTGCCCTGAACCCCAGACAACCCGAACACTGGCCAGCAGGGGAGAGGGCAGAGGTGCTCGGAAGGGTGGCCACCGTATCACTGGGGGCCGGTCTCTCCTGGTCAGTGAAGACCCCCTCTCACTCTGGGAATTATCCACAACCACTGCTACCCAGGGCCGGCCAGCCAGCTCTTGGGGCGCACGGAGCCTCAGCACCCCACACAGTGCGTAGCATGTGACAGGTACTAGCTAAATGTTTGCTGAACAAGGAATGACAGGTTTGTCTTAACCACAGCCATGTCCAGGCAGCCAATATGTACACAAGGAATACAGACGGATCCAACCTCAACGTGAGCCCAAAGCAACTAAGAGAGGAAGTCTGCTACCAACCAGGCAGTGCATTCTGAACTATCAAATGCATTCAGAAATCCTCTCCTGTTTGGTGTTAGCCTAGCCACTGGCTTCTTAGCTTAATGCAGCTAACTGGATTGATTGACACCCAGAGGGATGGAGGTCTCCCCTGGAGGCTACCAGGGTCAGCTCCAAGAGCCAGAACAGGACTGGGAGAATGTGGGCTGGGGGAGGGGTCAAATGCTCCCCACTCCATCCCTATGGTCTCATAGCAGTGACCTCCCTACCCTACAGGGCCCTGGGAAGGGGCCTTCGTGAGCAAGTGCTAGCATGAGCCACCTAAACTAAGCTGTCCTTGTCAAAACAAACCCACTGCTGGCACCCGCAGGGCCCATCCGGTTCCATCACCAATACTTGCACATTGTGGCATTTGGCCAGGTGGCCGGGAGTCCCCAGGTAGCAGAGGATTGGGCCTGAAGGAGCACAAGTCAGGCTGGAGTCCAATCCCATTTCTACTTCACGGTCACTGGGAGCCTTAGGGACACACCTCTTGGCCTTTTGGTTCCTATAAAATCAGGATTGGATTCCCTATACTTGATAGAGATGTTTCTACTGATCATTAGGGTAAACTTCCAAATCTCCATATTAAGGGAGTCCATGAGGCATGCTAGAGACATTCAAGCCAGGCCCTGCTCTCAAAGCATGCAGTTAGGGAGAGGACACAGGAGAAGCACACAGATGGGCACTAAAGAGCGAGATGCCAGGGCCACAGGGGCCAACACAGGCTGCAGGGAGGGGCGAGGTTGGGGTGGGGAGCGGAATAGGGTTTGAATGGGGATGAGAAACCATCAGATGAATGCAACAGCCCTCAGAAAACTCATGGCACGGCCAGCCGGGCATGAAGAGGCCACCCAGGAGAATGAAGAGTGACAGATGATAACACTGCATATTCAAGTGCCCAGATGGAGAACCACTGCCCAGGACGAGAAGCTCGGCGTGGTATCACAAGCAATAATGCAGATTGGTGAGGGCGGGAGTTTTACGATAAAGTGAAATTTAATAACAGTTCCTGTCTCTGAGTGCTTACAGTGTGAAGGTATAACCTCATCTAATCTTCACGACAACACATGAAATGGGTGCAATTAAAATTCCCATTTTACAGACAAAGAAAGTGAGGCAGAGCGAAGTTCAGCAATTTGCTCAAGACCACATAGCTAGGAAGTGGCTAACCCAACATGCAACACTGCCCCCAAGAAAGAGAGATAATTTGTCTGTAGTTTCAAAGGGGAATGGGGATGGCAAAAGGGAGGCTGGGTCTGCAGACCAGATATTGTCGCATTAGGAAGAGGGGGACGGGGTGGAAAGAAGAAATGAATCCAAGAGATTCCGTCAGCGAAATCCGGGACTGACACACCCCAAGCCCAGGGAGAATCGAATGTTTAGGAAACCCCTGACAGATGGAAGTGTTGAGAAGGGCACCAATTTGGGGACAGATGATGAGTTCAGACGGAAGAGTTGAGAGTCACCCACAAAGTAGATGCTGTCTCTCCTGTTCAGGGGTTCTGCATGTCACCTAACCTTCACCTTGCAGCCCAGGTCTTCGTAAGATCGCTGCAGGGGACTGAAGCCCCCACCCCCTCTGGCCCCTCCACAGGCCCCATCTCGCAATGACAGCTCCACCCCCAGCCCACTCCTTTCTCCGGGAGCAGCCCATCTGGTCCCAGGGGAAACGGACAGGACCTGGTTAGTGTCTGTTCACTGCCACAGAGTCCAAAGTGGGGGACCTATGACTTCCAAGTCTGTGCGTGTGAAAGTATGCACGCGTGTGTCAAGATCCTGCAGGTATAAACAGCTCCACCTCCGAGAAGGAAGTACACTCTCATTTTTCCTCCGTGGACGACAGACAGAGATAAACCAGGTGCTGAACTTTCCCAGGTGCTGCCAGGAATCTCAGCCAAGAGGCTCTCCACAGTCTCTTCCTGGAGACTCCAGGCCCTGATGGTCAAGTGTCAAGGCATCACCCCAACAACCCAGCTACCCTGCTCCCGGGCTCAGCCACCCATCTGGGGACAGGCTCCTCTACTCCCAGGTTTCAGAGCAATCTAAAGAACAAAGGATTTTTTCCCCATTAATTTGAGAGAGAGAAAGGAAGGGGGCAAGGAGAGGGGGAGAGAGTGAGCGAGAGAGAGAGAGAGAGAGAGAGAGAGAGAGAGAGAGGCTTCAACTCATTCTTCCACTTAGTTGTGCCCTCATTGGTTGCTTCTCATATGTGTCCTGACCAGGAATTGAGCCCGCCACCTCGGCACTCTGGGACAACACTCTATCTATTGAGTCACTCGGCCAGGGATAAAGAACGAAGGATATTTACAATGCAGGGTCAGCAGATGCCATCTTGTTTTCTTGAGAAAGAATGGCTGCAGCTAAGAGTTTCCCCCAGAATTCATGAGGGGTCAAAGGGACAAGAGGCCTCCAGCAGGCCAGCCGTTCTGAGGGCTGATTTCATCCTGCAGTATTTATCGAGGTCCCACTGTGTGCTGGGCACTGTGCATCCAGGGATGCTGGACGGGGCATTCACACGGCAGGTGAATAGCTGGGAGACCGGGCAGGGTGACTGCAAAGGCCTCATTTAGCCGCAAGTAGCAAGCACCTTGTTCACCTGTCCAGGTCGGTGTCTGTCCTGGGGATAAGAGGGCACAAGGAAGTCCAGCCGAGTCCCAGAGCCGGGGTCCAGGACAGCCTTCAGAGTGGTGCTGGGAGCCGTGGTGGTGATGGCGATGTGGGGTTTTTAGCTCCAAAGCCGAACTCTTTGGCGGTTGTTTGGGGGCATGTTGGCAGCAGACCTGGAGGTCCTCACTCAGCTGCTTGCTCTCCAGGGCCAGGGGCTACAGTGGGGCACAGAGAGACTCACAGACTCCTTGACAGTTCTGCCTGTTTCAGCAAGACCGTGACTGAGGTGGCCCTCTGTCTGGATTGAAAAGCAAGAAAATGCTAAGAGTTTAGCTAAGGTGGCCAGAGGTAAACTAAGGAGAAGGCTCTGGACCTTGGCACTTCTGTAAGAAAAGTCAGAATTTCTTCTGAAGATTGTAAATTCTTTCCGCCTGAGGGCCAGGGTATCTATTTCTGAGAAACAGCTCATTAGAAAGAAGGGACACTTGTTCCTGGAGACCTTTCCTCTACTCCAGGCCTCGGGACATAACCTGCTAAGTGAAGTCACGGTCAGCCAATGGCCAGCACGCCTCTGACGTGCATGCCCGGTGAGGTCTACAACACATACTACAAACCCGCCAGCCTCAGCCCCAGGTGCCCCCACTAGCAGAGGGGTCGGCGAGCGGAAGAGGACGAGCTGGCCCGAGACGAGGCTGGAGAAGAGAAGTCTGGGCAGTCAGGAAGGAGGAGCCCGTGCCAGCCCTCAGCAAGGAAAAGGCAGGAAGAGGCTTCACTGAAACATTCCCAAAGACTAATTTTAGACAATAGTTCCTTTCTCTATCAGCACTCTTCCCAGAATTAAGATTTGCATCCGGTGAATTCCCGTCATCCCCTGGGGAAGTTCCATTCTCTGGTGTTTCAAGCATGGAAGGCGTCTTATCAGAGCTGAGGCAGACCAGCGGAGACCTGCCCTGGACAGAGGACAGTGAACCGTGGCCTCCCTGCAATCCTGCGCGTGGTCACCCACACACACCGCACACCTGCCCACCTCTAGCTGACAAGAGCAGAGCAGACAAGAGCTGGAGCTCTACACAGCAGCCAAGATGATCTTTTCAAAACATAAATCTGATCCTGTAAACTATGCTCTCTCTCCCTCTTCAAACTTTTATAACTTCCAGCCTCTTGGAATGAAATCCAGTCCCCTTAACTCAGACACATGGGCTGTGTCATCCACCGCCTGCTTCTCCAGCCTCACCTCTCTACCCCTGAATTCAATTCCTGTTCCATTCTGCCACAGGGCTTTTTCACGCACTAGGATCTCTCCCAAGACTCTTTGCCTCGCTACCTCCTACTCTTCCTTTAGACAGCAGTCTAATATTCAGCTCCTCTGAGAAGCCTTTTCTGACCTCCCACAGTGGCTCCCCTAGCAGCCACCACAGACCCGTGCCTCCTTGCTTCCGCCCCGAGCACAGCCACCATGGACCCGTGCCTCCTTGCTTCCGCCCCGAGCACAGCCACCACGGACCCGTGCCTCCTTGCTTCCGCCCCGAGCACAGCCACCACGGACCCGTGCCTCCTTGCTTCCGCCCCGAGCACAGCCACCACGGACCCGTGCCTCCTTGCTTCTGCCCCGAGCACAGCCAGAACCTTCCCCCTATCGCTGTGACTCCTCATTGGTGCGCAGCTCCCTACTAGACGAGGCCTGTCTGCTCACCAGTGAAATGGCAGCACCTAGCCCAGTGCTCAATATAAAACAAATGCTCAAGAAATGTGGCATGAATGAATGAGTGCATGCATGAATGCACGAGTGAACGAACAAGAAAATCACAGCAGTTATGAGCTAGACACTCCCCAAAGCTGGACCCATACACGCCACTGCAGAGCAGCGCTGGGAAACAGGTCAGGCACAGCGGTTGCCTCCGTCCCCAGTGTGCTCACACCACTCTCGTTTCCACAGCCTCTCCAAGTGCCAGAACTGGTGAGGGCATGCCACTGTACTCTTTCAGACGAGCAGACAGGTCCAGTGCCCAGGATCACACTGCCAGACTGTAGGATCGGTGCTGGGCACGGCCCTTCCCCCACCCCAGCCACATGGCGCTGTGGTGACAGATCCTGACCTTGGACCAGGAGATAAAGTGTAGTCAAACTGTAACTAAGGTTTTACTAAGAACAATGGTACTGAGTCACCAGATATGTATCAAGAAGGGGCAATACAGAACAGGCCCTTACCTTTCCCCTTACCCCCTGCTCACCTGCTTAGTTTCACTTGAGTAACGCCCAGGGCTTAGCCATTTAAACCATTTAAACCACAACCCCATCCAGCAGGGCGCAAAATTTTCACTGACTGACTCGCCACCATCAGTGCGGCCCTTGTACATAAGTAATAAAGGCTCCATCCACTCCATCTGGTCCTCCTGGGGTTTCTTTGGAGTCCCGCAACAACTCCAGACCCATTTTCTGGGTCTGGACCTCCTGACTTACACAGACGCAGAAGTACATCAGTCCCCTTGATTCCAATGTGCTGCTGTGTCTCCCAAAACGCTCTAGGCTAGGCTGCAGGAACAAACACACCCCGAAATCTCAGGGGCTTAACGCTATACAAGTTTAGTTCTGGCCCATAGTAAATCTCATGCAGACCAAATGGTTCTACTTCCTCAGACCGTGGGGTGTCTAGGGTCACTGTGGAAAGGAAGGACTTCCCAGGGTATTATCATGGGCCAGGCCTGGAAGTGGGATAAGTCATGGTGTCCATGGATTTCCAACGACATTCCACTGGCTACAACTCAGTCATGTGGCCTGAAATTAACTGTGCAGGAGGCTCGGGAACACATCTTCCCAAGTGCGCATGGGGGGGATGGTGTGGAGAGCAGGTCTCCCCCCACTGCCACGCTGCTCCCAACTAGAGCCACCTTCTTCAGAGTCCTGAGTGACCGCCAGCCTCCCCGGGCCAAGGGGTCCCATGTGCCTGCTGGGAAGACAATGTCTCCCACCCTGAGTGGCACACTGACCAGGAGCCCAGTTTCCCAGAGCAGAGAGCGACCAGAGAGACCAGCAAGCGGTCCAGACTGGTGTGGCCGCTGCGGGTGAAGGATGGAGGTGCTTCGAAACCACGCCCTGGAGCACTGACCGTCCCGACCTCACTCAGAAGGTCGAGCTGGTCCCGTCCTGCAGGAGGGCAGCTGGACACCATCCTAGGGAAGCCCCATTGCAGAGCTGAAACTGAAGGTTCTTATCCTGGTCATCGGCCAGGGAGGGAGCACCGGCAAAGGAAAGTGACCCTGGGACCAGGGCCTGACCCCGGCTCTGATCGGCCACATGTCTTTAGCTGTGTTCCTTTCTGCCTTTGTCTCCCCAAAGGTAAAATGGAGACACCCAGCTTCAGCTTCACCTATCACCCAGGGTTAGTGTGCAGATCAAAGAAGACAGATGAGAAACAATGTTCAAGCAAAAGTGACATCAGTTACTGTAGAGAAAGTCACCTACAGCTCCAGGCGACTACCCCCTTGGGCTGCCCTCTGACTCTGCAGAAAGGGCCGTGCTCCTCATGCGCTGGCCTGCACGCCTATTTTCAGAGTTCCTACCCCAGCTTCCAGGAACCCAGGCTGACATTCTCCAAGCAAAGTGAATTCCTGGTACTGGCTACTGCCCCACGGTCCTGGGACACAGCACGAGACACAGATTCTTTCGAGTGTGCGTGCCAGTCGCACACTCACCCACTCACATACAGGTTTCTACCATCCTGAGGGACACACGACCACTCATAGGCACTTGACCATCACACCTGGTCCTCTGTTGGTGCAGCTTCCAAAGTGGGGGGGTGGGGATGGTACAGAGGAAGTAGAGTGGGGGTAGTGAGGGGTGATGGTACAGAGGAAGTAGAGTGGGGGTACAGAGGAAGTAGAGTGGGGGGAGTGGGGATGGGGCTGGTACAGAGGAAGTAGAGTGGGGGGAGCGGGGGGATGGGGATGGTACTGAGGAAGTAGAGTGGGGGGAAGTGGGGGTGATGGTACAGAGGAAGTAGATTGGGGGGAGTGGGGGGATAGGGGTGGTACAGAGGAAGTAGAGTGGGGGTAGTGGGGGGTGATGGTACAGAGGAAGTAGAGTGGGGGGAGCGGGGGGATGGGGATAGTACTGAGGAAGTAGAGTGGGGGAAGTGAGGGTGATGGTACAGAGGAAGTAGATTGGGGGGGGATGGGGGGATAGGCATGGTACTGAGGAAGTAGAGTAGAGGTACAGAGGAAGTAGAGTGGGGGGAGTGGGGGATGGGGATGGTACTGAGGAAGTAGAGTAGGGGGAAGTGGGGGGATGGGGATGGTACTGAGGAAGCAGAGTGGGGGATAGGGATGGTACTGAGGAAGTAGATAGGGGGGAGTGGGGGGATGGGGATGGTACTGAGGAAGTAGAGTGGGGGATAGGGATGGTACAGAGGAAGTAGATAGGGGGAAGTGGGGGGATGGGGATGGTACAGAGGAAATAGAGTGGGGGGAGTGAGAGGGTGGGGATGGTACAGAGGAAGTAGAGTGGAGAGTGGGGGGGGTGGGGATGGTACTGAGGAAGTAGAGTGGGGGGAGTGGGGGGATAGGGATGGTACAGAGGAAGTAGAGTGGGGGGAGTGGGGGGATGGGGATGGTACTGAGGAAGTAGAGTGGGGGGAGTGGGGGGATAGGGATGGTACAGAGGAAGTAGAGTGGGGAATGGGGGATGATGGTACAGAGGAAGTAGATTGGGGGACTGGGGGATAGGGATGGTACAGAGGAAGTAGAGTGGGGGGAAGTGGGGTGATGGTACAGAGGAAGTAGATTGGGGGACTGGGGGATAGGGATGGTACAGAGGAAGTAGAGTGGGGGGAAGTGGGGTGATGGTACAGAGGAAGTAGATTGGGGGAGTGGGGGGATAGGGATGGTACAGAGGAAGTAGAGTGGGGGGAAGTGGGGGGTGATGGTACAGAGGAAGTAGAGTGTGGGGAGTGGGGGGTGATGGTACAGAGGAAGTAGAATGTGGGGAGTGGGGGGTGATGGTACAGAGGAAGTAGAGTGGGGGGAGTGGGAGGGTGGGGATGGTACAGAGGAAGTAGAGTGGGGGGAGTGGGAGGGTGGGGATGGTACAGAGGAAGTAGAGTGGGGAGTGGGGGGATAGGGATGGTACAGAGGAAGTAGAGTGGGGGGAGTGGGGGGATGGGGATGGTACAGAGGAAGTAGAGTGGGGAGTGGGGGGTGATGGTACAGAGGAAGTAGAGTGTGGGGAGTGGGGGGTGATGGTACAGAGGAAGTAGAGTGGGGTGTGGGGGTGATGGTACAGAGGAAGTAGAGTGGGGGGAGTGGGAGGGTGGGGATGGTACAGAGGAAGTAGAGTGGGGGGAGTGGGAGGGTGGGGATGGTACAGAGGAAGTAGAGTAGGGGGAGTGGGAGGGTGGGGATGGTACAGAGGAAGTAGAGTGGGGGGAGTGGGAGAGTGGGGATGGTACAGAGGAAGTAGAGTAGGGGGAGTGGGGGGATGGGGATGGTACTGAGGAAGTAGATTGGGGGAGTGGGGGTGATGGTACAGAGGAAGTAGAGTGGGGTGTGGGGGTGATGGTACAGAGGAAGTAGAGTGGGGGGAGTGGGGGGATGGGGATGGTACTGAGGAAGTAGATTGGGGGAGTGGGGGGTGATGGTACAGAGGAAGTAGAGTGGGGTGTGGGGGTGATGGTACAGAGGAAGTAGAGTGGGGAGTGGGGGTGATGGTACAGAGGAAGTAGAGTGGGGAGTGGGGGTGATGGTACAGAGGAAGTAGAGTGGGGTGTGGGGGTGATGGTACAGAGGAAGTAGAGTGGGATGTGGGGGTGATGGTACAGAGGAAGTAGAGTGGGGAGTGGGGGTGATGGTACAGAGGAAGTAGAGGGGGGAGTGGAAGGGGGGATGGTACAGAGGAAGTAGAGGGGGGGAGTGGAAGGGGGGATGGTACAGAGGAAGTAGAGTGGGGGGAGTGGGGGGATAGGGATGGTACTGAGGAAGTAGAGGGGGGGAGTGGAAGGGGGGGATGGTACAGAGGAAGTAGAGAGTGGGGGTTGCCTGAGCCACTCTGAGGCTAAGCCTGGGGCATGCTCTGGCTAGGGCAATTCTCTTTGAAATCAGTCTCTCCCTTCTGTGGAGGGTGAGTGTCATGGGGTAAGAAAGAAAGTGACAGCACAGGAGGCGAGAAGCTTCAGACCCACAGAGCAGGTAGGCTTCCAGAACTTTGAGAAAGTCCAAAACAGCAATTGCTGCCGCTTGGCAGCGGGGGAGGGGGTGCGAGGGGAAGGGGGAGAGGAGGCGCTAGGCGAGTGGGTGAGCCAGACAATGGAGGCTGTCAGGAGGGGCCTCCGTGATAGCACAGCACAGAGCGTGGGACAGGCACGTGGGTGAGGGTAGGGCTGTCTCACGGGGTGGGGGTGGGGTTCAGAAACTCGGGAACTTCAGAGGCAGCAAAGTCAAGAAACCCAACGGGAAGCCCCAGGTCTCAGCCAACTTCTGCTCCGCTCTGCCTGCACTGCAGACAGACTCCAGCCTGAGAGGGTTTCTGGAGCTGTGTTTCTCTCCCCTTTCCAGGGCCTCACCAGCGGTTCTGCACCCATTCTACTCGGACTACCCTCGTTTCTGCATAAGGAGAAACTGAGACTCAAAACAGACACCAGCTTGATCCCAGGAGACAGATAAAATTACAAAGGCAGGGCTGGAATCGAAGTCCAGGTCCTTTTAACCCCCCAGGTCACAGCCAGGCATCTCTGGGTTGGACTTTCTCCTCCCATCGGCCAGACTTCCCTGGTTGGGGCTACTTCCCTAGTTAGAGTCAGGAAGGCTTCCCTCGCCTACCTTCTCAAGTCCAGGTGTGAACACAGCTGGTCTTCTAGGAAAAAGTAAACCAGAAAAATCCTGGTCACAATGACCAACGCCATCAGTGTGACTGTCAACCACGAACAGGGGCGCCCAGAGAGTGGCAACAAGCCAAAGCAGGTGAGTGGGGAAATGACCATAACACCCTCTGCGCCTCACGTGGACCTGGTCCATCCAAGCCAACCAAGCTCTGAGTGGACGACGTTCAGGGGATGATCCTGAGCCCCCAGGGGAAAGTGCAGAGAGAGGAGGTGTGTGAGACCTGGGTGAGAAGCTCTATCAGCCCCATTTACCAAACAAAACCACACGCTACTCACCCCGGCCCTCTCAACACGGGCACTGTTGGCTTCCTCTCAGGATGCCTGGCAGGGGCCACCCTCCCTAAAATCAGAGCAGGCATGCACCCACCATGTCAGGGCCTGAGCCACCACCACTGACCCTGAGATCCTGTCCTTCTCCAGTGAGAAGGGCAAAGAGCTTGGTGCCCCGGGGCGCCCCTCCTCTTCCCATGGCACTCGAGGACGTGACTGTGCCTCAGTCTCCTCTTCTGTGAAATAAGGACACCCTCTAGATGGGTCTGAGGATTAAGTGAGTTACTGTATCATAAAGTGCTAACGGCCGATAAATACTGCCACCAGCTGAGAAAGGGATGGACAGAGCTGGACCCTGAGGAGCAGCCTTCTGCCTGCCTTTCCCCTTTCTCTGCTCCCCCAGGAGAGGGAGGGGAGTTGGGGCGCTCACTCTGCAGTACCAGCGAAAGGCCCGGAGCAGAGGCCAGGAGCCGGCAAACCTGGGTTCCACCCCTGACCTCTCTACTTCCTGTGGCTTTGAGCAAGTTACTTAACCTGTCTGAGCCTCGATTTACTCAGCTGTAACAAAGGAGAATAATGGCCCTTTCCCCATAGGGTGGTTTGAAGATTATAGGCAATAATGGGGACAAAATGCTAACAATTCTGCTTAAACAAAACGGGTATAATATTATTCTACTGCAACGTATTGGAGGGCAGCAGCTCTATCCTTTCTAGGAGACGCCAAGAATTTTGTCCGTTTGCTTTCCTCTGAGCCGAGAGGTCTGTCATATTGCGCCAGGATGTCTGGACGGGGCTTACCACTTGCTTCAGACACAAGACCACCGTCTCTGTTCTGCGGGGAGTCTTAACCTGTGGCCATAGGTTCTCACGAAAACAATCCCAGAAGCCTCTTCCCAAAGGTGGGTCTGGGAACCAGCTCAAGGCCGGGGAGTGAGTGTCTCTAACCCCAGCCCTGCTCGATGGCTGGGGAGACGCCAGGAAGGAGTCCCAGGCTGGTCCCATGCACGTGTGACCTAAGCCATCGCACAGGCCCCTCGCTCAGTTCAGTGTTCTCTCATTTTTGTCTGAACATTCCTAATACTTTTGAACAGAGGGACCCACAAATTACGTAGCTGGTCAAGCAGGCTTCTCGCCGTCTCCTGGCGACGTGTCCACTCCCGAGAGGCCCATCATCACCAGGTTCAGGCTCCGTGTTCACATTCTCTCCTGGGTGTCAGGGCTCACCCGGATGCCTAACTGGTCTCCTGCTCCCACCCTTGTCCCCTATGATATCTTCTCAACGATGCAACCAGAGGGCCCTTGTAAAACAGGAGTCAGAACCATGCCACCCTGCAATAACTAGCTCCCGTCACACTCAGCGTCACAGGAAAGACTAAGGAGTGGCGGTGGCCCCTGACGCCCTGCACAGCCTGCCTGTCCCTGTGCTCGCTGACCTTGTACCCAGGGTCCTTCCCTTTGTTCCCTCTGCTCCAGCCACACTGGCCTCTCCGCTCTCCTGCCAGCAGGCCACCAGGCATGTTCCCACCACAGGACCTTTGATCTGGCGGCTCCCTCTGCAAGGGACGCTCTTTCCCAGATAAGAGTGTCTTTCCCAAACAGAGGCCCAAGCATCCCTTTAATGCCAGAAAACTCCTCTTAAATCATATTTCCCTTTGGACCCAAGCTGGAATGCACTTAAAACAGCCTTTAAAAAGTCACGGCGAGGATGTGGAGAAACCGGAACACCTGGGCATTGCTGGTGGGAATGTAGAAGTGTCCAGCCACTGTGGAAAACAGGATGGTGGTTTCTCAAAAAATTAAACAGAGAATTACCATATGATCCAGCAATTCCGTCTCTGGGCATATATACACAAGAAAATTGAAAGCAAGGACTCAGATATTTGTACACCCGTGTTCACAGCAGCGTTACTCACAAGAGCTGAAAGGGGGAGACATCTCACATGCCCATGGGTAGATGAATGGATAAACAGAAGGTAATACATGCCTACAATGGACTGTTATTTAGCCTTAAAAAGGAAGGAAATTCTCACACATGCTACAACATGGATGAGCCTTGAAGACATTATGTTAAGGAAACTAATCCAGACAGAAAAGGGCAAATGTTTTATGATTCCAATAATATGAATTTTCTACCTACAATAGAATTCTTAGAGATAGAAAGAATAGGCTCCACACTCCCTTGGGGGTGGGGAGAGGAATGGGCAGTTACTGTTTAATAAGCACAAGAATGATGGAAAGTTCTGGAAATGATACTGGTGATGGTTACACAACATGGTGAATGTGCTTAATGCCACTGGATTGTACACTTAAAAATGGTTAAAATAATAAATTTTATGTTATTTATATTTTACGACAAAAAAGACAAGAAATAAACCATGAAGGTAGAAGATTCAGTTTAAGACGGAATCCACTCTGGCCCCTCAACCTCCTCCCCAGCCCCCGGGGTCTGACGCTGCTCTCCCGTGACACCACCACCGTGCACAACAGGGGCCGGGTGCTGGCCCTGTCCTCCAGGGGAAGGAGATGCCGCAGGGTGCTGCACGCCTTAGCAACACTGTGTGTGAGGGCCCTCAGACACACACACACACACACACACACACACACACACACACACACACACACGCACGCACGCCCAGGCCATGGAGGTGAGGACGTGGAGTCTCTTGCTAAGAAGATGGGACTCTGTAAATAGGGGGAAAAAAGGAAAAGCAGTCTCCGATGAGGCGTTGCAGGAACTCCTAACTGCCTTCAGGATTCGGGGCTTCAGTAAAGACAAGTGGAGGGGCAGGCAGGAGCCACAGTGTGTGACCAGAAGGAAGGGAGGTCTCTCGTCCCTCTGCAGTCCAGCAGGGCAGCTACCCCCGTCACCATTCAGGAATGAGGAGTGGGTCGGTAAGACCCTGGCGCTTGGAACAAGCTTGCAGCTCCCCTCTCAGCCACCACTGGCGGCTTCACTCAGCAGCTGTCCAAGCTGAGAGGGGAGAGAGAGATTCTTCTGGTGTCCGGGGAGTCTGAGGTGCTCCAGGCTCTGCCCGAGAGCAGGGTGGGGTGGGGTGGGGCTGCCAGGCTGTGCTCCAGGCTCCCACCTTCCTGGAGATGGACAAGCTCCTCGGGGAGATGGATGCCAGATGGAAAAGTGCCCGCCCACCGGGCTAATTTTAGGCTCCACAGCAGCAGCAGCAGCTCCCTGCACAAAGCCCCCTGCACAACTCAGCTGAGGTTTAAACTACGAGGCCACCCAGAAGGAAAAGAAAAAATACACATGCATGGGCACCCAGGCATGCATATGTGCCCATGCATATACACCCATGCACATACCTGTGTGCCCATGCACACGCACACACACCCATGCACATACCTGCGTGCATATACACGCACGCACGCATACCCTTCCTCTAGGTAGGGTACAAAGGCTCCTTCTTGTGCAGTAAGAGGGAGAGAAACGGTCAGTCTCCTTCCTCTCTGCAGCTCTGAACCCAGTAAGGCCTCACCAAAGATTATTAACCGCTTGACCTTATGGTTCCCAGGTCAGAGGTCCTCAGGTTGCTCACCCCAAGAAAAAAACCATAAGGGAAATTTAATAATAAACAGCCTTTAGCTCACAGCTGCAGATGGGACCAGCTGAGAACAGAACAGGAAAGCTCAACAGGACCTATTAACAAGGAATTTGGTTGAACCTGAGGATGAAACTTCCAATCAAAGGAAACCGAAAACATGGGAACACAGAAACCTAAAACTCCAGGAACACGACTGAGTCACAAAGGCTGCTTCTTCCCCTGAGCTGGGCCAGGTGGGGCTCACCTTGTGGACAGGGCCTGACTCAGGTGGCCTTAGGAGCCTTTGACAACACCTGCTTGTATTTGTACCATCAATTGCTGTACCCCTTATATACATTACCTAGGGCTCAGAGATGTTGAGAGACTTGTCCTTGGTCACACAGCAGGTACGGGACAGAGCTAGGATTTGAAGCCAGGTGTGTCCTTATAAAGCCTGTCCACATGCACTGCCCTTTCTGTGACCCCAGCTAAGCTTCAGGCGGCTATTGGGCCATTTAATCCCACTGCCTTGGAAATTGTTCTGCTTTGCCTCCTCCCCATTAAAGCCACAGGAACTGGCCTTAAGCCCCAGGCATCTTTTCTCCCCGGACCTCCCACTCAGAAGCTCAGCTCTGGGACAACCTCTGAGCCCCAACTTTTCTAATTTGAGGAGCACAGAGGCCCCTAACAACACCTTGGCCTCCTTGCTTGTCCTGGAGTCGCCTCCCCTCTTAGGAGCCCTCAGCCTAGGGGGAGGAGAGAACAGCAGGATCAGGGATGCAGGCACCACGCGGAGGACCAGTCCTTCAGTCTCCTTGAAGTCCCCGGGACCCCGCCCTGTCCTCGAAGTCATAATATTTACAGGGAACACTGCAAAGCCAGCCGCCCAGCAGCTCCACCTCGCCTCGCTGGCAAGTTACCGCAAACAGCAGATGTCTCTGAACAATATGAACATGGCCCCCCTCCTTACACCCTGCGCCCAGCCCCACCCCCAGTAAACAAATAAACAGGCAAGATGCTCAAGCCAAGCTAGCTGCCCTTCCTGCAGAGGTCACCCTGGAGCTAGAGTCACACACTCACACTCCATTTGAGAACACGTCCTTCTAGGGGCAAAAAATGTCCATCACAGACACACACACACACACCCACACACCAGTGCTATAGTGTGTGTGTGTGTGTGTGTGTGTGTGTGTGTGTGTGTGTGTGTCTGTCAGGGGGGAGGCAGGAGGGGGCAGAGAAAGGAGAAGAAATCTCAATAGAGCCAAAATGCTTATTTTATTAAAACCTTTTATAAATAAGCCCCACTGAACCCTAGCCAGACACATAGTGTCAGTGCCAAAAATCATGACTCCTCTACTTTCTGGAAACCTAGCTGGTGAGACAGGCATGCGGAGGGTGGGAAGGGAGACCCGCCAATGTTTTGAATGCATATCCCTGCCCCCTCTGGTTCCCAGAAATCCCATCGGGAGCCCTATCTATCCCCAAGTTGGCTAGAAAAGCACAAATCCGTGTCCCCACCACACCACTTACTTGCTGTGTAACCCTGGGCAGGTTACTTAAGCTTTCTATGCCTCCATTTCTCATCTATAAAACGGAGATGAATAATTTCTACATTTGAGAGCAGTGGAGATTAGATATTAGCTATCATGATGATTATCTTAGTCTCCATTTTTCCTACTTCTTTCTCTACCATCTACAAAAGGACTTTGTGGACTAGCAGAGACTCATCATCATCACCATAATCTCTTTAATCCCAAAACAGCACTCCGTGGTAGCTGTTCTTATCCCCGTCTAGAGATGAGGACACTGAGACTCAGAGAGGCTCTAAGACGGGTCTGAGGTCACAGCAGAAGTGACGGAGCGTGGGGAGGCCTGTCACAGGCAGAGCATGAGAGCCCCATCAGCGCCATGGAAAGGTTTTCAGAACTCACGGGGCCAAGAAGAGGTGAGGGGAGGTGCCCGGGTGTGGATGAGCCGGGGTGGCTCAGCCCTGGTGGGTGTGAGGACACAGGGCTGGCTGCCAAGCCAGCCTTGATATCTCATACCTCCTAGGGCCTAGATCCTTGGGTCTCTGTCCTCGGCAGGAGGCACCACAGTTGTCAGGAACCCCAAGTTCCAGACAGAGGAACCCCTGCAGGATGCTAGTGGCCCAGAATCCTAACGCCCACTAGCAGTCTCTCAGTTTCACAGGACACAGTTCATAATGCTCCAGATCTTACCCAGGGTGCTCTCTCGACGGAACTGAAGAGCCCCTAGAGCAGGCCTGTCTTCCACTCAGGAGACCATATGTTCCAATTTGCCCGGCACAGTCTTGGCTTATGCCTGCTGTTCCCAAGCAATTATTAATAGTGCTCCCTCCCATTTCACTGTCAAAGTGTCTTGATTTGTGTGTGTGTGTGTGTGTGTGTGTGTGTGTGTGTGTGTGTGACACAGAGACAGAGAGTCAGAGAGAGGGACAGATAGGGACAGACAGACAGGAAGGGAGAGAGATGAGAAGCATCAATTCTTCATTGTGGCTCTTTTGTCTCCTTAGTTGTTCACTGATTGCTTTCTCATATGTGCCTTGACTGGGAGGCTACAGCAGAGCGAGTGACCCCTTGCTCAAGCCAGTGACCTTGGGCTCAAGCCAGCGACCTTGGACTTTAAGCCAGCGACCTTTGGGCTCAAGCCAGTGACCATGGGGTCATGTGTATGATCTCACACTCAAGCCCGCGCTCAAGCTCGTAAGCCCATGCTCAAGTTGGATGAGCCCGCGCTCAAGCCAGCAACCTCAGGATTTCGAACCTGGGTCTTCTGTGTCCCAGTCTGACGCTCTATCTACTGCGCCACCACTTGGTCAGGCAAAAGTGTCCTGGTCATGATGCTAAATTATACAGTTGCCATATTCCCACCCCCCTCAAGGTTCCTGAGCTCTCGGCTCACATCTGTCACCCAATGGGGGCATTCTACCCTTCCTGGATAGTTCCAAGGATCTTCAAGAAAATACTCCAGATCAGTCTCCTTTCCTTTCCAGGCTGTAGAAACTTTCTTCCCACGCTGCCTGCCAGCCTCTATATCTGTGACTTCTAGAAGTAGCCCAGCTGGGTCTTCTTAGCACAACACAAGTGACCAAAGGTCGCGAGCCTGTCAGTGTGGAAGGCGACTCCGGCAGAAACAGGCCACTCCAGAGCAGAGAAGGGAAACAGCCAGACGAGTCACCCAGCACAGCTCGGGGACACAGTGGGGTCCATGAAAAATTGCTTTAAGAAAAGAAATAAGCACTCCTTCCACCTCGTTTGCTCAGTCATCCATTCAGCAAAACTTGATTAAATATCAACCAGGTTCAAGGCTATGTATGTCCTATAATCAATAGAACCAGAACCCACAATGAAAATATAAGTAAAATCTAGCGAATTAGAATAGAGATACATATGGACACCTATGCATATATACAGAATTAGTTATTCGTGTTTATGCGCTGTGAGCTATCCCAAGAATAATCTGAAAATCACTGGAATCAGACCCTGAAATGCATTGTGATTTTTTTCCCAGTACATTTACCTCCTTGGTGATGCTTGAGCCATGTGATATTACATTGTTATTTAAATGAGTCCAGATTCTGAGACCTCTTCTACATTCTCAAAAAATGCCAGGGGTTGGGGAAGCTAGCCAAGGGGGAAAAATCAATTCAGCCAAATTCATCGACCTGCGGGTATATATAAATTGCCCAGGACGTGACCAGCACTACAGGAGGCTGGGCACAGAGTGACAACACGTGGTGCAAATCCAACAGCCTGCAGAGAGAGCCTGCCTCTCACTGAGGACGTTTGTCTCAGCCCAGCCCAGCCACAAACACGGACATTCAAACCAAGTGACATAGTAACCTCCCTTAAATAGGCCTATTAGCAGATGCAAGAGAGAATTTATCTTCCCACAACATTAATTAGACAAACATGTGCTGAGTCCAACAGCAGGCCAGGCACTCAACTGGGGCTGGAGGAATCAGCAGTAAGTAAGGCCTGTCTTGGATCCTGAGACACACCCAGTTTAGAGAGAAGAAAACAAATAAAACCAGGAGAGCACAACTAGGGGGTGGGGGTGGTCACAGAGGGGCTGCCAGAGAAGGGAGGAAGGAACCTAACTCTGTGTGTTGAGGTGTGGTCAGGGGGGCTTCCAGGAGGAGGTGGTGTTTGACTTGGGTTCTGGAATGCAGATGAGCAATGGCAGAGTAGAGAGCAAAGAGAGGGACAGAAAACATTCCAAAGAAGCTTGGAGAGGCAGCTGTGCAGGTGCATAGGGCAGACGGGGGAAAGTCAACATTTAGGATCAGAATGGCCAGGAAGTGATATGCTCAGGCCTGAGTTACGGAAATGTAGCGTTACAGCTGTGTGACAGGTGCAACCAAGTGGGAGAGAGCTGAGTCAGGGGAACCATCTAAAACGCTATTGCAGCCTGACCAGGCAGTGGCACAGTGGGTAGAGCATCAGCCTGGGATGCTGAGGACCCAGGTCTGAAACTCCGAGGTTGCCGGCTTGAGTGCAGGCTCATCCAGCTTGAGCACAGGGTCACCACTTGAGCATGAGATTATAGATATGACCCCATGGATGCTGGTGTGAGCCCAAGGTCACTGGCTTGAGCAAGGGGTCACTGACTTGGCTGAAGCCCCCCAGTCAAGGCACATATGAGAAAGCAATCAGTGAACAACTAAGGTGCCACAACTCATGCCTCTACTCATCTCTCCCTGTCTGTCTGTCTCTCTCACTAAAAAAAAAGAAAGAAAAAAAAGGCTATTGCAATGATGTGGATGAGAGATGATGAAAGGCTATCAGGGCAGGTTGGGAGGGGAGCAGGGGGTGGAGGAACAGAGAGGACACTTCAGAGTCAAAGCTGTCAGCACTAGACGGCCAACTGAAAGTGGGTGGCAAGGACAGGGGGTCATCAAGCATGACTTCCAGTTTTTAATGCGGCAACAGAGAGATGGTGATGGCAGAAAGCAAAACAGAGAAGAGAGGTGAGGGGCGGCTGGCCTTGATGGGGACAGTCGGGTGGATGAGTCGGGCAGTGCACATGCTGAGTCTGAGGTGCCCAAGGGACAAACAGCCTGGGAATGACAGACAGCTGGAAACCTCCGAGGTGATCTCCAGAGAGGTCCGGGCCAGAGGGACAGGTATCAGGGACAGTTCACCTTAACCACAGAAGTGGGCAGGATCAGTCAGAAGAAGAGAGCCCCGTGTGGAGCCACAGGAGACACTTAAATGCTTAAGGAGGAAGGAGAGGACCAGAGGCCAAGACAAGCGATGGAGCAGGAGCAGCCCGGAGAGCCAGGAGGGCGACAGTGCCAGGCTGACGAGAGGCCGACCAGCGGCGGAGGAGGCACAGCCATTTGGCAGCCGGGAGAGCCGACAAGCGCAGCAAGGCCGCTCTCCTCCTGGGGTGAGCAGAACGATGAGTCTAGGGAGACACGCAGGCGGAGAACTACCTTGTCGAGAGGGCTGGCGATGGCGAGGAGGCAAGAGAGCATGGGGGATGGAGCAGGCCTGGGAGAGAATGAGGAGGGCTTGTCTAGAACTGTGTCTATGCTCAGCATCTGAGGGAGGGAGCAGGGAAGGAAGAAGAGAGGCTGAATGAAGGCCAGGAGTGATGGGGGAGGAAGGTGGCCTAAACGGATAGAACGGAGGCCAGGCAGCGGAGGGATGCCCTGGGCAGAGCAGGTCCTGGGCTGGCTCTGAGAGGCCAGGAAGGGCGCCCCGTAGGTCAGCTGAGAGAAGGGACAGGGGCTGTGGGGTCCTCCCGAAGGCAGGGAGCTCATCTGCTAACAATGAGGGCTTGGCGGTGACACAGGACGAGAAGCTAGAGAGAGACGGTGGTGAGGGCTCCAGCTGGCCTCTCTGGGGAGGAGGATATGAATAAAACCACAGACCTCATTAGAAGATCCTTGTGAGGAACTCTGGCCCTGGAGGGGAACTGGTTCAGAAGAGTGAGGAACACAGCATACAGAGCATCCTCTGGGCTAGGATTTGTAGTCGTGTCCCTAAATCTTTCAGTCCCTTTTCCCCAGTACCACTACCGATACTGACAGGGTCCATCTGCACGCGGAGAGTTTTCACAGAAGAGGGCTACACATGCGTCCCTCCTCTCCCCCACACTCCCTCCCTGCACATCACGGCGGGAAGGCCTGCTCCAGCACAGGCCCGCATCTGTGGCTTTCCTTTGGTGATGCCCCCAGCAAAGCACCACATGTTGAGAGGCATGTGACAAGCAGATGAGAGGGACACTAACCCTGAGGTTAGAAAAACCTATAACTTTCCCCCTCGCTGACCACAGGGTCAATCAACTCTCCCAGAATAAGTGCTTCCCTGTCTGTAGCTCAGAGCAGGATACACGCCAGAGTGAAGTGAGTACAACTAGAACCTAATTTAGTGGCGAGTACACAGATGTCCGTGCAGGCCTTCTGAGCCCCACCGGCAAGAGGCCAAAGGTGCAGAGCTTGCTGGGGAGCCTGGCTCTGGACGGAGCTGCGAGGGGCCCTCGTCCCGCCTCAAGAGCGGTTGGAGGGAGGGGAGTAGAGTAGAGTAGAGTAGAGTGGGGCCAGAGCCCAGGAAAGGCCTGGGTGTGGCATGTGGTCCTGCTCGTGGCTGGACACCAGGACAGAGCAGGTGGCCCTAGGTGACAGAGCAAGGCTGGCTGCCAATCCCTGGAAGACTTCAGCTTCAGTCTCAGGCTGGGAAGCTGGACAAATACTTGAAGCCACTGGCTCAGGGGACAGACCTGCCCCTACTCCTCTTCCCCGGCAGACAGAGCTCACAGCCAAGCCCAACCTTTTCTGCTGCTATGGGAAAAGGGGGAACGAGGCCCTGGCCAAGTAACCAAGTGGTTAGAGTGTTGTCTTGCCAAGGTTGCGGGTTCGATCCCCGGTCAGAACCCACACAAGAATCAACCAATGAATGCATAAATAAGTGGAACAACAAATCGATGTCTGTCTCTATCTCTCTCGAATAAATCAATCAATAAAAAGTAATAAAAGTAATTTCAAAAGAAGGAGAGGGGCCCGGTCATCCCTGAATACTGCCGTTGTGACAGGATGCAGAGCAGCCTTCAGAATCTGCCTGATCACCCAGCTTGCTGGCAGTCTTGCTCCGAGTGCCTCCCCGATCCATCCCGTGCAGCGAGTGGGCTGAGCTGTGGAGGGCAGCCTCTCTCTGTGAGATCTGCTTAGCAGGGGCTCTACCTGAGGCATCATGCACAGGTGGTCTTCAGGAGCCTGGGTCTCCCTGAAATGGTTCCTAGCCTTCTCTGTGTACACAGGGGTGCATTTTCCTAACAGCTTTCCTTAGATTTTCAGAGAGGCTGAAATCCAGAGGAGGATAAAATGTTGCTTTGGGGGCCTGACTGGCGATGGCACAGTCGATAAAATACTAACCTGGAATGCTGAGGTTGCCGGTTCGAACCCTGGGCTTGCCTGGTCAAGGCACATATGGGAGTTGATGCTTCCTGCTCCTCCCCCTCCCTTCTCTCTCTCTCTCTTTCTCTCTCCTCTCTAAAATAAACAAATCTTAAAAAGAAAAAGTTGCTTTGGGGAATTAAAAAGTGCTGAGGAGTAAAGGAGGAGAGCTGGGCTTAGACTCCCATGAATGTGGGTGAAGCACCTTCCTCATAAACCCATGGCAGACCTGGGCTATCAAGGCTGCAAGCGTGGCGTGTCCTGGGCTGGGCCACTCAGTCACATCCTTGGAATGGACTTATCCTTGGAGAGGTGTGTCCCTCAATTTTTTCAACCTTCCACCATGTACTACAAACTCGAATGGGGGTGTGAGGCATGCATTCTGATGTAACCCTCCTCCCCAGGATGAGATGGCCAAGACTGGCTTTGGAAAACCAGAAGCAAACCCTACAAGCTCACTGCGCTGATCCTTCCTTGGGCAGGGGCCAGTGCTCTTCCCACGTGCCAGCCAGGGTCTTGGGGGATGCCCAGCATACCTGTGCACAAGGACCAGCTGCTCAAACAGACTGGACAGGGGTTCCCAGAAGCTCGAGAAATGAGCTGACTCGCTGATTCCTCCAGGTGGGCGGGATGGGAGAAGAGGCGAGAAAGGAAGCAGAAGTGGGGCGGGGGTTAGAAAAGTGAGCCACGTTCTGAAGATTTCGGAGCACGCTGTCCCTGAGGCTGCTGGGCCACTAACGGAGGCCAAACCCAGCCTTCCCCGCCAGTCGGTGGGGCTGCTGCCTGATGACCACAGGCTGTCTAAACACTTCCAGATGTCCTTGAGGGCCTGCAGGGGGACAGCAAGTGCAGCTCGGACAAAATAAAGTGGAAGATTATCTCTTGGGAAAGAGAGGCTATAAATTACAATTATGACTTCCCTCCCAGAAGGAGGGAGAGACCCCAGGGCTGAGGGTTGAGGGTGAACGTTGGGACTGTCCTTCCTAGGAGACAGCCATCACTCAACCAAGGAGAGGTAGAGAAGCAACAGCACCCCCAAGGCTGTCTCGGGTCTCCTTGCTCCAGCCCAGCCCCTACCATCTCTCCTTATCGAGGTCCAAATGCCACGGGGGAGAAACGCAACCACAGTCACCTCACCCCGTGAAATGTGCCAAGACTTGGGGTTTCTATGAACTTGGAGTTGTGACACAGGAGTCCTTCGGGCTTTGGCCCTCCCTCGACACTGCCCAACTCCAGGGGGCGCCACTCACAGTGCAGACTGTATATGAACAGCTCCTTCTGCAGGCTAACGGGTGTCAGGTCCTGGGGTGGCCAGTTGCTCTACAACCAGCTCTCCCAGCCATCCGTTCTCAGCTCCCAGGCAAGGAGCCCCATCCCTCTAGGGGCTGCTGGCCCGACTGCGTCATCTCTGATCCCAGGAGGGAGCCCTTGCAGCCCCGGCCACGGCACCCTCCGGCTCAGCTCTCCTGTCAGGCCCGCCTCCGAGGGTAAGGGCGGAGCTGTTTCCAGAGGCCTCAACGGAAGCGTGGCGCAGGACTGACACGGGCAGCTGAAGGTAGGCCTTTCCGGATTGAGCGCCTCCACCTCGCAACTAATTTACGTAATTAAGAAAAATTCACTATGCGATGGCAGGAATGGGGGGAGCAAGTTACAAAACAGTATATCTTGTATTAAACTAATTTTGGTTCTAAATGATCAGAAGGAAATATAATGTGGTAGAACTAAGGGTGATTTTATATTTTTCCTTTACAAGTTCTTTCTGTTTTTAATTTCCCAGCTTGTCTTTAAGGCACATATCTGGGTGTCGTGATTGGAGAAACAGGGCTGTGAATGCAGTGAGGATTCTTTGACTGGAGAGCTCTGAGAGCGCCAGGTGGGTTAGAAAGCCGAGGGACCGCTGAGACCTGCAGGCTGGCACGTGCTCCCTGACGTCTTCCCAGACTACAGATTTAAGACCTAGGGACATCTCCAACTCACTCATTCCATGCTGACAGCAAGGCCCAGAGGGCAGGAAGCTGGCCTGGGGTCAGTCAGCCAGGGGGCAGTGGCCCAGCCAAGTCTCAACCCCGGCCTCTTGACCGCTAAGGAGAGAACATGACTCCCTAGTTTGATCTGTGTTTTTCTCCTCTCTCTATCCCATGTGCATGCGCACACGCGCACACACACACACTGCTCTTACCCTGCCCCCCCCCCAGATGTCCACAGAACAAGCTCTTTTCTGGTGGTGGTGGTGGGGGGTACCAGCATCCCCAGGGAGGCCTCTATAGTCTCCCCACCCCAAGTGGCTCAAGGGACATGTGACTCCACACGCACTAGGCCTAGACAATGGCGTCCAGTGGGAACACTGAGAACTTCAGTCTCTATTATCAGAGTACAAATGAGGCAGACAGGTGGGCACAGAAACCACGCCCCCGCCACGCACGCTGCGTCAACACCGTCTTCCCTACGAGGCACACAGGAGCGTGGGGTTTGGGAGTGGGACAGGCTTTGCGTCAAGCCGGTTCACTCAGAATTTGAGCTCTGTGGCCTAGTACATGTTACTTTTCTCTGAGCCCCGTGTCAAATGAGGACAAGGACATTAACTCCTAGGGGTGTGGTATCACATGAGACCGAGATAACATGTGCAAAGAGCCCATTTGGGCTGGTCCAGCCGCGTGCTAACTGGTGGCTATTGTTGTCTTGAACTTGAGCCTTCTGCGGACCAACACGAGACTCCGACCTCCTACCCTCGTGGCCCTGGCCTGGGCCGGCCCGTTCCTCGCTCCCCTCCATCAGCTGCGGGGAACCCTCAGGGACCATGTACAGTAACTGCACATTTAGAGATAGTAACATTTTTTATTTGTTTTTCTAACTTAAAAAATAAATATTTTTCTTTATTCTCTTACCTCAATTTATTTTTATTTAAATTTTTTTCTCACCCAAATCAGAAATAATAAATATTGCCTCCAATCCTACATCTTAACATATCAATTGTGTCCGTGTTCCCTTCCAGGACTCTGATGGTTTTTGAATGAATAAAAACGAATGTGTTATTTACAGTAGCACTTCTTCCTTCCGCAGCATAGCTGAGAACCCAGAAATAGGCAGAAAGGTACCGTAGGGGACAAAACAGATGTTGCTTAGACTGTACAGTCACATTCATGAACTTTGTCCAGAGGGATAACCTCAGGGTACCACTAAGTAGCTGGTAACTGCTAGTTTCCATAAACTTCAGTAATATAGTTGCCAAACTCCCGCAGTTTAGAAATAGCAAATCAGAAGTAGAGTGGGGCGGGTAGAAAGGTGAAGAGCTGCTTGGGCCGGCACCTGAGAACTTTGAAAACTGACGAGTGACACTTGACTAATGAGGTAGAAGACAGAAAATAATACTTTTAAAGTATGCATCAGTTATCAAAAAATTCAACCAGCAGTTGGGCTATTTTGTGTAGGAGTCAAGACCCCACCGGGCCTGCCCTGTATTGTAAGAGAAGAAAATAATTAACTTACACAAGTCATCCAGACAAGGTTACATTATATCAGTGACTATTTAAGGAAGTGAACAAAGTACATATTTTAGGAAGACTTCCACAAAAATAGTTATAATAATAAATGCTGGCATAAATTCTTAGCTATCTAGAAAAGCAGGCCACACAGAACCAAGGGTTCTGGAGAGAAGCAGGGTTACTGTGCTAATTTAATTTTTTAAATGAAAATTATCCTTCGGACTTCCCCACTTTCCGTGGGCCTTGTGTGATGAGCAGAACAGCTCCTACTCTCAACGAGTGAGACTTCTCCCCACTCAGGGGGCCCATCAGGCCAGTGCCCAGTGTCCAGAAGGGAAGGTCCGTCCCAATGTCCCCTGAGCCAATCATCTGATGAATGGGCCGCCCAGGGCATGCAAGGCCCCCAAACTGGCCCTCACTGTGGTCCCAGGAAGGCTTACCTCCCCTACGTGTCCATGCTCCAACTCCATCAGCCTCTCCCTGAACACGCCCACCCACCTTCACACGACCCACCTCGCTGGCCCGCAGCCGCCCCCTGGCCATGCCTCACACTGCCTGCCTCCTCTCCCTAGCGATGTCCCACTCTGCCCCTTGAAATCTTCCTCCCCCGTGCAGGCTCCCGCCGGGGGCTTCCCATGGGCTCCTTCCCGTCACAGGTCGCGTGGAGCGGCCTGCGCACCTGCCTCCTGCACTCTGCTCGATGGCAAGCTGTCTGCAGACAGCACACGGCCTGTTTACTCCCCGCAGCAACAGCACAGCACTCAGCACCCACAGGGCGTTCAGTCCCCTTCTGACAGCCTGGAAGACCTGTGCCCACACCAGAGCAGATCCAGGCCCTGCTTTCTCGAGCACACACAGGTGTGCACAGCTGCACACACCCCTCACACATGTCTCACCCTTCCCACTACTTTAGGGAAACTTGCGTACCACGTGATCTCCAGGAATTGGGAAAGGGAGAAAGGAGGTCCAGCCAGGAAGGAATTCCCCTCTATCCAATAAAGATTTTATGCTAAGTTTTTCTCCATAAACTCTAAAAAATAGAAGGGCTAAATCTGTCTCTGTCCTGGTATTGCTGAGAATGGGTGGAACTAGGTGGAAGGGAAGGGGACCCTGCCAACAATGTCCTCTGTGCCTTACCCAAATGACTTTTTCCTTACTCTGAGTCATGGCACAGTGGAGGGGGAGGCACAGAAACATCTAGAATCTCAAGGCCCCTCTTTTCTCCCACCTCACCAGGCAGGAGTCTCTCCTGTGCTCAAAAACTGCCAAGGAAAGGAACAATTGACTCATCCATCCCAGCACCCTCTGGTGTGAGCGACCCTCTTTCCCATTCCCAACCATTTTCCCCTCTGATCTTAAGTGAAGTGGACTTTTTCAAACCAGAGGGGAAGAGAGATGAGGAAAAGGGGGCCTTACAAAATTGTATCTCTGGCTCGAGCTCTGTTCTATCTTAGGGATAAACAGTGAAGGAGCCTTGTGGGGGTGACAGGGCCCAGAGAGCAGCCAGGGAGAGTGAAGAGGGGTCAGAAGAGTAAGAAGGAAAGTTTAAGGGTTAACCCCCTGGTCATAAAGTCCAGCAGGCTGCCAGCTACCCGGCACCAACAAAGCTGCTCTCAAGTAGGTGTCTTGGGGTTCAGGTGTCCCCTTGTCTGGAGTGCCCCACCTCCCCAGCCCTGCAGCACCCAAGCAGCCATCTGCAGCCCTCCTCCTCAGAGCACTGGCAACATGTTCTTGCTGTCATGGCAACCAGCGCTCCTGACACCTGGAAAGCAGGTCTCAACGTTGGCGAGGAGGCACCCAAGTGACTTCTAACGAAGCCTTCTTCCTTCCAAAACCAGGGCTCCACCCACCCTTCTGCTGGGAACCCCAGCTACAGAGGAATGAAGAGGCCATGCGCACGCCCACTCAGGCCAGCAGTACAGCCATCATACCATCTGGGGGCTCTGTGTCGGGATCGCTGGGCTGAGATGACACAGAGAAACGGGAAGGTGCTCAGTTCTCTGACATTTTGCAAGGATGGATCCGAATATGCTTTACCATCCGTTGTCACCACACCCCCAGCTCCTTGTCACCTCAGGTCCTGACTGCAGGCCACTCTCCCTGCTCCATCGAGCACAGCCACCACCACAATAATCTTCTTCAAATACCGTTTTTATCCAACCACTCCTCAGCTCAAGTGCCTGAAACAGCTTGCTCCGGCTTATCAGATCATATCTAAACCTTGCCGGTACTTACACCCCCGCACACTCCAACCTCAGCCCCAGGTCCTCCCCATGCCAGCCCGCTGTCTCTTCTCCGTCCCAGTTTTCTTGTTCCTGCCGTGTTCCCTTTGCTCATGCCATTACCCTCCTCCTGCTGCATCCGCCTTCTGGTTCGCAGTCACTTCCTTCAACGAGCGGTGCTGTAGTCTGTCACTATAACTACTTGCATCTACAACAATGTTGCTATAAATGACCATCTGATTGTGGGTTTTCCAAACTTGTAACCATCGCAAACTCCTCAAGGCGGGAGCTTTCTCATTCATTAGACTGTGAGATTTCCCTGTTAGACTGAGAGCTCCCAGAAGACCCACAATGGAGCTTCCTCTATCAGACTAGGCACGCCTGTGGGACAAGCACCACAGCTTCCCATGAGAATGCCCTGGGGACAGGGCTGGGGAAACTGTTTCTACGCCTCCCCTTCCCCTACCCCGGCCTCTGCCCCTCACTGGCTTGTCTGCACCACAGCCATAGCTTCCAAGGCAAGCTTAAGGGAGAACGTCCTTAAATTTGCAGCACTGTCCAGTGAAACTTCCTGAAAATGTCCTATATCTGAGTTATCCAAAATAGTTGGCCACTAGTTCCATGTGGCTACTGAGCACTTGAAATGCAGCTGGTCTAAAATGACATGCACTGCCTGGCCAGTGGTGGGGCAGTGGATAGAGCACTGACCTGGAATGCTGAGGTTGCCAGTTTGAAACCCTGGGCTTGCCTGGTCAAGACACATAGGAGAAGCAATCAATGAACAACTAAAGTGAAGCAACTATGATCTCGTTCCCTCCCTCTCTTTCTCCCTCCCCCTCTCTCTAAAATCAATAAATAAAATCTTGAAAAATAAAATAAAATAATGCCTGACCTGGGGTGGCTCAGTAGATAAGGCATCAACTTGGAATGCTGAGAGTCGCTGGTTCGAAACCCTAGGCTTGCCTGGTCAAGGCACATATGAGAAGCAACTACTATGAATTAAAGCTTCCTACTCCTCCCTCCCTTTTTTTTCTCTCTCTCTTTCCTCTCTAAAATCAATGAACAAAATCTTTAAGAATAAAGAAATTAAGTAAAGTAAGATAAAATAAAAAATAAAGTGACATGTACTGTAAGCATAACATAGATACCAAATTTCAAAGATTTAGTATGAAAAAAAGATACTAAATCTACTCTCCTAAAATTCTGAGTGTACAGCACAACACTGTTAAATATATACACACTGTTGTATCGCATCACGCCTTTTATTTTAGTTTTATGTGTGCCTCTCTGACAGATGCCCCAAATTCTCTCTGGAGCAAACTGGTATTACAAAACAGTGGACTAAGTTAGACCCTTAGTGTCCTAATGCTGAATTTCCCATCCCAGGAGTGAGTCAGAAATAACCATCATTATAATAGCACGTTTTGCTCATATTGTTCTTTACTATATTATGATGCTTTCTGCGTGAGCCACTTCAAACTTCGACCCTGTGATGCAGGCAGGTCAAGCATTAAACCCCCTGGTTAACAGGTAAGAAAACAGAAGGTCCGGGCTTAAGTGCAGTGTGCAAAGGCAGGGCCAGGACTAGGGCCCAAACTCTTGACATCCAGACATTTCCCACTGCACACATGCAGGAAGGCCAAGGGGCACGGTTCAGAAGCAGTGAAGTTATATATCCCCTTGCCTACAAAAGAGAGAGTGGGACACAGCCCCCCACCAAAAAAGGAAACATTATTCACATTGGAGTTGATGGGGAGGGTAGTTGGAAGTCTAACGTGGGAGCCTGTGGGCCTGGACCCCTGAATCACCTCCACTCCCAGGGAACCAGGTCCCCTGGTCGCCCCTCCGTTCATCGCTCTGCACTCCTGTCTCCTCGTCTGGAGTCTCAGGAGCTGGCTGCTTCGAGATGCAGCGGGAGAGGCACCGCTCGCCCTGCTAGTGGGAATGCAACCAGCTGGATCCTTCTGTACAGCTATTTGGCAATATGTGTCAAGAGCCCTAGGAACGTCCAAACTCTTTGACCCAGTAGTTCCACTTCTGAGAATCCTAAGGAAATAATCCTAAATAAGGAAAAAAGCTTTATGTGCAAGGGCCTTCATGTCAGCACTGCTTACAATACTAAAATACTGGAAATGAACTAAAGTCTAACAATAGGAGAATGGCTAAATTATGATATGTAAATCGAATTAATGAGATATTACGCAGTTATTTATAAAAACAGAGCATCAACATAGAATGTGCTTTTGGCATGTGAAGAAAAGCAGGATATTAAAGGGCTGGTACTGCATAATTGTAATTAAATTTTACAAAGAAAAAAGAAGCATCGCACCCCTGTGGGGGCACACACATCCATGTTCACAAAAACTCAAAGGAAATTCACCATAATGCCAATACTATTTAGAGCGATGCAACTATGAGTGCTTTTCTTTTCTCATTTTTTTAAATATATATAAATAATTTGGGGGGGGATAAATAGTGAGGGTCCTGATTTGAAGTTCCTCAAGAGCACCATGGCTCCGACTGGGCTGGATGGGTCGGACAGGCAGTGAGGAGAAGGGTGCTGAGCCCGGGTCCATGCCTGGGTTGATCAGGGAGACCTCAAGCATCTGTGGGCTTCTCAGGAAAAGCAAAACCCCAGGAAACCAGGGACCAGGCTAATTCACATCCAATAAGGAATGACCACCCCACTGCCCTCTCCCTATGCTAGGAAAAAAAAAAAAGGATATTTCTGTGCCTACTGACACTTAGGATAAAATAAAAAAGCGTTAAGTCAGACTACTCAATACCCCAGAAGAGAAGATTTTCATTCTGCGCTCCTTGGAGCCCAGTTAGTGGCTGGGGTCAAGATGGGGTAGCTGGACATGAAAAGGAAAGACAGCCACCTAAGTGACTACTAACTATTTTGCCCATGGACAACCTGTGTAGGATTTCACCAGAAGGACCGGTGGAAGGCCAAGGCAACTTCTCTCGTGGGGACGCGGAAGAAAGCTAGGACCATCCTGAGCCGTGACCTCCCTCCCTGGTCAGCACTCTTCATGATAAGAGTAACTCTCCCCCAAACTTTCCAGCTGTATCTCTCAGGCCAACCCAGAGAACCTGGCCTGTCTCAGCAAGGGCTCAGAGGACCCCTGGGTGACCTCAGGGTGCCTCCCCCTGCACAGAATCCATAGGCAAAGAGGGGCTTCTCAAGTCCCATTGCAAACAAGGCCTCGGCAGGCCGGAGCAGGTCCAGAGGGACAGTCACATGGAGAAGGGCAGTGAAGAGGCAGAGTTGTGTACGAGCTCCCCCAGGACCACGCTGGGTGACCCTGAGAGCTTAAAGGAAGCACAGTTAGGACAAAAAAGGCTGTCTACCAGGCTGGACAGGAACCCCTGGCCCCATCTCTCTAGGAGCTGAGGTAGGCTGAGGACAAAGCAGGCTCGTGGAGGGTTCAGATAAACTAAGAGGGGGCAGAACCACGATTGGTTATCAAGGGACATGACCGATGCCTGGACCACAAGCAGGACCTTTTAAGGTCAATGGCAAGGAGGACAGCCTTCCATTCTTCAAACACAGGGCTTGGGCCAGGCCCAGAGGTGGAATGCTGGGGCTGCAGAGCGTGGCTCGGACCCAAAGTTACTATTCCTGGGATCCGATCTGGTGGTCTGACAGCACTGGACTGCTGGTGAGCTGGTGGCAGTGTGACTGGCCATGCTGGCGGGCTGCTGAGAGGCAAAGGGGCCCTTATAACACGAGCAAGGGTTTCTCTAACTTCCCCATCCCACGGCAGAGCAGCTCAAAGGACCGCAGCTGCAGAACGTGTTCAAAGGAAACTCTAGTTATGTCCATAGGTTTTTCTTTTGGGCAAGGAAAATGTACTTATATCTATTATACAATTAAAGATGGCAATAAAAAAGAGGAAACAATCAAAGCACCCCGCAATACAATCAGAAGATTTTGTCACCAGTTGTCCTCCAACTGCAGTGTCTTGAGTAGCACAAAGTACACAGGTCTAGAGCCAGAGAGACCTGGGTTTTGATCCTGGCTCTGCCACCTACAGCCTGTGTGACCTGGGCCTACTTTCCTCACCAGTGGACGTGGGTGGTAATAACACCCACCTAACGGAATCACTAGGAGGAAAACGTCAGGCAGCGTTCCTGCGTGACCCAGTGCAGTGAGGAGTCAGTTCTCAGTCCCACCTCCTAAGGACGCTGTCTTCTCTTCCTCCCACCCTCGCCCAGGCCGCGGCCACGTGAGTGAATCAAGCACATCAATCAGAAGTTTCCCCGGCTCCCACTGTCATGAGATTAAGAATGAACCCCTGAGCCAGCCTTTTCCAGCCCACCAGGGGCCTGTCCTCACACAGACCCCCTCATGGACCTGGGTCCCCTCATCTTGTGTGTCCTTGTCATGTTCTTCCTTCTATCCCTTGTGCACTGAAATGCCAGCTCTCTTTGGAATCCGCAGTCCCTCCTCCACAAAGCCTTCTCTGACCCCTCCAGCCAGAAGGGGTCTCTCTCTCTCTCCTGCCGCCTTTCTTACCGCGGCTTTGGTGACAGCCAGCTACATGCAGGCGTTCACCGTCCTGACTTCGGCCAGTCTTTTTGAGTTTGGCCAGTTTCAAAGAAAGTTGTAAGACCTGAGTCCTCTTCCCTCAAAGAGCTTGAAATCTGGTGAGGAAGAACAGACCGGCCCACCAGGAAACACCGAGGGAGGCAGAACAGCCGATTGCAAAACGCCAGCCGGAGCGGCACAGTCAGCACTGTGAGTCACGAACTGCCCAAGCCAAGCTCAGAGACGCTACCCGCAGGCCCTGGAAGGGGACTGGTACATGCAGGACGAATGGCTGATGCCAAGCACCGAGTGGGCACCCAGCGCTGAGGACACAACACACCAAGAGACACAGTTTCCTCATCTGGTAGCTTCCAGCCTTGGGACCGACACTGTCTTCACCAGACACAAGGGAGGCACACACTTAGCCTCGAGCTGCTGGCCTGTTCAGGGCATCACACAGTGGCCCTCCCGGAACCTTCAGCCCTGGCCGCACCACTCACGACCCAGGACTTGCCCCTCTGGAGTGGTCAGCAGGATGGGGCCAGAGGCGGGCAGCCGGCCACGTCCCCTGCCTGTGTCCGGGGCCTGGCTCCTGCCGTGCCCCAGCTCTCCAGCTGTGTTCTGAGAGAAGAATGTGCACTATGCCCAGAACAAACACGCGCGGGCCCCCTGGGTGGGAAGGCAGCTCAGGGAAGAAGGGGAGCCGGCCCCAGCAGCTCTGCGGGCTGTGCGCCACCTGAGCCGCCCGCGTGCAGCACGAGGGCACAGTCACATCGGACGGGGCGCGGGGGAGGTCACAGAACCAGAGCGCACCATCCAGCACCCGGAAGGCGCGGACATGTCTGGGCGCGAGTCCCCTCGGCTGCAAGGGAAGATGGCCGATGGATGGAGTTCTGTCTTAGGCCATCTTTGCACACCCCATCTTCAATCGGCTCTCAGAGAGAAACCTTTACAAGCAGTCTGGTAAATGTGTTTACTTTGGATATGAACCCCTAACTCTGGCCTTCTCTGAGCCTCGGTTTTCCTATCACCAGAGACCTCCCCTCCCTGCCTCTGGGGTGCTGCTGGGACATCACACAGACGCCACAGGGAGGGCAGAGGGAAGCGGGCACCCGCATGATGCCACCCCATCACTGCTGCTGCCACTCCCACCCCATCACTGCTGCTGCCACTCCCACCCCATCACTGCTGCTGCCATTCCTACCCCATCACTGCTGCTGCCACTCCCACCCCATCACTGCTGCTGCCACTCCCACCCCATCACTGCTGCTGCCACTCCCACCCCATCACTGCTGCTGCCATTCCTACCCCATCACTGCTGCTGCCACTCCCACCCCATCACTGCTGCTGCCATTCCTACCCCATCACTGCTGCTGCCATTCCCACCCCATCACTGCTGCTGCCACTCCCACCCCATCACTGCTGCTGCCACTCCCACCCCATCACTGCTGCTGCCATTCCTACCCCATCACTGCTGCTGCCACTCCGCTGGGGCCGTGGGGCCCCAGGGCTGGCCTCCCGCCGCCCTGCCCTTAGCAGCCCACCGCAGCCCCACCCCCAACGTCCATCCCTCGGCTCCTTGGCGAGACTCTGAACACCGGTCTAGAGCTCACAGAGATGGACAGGCCGACACAAATCATCTTGGGCCACAGTGTGCCTATCTTCCAAGTCCTCCTTTTCCCAGAATGCAAATGCTTCCAGAACCAGCACCTGCCCCAGCATGGAGCTCCAATTCTGTTCTCTCCGAGGAACCGGAGGGACACGGGAGAAGCAGGAAGGGACAGGGCATACGGGGAGATGCCTGTGCAGGGGCTGAGTGGAACTATGCTAAAAACAGGCTCCTTGGTGTTCCCGACGGTACAAGCCTAACTTTATTTGTCTGCATTTGGATGCTTTGACACTCAGGGTCCAGTCCATTCCTACAGAGAGTCAATGACTGGCCTCTTGCCTGTGTGGAGCCGTCCATAGGCAAACCCACCAACCAGAGCCAACCCTCCGCACCAAGCTCCTACACCCCCACCCTCCAGGCCACTGCTCCTCTGCCCGAACCACCCCAGGCTGGCACCAGAGGACCAGGTCTGTCCCTGCTCCTCACAGCCCACCGAAATTATGCAACCTGGCCAATCCTCAACCTGCCTACCCTGTTTCACCCACTTCTTCCCAGTGCAAATCACAGTAACGGCCCTCGCCATGCTGTTCCCTGTCTGCCTCCTGAACAACTTTGGTGCTTCCCGTGCCCCCCACACCCCCACCAGGGAATGGAGTGTTGCCCCCCACCCCTGGGAAATAGTGAGTAACAAATATCTTTCCAATGGCAGTCAGCTCTTAATCTGCCCCACCACAGCTGGATAATAATAAAGCCTACATTTTAAAACAGTCACTCTAGTATTTGACTTATCAGGGAGATCACTTCGTAAATTAAATGTGTAACCACTATGCTGCACACTTGAAACTAATATAATACTGAATGTCAACTGCAATTTAAAAAATAAAAACAATTTTAAAGACTTTATTTATTTTAGAAAGAGGAGAGAGAGAAAGAGAGAGAGAGAGAGACAAAGGAGGGGGGAGGAGCAGGAAGCATCAACTCTCGTATGTGCCTTGACCAGGCAAGCCCAGGGTTTGGAACCAGCAACCTCAGTGTTCCAAGTCAATACTTTATCCACTGCGCCACCACAGGTCAAGCAAAAAATTAAAATAAAATAAAAAAACACTCACCCTAGGGTTACCTAGTCAGTTACAAAGACAATTGTCTGATGCCACTGACCAGCAAAGTGGTATTTTCATTCCAGCTGGAGGGTATGAGGAAAAAAGGAAAGTGATTTCTTTTTCTTCCTGAAATTGTGCTCTAGAGACTCAGGGTTATTCCCCTTCCATCTCTCCCATGACCACTCAAACGGTACAAACAATGGCTCATGAGCACTGACTGTTGTAATGATGGGAGGGACAAGGACACTCGGTGACTTGGGGTTAAGCAAGTTGGCGGTGCTATGACCCCACCCAGCTGGGCTCCTACGGCTCTTGACAGTGTCCAGGCTCTCTCCTCTCCTTCCCAAGCCAGCTTCTCTCAGGCACACACTGCCACCCACAGCCAGCCCGTCACTCGCATGCCCGCTCTGCAGGCCAGCCCCCAGCTATTGCTTGTTTTTCAGGACATCCAGGGCCTTTTCCATCTGGGCACCAGGTCACCCTTTGCTTTTGGATCAAAATTCCTCAAATTGAAGCCATTCGCATCCAGGCTTGGGGACATCCTTGGAGCTCAGCCACCATGTTTCCCTGAACTGACTGCTCCTCTGTTCTAGGAATGTGACACCCCCTCAGCCGCCTCTCCCTGCCAAGCTTCCTCATCCTGCTCTGCCCACTGGATCCCTCATGGCCACATACTCGGGCCCAGTTCTGACCACCGCCTACCTTCTCAAGAGACCCGCCCACCCCCCACCTGCCCACTGCCCACGCTGGTGTGTAGTCCCATCCATAAACTCTTCTCCTAGACGCCCCCTCTCCTCAAACGTGAGCGTTACACTTTAGCATCCAGTATTAGCACTGGGGTTTCTCTGGTCACCAAAAAGAATGGAACTGTATAAACATAATGTGATATGTCCATACAACCGGCACACTATTCGGCCATGCAGAAGAATGAGGCACGACACCCACTACAACATGAGCGAACCTCAAAGACATTATGCTAAGTGAAAGAAGCCAAACACAAGAAGACAGACGCTCCGTGGTCTAGTTAGATGAAATATCCGAAATAAGTCAATCCACAGAGACAGAAAGCAGAGCAGTGCTTGCCAGGGCGGGGAAGGGGGGAATTAGGAGTGACTACTAATGGGAATGGGGTTTCTTCGGCGGGCGCTGATGAAAATGTTTGGGACTAGACAGGAGGTGGTGGTTGCATAGCATTGTGAATACACTAAATGCCACTGAACTGTACACTTTAAAAGGGTTAATTTTGTGAAGCATTGGTGGTATAGTGGTGAGCATAGCTGCCTTCCAAAAGGGTTAATTTTGTGTTGGGTACATTTCACTTCAATTTTATTTATTTTTTTATTTATTCATTTTAGAGAGGGGAAGGGCAGGAGAGAGAGAGAGAAAGAGAAGGGGGAAGGAGCAGGAAGAATCAATTCTCATATATACCTTGACTGGGCAAGCCCAGGGTTTCAAACCAGCGACCTCAAACATTCTGGTAATTTAATTTTTCAAAAACTTCTTCTTTTTTTAAATTATTGATTAATTTCAGAGAGAGAGAGACAGAAACATCATTCTGTTTCTGAATGAGCTCTGACCAGGGATTGAACCCACAACCTTTGTGTATCAGGACGATGATCTAACCAACTGAGCTATCTGGCTCACCTCAATTTTAAAGAAAGAATCAAACTGGATAATCCATCAACCACATACAGTGTACAGTGTACAGGGGCACATAAAAAGAAATATAAGAGGTGGCCTGAAATAGTTCAAAGAACCCTGGACCTACACTGAAAACTACAAACACCAAGTCCATATTTAATGTTTGGGAAACATTAAACAAGCCAGGGAACATCACCCCCCGGGAAGCACTAGCATGTGAATAGTCAAAACACTTACCTTTCAGTGCTGTTGTGAGAATTACATGAGTAATGTACAGACATCATGCAAAAGGCACATTTGTACACTCAGCAAAAATATTAGTATCCAAGGGTTAAGTTAAAAAAATAAATCAGACACACAATGCTCCCTATGCACTTACACATACACAAATATATCCCTACAGATACAGAAAAGACTTAAAGAACTAGCTGAGGTTTTAAGTTTATGATTTTTTTTTCTGTAAAACTGTCTCTATAGACAGAATAAATATATCAGGAGTCCAGGAAGCCAGCTTCTAGTTCTGGCTCTGCCCCTAACCAGCCTAGGAGGCCTCTGTGAAGTCCCTTCCCCGTCTGGCCCTCGATTTCCTGACTTGGGGAATGACTTAACCCTGAGAATGGCTCAGTTTAACCAGACCCACTCAGCCCTAGCTGCTCTAATTGTCAGGGGCTGAAGAGGCACCAGGTGGCCAAGCACCTTAGGAGGCACATGGGGCACCCCCAGGGTTAGCAAGACTGAGTCCAGATCCTCAGGGAATATGCACTCAGCACTGTGAAACCAGGCAGAATGTGAAAAAGAGGACAACACGAGGTTCTCAGTACGGCTACATGGGAACTGTCCTATGAGCCACGGCCTAAAGTTAGGACCTGGCTTTCGCAGGTAGAAAGGGTGAGTTTCTGACAAACTGACCTGTCCAACCAGTAAAGTTGGGCAAGGGAAGAGCTGCCATAATTTCGCATTTGACTCACTAGCTCAATGGTTCTCAAAGTGAGAGCCCCATGCCAGCAACGGAATCATCACCTGGTAACTAGTTAAGAATGTGAATTCTTGGGCCCCATCCCAACCTCCTGGATCGGAGACGGGGGGGGGGGGGGCAACAAGACCTGCTTCCTTAAGAGAGCCCCTCGGGAAGAGTGTGAGAACTGCCCCAAAGACACTCCATCATGGCCAGCCCCGCCCGCCCTCCGGGCCCCAGCTGGCTGAGCTGAGAAAGTTCCTGTGCTCAGAGGAACTAATCCATCACCTGAACAGAGATGGACTTTCCCTCTCTTCACCAGCCCACTGGCTGGGAAAGACAAACACCGAGAGTAAGCAGGGCCATAATAAATCTGCTGCTGCGGTCCCACCTTTCCCATGGTCCTTCTCACACCCATTTCCCCGGGATCCCTGGAGCAGGGGCCCCATAGCCCTAAGTCACCAGACAAAAGGAGGCAATGCGGCCTCAATCTGCTCTCCCCGACAGCCCAGTGCTGGGATCCTACACCTCAGCAGGCGGCCCCACCAGCCCAAGGGACCCCTCCAGGGCTGGGAAGATGAAGGAAGAGGGATATGGAGCTAGAACACAGCTCACTACACTAAAGGCCAGCAGAGTGACTGGGAGTTGCCTTTCTAGAACTCTCCAGGAAACAGCTTACAAAGACCAGCTCCAATTCTGGGAGAGTTTCCCTCCCTCTCCCTTTCTTCCTCTCTTTCTCCTTCTCCTCCTCCTCTTCCTCCTCCTCCTCCTCCTCCTCCTCCTCCTCCTCCTCCTCCTCCTCCTCCTCCTCCTCGATAGAGCAGCCTGAGACCACCCCCACCTCCTAGGGGTCAGCAGGAATGGCAGGAGTGGGAATCCTAGAGTGAATAATTTGGGGAGGCTCACCCTTAATTATTTCAAGGCCGTTGGCCACACCCTGCACACTTCTACCTTGTACTAGCTGGGTGACCTGTAAGACTCAGTTTTCAAGAAACCTCTCCTTAGAGGGCTGCAGTGAGCATGAAATCCAAGGACACAGCACGAGGTACAGGCAGTAAAGGCACAGCACCGAAGCTCTCCCAGTCACCGCCACCATCTCCTAGCCTTGTGCAAACGCCTGCAGTGGCTCAAGCCCCAACTCCTTTGCACTGGCCACTGCTCCCGCTCACCCCCACACTGCAGCTGCACAGAGATACCTCCATCTGGCAAACATGCCCCCCCACCAAGTCGACCTCCATGACCTCCGGTTCCTCATAAAGCTCTTTGTCCCTGCCGTGAGCCCCACAGCCCCGCATTCTGTCTGGGGCCCCAGGTGATGCGGGCCTGCTCTCAGGAGGCTCCATCATGGGGCCCCCACAGAGAGGGCCAAGCAAGTGTAAGAGCAACACAGATGTTTGTTAAGTTGAATGAAATCCTTCCAGCTTCAGAAGAGAAAACAGAGCCTTAAATTAAGCAGGGGGCAAGCAGATGTTTCCGACCCCTCCCATCGCTGTCCCAGCAGTCGGATGAGTGTCCTGTCCTGGGCACTTGGGGAGGTCACATTCTAAGAGTCCTCAGAGTTCCCAGCCTGAGACAGAAACCTCCAGAGGCAACAGATGTTGACCGGCCCTGAGAGACAAGCCCCCTGTCCGTCTGACCTAACAAAGGCCTGAGCCTGGCCCAGGATCCCAATGCAGGTGTGCCTCCCAACCCGGGGCTGACACCCACCGTCCAGACATGCGTCCAGCCCAGGCTGCCCAGAGCACTGGCCAGCACTGCGTGCCAGGACTCAGCCCATGTCAAAGCTGCTCCTGGAACACATACTCTGGAGGCTGGAGCTGCCCAAAGACCTCCGTCTCGGGGCTCTGCACACATGCCCAGGAAGGGCTTACACTAAGGGGACAGCTGGGCTGACATGTCAATACAGGTGAGCAGGCCCGTGGGGCGCTTTCCACCCATGTTGACTGCACAACAGAGTCCCAGGTGGACAGACTGCAGCCTTCACTACCTTTCCCCACTCACAGCCCAGTTCCTGTGGCCCGCGGCCTGTGCGCCACTTATCAAACTCCCAACCTGTGGAGCAGGCCCTCCCCACAAGCGAGTCATCAGAGCTTCACAATGCCAGGTGCCTGCCTCGCCTCCAGGGGCCCTCCTCTCTACAAGGCGCCAGCCCGGCCTCCGCTCACTGCCCTTCCTCCACGAAGTGGAAGACGAGAGGAGAAACGGGAGGGAATGAGGCTAGAGCCCGGGAGGCTTCCTGACTGAGACAGGGAGTGCAGCAGGGACGAGTGTCTTCCTCTGGACCTTCGTTTAGACTCCTGTCCTTACAGAAGGCACTCTCCCACTAGGAAAAGGGAGGACGGGAGATAGGAACAGTGACAGAGAAAGGCCCCATGGGATTGTCTCCACACCGTGCCTCCCTCTGACGCGGAATGGGTGCAAATAACGTGACCACAAAGTCCTCCCAAAGTCTGGGCACCCCTCGCACTGTGATTCCCAAAGGGGCCAGGGCCCCACCGATGGTTCCTGGGGTGACATTTGAAGACAGCAGTTACATGCCAATGGGCACTACATGGTGGTGGCAAAGAGCCTGAGAGAAGATAAAAACAAAAACCTAAGAGGGGCTGTACTTGAGGGCTGGTGAGCTCAACGCCGGGTCAGTGCAGATGGCACGTGAACCCCCGCCAACCACAGGTTATCAGCTGGTTATCTGTCATGTGGAAGGTTGGGGGGCCTGTCTCCCCAGCATCCTTCATTTCCTATCTCTGGTCTTCAGCTTTATCACAAAAACCATCTGGAAAACTAGAAACATCTGAATCCTTCCTCAGGCTAAAAACAAAACAAACAAACAAACAACAAAAATAAAAGGGCAGTTGTGGCTATGTGCTTGCTCAGTGATTGCCCTAAATAGCCCTGTCCATGAACACACCTGTCACAATGACTGGGGAGAGACGCCTGGCTCGGCCTCAAGAAGCGGTTTCACAGCCCAGCCTGGGACTTTGTTTCCTGGTTTTGTCTGGATTTGTAAGAAGTAACGAAGCCCCTGGAGACATCCTCACTGTTAGAAGCAGATACAGGCTCATCTAGGAGGCGTTCTATTTTCACCCTGGAAAATTTCACCCTGGAAATTCTACCGATTTATGGGAGAGCTGCTATAGGCCCCCGACTCGCAGCCAATGGGCCCAACTCCAGGACCAGGCTATTCTTTTTTTAAGTAGCGACCTTCCCAAAGGCAGGCGCTGAGTGTGCCTAAGACACATGACACTTCTCCCTGAACCCTAATCTCAGGCACGCAGGAGCACTTCCCGTCCCTGATGAGATATCTGTGTTGAGTTCAGGCCCATGGGTGGGCTGGGGTCCTGAGGAAGGACAGCCCATTTCTGGGAGGCATCTGACCCCAGCCTGAGGCAGCAGGGGGATGCTCCCTCCCAGACAGAATTTCTAGATCAGAGCCATAGAAGAATGCACTAGGGAGGGCCTCCCCCAGAGACTCAAGGCCTAAAGTTGGGAGGCCAGGTCAAAGGTCAACTCTGTCTCCAGACCTGCATAGAATCCTCCCATCCCAGACAAATCCCAAACCACTATGACTGTCACCAGAGGAGACCGCTGGTTTCACAAGTTCCAGAGACTCAGCAGGAGACTCGGGAGAGCAGGGCCAGCACCGTAAGCTGCCCTGCCCGACCCGCTGTCAGTCTAACCTAAGTCCTTCTGTTGCACCTGGGGGCATTTCTTATTTTCTCCTTAGAAAGACAGAGAGAAAAAGCAGTTCACCCTCCGTTTGACTTGTTCAGCAATACTGATTAAGCCTGACTGCTGGGCGTGAGAGACAGAAGCCCCAGTGTTTGTCCTGAGGAACACGAAGCAGCAAGACAGAGCAGTGCCTGGGAGTCGCGGCCAGCCCCTCAGAGGTGTGCGCCTGCGCGGGCCCAAGACAGAGCAGTGCCTGGGAGTGGCAGCCAGCCCCTCAGAGGTGTGCGCCTGCGCGGGCCCCCTCACCTCTGCACGCGGCCTCAATCTCAGGGGCCAGGCAGAGCAGTGCCTGGGAGTGGCGGCCAGCCCCTCAGAGGTGTGCGCCTGCGCGGGCCCCCTCACCTCTGCACGCGGCCTCCATCTCAGGGGCCAGGCAGAGCAGTGCCTGGGAGTGGCGGCCAGCCCCTCAGAGGTGTGCGCCTGCGCGGGCCCCCTCACCTCTGCACGCGGCCTCAATCTCAGGGGCCAGGCAGAGCAGTGCCTGGGAGTGGTGGCCAGCCCTTCAGAGGTGTGCGCCTGCGCGGGCCCAAGACAGAGCAGTGCCTGGGAGTCGCGGCCAGCCCCTCAGAGGTGTGCGCCTGCGCGGGCCCCCTCACCTCTGCACGCGGCCTCAATCTCAGGGGCCAGGCAGCGGCGCTAGGTGAGCTGACCTCGAAGGTCCCTGCCAGCTCTGATTCAAATAAAACAATATTCAGAGGGGAGAGGGAGACAGAGAGAGTAAAAGGTGGTGCCGACGCTATGCTGTGAGTGGGTGAAGAGTGGCTTTGGGGGAACACTACACCACCTCTCATCTCACCCCCAGCTTTCCCTGCTCCCAGGGGGACAATTCCAGATACTCCTTCCCACCCCCGGCCACTGCACTAGCTTGTGCCCCCCCAAGCCCACCTCCATGCTCAGTGTGCACTTTGTACCATCCTCTGATCTCCACTGAGCCCATTTTCTAATCTGTAAAATGGGCTCATGATAATTCCCACTTCACTGACACACCAATGAGATCAAGTATGAAAGACAGTCGTCTAAAAATAAAAGACAATATTTTTTTATTTTTTAAGATTTTTGTATTATTTTTATTATTATTATTTTGGCCAATGATTTCCCATGTCCAGTATTGAATGACACAGGGACATGGGGGTGCGAGAAGGCAGCATGGGGGTGTGAGTACCAGTTCTGAGCTAGAGGCTTGACCTCCAACTCATCTTTAAAACAACCTTTCTGAGAATTCAGCAGTGGGGAAACTGAGGCTCCCAGAGGCTAAGTGACCTGCCCAAGGCCACACAGGTTGTCAAGGCCAGAAGCAGGACTTGAATGTGGGGCTGTCTGGCTCCCAAGCTCTAACACATCAGCCTCTGGGGTCCCCAGAGAAAAGAGCAGAGGGGTGAACCACAGCTCGCTCCTGACACCAGAGAGGAGACCCACAGGTTCTCCCCTGGTCCCCACCGGCCCTCGGGTCTGACAGGAATTGTTTATTCTAGTCTCTGATATTTTCTGTAAACACAGCTTAGGTTGCCAAGGAAGGGAGAGAAATTCATTTGTTAGAGAGGAATGAGGCGAAATCATTAAACTTCTTTTGGCCCAGCTGGAGACCAGGGGACAGGGTGGAACCAGCCCTGGACAGAGCCCCAGCCAGCCCTTCCTCCAGCCCCCCTGCCAGCTCTACACCTCTGTGCCAGGTGTCAGCGTGCCGGTGGTCTCCCTGGCCAGGCCCTCTCACCAGGGCCCTGGGGAGGTCCTCATGGCACAAGATAAAATGACCCAGATTCTTTCTGAGCTGGGCCACTTGTCCTCCGGGAGTGACAGCGGCCCCGGGGAGGAATAATGAACCTCTTTTCAGTGTCTGTGGGACCGTTTAGAAAATGATTACTTTTCCTGCGACCAGAGAGAGGGGGTGGCAGGTCCCACGGTGCTTCTGTGGCCTAGTGGAGAAGCTCCAACCAGGGAGAGTGTAGTTTAATTACCAAACCCAGGCTGTGGGTTTAATCTAGTACACCTTCTTACTACACTGCTTTTCTTTTGAAGTTCTTTGTTTTACCTAAACATCACATCCTTGGAAGAAACACACAGCAAGGGAGCTAGGTAGAGCTGACTGGCCTGGGATGGCAGAGATCAAAATCAGGTGTGGGTTTTTTTTCAGGAATACATACTAAGTATATGGGGGTGCACTGACATGATAGTTAAAATTTGCTTTTAAACATCAGCAAGAGGGGAAAAAAAAGACAAAAAAATAAATAAATGTGGCAAAAATCATGACAATTGTTGAATCTGAATGATGGGTAAATATGGAAGTTCAATCTTCTCTCTACTTTGAAACGTTTCATATTAAAAAAAAAAAATCTGAGACAAAGGCCTCACTGAGGGCAGGGAGTTATAATGTAGAACCCAGGAGAGGTGCCCAGGGAAGGCACAGGGACAGGCAGCAGGGGGACAGGAGGAAATGACGGTGTAGGAGCAGCCAGAGGGATGATGATGTCCCAGAGGGTGGGACCTGCTGTCTTGCTAGGCCGGTCACTTCCATCCCAACAGCCCTTGTTCTGAGACTTCATTCCTCAGGACTCACTTTCAGACTCTTCTCCGAAGAGGCCTACGGGACAGAACCTCCTTCTCTGAAACATTCTGTCCAGCTGAGTTGAGGACAATACCAGGCTACCCAGCAGAGGGACAGCCTCGCCGACCGCCAAGGACCTTCCCGGGCCCCGATTTCATTGGGAAGGAGGACAGGAAGGTCTAAGAAAGGAGGAACTCCCAAACTCTGCCTCCTCGTCTGAGGTAAATGACAACATGATCATTCTCTCACAGAAACTTATTGAGACCTCAAGATTTTGAGCATTTCCTACCAGACAGGTCTTTCTGGCCCACAGACAGGGCGCCCTGGTCCTGAGGAAGATGGAAACCCACGGGTTTCACTGACAAACTTCTGTCATGGACTGAACTACGTGCCCTAAAATTCATAGGTTGGACCCTAAACCCCAATGTGACCATATTTAGAGATGGGGCCTTGAGGTCACTTAAATGAGGTCAGAAGGGTGGGGCCCTCACCCAATAGGGCTAGTGACCTTATAAGAGAAAGAGGCACTAGGAACCCCATCTCTCCAAGCTCAGGCACAGAAAAAAAGCCATGTGAAGACCCAACAAAAAGCCACTGCAAGCCAGGAAGAGGGCCCTCACCAGAAACCAGATCTGCTGGCTCCTTGACCTTGGACTTCAGCCTCCAGAACTGTGAGAAAATAGATGCCTGTTGTTTAAGCCTCCTAGTCAGTGGTATTTTATTATGGCCGTCCAAACCGACTAACATACTCCTTCCCCTCAGAGAGCTGCCAGCCAAGGTGCTCTGCATCCGCTCGGACCCAATAAGCAGACCTGTCTGGGCCAAGCATCCCTGACCTCCTAATATCCCAGAAGATATGCAGGTGGGTCTGTCTTCTTAGGGAAGGAGCTGGTACCAACGAGAAGTCCCCACCTTCTCCTCCTCGGTCCTCTTTCCAACAAGCCAGTGAGGGAAATAACTCCCCAGTGACTAGGTCAGCCAAAGCCAGTGAGCACTCCCCTTCACAGGCCCTGCACAGCCTGGCCCGAGAGAGAGGCCACTCCCTCAAGCCCTCGGCCCTGCACCTCCCTAAATGAGCCGGTATTCGCACGGGCAAGGCACTGCCCTCCTTTCATTCAGTGTCCACTTGGCTGGGTTCTAGTGACAGACATGTAGCTCCTGACTTTGAAGAGGCAAGAAGTCTACAGATAAAAAAGGTGACATGGGAAAGAGGACAGCATCTCAAGTCAGAAGATGGTTCTCGGTCAGTTACAGACTAGCCTTGTGACCTTCGGTGGTCACCTCACCTCTCTAGGTCTCCATTCATTCCTCTGAAAATAGGAGAATTGGAGATGAGAGCTGAGATTCTTAACAGATCTGACATTCTAGAATTCTACAAAGTAAAAGTCAGAAGACAATACAAATGAAGACTCACAGGGTGAGGTGGCTTGTGACACCTGCAATGTGCTGGAGAAAACAGCCAGACCCTGGCCCGGCCATGGCTCCCAGCCCCTTGGTGGACAAGGGGACAGCTACTTGCAGGAGTCAGTGGGCTCGTTCCCCTGGACAGTCCCAGCCACTGTGCCCATCGACAGGTCTGAGCTACAAAGTACCCAGGGCCTCAGGAGCCGGTACTCACCCTGGTTACTCATCCTCGGAAAGGCCACTGGCCACCTCACCGCCTGCTCTGTGTCCTACCTTCCCAGGTACCTCAAAGAAGGCCCTGCATCCCCTTTGCCCCATCATGAATCCCAGCCCGAAGCCCTGGAGACCTGGACTCCACCCTAGCAGAGGCTCCAGTTCCGACCCCAAGCGCAGGCGGGTGGCAGACCAGCCCCTTCCCTCCACACACACACAGGCCAGGGAGGCACTGCCCACCCACTTCTCTCTGAATAGCAACAGTGTTCCTTCATCCTGGGTCGTCCTCCACATCTCAAATTCCTCACCTGCCAAACTCTGTCAATTTTCTGAGAGAGGGGTCTCCCCCCTCACCCCTTCCCCCGTTCGTCCCCCGTCGGCCTCGGGTCTCCTCCCCACTCTCAGACCCGTCTCAGCCTCTGCCCAGGGTGGGATGTCCCCCGCTCCAGAAGCTCCTCATCCATCCCCCTGCTGAAGTGCAGCTTGAGCCATACACTCTTGCCCACATATCTCAAAGGACCCCCCCCCCTTACCTCTACACTCTCAGGCCCGCCTCTGACCAGCATCTGAGGCCACCATGCTGGGTTACCTTTCCAGCCTCAGCTCCTGCCTGCGTGGGGAGACCCTGCACTTGGGAGGCCTCAAGGGCGCCCAGACACACCCTGCACGCTCCAGCGTCCAGCTCTTTGCTTCTGCATTCCCCCTGCAGCTGTTGGGGCTCCCGAGCCTCCTCCATAAAGTCCAGCCTGGGGTCCCCCACCAAGACACCCCCAACCGCTGCTGAGCTCCTTCTCCTCCTGAGGCCGGCTCCCCAGCCCTGATTACCAACTTGCACTTTTCCATGCCCCTTATTTTATTGTGCTGAGGTGGGTAGTCATTTGATGCTTGTCTTAGAACGTCCGCCCACCCCTCCGCCCCACACAAATGACAAGCCCCTGTGGGTGAGGCCAGGGCCTTTCTCATCACTGGATCCCCACGCCAAGCAGACAGAGGCACTCGAGACACGTCTGTTCCCACAAATGACACTGAACAACCTGTTCCTTGCAGGGAGGAGGCAGGGGCGGGCTGCCAAGGTACGCTGCGGAGGCCTCGGTGCTGGCTGCCGTGGGGAGCCGCTGTCACCCACCCGGCACAGGTCTCCTCTGTCCAGCACAGCCTGATTGTATGTGCATGAGTCATGGTCACAAGGACCATAGCAGCTAAGTGAGGGACATTCTCTATACACACTCACACACATGCACAGACACACCCCAGACGGGCAGACTATTTCCAACCTGGACATCAGAGTTAAGGATCCAGGAATCAGCAAGAAGACAGACAGAGATGTTCAGGCCCAAACCCCACCTTCAATTGTCTTCTTCACGGATTTATTATCTCCTGTCCCACATCCTCCTGCCTGCAGCAGGGGGGAGGTGGAGAGTACTTCAAGAAGCAGAGAGGCAAGGAGCAGAAAGGCAGGGTAGGAAGCGAGGGGTAGGCCCTACAAGTGGCCCCAGCCCCATATACCTGCATGGGCAAGAGCCTGGACCATCGGAGAGAAACGCCATGGGCCCAAAACAAGGCAAACCCTGAGAGCAGGCCCCACACCCCTGGTCTGCTCAGTCCGCCCCTGCTCCTCACCCCTGGGACGGCAGGTAGCTCAGGGTAGCAGTGTGAGGCAGTGAGCCAAGCCCCATAGACCTGGCATTGTTTTCCTAGGACAGCCTTACTTAACAAAGTGCCACAAACTAGGTGGCTCAAACAACAGATTTTTTTTTTTTTTAGTGGGGGTTGGAGTGGCAGGGAGAGAGATGAGAAGCATCAGCTCATAGTTGTATCACTTTAGTTGTTCACTGATTGTTTCTTGTAACGTGTCTTGACCAGGAGGCTCAAGCCGACCCAGTGACCCCTTGCTCAAACCAGCGGCCTTTGGGCTTGAGCCAGCAACAATGCAATCATTTTGATGATCCCACGCTCAAGCTGGCAACCCCACATTCAGGCTGGTGAGTCTGCACTCAAGCCAGATGAGCCCATGCTCAAGCCAGTGACCTCCAGGTATTGAACCTTGGACCTCAGTGTCCCAAGTCAATGCTCTATCCACTGCACCACCACTGGTCAGGCACAACAGAAATTTACTCTCAAGATCTGGAGGACAGAAATCCAAGCTAAGATGTCAGCAAGGTTGCATCCTCTGACGCTGAGGGAGAGTCAGCTCCAGGCCTGTCTCCTGGCTTCCGGTGGCCTCAGGGCTCCTGGGCTACAGCAGGTGTTTTCCCTCAATGCATGTCTATCTCTGGGTCTAAATACCCCTTATTTTTTTTATAAGGACAGCGGTCCTATTGGGTTAGGGCCCTCCTTAATGACCTCATCTAACCTGGTCATCTGCAAAGACTCTATTTTACATGTTGTCACAGGTACTGTGGGTTAGTACTTCAACATCCTTTTGCAAGAAATAATTCAACATGGAACTAACCCCCAAAGTGGAAGTTGCTAAAGGCACTATTATTGTTCTTAAGGAAATAATTACTATAAACGGACTGACCCTCATGGGCTTACTAAATGTGCCACACTCCATTATGTCCATGCATAACAATACAGTGAGGTAGGTTACTTTTATTACCTCCACTTCCCAATAAGAAAGCTGAGGTCTAGAGATGGTTGAGAACTTACTTGAGGTCACACAGCTTGTGAATAACAAAGCCAGGATTCAAATCCAGGTGGTCCTTAGCCACTGCCCTATAATAATTGCATCTCACAAGGTGAGCATCTGAGCCCGTCTGGGCAGCACAGATATTCTCTCAGATTCTGAGTCCTACATCCTGGGCCTAGGTGTGAACCACTGTGGCCATCAGGTTAAGCCATGGAGTTCTCAAAGAGCAACCACCACCTGTAGCCTGACTCAAACCGACACCCACGGATGGGGACAGTCCTGCATTGGGTGATGCCCAGGCGGAAAAAGTTCTGAGTGGACAAATGAGGAAGGCAGGGGCACACAGGACAGATGGAGCCACTGCCTCCCTTTCTGGGATGGGCACAAAACCACACCCTATTAAACCAACTGCTGTATTATAGTGGAAGGGACTTATTGATTTGTCTGGAAGGCTTTTTATTTAATGGAGGAAGGTTGTGGGAGAGAGTTGAACATGAAAAGCCTGCAACTTGCGGCCTGCAAGCCCACAGCCATCCCTGATACACATCCCCGATCCACTCGCCACGGCCCAGCCTGGAGCCAGGCTGGCGAGTCCCAGCCCTCTGTGTAATTGTGCGTGCTCATTGGTGTTGTTGCTGTTATTATTACTGTTGTAGTAATCATATTACTAGATGTTTCTTCCCCGGACACTCCGGGTACAGCACAGACATTAGCTCATAATAATGCAGTCTTTACTGGGAGGCAGAAACTATGCAGGCTCTCGGACTGCCAGCTTCCTCCTGGGCAGAGAGGGGCCTCACGGGGTTCTTCTGCCAGGCTCCTAACATGGCCTCACTCTCTCCCCTTCTCTTGGCAAAGTGGCACCAAAGCTGAGTCCAATTAAAGCAGCCAGAAGTTAAAATACATAAGACCAGAGGAGCGAGACATTTAGTTGACATATCTCTTTCTCCTGGCCTATCGGTGGGGTTCCACAGGCAGTGGGAAAGGTCAGGGTGTTTCACACAGATCAGTGTGCACATCTCGCAACAGCCCCAAGTGATCAGATGGGGACAGTGTGGGTCCGACGGTTGCGATCTCCTGTCCAAGGTAACCGGTACCGTGGGCAGTGGAGCTGGGCTTCAGTTCAGAGCTGCCTGACTGCAAAGCCCGAGTGCCTGGCATTAAACCACACGACCACTGAGTCACGACCAGAGGCCAGATGCAGGGAGCTCAGCTCATGACTGAGGGTGCTGCAAACCCCCTTTCTCCAGCCCCCACCAGCCATGAGGACCCCTTTTCCTAGACCTTAGGACAAATGCTTCCAGGCCATACCCACCAGCAGCAGGCTTTGTCCCCCTTTTCAGCAAGCCCCCTCCTCATGCTACTGGGAGCCCTTGGTGCTCACGCTTGTAGCCCAAGGGCTGTGGTCCTTCCAGCAGAGGGACAAGCACACAAGAGACGGTGCCTTCTCCGGTAGGGGATAAAGATACAGAGATAAATCACAGTTGGACAAGAGTCCGGCATAATCGGGATACAGAGAGCAGTGAGTTTCTCCCCACTGTCCCTCCTGGGGAGAAACAGCGGGCTGGCCTCGCAGGTGAGAAGATTCCCTGTACCTCTCAGGAAGGGGACAGGCCAGTTACCAGGACTTCCGTGGTCCCGGACTCAGGAGTGGGTCATCCAAGGCAGCAGCTCAAGAGGGCACTTAAGTCTTGAGCCCAGCCCGCCCTGGCTGCCCACCCATCCCACACCTGCACCTGCCCCCCTGACTCATGCCCTGAGCTTGGGACAAACCCTGAGTGCTCAACTGGCTCTCAGGCTTGGGGAATCCTGACCCCCACCCCCACTATAAAGCCATCCCTACCCCACCCCTGGGGAGAAGGGGAAGTGAAGGGAAGCTCCTGATTAAGGGATTCTTGGCTCTGCCTTCCTGCGGGGCTCCCCTTCCTGGCATCCCCCCCACCGGGCTACACAGCAGGACCTCTGCATCCTACCTCCTCCTCTCCAGGCTTTCCAGGCACCCGGGTCTGAGCACCTTTGCATCCCACAGCCAGACACTGGGTCCGGAGCAGGCAGGAACAGGGGCCCTGTACACACCAGGAAGCTCCCAGCCTGGCAGAACGGGTGCCCTCAGGGAATCCTGGCCTGGCGGGACAGAGCGCAGACCCTGCCCTCAGGGAGCCTGGGGGGCAAGATGCAGCCTCGCTCTCAGCCCCCGGTCTCATGGAAGGGGCAAGCCTCCTGCCCTTCAGGGGTTTCCTGATGCCATTCCTAGAGGGCTGGCACTGGGACCCAAGCCAGAAAGGCCCCTCATGAGCAGCCTGCACCTCAGCCCCTGGTCTCCCCACTCACTGTCTCGCAGGTGGCAGGAGCATTATCCTCATGCCTCAGTGCCCGAGGGAAGGCCTCAGGCTGCCTAAGGTCGCAGGACCTGCTGTTTATTCCACTTCCCCTTTGGTGCCTGCTGGCCGGCCTTCGAGAGTCCTGGAGTCAAGACCGTGGAGGGCCACAGGACTGGGACCCCAGCCTCAGCAGACAGGCCAGCCCTGAGACGGGAGACGGGAAGAAAGCATGGGGATGATCACATGGCACTCAAGGGTCCACACCATGCACCCTTGTACCCCACAGCGCCCGTCACACAGGGGGCTTGCAGGTCTGTGCTCTGCTGCTAGAACCTGCTATCAGAGGGATCAAGTGACGGACAGGGCCACGTGCCTGCAGCCCCGCACCCAGATCTGTTCCTTCTGACGCCCTATGCTCTCCGATGGGGGCACGAGGACTATGCCTCTCACAAGCACCGGGCTGTCCCCACCGGGCTGGGAGCTCTCTGAAGGCAGAAGTCAGGTTTCTCTCCTCCAGAGGATGGGGGCTTGGGGGAGGTGGGCAGAAACGCATTGCCCCCCCCCCAACACACACACAGGAAGGAAGCGAGCGCTCTCCTTTGTCCCAGCAAGGGAGCCCTGAGTCCTCCCAGGCCCTGGCTGATCTCCCTGGAAAGCTGGTCCCGGCAGGGTCCACGTGAGCGGTCTCACACGAGCTCTTCCCAGGGACACACACCCTGGAGGACACGAGAACAGGAGCAGAGGTGCCTTGGGAGTCGGGGTGGTTTCTGAGAAATGACGAGCGAGGGGAGTCAGCGCCTCCCACCACCTCCACAGCCCTTGCACGCTCACTCTGAGTGGCCATCTTCTGGTCATTTCCCCTTCTGCACCCATGATCAGCCTGGTGGGTGCAGGCTGGCTTTTCCAATAGGCTCCAGGTGAAAGGGGGTGAAGGTATGTGTGTGTGTCTGTGTGTGTGTGTGTGGGTGTGTGTGTGTACACATTTCAGTGTGTGTGTGCCCATCTGACCTGGGGAGCAATAATAGTTAATAAATAAGTGAATGGCAAAAATAGCCTCAAAGGAGCTGACAGGCAGAAGGCCAGAGCGGCCGGGCATGGGGCCAGCACCCTGAAATGCCAAATGTTAATCTAGCCAAAAAGGAAAAAAAGGTCCATTTCGAGACTGCCTCCATTAGCCAGGGTTAGGGTCTGTTGTGACTTCTGAGTCTGGCTTAGCGCCACCCCATGCTTCCTAAGTGCAGCCCAGGAGCAGGGGGCCCTTCCTCAGTGTCAGGGTAACAGCACTGGAGAGCAGGGGCCCAGCCTGGGGCACACAAGGTTATGAACAAGTAGGAAACCGGCAGGTCACTTCCCAGCAGTCCTCCAACCATCCCCCCAGCTGGCCAGCCCTGTGTCCAGCCAGCCCCAAAGGTCCAACCAACCTTCTGGACATCATCACAATCTCTCACCCCCTGCATGGGGTCTGTCCCACCCACACACCCACGAGGGGTGAGGGATTTGACTCAGTGTCCTGGTTGTCACTCACCCCCGTTCAGACCCTGTTCTTTCACCGACTTCTCACAAGCCTTCCCTCTAACAGGCCTCAGCAGCTCTGGGCTTTCTCAGTACAGAGGCCTCTGGAGGGCTGTGGGCGGGTTTGTTGTCCTTTGCTGAATGTGTGCATGTCTCAATGAAGTCACACAAGGAAGCACATCTGGGAGAAGCAGCTGTGTGCCCTCTTGTTTCCCCAGTGGTTGCCACCCTTCGATAAACTTTCAAACCCGGCCTCTCTAGACCCATCCTCGGAGGGGATGCTGGTCACAGGCCTGACCTCACCGAAGCCTCCCTCAGCTGAAGCCACCCCCAAAATTCAGGGGGACGGCATTCAGTCCCCTCCCTGGTTCACACTCACCCAGGAAAGTCCTGGCCCCGGCTTCAGGGCTGGTCCCCATCAGTTCTGAAGGCCTCACTCCTGCAAGATCTGTGCTGGTCACTTGGTCACCACCAGCCAGAATAAGGATGGGCGAGGGTGGGTGAACACCCAGGACTAGGACCCAGGACCTAGTCGTTCTTCCACTTAGCTTTTTTTTTTGTTTTGGAAGTAGTGCAATTTCCTTCTACCCTTTTCACTGCTGTCCCAACACACAAGCGTTTGAGAGAGAAATGCTAAGCTCTCCTTTAATGTGTGGGAACTTAAAAGTACAAACTATACGCAGCTGGGACAGACCACAGGTCATGTATTGAGGGCATTTAACTTGGCAGTTCTTATGCTAAGTGCTTTGCATACATTATCACATACAATGTTCAATACAACCCTCAGGGAGAGCAATTCTTACTCCATACCATTTTATGGAGAAACTTAGGCTCTGAAAGGGCAAGGAGCCTGCCAGGGAGACACAGCTGGAACGAGGTGGAGCTGGGATTTGAGCCCTGCGGGCACAGGGACCAGGGCCGGGAGCATGAGGAGTCCCTGCCTGGGGAGGCCGACACTCTAATGTGGGGGGAGGGCAAGCACTGAAGAAGGGGGGTAGATATGCCCTGTCCAGTGACCCTGCGAAGGGACAGGGTGTGGAGGTGGCGTGCTGGGCCCCTGGAAGCGTGAGGGGCTCTGCTGGGGTCAGGGTGGCCAGGAAACCAGGGTCCGGGGAGGAAACGACATTCTCAGAAGCTTGAGATCTGGGCACCAGGCAGGAGCTGGTTGGGGTGGGTAGTCCCGGGTGCCAGAGGGAGGGGAGCTAGGACATTGGCTGTTTGGATGCTGCACACCTGGATGAAAGCAGAGCCCTGGGGATTTGGTGGGAGGAGTCTGACATGGGCTATTTAAAGCCCTAGAAAAGGTAAGGAGAAGGGCCCTTGGGGTCCATCCCTGGTTATATGTAGTTCCCCCGAGGCTGAGGCAGGGGAGCTGGTCTCCCAGCTAGAAAGCACGAGGGAGCCGGCTTTGCACCACTTGTAACCAAGGCAAGGGAAAAGTAATAGATAAATGCCTGGGTGCTCCCTGTGACCCTCCCCTCTCGTCTGAAGGCCCTGACCCTCAACCTGCCCCAGCCCCCTCTCCAGCCTTGGACAGTGGCAACGGCCCCCACACTCACCTCGGACTCTCCCTCGCCCTGGATGCTCCTCCCTCCAGACCCACACCTTACAGGAGGGCCACCTTCATAAATAGAGTGGGCCACATCCCCTCACTTTCCTGCATTAGGACCTTCTAGTGATCCCACCCCTTCCAAAAAACCAATCTAAAATCTACATTCTCTTCAACCCAGTCCCACCAGCCAGCACCGCCTTCGCCGCCACACTGCGCCCTCCTCCCTCCCTAGCGCTGTGCCCAGCGGGTGCGATGCCCATCTGTGCACTGGACTTGGAACCAGGCTGCCTGGTTCATTGTGTCAGGTTGGGCAAGTTACCTGACCTTCCATGTCTCAATGTCCTCATCTGTCACCCTCAGAGTGGGAGTGACCACAGCCGTGTTTTCCTCAGAGGGTGGCTGCGGGGATGAAATGAGTTAATATAACTGAAGCGCTTAGAACGGAGCCTCGTACATAGGAGGCATCACGGACAGGTTTGCTCTTGTGGGCTGGGTCTTGGTTTCCCCGGACCTAACACACAATAGAGATTTGTTAAACAATCCAGTTCAACATACATGGAACACCAGTACCTTGACAAAGAGAGAACAGACACTGACAAAAATACAGTCAGTTTGGGGGTGATGATGAATTTTGTTTTGGGACACGCTGAGTTCAAAGCAATGGAAGGACAGTGGGCCAGGAGGACCGATGGACAGAGATCCATGACAAAGGTCAGGGCAGGAGAGGAATGCCTTGGAAGCGCACACTGTGACCGCCTGACTCTCATCGGCCCCCGGGGATGTATCACTTTTGATCACAGCACTCCCTTTCCAGGCCTCTGGAGTGAAATCTTTCCTTTCATTTTTTTATTAAATGAGCTAATGCTGGTAAGCATTAGCTTAAATAAAGCATTAAATAAAAAGTGACTAAGTGCACTTTTATTTTTTTTAATTTTTATTTTTTTATTGAGTTTAGAGAGAAAGAAAGGGGGAGAGGGAGAAAGAGAAACATTGATGTGTTGTTCCACTTATTTATGCATTGATTGGTTGATTCTTGTATGTGCCCTGACCAGAAAATAGAACCCACCACCTTAGCATACCAGGACAACGCTCTAACCAACTGAGCTACTGGATCAGGGCTTGAAGTCCTTTATTATTTGACCGCATTGCACCTGTTAATGTACACACGGGGAGGACCTTCAGAGGTCAACTGCTCTGTGTTGTACAGATGAGGAAACTGAGGCGGAGGCAGATGTCTCCCTGTCAGGACGACTGTGCTGCAGTCACACACCGTAGTATCACAGCTGATGTCCCTGCAGCCACCTGCAAACCTCATTGTCTGCCTCCTCTCTGGCCACTGCCATATGCTCTGCTCCGGGCAGCTTCCTGCCTCCTGCCTTCCGAATTAGTCTCTTCCGCTCTTCTCTCCCTGCCTCGCCCACAGCCTCCTCCAGCTCTGCCCCTGAGGACCACCAGGGGCAGAAAGTTCCTTCCTACTCTCAGTCTAAGCGTCTCATTCTGCCTTCCCCGGCCTACCTGGGTGAAGTTAACACAGACACCTCCATTCCTTCAGCGGGGGCCTGGCACTTCCCAGCATTTTAGGGAGGAAGGGCCCTGCCAGCCTCCAGTTTTTTCTCCACCTGGGAAGGCACTACAGAGTAGAACTGTGTCCCTGGGGCATAGGCCTCAAGTTTGGGGGTGCCTACTTAAGGTCCAGACTCCCAGCATCTACCCCAAACTTACTGGATCAGACTCTCTTGACAAGGGAGCCAGGAATTGAATTTTCCACTAGACTGGCTGGGAGTTCTTACACACATTGGTTGGGGAGCTGCTGGAGCACAGGCTGAACGTGTGAGCACGGGGCTCTGCTGCACCACTCGGACCGTGCAGCCTCACGCACGCCGCTCGCCTCCTCTGGGCCTCAATTCTCACCTATAAAATGTTCTCCAAAGTAAATAAGTAAATAAAAGCAATGCCCACCTAAGGGAAGATTATGCGAGTCAAATGAGTGACTAAGTGCTCAGCGCTGTGCGTGATGAATGGTGGGAACTGGCTGTATCATCCTATCTTTAGGCTGGGCATCTCAGGAAGGTAGATTTCCATCAGACTGAATACTCCCCAAGGGAAAAGTCGGAGCTTCCTCTTTCCTCTCCATGCCCGGGCCCTGGCGCTTCACTGGGACAGTGGCACGGCCGGGGCACGGAGAAGAAGCAGAGATGCAGTTCCCAAAGGACAGCCTGCCCGCACCAGGCAGGCTGTTAGGACACCTCCAAACCCAGAGGAGCCATGCTCAGCCTCTCCCCAGCCTCACATGGAGGTGCAGGGCGATCACAAAGCCCTCCTTCCTCAGAACAGAGGACACCTGGCAATCAGGTAGTTTCCTGAAAGCATTTCCCTCCAGGAGCCTGGAGATGTCCGAGTTCACATAAACGCTGAATAAACTAACAACAACAGGGAGAGGTACCTGAATACCAGTTCTCTGTAAGAGGAGGGCTGGACAAGGGGCAGCGGTCGGTGGAAGAATGTGGGCACCCTCAGGGTGGCACATTCCACTGGTGTGGCCAGCCAGTGACTTCTCAGCTCTGGGAAGCCCAAGGCGCTAAGCCTCTGCACTCTTTACTTGAGCAGCACCCACCTGCATCCAGGTCGTCCTGCCCACCAGCCCCAGTCGCTGCCTCATGCTCCCAGGCCCGAGTTGTCCCTATTAGGCTAATTACAGCTGGGGGTGTGGAGACAGTGGGAGTCTCAGGATTGGCCGCTCAGCCCGCAGTGAGTAAATGCCCCACACCGCACTCCAGGGCCAGCCCTTCTTCCCACCACTCAGCCACGTGTGCCGGTGGGGCCTCCTTTCTCCCGCCTCCTCACAGCACAGAGCTGCAGCACCAGCCCAGAACCCTTCCCGCCCCAGACCCTGCCGCCCCCGAATGGAACTTCGAGAGGAGCCTGGGGAAGTAGAGTGCAGCATTCTGTATCTCTTCATTCCTTTCATTTAGAAACCAGGTCTGTTCTCTAAATCCGGGCTTACGGTGACTTTTCTGTTATTTCCTGAAGATTCAGAGCAAAAATAAAGAACAAAAAGACTGCAGGGAAGGCAGGCTGAAACTAATCTTACAGGCTCGGCCATGGCCAAGAAGGGCTCACCTAGATGCTGATACTTCCTCCAAGCAGAAGCAAACAGTGGCCCAGAGGACTGCCCGCCACCCCCGTAGAGGGGATACCACTTCAGACCCAGCAGGAGTTACCCACAGGCCCGTCTGCCAGTGAAATCACCCCGAAGTCTCAGAGGGAGAGGCCCACACACCTTCAAATCTTTAAATCAGCCCCACTGAGGGTCATCAGGTGGAAAAGCAGGGCAGCAATACCTGGCATGGGGAAGATATCAGATGTGACTAAACTGGCTTTTCCAGGCCACGGTCACCAATGCCAAAGAAATATTCCACTTTAAAAATAAATGTATTGCTCTGGCCGGTTGGCTCAGTGGTAGAGTATCGGCCTGGCGTGCAAAAGTCCCGGGTTCGATTCCCGGCCAGGGCACAGGAGAAGCGCCCATCTGCTTCTCCACCCCTTCCCCTCTCCTTCCTCTCTGTCTCTCTCTTCCCCTCCCGCAGTGAGGCTCCATTGGAGCAAAGATGGCCCAGGCGCTGAGGATGGCTCCTTGTCCTCTGCCCCAGGCGCTAGAGTGGCTCTGGTCGCGGCAGAGCGACGCCCCGGAGGGGCAGAGCATCGCCCCCTGGTGGGCGTGCCGGGTGGATCCCAGTCGGGCGCATGCGGGAGTCTGTCTGACTGTCTCTCCCCGTTTCCAGCTTCAGAAAAATACAAAAAAAATTAAAAATTAAAAATTAAAAAATAAAAATAAATGTAAAGCAGGAACCCGAAATTAACACCCCCAGGCCTGACCTGTGTGGCGCAGTGGCTAAAGCATCCACCTGGAATGCTGAAGTCACCGGTTCGAAACCCTGGGCTTGCCTGGTCAAAGCACATATGGGAGTTGATGCTTCCTGCTCCTCCCCTTTTCTCTCTCTCTCCTCTCTAAAATGAAGAAACAAAATCTGAAAAAAAACTTATATGATCTTTCCCTTTAAAAAATAACTCTCCCCAGATAACCCCATTCCAAAAAAGACCACATCACAATCCACATGTGGCCATGCAGGGAAGATTGAACCCGGGGACAGCTCCCTGTCCCAGATGGGGATGCTTCCCAGGCCTCAGCCCCAGGCATCTGGGACTTCTCACTCATCTTGGTCCTCAGATGGACCCCAGTTCCATGCGCTTCTCACGGTCCTCCCAGAGCACGAGGTCTGCAGCAGGATCCGTGCGCTTCTGGCTCTGATGCTAGAAGAGAGGTAACCTCAAAGCGGATAGGAAGGAAATCCTTTCAGGGTGCAAGGCACACCTCTCCACCCCCTGCATATCACCTCGTCTCTGCCATGCATGCTGATAACGATGAGCGCACGTGGGGAGTCGCTAACTACGTAATCTCTTGCTTACATTTCATGACCCTCAGAGTCAAAGAAAGAGTAATAGTGGTAATAACTAAAATGACATTGCTATTTATCTGTTGTGTAACTTTGAGCAAATTCACTCATCCATCCAATACATTTTATTGAGCATCTACTACGCTGTTCCAGTGTACGCTCTGGTTGGAGAGAGATACAGACTAACGAATACGGCTGGAGGGTGGAAGGCCACAGGTGTCTCTACAATGTTTCACCATTCAAAAGTGAAAAACCACATAAAAAACAGAGAAGAGTTCATTCCAATCAACAGGCACTTGTTTGTAGCTAAGAGGCCGTCAGGAATGTGGTGAGATCTGCTACTTTGCTGAGATAGCTCTGTCAAGCACGTGGTATAACAGTCATTTTCGAAAATATTTTTGCAGTTATTATAGCACTGCTCTAAGCCATTTACCGAGCCATGTTTGGGGCTAATTGCTGGTGATAGCAACAACATAAATATACTGAGCCACAGCCATGCCCGGCAAGATTTTATACACCAACCACCAACCAGGTTTTCTTCCCCTAGTACACGCCTGCAATAATTTTTAGTGGCCATCACTCTTGACTGAACCACTGCAATAAACCCCTTCAATATAAACAACTCGCCTTTCTATATTACCATAAATCAGACTCGGCGTCATCCATGGGACCCCTCGGCTAACGGAGGGGGCTCAGGGCAGGCGTTCTCAGCCCTGGTGCGCATCGGAATCCCCAGGGGCAAGACAGCATGCTGATTCCCAGGCCCGCCCCAGGTGAGCCTGGAGACGGGGATTATGTAAAAACTCCCACACGCGCCTGCACTTCCCACACCTTCAGCTCTGTTGGGTTACTTAACATTAACCCACCCAGAAAGTTAAATGCCAGCCGTGGGCATTTGAGGTGAGAGACTGCGGCTGACACACGCACTATATAATGCATCGCAATCAACTATGAGGAAATTTATGACACCCTGCAAAAATTGCTGTTTCATGGGATTTCTTGGGAAAGAGTGAAGAATACTTTTTGGAATTTGTGCAGTATCCTTGCTCGTGTTTTTGTCCTTAACAGTTGAACTTGCCTCTTGGCAAGACTCTGAGGTTTCTTCCACATTTTACAGCTGGAAAGAGGGAACTGGGGAGCCCTCAGGGAGCAGGAAAAGACACCAGAGGAAAGATGAGGAGAGGAGAGGCCAGGGTGGTAAATGGGTGCGTCTTGCTCCTTCCTGACATCGTCTCATAGATCAGCGGGCGATCGAGAGAAGGAAAGCCAAGATGAAAGCCAGTGTTTTCCCAGGCTGAGACCCTAGGCAAAGGGCTCCTGGCCCGAGAGGAGAAGCTTGCCCTGTGCAGAAGGGAGCACCATGGGGACCCCTGCTTCCCAAAAGTCAGAACTCCCTGTGAACCTGCAGATGGGAACTATCTGCCTTCTTCCCACAGTACTCGGCAAGTGAGGGTCAGAAAAACAGTAACATTCGATAAATATTTGGGTATTAAAACTGGCAAGGTCCCAGCCCTCAGAGGGCTAAGAGTCGAATAGAAAGACTGATCAATAAAATTACCCACCAAGATAAAATTACGAACCAGTGTAAGTGCCGCAGAGAAAAAAGAAGAGGATGTTTCTAATTTAGATTCACAGCCAGATGTTACAAAGGCAGGGCCCCTGGAGGGGCACCAGCCCCCCCCCCCGCCGCGCACTGGGGGTGCAGCTCTGCCCCCCCCCCCGGCAGCCCCCTCAGCTGAGGTGTCAGGGCGAAGGCGCTTCCCGGCTGGCACTGCCACCTGAGAGCCAGTCGGGGGCGGGGTGGCGGATAGATTCCTCAGGAGAAGGGACTTGACCAGAGGAAGACTTGGGACTTGAACATGTTAAGTGAACAAATAAAGAGACTTTCCATCCCCAAAAGAAAATGTGGAAATAAAACCTCGAAAATCCACTTAGTAAAAGAATGGCCCTTGGGCAGGAGTTTCATCTTCCTTTAGTTTTCTTGAGACGAGTGAGAGGGACAGAAGTGGATTTGAAGCACAGCTGAAGGATATTTGGGGTCCGTTTTAAGAGGCTGATGGTTCTGGGAAGTTGGGTTTAAAGCACAGCCTAGGCTCTGGACGAGTAACTCCACCGGTCAGAGTGTCCTGATACAACCAGGTTGAAGGTTCGATCCCGGGTCAGGGCACATACAAGAATCAACCAGTGAATGCACAAATAAGTGAAACAACAAGTTGATGTTTCTCTCTCTTTGTCCCTTCCTCTATCTCTAAAAATAAAAATAAAAAATCAATCAATAAATTTTTTTTAAATGTATCCTAGAAATGCACCAGAGTAAGCACTAAACTGCATAGGGCATTATCTACTAGATCAGGGGTCCCCAAACTACGGCCCGCGGGCTGCATGCGGCCCCCTGAGGCCATTTATCCGGCCCCCACCGCACTTCCGGAAGGGGCACCTCTTTCATTGGTGGTCAGTGAGAGGAGCATAGTTCCCATTGAAATACTGGTCAGTTTGTTGATTTAAATTTACTTGTTCTTTATTTTAAATACTGTATTTGTTTCCATTTTGTTTTTTTACTTTAAAATAAGATATGTGCAGTGTGCATAGGGATTTGTTCATAGTTTTTTTTATAGTCCGGCCCTCCAACGGTCTGAGGGACAGTGAACTGGCCCCCTGTGTAAAAAGTTTGGGGACCCCTGTACTAGATGCTACTCAGTAGAAAGACCCAGCATCTGACCTCCAGGATGTACCGAGAAGTGACCCTGTACGTCCCCAGAAACCTCCTCCCTCCCCGCCTCTCCACGGATGCCACTGGGACTGGGTGTGAGGCAGCCTCACCCCAGAGCTAAGCATCGCTTCTGGGTCTCCTCCACAATGCCACTCAGGGGCTCTTCACAGGGAAACATCTGCTCCCTGGTGCCCCCTGAACACTTCTGCCTTTCCTTGCAACATCACTGCAGGCTCAGGAAATGACAAATAATTTAATGCCCATCTGAGCCAGACACCATGAGGGAAGGGAGGCCATCACGATGAAAAAACCATGCATTCCAAACCCAAACCGAGACGACTGCTGGAGAGCAGCTGTGCCTCCGGCAGCCTCTGCAGGCACCGCAGGGCGGGCCCGCCGTGGAGATTCAGAGAGCAGGCTTTGGAGTCAGAGATCTGGATTGGTCTAGCGGCTCAAAGCTAACAGACTACCTGTGTGACCTAAATGAGGTCACTCAACCCCTCTGAACTTCTACCTCTTCCTCCCTGTAACTTTGAATGAATGCCCTTGCGTGTGTTACCTTGTTGGGACTCCACAACAGGTCCTGTCAGTCAGGAATCTATTATCCCCAGTTTACAGAGAGGAAGCTGATTAAGAAAGGGTAAGGCAACTCAGCCAGGATCCGATAGCCAGCATTTTCCCCTGGGCTCCTGGGCCCCAAAGTCGGTGCCTGCTCCACCTTAACCCAGCACCTCCTCAGAGCTGTCGAGAAGTAACTGAGATCACTATGGTCAAGTCATTTGTCAGCTATAAAGTGCAAATCAATGTAAAAGCATTTCTGTCTTTGGGCTGATATATGAGCCACGACCTAGGAGACAGAAAGCCACATATTTTTAAGAAGCAGAAGTTCAAAAAATATACGTGTATTTGTAATTTTTAAAATTTCACATCATTCTGCTCGTCCAGCAAGCACTCTGCTAGCGACAAACATGTTTTCAAACCGGAAAGAGGGCCCGAGGCGGGGCTAGGGTTCCGAGTGCGCCACGGAGAGAGGGCCCGAGGCGGGGCTAGGGTTCCGAGTGCGCCACGGGGAGAGGGCCCGAGGCGGGGCTAGGGTTCCGAGTGCGCCACGGGGAGAGGGCCCGAGGCGGGGCTAGGGTTCCGGGTGCGCCACGGGGAGAGGGCCCGAGGCGGGGCTAGGGTTCCGGGTGCGCCACGGAGAGAGGGCCCGAGGCGGGACTAGGGTTCCGGGTGCGCCACGGGGAGAGGGCCCGAGGCCGTGCTAGGGTTCCGGGTGCGCCACGGGGAGAGGGCCCGAGGCGGGGCTAGGGTTCCGGGTGCGCCACGGGGAGAGGGCCCGAGGCGGGGCTAGGGTTCCGAGTGCGCCACGGGGAGAGGGCCCGAGGCGGGGCTAGGGTTCCGGGTGCGCCACGGGGAGAGGGCCCGAGGCGGGGCTAGGGTTCCGGGTGCGCCACGGGGAGAGGGCCCGAGGCGGGACTAGGGTTCCGGGTGCGCCACGGGGAGAGGGCCCGAGGCGGGACTAGGGTTCCGGGTGCGCCACGGGGAGAGGGCCCGAGGCGGGACTAGGGTTCCGGGTGCGCCACGGAGAGAGGGCCCGAGGCGGGACTAGGGTTCCGGGTGCGCCACGGGGAGAGGGCCCGAGGCGGGGCTAGGGTTCCGGGTGCGCCACGGGGAGAGGGCCCGAGGCGGGACTAGGGTTCCGGGTGCGCCACGGGGAGAGGGCCCGAGGCGGGACTAGGGTTCCGGGTGCGCCACGGGGAGAGGGCCCGAGGCGGGATGAGGGTTCCGAGTGCGCCACGGGGAGAGGGCCCGAGGCGGGATGAGGGTTCCGGGTGCGCCACCGAGTTCCACACCTGCTGCGTTTCTGCTCCAGCGGGCGGTCTGTCCCCTCCCTGACGCCCACGTCAAACCCGGGTGAGGATCCTGCTTTCTCAACTCTCAGTGTGGATTTCCTCAGACAAAGACCCTGAGACGGGGACTAAAGAACAAACGGTTTATCTGGAAGACGACCCCAGGAAACATTAGAAGGGGCTTGGACACATAAGAAGAGAAAGAAAAGAAAGTCACACAAAGTTTTCAAGCATGTTACCCCTGTGGACAACCGGAGCTGAATCCTTCTGTGAGACTGGGACCAATGTGAAAACACACGCCTCAGAGTTATACTCCCTCGCCCCCAGCAGCAAGGGAGCTGGGGTATTTATCCACCAGCACCCCACAGTCATTGGTTGACAGCTGCTCTGGAGGGGTGGGGGTTCACTCTCAGCGCCTCCGACCTGCCCCGGCAGCAGACAAACGGGCTAAGGGCCAGAGAAAGCCCTCAGGTGCTGACAGCTGGACGTCTGGCTGGCAAGAGCGGAAAGGTACATGCCCCCGGAATACGGGCAGACACTGAACCATCTGCTATGATCACTAGCTGTGTGACCTTGAGGAAGTTACTTACCTTCCCTTATTCCTGTTTTACAGCCCTGAAATGGGGATAAAAATGACTTTCTCATAGGGTTGATATTAACATCAAATAATATCAAGTTCGTAAAGGATAAGCCCCGTGCCAGGCTTGCATTTAAGATGCCACATAAACCCTTAAGAGAAACTGAAACTAGATAAAAGAGGTATCTCCCCAGCCCCTTCCCGCCCCATCACTTTATTTTAAGAAGGATTTGGGACCCAGATGGGAAATGAGACTTGAAAGCAGGCAGCTAGCCAACACAAGCTGGGCTATCTCCTTCCTGAGGGAAGAAAGCCCCCAAACACGGGTGTCTAGATCACTCTCCCAGGTCTGTCCCAGAGGCAGGGGCTGGGCCCTGAGAAACTTCGAGCTTCCTCCCAGCCCTGCAGCAGTGTGTCCTAAAGTGAGTCTGAACAAACACTGACACCCCCCTAATCTGTTCCTTGGAAAACTGGTTCTGGGGTCAAATATGTTTGATATGTGCTTGGGAAATTTTAGTACATATTAACATACTAAAAGCTTTAAAGTCCTATAGTAAAGAAGTCTATCCTGTTTCACCCAGCATTTCCTGAACTTGTATGACACAGAACTGAACGGGTACATGTGAAACTTCTATTAACATCCCTCCAAAGGACACTTAGTGGAAGAGTCTGGGAGCTGGGATGCAGGTTGAAGCATCCTGGAATTCCCAAGGCCTAGCACAGTGCCTGGCATACAGTAGGCACCTAATAAGTGGTTGTTGTCTAAATGAATGGGAAGAAGGAGAAAGAATGGCTTAATAATGGTTTTCAACTCTGTGAAGCGATATAGTATCAGCAGTGCCAGGCAACAGTTCTCTGTTTCCAGGAAGGCACACATTTTAAATGGCAGCAGGAGGGATCTGGGAAGCCCTGCTCCGAGTTTGGGATCACAATCCACCAAAATAGGCTTCCAAGCTGAGCTACATCTCCTCCTCCTGTGGAGGTGTTGGTCTAGCACTTCGGCACAGCCGAGAGTCTGCGTGCAGCTGTCCACCCACCCCACCACTAGTGCACACACTCATTCATCCTTCCAACAAAAAAGCCCTCACCGAGTACCTACTGTGTGCCAGGGCACTGAGCCGGGCACTAGGTCTGTTAGGACCTCTTCCAAAAGCCAACTGGGACTTCAGTGAGCTGTGTGATAAGGCCCAGGGAGCCCCTAAGGGGGAGGGAGGCCAGACCACCCAAGTGTGAGGTCAGGAAGCCTCAAGCCCAGAAGCTACAGCTCATAACCCTCCCAGAGAAAGAGGCAGTGGGGGTGTGGGAGTGGGATTTCATACTGACACATGAGGTCGGCCTAAAGAATAAAGCCACTACTGTTTCCCAGTGTTTGTTTGTCTACCCCATTTTTCTTGTGACTATATCTCATTGTTCCCAGAGATAACCCTGCCCCCACTTCCCCACTCTTCCCTCTCCCCACAAGCACAGCCCCGATGCACCCTTCCTGTCCTTCCTACTCTTCCCCCTTCAAACCCACCGTAACTCTCTACCTCTAGCCTCTCTCCTCCACCCCCAGCTCCTCATTCTCCTCATCCTTCTCACTCCGCACCATCCATTCCAGACCTGCATATCCTCAAGGTTTTTCATATTCACTTACCAGGAAAATGAATTAATAAACCAGGACTCAAATTGAGGTCCATCTCTCTGGCGAGCCCCCACTACCACCACCACTAATGGAAAGCCATAGATTGCTTTGCCTCAAACAGGAAGGGGGCTTGGGAATGGGTGGGAGGAGGAACCAGAGGAGAATATGAGTCCAGGTCTGGGACGTCCTTTGCGTCCTGTTCCATCATTACCAGCTACCTTCTGGGACTGCATCCTTGTACCAGTACACACTCCCAGCCCCACTTGTACGGGAGCGGGGGGCATCCCAATGGGTCTGCAGTGATTTTGCTCCCTCTAAACAGAAGCTGAGATGGACATGATGAGAGGACACTCCAATGAACTTTAGGAGGCAGTCATGCTGCTGCAAGATATTAAACCACAGAATCCTAAGGACTGTGTGTGACCTGAGCAGTTATCTGGGCCAATGATCCCAAACTTAAGATTTGGTCATCAAGACCACTTGCAGAGCTTTGAAAACTAGATCTAAAAAACAAATCCAGCCCTGGCCGGTTGGCTCAGCGGTAGAGCGATGGCCTAGCGTGCGGAGGACCCGGGTTCGATTCCCGGCCAGGGCACACAGGAGAGGCGCCCATTTGCTTCTCCACCCCTCCGCCACACTTTCCTCTCTGTCTCTCTCTTCCCCTCCCGCAGCCAAGGCTCCATTGGAGCAAAGATGGCCCGGGCGCTGGGGATGGCTCCTTGGCCTCTGCCTCAGGCGCTAGAGTGGCTCTGGTCGCAACATGGTGACTCCCAGGATGGGCAGAGCATCACCCCCTGGTGGGCGTGCCGGGTGGATCCCAGTCGGGCGCATGCGGGAGTCTGTCTGACTGTCACTCCCTGTTTCCAGCTTCAGAAAAATGAAGAAAAAAAAACAAAAATACAAATCCACCCTGGGCTCCACCCGAGACCTTGGGAAGCAGAACCTGCCGTTTCCTCAGTAACAAGCTTGGCAGAGAGCCGTCAGGTCTCCATCTGACCACCTCCACTGACACCGGTGGCTGCCCCAGGGGGCATCTGGCTTGACAACTTCAACTCCAAAGGCTAGAAAGGTAACTCCTACCCTGAGCTGAAATCTGTTGACTATTTCCACTTGCTACTACCAACTCTGCCCTTGGAAGCAACCAGAAATAAATGTAGTCCTTTTCCTAACACGTGACAGTCGGGATCCCAGCAATAACGCCTTGCCTGTCTCTTCAGCTTTCCTGACCTTGCTATAGTCTGCTCTCCTCCCAGCTAAATAGCCCCCATCCTTTCAAATGTTTTCTCAGAAGTCAAGCTTTCCAGTCCCCTTGCCAAATCAGTCACCCTCCTAGGAATTCTTTTTTTTTTTTTTTTTAGAGAGAGGTGGGGGGGGGGACTGACAGGGATATCTAAGACAGACAGGAAGGGAGAGAGATGAGAAGCATCAACTCATAGTTGCAGCATCTTAGTCGTTCTTTGATTATTTTCTCATATGTGCCTTGACCAGGAGGCTCCAGCCAAGCCACTGACCCTTGCTCAAGCCTGCAACCTTGGGCATTAAGCCAGTGACCTCTGGGCTCAAGCCAGTGACCATGGGGTCATGTCTATGATCCCACACTAAAGCCAGCAACCTTAGGCTCAAGCTGGTGAGCCCATGCTCAAGCCGGCAACCTCAAGGTTTCAGATGGGTCCTCAGCGTTCCAGGACGACGCTCTATCCACTGTGCCACCGCTTGGTCAGGGTGCCCTCCTCTGAACTCTAGCACCAAACATGGTACTTCAGAAGGGATTTCAATCAGCCAGTGAGCTAGATATGCTCATAAGTCTACACAAGACCCTGCTGGTCTTTACCAACAGCCAGGCCAGAATGCAGACTCACATTAAGCTCACAGTCCCACAACGAGAAACCCCTAGATTTTGCTCACACTGCTGTAAATAGAGATCTTCCCTATCTTGCATTTGGACATTGCCTTGAGAAAAGGGGAGGGGAAACAGGGCTTTCCAATTATCTTCATGAAGTTTTGTGTTTGAGAAAATAAATGCTGATCCTGACCTCTACTGGCTAGCTCCCCCCAACTGATAAGCATGGAGAAAGAAGGAAATGCTCAAACATCACTTATGTAACTATACCCAGAGAATTTACGAGCCCATGTCGGAGCTCCGGGAGCAAACTGTTTCCCATCCCAAAACAGGCTTCTGCTCCTAGGAAGCAAAGGACTACAATCAGGACCCACCACCAGGTAAATAGTTAACCGAGGTGCGAGCAGGCAGTCATGGACTGGAAGTCCCCCAGCAAGAGGCTGGTACCATCACAGGGAGGCTTCCACATGGGGTGCCCCTCCCAGCTACGCGCACCCCCACTTCTGCCGGAACCAAGGAGGGGGCTCCATTCACCCCTCTCGGGAGGAAAGGAGGTCCAGCCCAGGACAGGCCATCGCCCTGACGCCGGGCAAGGGCCCACATGCACAGGAAAGCTGCTGTCCAGGCCCGTTGAAGCTGATTTTTAAAACTCTTCTGTGAGGCTGGGCAGGTTTCTGTGATGGGGTGTAAGACATTATCTGTGTCCTCTTTACATAAGAACATGAGCACACTGTTCTAGGTTCCACAGAACACAAACCTCGTGGTCTTGCTTCAGATCAAAACTTACATTGAATTATTAACAGTGAACATTCCTGCAAATACAGCAGCTGATCATTCTGTTCCCTGCTGGGTCTCTGCCATTCCTGAAGTCCTCCCCACAGGAATAAAGACACCCCTGGGATCTAGAAAACCACCCCCGCCCACTAGAAGCCCTACTCTAGTGGTTTTTAACCACTGGTCCACCAGGAATTTCCTGCCGGTCCACGAAGGAGTTAACCATCCTGAGGCTGTATGAAGATATAGGGTGCTTGAAAAACACTGTCCTACTCAACCCCCAGCCCCAGAGGCCTCTGCTCCCCTCAAAGCACCCCCTTCCCACCCATCGAGGAGGCAACATAATCGAAAACAATTAGCAAAAATAATTAGAAAATACAATTAGCCTCGAGGCAAGGCAAGCAGACCCTCCTGAGCTCCAAACACAGCCCCAGGCCCCACCCCCAGCCTGCTGTGCTGCTGGAGTTCACAGAGGCCAGATCTCTCTGGTCCACAAATGCGGGTGTTGGGGGAAGTAATTGGTGGCAGGTGATTCCCAGTTCCCGGTGGTTGCCCTGGAAGTGTGTCCTCCTCCACACCACCCAGGCAATCAGGGAGGCAGTGGCTGCCAGCAGTGCATATGAGGCAGCCACAGTGACCCACCAAACAGGGCTCTGGGCCAAGTCCCAGAGGGAGGAGGCAGCTCCTCAGTGGGGCTCACTGGGCAGCTGGGGAGGTGAGGAACAGGAAGGGTTTTTGAAAGGGAAGGGCAGTACTCCACAGGGTCAGGGGAGCCAACCACTCAAGTCTAGACCCCAACTCATTATGAAAATGTGCATCCAAGGAACTTCCCTAAGAAGCCAGAGGTCAAGGTCAGAGGGCAATCAAGGCTCAGAATTAGAAAGGCACATGGCCACAGGAAGCCAGCCACCAGCCAAGAATAAACAGGACAGAGCTGCAATGATCTCCTTTCAAAGTAACACAAAGGCTTCTCTGGACCTACCTCCATTACCTGGGCCAGCCCAAAGAACAGCCACACACACGCACACACATGCACACACACACACTGGGGCCAGCCCACACAGCAGACACATTCATGTGCATACAACATGCACACTGGGGCCAGCCCACACCAGAGACACACACACGCATGCACGCACTCACGCATGCACGCACTTCTGCACACACATAGCCCACCCCTTGGCAGCCACAGCAGTTGGCTCCCATCCCCATCCATCCCCAGCCTCCTCGCTATAGATACTCACACGTGCTCACAGTCACAGAACATCACCTACATGGTGCCTGTGCCTTTCTGATATCTGGAACAACTGGTGACACTTGTACATTCAAACAGGCACAAAGGATAAAATGCAGAAAATCACTGAGCTTCTCCAAAAGGGTTAGGAGGAAGAGAGAAAAGGGCCGCAGACAGGCTGGGTTGGGGGTCCCACACTGCAAGGACAACCTCCAACAGCGCTCCCAAGTTCACGGGGACCCACACAGGGTCATAATCTTCTGTCAGAAACCACATCAGGCAGGGTTAATGTAACTGCAGAATAACAATACCCCACACTGAACAGAACTCTCTATTTTTCAAAGAGCTCTTCTATCCATTATCACCGCCTAAAGCCGGACAGTGGAAAATGCTCATCTCCTTGGTCAAATGACCACCCACCATCACAAGCCCCAAAGATTGCTCTCCAAAATAATCTTTAATAGCTAAGCATATGTAATAGTTGTGTGAGCATGCTTGTTTGTGTGTGAGTACATGCAGAGGCTTTATGCAGCAGAGTGGGATACAGTCAAACAAAAATGAGGTTGCCATGGCAACAGGCTCCAGCATCATCGCAGCCTATTAACACAAGTGAGGAATGTGTTTGGCAGATGCTTGAGTGTTATTTATGGTATGGGCGTAGCAGAGGGACTTGTACACGCAAAGAAGGAGAAAAAAACAGCCCCATGACGCTCCTACTGTACCCCATCAAGGAGACGACAGTGAGACAAGAGCACAGAAGGAAAGGCAGGGAGGCTGCCGATGGGGAGTAGAGATGGGGAAGCAGGGCAGGCAGAGGAGAGGAGAGGAGAGGAGAGGTGGGCAGAGAGCAACAGGAGAGGGGAAGGGAGAAAAAGGAAGGGAGAGAGAAAGAGCAGAGGGGGTGGGGGGTGGGTGCCACGGGAAAAGCTAGAGCCAGAGATGTCTTGAAAGAAAAACATCATCCCCTTGCCCTGGCCAGATGGCTTGGTTGGTTAGAGCTTTGTCCCAAAGCACAGAGGTTGCCTGTTCGATCCCCAGTCAGGGCACACACAGGGACAGATCCATATTCCTGTTCTTTTTCTCCCTTCCTCTCTTTATAAAATCAATTATTAAAAAAGATTTTTTTTAAAAAAATCCCCCAAAGTGAACTGCCCCACCTTGCCTCTCCATTCTCTCTTGAATAAAAATTATTAGGAGGTACCAATTAAAAAACCAAATCACAAAAAAGAAGAAAGAGAGAGAGAGAGAGAACCCAAATGTTTCTCCTCCTAGTTGGAGCAAATGGCAGAGCTCCAAACATAAGAGGAGTTGGGGAAGAGTAAAGTACTCAAGTGAGAGGGGGCCAGCCTCACAGAAGAAGTGAAAAAATGCCAGTAGTTTCCTGAGCGCCTACTACATGCTCACAGACACTGTGGATGGGACTTCCCAAAGCCCTAACATTCAAAACTAGGCACTGCTGCCCCATTTCCCCGGACCCGTATCCCATATCCTCATCAAAGAAAAGAACAAGGTACCTAACCCAAAGCATCCTCAAATGTCTGCCGCTCTGGGGTAAGCTAAGACAGACTTTAATGCTGGACTGTTCCACTTATATTTCCCCACCATCCAGCAGGGTTGGCTCAAGAAATAGAAATTTTTTATCAGACATAATCAGAAAGGTAAATCAAATACAAACAAAAAAGACCCCTGTTTTCTCTGAAGCCAAAAAGAAACAATGCTTGCACTCCACTCCCTTGTTGGGGACCATTCCTAACAAGCTCTGCTGTATTTCAAGGAGATCTTGAGAAATTAAGTGTAAAGTCAACCCAAAAGCCTACACCCAAGTGAAGGTGTAAAGATCACAGTGGGAAAAAGAAGCCAGGGCTGGGGGCTTGTAGGGGTGGGGAGAGGAGAGGAATCTGCCTGAGGAACTAGAAGTCAGACAGATACTCTGTTGCTGCAATGGCATTTTCATGCTAAGATGGAGTTGGAGCAGCCCAGGTTCCTGGGATCTGACTCCAATCTCCTGAAATCATACATGTAGGATTACTATAGCTGTAATCAGACTCTATATCCCAAATCTGGTTTAAGAAATACCCTGAATGATCCTGAAAATCTCTACCACTCTGTGTGGATGACATGCTCTTCTCCCTGCAGAAAAGTCAAACCTACTCAAGCCAGGAACAACTCCCCCAAAGTACAATATCCATGTGACAGTCTGGGTCCTCAGGTCGAAAAAGTTAAAGCTTTTAAAGCTTTAACTCCATCCAGCAGGGTTGGCTCAGTTAACAATAGTAGTTAACTTTTCTTTAACCGTCATCTCTCAATAGCCATCTCTCTCCAGTTCAAAGCTGATCTCTTTAAGTTTTTCAGATCAGAAAAACTTTAACTTAACATTAACAACCCCACCTACTCTACTCATTGGAACCCAATCAAATTGGCAACAGTTATTAAATCCCTCCTAAGTACCTTGCACTGGGCTAGACAAGAGAGGACAGAGGAGGAAAAACATGTATAATTCAGGATTCCTGAGTCCAAGGTGCTTACATTGCATGGGGAGCAAAACCAATGGACCCTGAAAATAGTAAGTGCTCCCTGCTGTGGCTCTGAATCCATTGTTGCCATGCAGAAGCGGCCAGTATGGCTGTTTCAAAGGAAAGGGCTCCTTGCAGGAGGTGAGGCTTGGGACAGAGGAAGGTGGAACTCTTAAAGAGCACACACAATCCTCTCCTTCTTTAAAAAAGAAACCTGGGGCCCAGAGAGGTCCCGTCCTTCCCAGTCACAGAGCATTTTGGAGGTGCAGCTAGAGTTCAGCTCCTTGAAGTACATACCAGTGCCATTCCCTGTGTGAGAGTCAGGGGGCATAGGAGAGCCCCTCAAGAAAGCTGTCATCCTCAACAGGATAAAAGTCTGAGAAAAGCATTAGAGGTGGAAAGAAAGAGGAGGGCAATGACAATGGAATATAATTAAGAGGTTCTATAGAGGAGGCAAATACCCTCAGAGGGTTGTAATGGAGTTCATGGTCAAGAGACTAGCCTGCAACAAGGGCCACTTGACTCTCTCCCAGTTGAGCTACATGCCAACCAATGGGCTTAACAGGGGTCCATGGATGAGGTCCATGGGGCCACAGACAAGGGGATTGCTAAAGGGAGGTGTGCACATCAGAAGGGCTGGTCTCACTCTGAGGTCAGTGTGGCAAGTACACTCCTCACCCAAAACCCTACAGTGGAGTCACAGGTTAACAAAGTTTTATTTCCTCTTGAGTCCACCATTCTAGGCTCACCCAATCAGTCCCAGCAGAGATAAAAGCCCCCACCACAAGCAAGTGCCAGGAGCACCAACAGGAAGCGGTCAGGATATCCAACATTAGCTTTCTGCTCAAGCAAGGAACGGGACTGCCACCATACATATCTCTGAGGGTTCCTCCTCCCTTTGCTGGTGGCAACTTTTTGGCTTGGGGCACCTTTGTAAACAAAACAACCAGTCAGTCCCAGCCTCAACTGGCAGGGTAATCACTACTCTTCCTTAAAACTGGGCAAGAGGTGCCCAGGGTCTCCCCAATCCTTTATCCAGGATTTTGTTAACAAACTGGCAATGGCTCTAAGGAGGGAGAATCTGCTACAGGGTCCAGCCACTTCTGTTGGGGGCCTTTATACATATAGGGAGACAGAAGCACAGGGAGAGAAGCGGACTTCTCCATATCCTTCGTCATTCTTATCCCTACAATAATGGCTACAGTTCAGTGCATGTTTTCTGCGGTCAGGAGCATTACGTACAATACAAGGACACTCTTTTAATAAATGAAAAAGCTAGGGCTGAGAGCAGATTAATAGGCTCAAAGACACCACACAGATGACAGCAACATGTCTCTCTGCCCCTTTTCACCACTTCAAAAGTGGGCAGGTGGGGTGCTTGTCTTTGGCCTGCTGACCCCACAATCCAGTCCCTGTGGCCAGGTGGGCCCCTACCTGCTTGAGCAGAAACTGGTCCTGGGCATTGGAGCGCAGGGCAATTGCCAAGTGGAGGGCAGACAGGAGCACCCCGCTGAGTACCGCGGCCCGCATGCGCACGGGCAGCAGCGTGTAGATGGTGTAGATGAAGAACACGGTCCACCAGATGCCCTCCGAGGCGCTGCGCGGCTGGGGCAGCAGCAGGCCCACCACCTGGACGGCCAGCACCACCCCAATGAGCGCATAGCAGGCCAGGCCCATGTGGTCCTGGTGAAAGGCGGCGCGGTTGCAGAGCACAGCCATAACGAGGATCACTCCCACAGCTGTCGCCAGTACGGCCAGATAGGGCAACTGGAGAGGTGGCCGCGCCGCGTGGAAGGCCAATATGACGAGGCACACAAGCACCAGCACGGCCATGAGCATGGTGAGGCTGCTCTGGTTCAGACGGAAGAAATAGCGCTGGTACAGCCGCTCCAGCTTGTCCGACGGGAATTTCTTAGAGCGAAATATCTGTAGCAGCGCCAGGCAGCAGGCGCCCAGAGACAGCACCGCACCGCGGCCCGTGCCCGAGCCCGCCGAGCTGCCGCCATCCCCGGACCCCTCGTCGCCCTCGATGGCGCCGGCCTCCAGATCGTCCGCTGCGCGGCCCTTGCCCCGCCGCTCCTCCAGGCCCAGCTCCACCGAGCGGGGGCGCACCTCTGTCCCGCCGGCTGCGGCCGCTGAGGCCGCTGAGCCGCCGCCGCCGCCGGCAGGGGGCGCCCGGGTGCTGCCCCCGCCAGCCGCGCCCCGCCGCTGCCGGCGGCTGCCGCGACCGCAGTCGTCGCCGCCGCGCTCCTGCCAGGCAGACTTGGAACGGAAACTGAAGCCGAAGCCCCCGGCTAGAGGGTCGTCGCCACTCAGCGGAGGATCGTCGTCGTCGTCGCTGCGCCAGCGGCTGGCCAGGCGCTGCTGTTGCTGCGGGGTCACCGCCCCCCCAGGTTTCTTGGTAGAGCCGCGGGACGAACCCCCAGGGGCGTGCGGGTAGCCATTGGCGCGGGAATCGGCCGCTCCCCACGCGGGGCGGTGTTCCGAGCTTCCCCGGGACTCCCGCACCGCTGCTGTCTGCGCCGCGTAGCCCGGGGGGCTCACGCTTTTGGAGCTGGACATCCCCCTCTCGGCCTCGTCGTGTTCTTCCTCCTCCCCCGGGGGCCGGGCCGGGGGTCTCCAAGGGGAGGGCGGACGGCCGAGCAGGGGGACCAAGCTGGGGTCACACGTCGGGGGCGGCCCGGGGCCCTGCGCAGCAGCGGGGCATCTTGGCACCCCCGTCCTGAGCGGAGAAAGAGGGCGAGCTGGGAGGTAGGCACAGCCCCGCGGTGAGAATTGGCTGAGAATACGCCTCAGGAGTCCCAGGTGCGAGATGGAGTTGATTCCCTGCTGGGGCAGCGGGAACTGGTCGAGCTGCTGCGCCGCGCGCAGAGGGACGTCCGGACTCCTGGCTCGCGTCGAGCTCGACTAGAACCAGAGTTGCGGACGAGGCGGGACGGAGAGTTGTCCTTGCAGGCGGCGCCTCCCCGGGGCTGCCAATGCCCGGGCGCGGCTTTCGCGGATTATGCCTTAGCGAAGCGCAGCGGCACACGCGGCTCGGCGGAGGCTAGGGCGGCTCAGCGGGGGTCCTGGCATGGACTCCAAGCGGGTGCTCTTTCCTCGCAGCGTACTGGGAGCGACTGGGAGGTGCGAGCGCCAACCAGCATTATTTTCTTAGGAGGGGTGGGGAGGTGGGATGGAGGGTGGAGAGGACGGGGGAGGGGGCGGCAGGCGGAGCAACAGCTCTGGAGCCCGGGGGGGAGGGTCCGGGAGCCCGAGGGGGGGCTGTCGTCCGCATCCCCCACCTCCCGCGTCGAGAGTGGGAGCGTGCCCCCGCAAAAGCCTAGCAGAGCCTTAGCGCGTCCGCGCAGGGGGCGGGGGCAAGGACCCGCTCCTGCGGCGCGGCTCCCTCTTCCCCTAAAACGGACCGGAGCTGGCCCGGACCCGCTGGCCCAGAAGGACTGTCGCGCCGGCTCCGCAAGCTCTAGGCTCCTCGCAGCCGGCTGCGGGCCCACCGCGGCCGGGTGCAGAAGGACTAGGCGGAGGGCAGAATCCGGCGTAGCGCCGCCGCCGTTCTGCCCCAACACAGGCGGGCTTCTCCCGGGAAGCACGGCATCCAGAGATCGAGGGCTGGGGCTTAGATGCAGCCGGCTGGCAGGGGCCCGCCCAACAGCCGCTGCGCTCCGGTGGCGCTCCGGAGGTGCCCGGGGGAGCCAGGCTCAAGGCGCGCCATGCACTCCGCGGGCCCTGCGCCGCTCCGGCCGCTCGCGCCGCTCCTCCCTTCTCGCTTGCTAGCCGCCGCCGCCGCCGCCGCGGGAGCGCCCTCCGCATCCCCTCCTCCCGCCGCCTCCCCGCCCCCCGCGCTGCTCCGGCCTTGGCTCACAAGGACTTGCGGCCGCCTCCGCCCCTGGCCCGGCCGCGGTCCCCGCCTCGGCGCCCCGCGGGCATCCTCAGGCCCGGCTCCTGGAGCCGCAGGGGCCCCAGCTCCTCTTCCTCACCTAAAATTTTCGTCGCGCCCCCTCCCTCTCTGGCTCCTGGAGCCACGTTCAGCCCTCCGTCTCTTGGCCAGCCCTGGGCGGAGCGCGGTCCTCCCCGTACTGTTTGGGGTTTTGTGCCCCTAGTGCTATCTCCCCTCTTTTGTGTCCCCCTTTTATCCCCCTCCCCCCATTCAACCCAACTTCAGCCCGAGCGCTGCGCCCCCCTTCCCTGGCCCGGCTCATTGGCCGCTTCCTGAGCTGTCAGACTTGAGTCCGGCGTTCTTATTGGGCCATTCTCTGGCCTGGTGGCCGTGCCAGAGGAGGGCACACAGGGCGGGGGGCGCCCGGGCCGGGACTGCCGCAGGGAGCGGGAGACCACGGTCCCTGGAGGAGCTGGAGGGGCCCAAGAGCCGGACCCGGAAACGGACGGGGTAGATGGAGAGACCGAGGATCTGTGAGGCTCGGAAAGACAATGACGGAAAAGATGGAGATGCAGTGGGAGAGGCCCAGGCAGCCAGGGCGGGGCGGACAGCACAGCTTTGGTGGGTAGTTCCCGAGGAGACCCACGGACAGCACTAGAACACTTGGTGTTTATATAGAGCTATTTAGCAGTTTATGCTTTTTAAAAATCTCATTTGATTCCCCTCAGTAACCCTGGGATGTGACTCGGGACGGGGCCTGTGTGATTATTCCCAGTTTATAGATGTGGAAACTGAGGCTCCAATAATTTAACTTTCCGCGAAGCACACAGGTCTCGCAAATTGCAACCGAAAGATCTTTCGTCAGCACCGGACTGCCTCCCCTACGTAGCAAGGTGTTATCGGGAAGGACGCGAACCGAAGCCAAGCGGAGCCTCCAGCCTCCGCTTGAGGGGGGACGAGGGAAGGAGTAGAGAGTGACCAGATACTACTCCCTGCGCAGCGACAGAGGCATGAGTGGGTAGAGAAAAGGACTTGACTGCCGGTCAGAGACGACCCGGGCCTGTGGAATGACACACCTATCCAATTCCCTTTGCCCGTAATCTGTCCTGATGGAAGTTCGCGTAGCTTAAACACTGCGAGTGGGGGAACCACGCCTCCTCGCCTGGACAACTGGTGAGGGGAGAAACAAACTTCACTTGACTCTTCTTCCTCCAGCGCTCTGCAGAACTTCTGACGAGGAGCCTAGAGGTCTAAGTGAGTTTCTCTCTCTGCTGATCATCTTTTTGCAGGTTGGAAGATAAATCTTGCCAGAGTTACAAATTGAGAGAAGAAAATTTCCAAGAGATCTGAATAAACTAACTCTTGAGTAATCAAGCCTTTGAGAAATCCATGATTAGCTAAGTCAAAAAGAAAAACAAACAAACAAAAAAACCCCACATGAATTTAGTCAATAAACACTCATAGAGCACTCCCTATGTGCTGTGTAGATGCTAGGTGCTAGGTGCTGCAGGAATAGATGACCCAGCTCTGCCCTAGTCGGGGGGAGACCAGTTAACCGCTAACTCTGTACAGAGCAGCTCAGTCAGTGTTCAGCAGAAGTCCAAACGAAGCATTGAAGGGGTTCAGAGAGAAAAGGCATTAATTTCCACTGTGAAGGCCAAAAAAAGACTAAAGGTCGAATCTGGGGTTAGTGAGGAAGAGTGAATAAGAAGAAAGGGAAGATAGACTGATATTTATGAAGCAGCTACTGTATGTCTGCAAATATTGTCATGAAACCATTTTTAGGAAGATGTTATTTTCTCCACTAGAAAGATGAAAACACAGAATTAGAGAATCGAAAAGTTTGTCCAAGGCCCACAGTTGGTAGCCTGTTATTTGTACTCCTATCATGCAGTCATGTAGCAAACAGGATATGGGAGGGACAGTCAGTACAGTTAACTGCATGGACAAAGGTATCAAGGTGAGTGGGTTGCATCCTTGAGCCTTCTCATTCTCTGAGACCTCCCTAGGTCATTCCCTTTTGTCTTATTCAATTTTTAAAGTAGCAATTATCTTTTAACAAAAGCCATGTATGATTAAATATAGGGAAAAAAAGAAAACCGTTCATAATCATACCACCTAGGAAGAAACATTAACATTTTATTTTTTTCTTAAAATATGGGATGTCACTCTACTATAGTTTTAGAGTCAGCTTTTTTCTTTTTCTTTTTTTTAAGAGAGAGAGGAAGGAGGGAAAGGGAAGGAGAATTATGGATTTGTTATTCTCCTGATTTCTGCATTCATCGGTTGATTCTTGTATGTGCCCTGACTGAGGATCTTGCTATATAGGGGTGGTGCTCTAACCAACTGAACTACCCAGCCAGGGCGGCTTTTTTCTACTTAGCAAAAATTGTGGACTTTTAAAAATATCAGCAAGCATTCATCTACAATATTCATTTTATTGTCTGAAGAGAATTCCATTGCAAGAACATAGCATAATTTATTTAACCTACCCCCTACTGTTGGACATTTTTCAACATCCATAGCAGTTTATAAAAAGTTTCCACTCTTTTACTGTTATAAACAATGAGCACTTTTGTAGATACATCTTCACACATATTTTTAATTATATCTTTAGGAGAAATTCCTACAAGTAGAATTGCTGGGTCAAAGGATAAACAAAAGATAAAATAAAAAATAATGGTAAATTAAAAAAAAATTTTTTTCAAAGTTATCTCTAAAATCTGCATCTTCATCCCCTGCCTCCCTTCTCAGTTCCAAGTGTCCCACTGTCCCCTGGAGAGCGCCCCATGGGTGCTCCTTGGCACCCACCAGATCCACACTACTGAAAACTGTCCTAGAAACAGCCTCTTCCTGCCTGCCAGCTTCTGCTGTTCACTTCTCCTTGTCATCTGACCCACCCTGAGCTGCACTTTGCACCTTGCCGTGATTACTCTCCCCACCGCACACACAAATCAAATTTATAGCGCCTCTGTGACACCCTTCCTGATGCCCTTCCCACCTTCCTCACCCGGCCAGACTGTCGTTAGGCACTCCCCCTCAGCTCCCAGCACACCTTGCTCTCTGTCTCTGTTATAGCACTTGTCACGTTGTATTATCTTGACTTGTTTCCAGAACTGTCTCCACAATCAGAACTCCTTGAGGGCAGAGTTGATATCTCACTCATTCTTGTGCCCAGTGCATAGCCTGGTGCTTGGCACAGAGGAGGTGCGGGCTCGTTGTTCATTGGGTAAACTAATAGTACCTCTGGGGAATAGTGAGTGGAATGGTGTCTGAGGTGTGTGAGGGGAAGGGGGACAGGCAAGGTAGGTGAAGATGGAAATGCGGGTTGGACTCTTGCACACTGTGTGGAAGAAGGAAGGTGGGCTTCAGTTTAAAGATAATGTAATAAAGAGCCCCTGGATTTGGTGACACAGGTGTCCTGGTCCATTATAGTATTTTGGGAAGCAAACTCTGACAATGATGTAACTAGATTGGAAAAGCAAGGTATTGCAGAGCAAGTAAGGGTAGAACCCAAAAGTGACATGGTAATGGGCATGCTGCTAGGCTGGAGGACACCGGGGGAGGGCTGACCAGGAACCCCAGGCTTGCCCTGTATAGAAGAAGAGTCCTCAAGGTCAGAAGAAAACCAAGAAGGAGTCGGAGGTCACAGGAACAGAAGGCAGAGGGTTAGAAGATTAACTCTAGGCTGTGCATATGGCTGTTGTCATCAGAGGGGCTGACCCAAGGACCACCTCACGCTGTTCTCTAAAATGAGTACTTTGTTTGCAGAGGTCAGGTGATATATACCCCAGGACACAGCAGGCCTTTTCTTTTTTTTTTTTTTTTGAAATCTGCAGTCACCTTAACCTTTCTAGCCATCTTCCCGCTTATGCCTTGGTTACTTTTAGGACTTCATTCTTTATTCACTGTCCAGACATCTTTTTGGAAGAATATTTTTATTTTGAAAATTGGGATATCAATATTTGAGAACATTTAGAAGTTTGTAGAAGTGGGTCTCAGTAATGCTCCCCTTCCTAAAAATACCTCCCCCCACATTGCTTAAAATTCCACCATGAGATAGTCATGCTTTGGAATGACAATCATTCCCTAAAAATGGATACGGAAAGTCTAGAGACAGAATAGATTGATGGTTGTCTAAGCCTGGGGAGGGGGAGGAGTGGAGTGTGATGGCTAAATGGAGACAAGATTTCTTTTTGGGGTCATGAAAACGTTCTAAAATTAAATAATGATGAGTATTGCACAGCTCAGTAAATACACTAAAAACTGTTGAATTTCATTGAATACCAGGTGAACTTTTATAGTATGTAAATTTCTATCTCAATAAATTAGTTGAAAAATGAATGCAGATACTCCTGGGGGATTGAAGGACTTAAGCCAGGACTTGTCCGTTATTATCAAGTCAGTGTCATTGAGTTTGATCAACAGGCTTCCCCCACTATTGTCCAACCAAGGCTGAGAGCAGCGAGAGAAAGGCTGCCTACTCTTTAAGAGCAGGAATGAGTTAGGGCCCTGGTGGGTTGGCTCAGCGGTAGAGTGTCGGCCTGGCGTGCGGGGGACCCGGGTTCGATTCCCGGCCAGGGCACATAAGAGAAGCGCCCATCTGCTTCTCCACCCCCCCTCCTTCCTCTCTGTCTCTCTCTTCCCCTCCTGCAGCCGAGGCTCCCTGGAGCAGGGATGGCCCGGGCGCTGGGGATGGCTCCTTGGCCTCTGCCCCAGGCGCTAGAGTGGCTCTGGTCGCCGCAGAGCGAGGCCCCGGAGGGACAGAGCATCGCCCCCTGGTGGGCAGAGCGTTGCCCCCTGGTGGGCGTGCCGGGTGGATCCTGGTCGGGCGCATGCAGGAGTCTGTCTGACTGTCTCTCCCCGTTTCCAGCTTCAGAAAAATACAAAAAAAGAAAAAAAGAATGAGTTAGAGAGTAGGAGAGAACACCTGGAAGAACCACTGAACAGTTCCCAAGACAAACGGGGTCAGAAAAGAGCACGGGGGCTCTGGAGTGGGGAGAGGGTAGAAATGAAAGCCGGTTAGGAACTGGGGGTCAGAAATGAACTTTGCCTGCTGCCTAGGAGAGCCCTGTTTTGTAATGAGTAGTTCACAAGGAATTCAGGAACGTCTAAGAACCCTAGGCTCTCTGGAGGGCAAAGAATTTCAAAAAATAACGTATTCCCAAAAGTGTGTCAACCTCTTCTGGACATTCGCATTTTGAGAGCAAGCTCCATGCTTCAAACTAGATGGTTTACCTGTCCTATGAAAAACTAACATTGTTATTCCAAGTCAGGGAGGAGCTAATAGGATGGAGCACTGAGTATCTCGAGGGTAGGTCATCCACGGAGGCTTGGGCCCGGTGTGGTAGCCATTGGGTACAGATATCTGAGGGCCCTAGGAGCTACTCTCCACTCTGATGCATCTCCTACCAGGAGATCTGAGGAGAAACCACAGACATCAGCCCTCTTACTCTTAACCTCTGACTTCCTTGGCTTGGGAATCGAGAATGCTAAGAAGTTTGCAGTTGGCTATAGGGAACCTGGCCCTAGATTTTCCCAGGTCCTACACTCACCACTAAACATCTGGGCCTCAGAGAACAGGAAATAAGTATTCGAATAGCTCAGATTGTAGCTGATGTGGAAATAGCTGATAATAGCTCGATCTGCCACTCTCACAGGTGCTGACATTTGCATTTTAATGGAGGCGGTTAATGCCTTCAGCTAACAGAGTGACTAATATGTTCTTTTCGATTGCTGCTGGAGGTAAATGGGAGACGCTGTGGTCCAGGGCCTTGCAGTGCCCCCTAGTCACAACACAATATAGCACCTGATGGGCAGCTTGGACTCTGATGCCTACGTTCTGTACTTGATCTTTGTTCCTGTTCTTAATGTGGCTTGCTTTCTTGCACTTTCTCCTGAATCTTTTTTTCCTAAAAATCTGGGAATATCTCCATGAGTCATTTATTCTTTCAACACGCATAAGCTGATTGATTACCATTTCATGCAGAAAACTATGCTCTGCACAACTGAGCAGGGGAAGCCCAAGAAGTATGCCAGCAAGATGCCACCCTTAGAAATCAGAGGTGAGCAAATCACAGAACCAGCTAGAGACCAACCAGCACAGCATCAGCAGAGGTGGTCCACGCAGCTCATGCCTATTGCTTCCTGAATACAGCAAAGCAGAGGCTATCCACTGACAGGAGAAAACAACAAGGCTTCCGGGAGGGCTGAGAGGGACCTTACGTATGCATGGGAGTTCGGGTTACAAAGACTGGATGGACTTGGGAAGATTCAAAACATTCCTCTAGCCACAAAAGACCGTGTATGGTATGATCCTATTTATATAAAATGTCCAAAAGAGGCAAATCTATAGAAATGAACAACAACAAAAATCAGTGGTTGCCTAGAGCTGGGAGGTGGAGTGGGGATGGGGAATAATTGCTAAAGAGTACAAAAGGATGATGAAGGCTGTTCTGAGATTATGATGAGTCCACAATTCTGTAGTTATACTAAAAGCTATTGAGTTACACGTTTTAAGTGGATAAACTTTATGGAATGTAAATTACATATCAATGAAGCTGTTGAAAAATAGGGGAAAGATAGGGTCCAATAAGACATTTCTTCAATAGCCCTGCTTTCCAGTTATAGGGGTTCCTAGTCTTTCACTGTATTATGGCCCATTTTTAAAGTGAAAAATTTTCAAGTACTCCAACACGGTGTATATGTACCATTAATTAAGGAAATACATAACGGTAAAAGGTTATTATAAATGTAGTAGTAATTGATTTAAATGAACTTTATCCATTTCAATAGTATCTACACATAAGATAAAAGGTTCTTTATTTGTGGAGCATGTTTATTATGCCTGCAGACAGGGCTTAGTGGCCCCCTTTTGAGATCTCCTTGGTCCTTTGGGTCCTCAGCCCACAGGTGTAGAATGTTGGTCCCTGCTCTTCTACCACCGTGTGTTTGCTTCAGCTTCTCCATCAAGTGAATGCCGATGGGGGGGGGGACCCATTAGCAGAAAATGTGATACAATCTCCACCCCATGATGTTTCTGTCTCTTCATCTGCTCAGCCAAAATGGTGCCCTTTCTACTCCTAAACCAATGGACTTTGCTGAGAGTAGATCCAGCCAGAAGACAGCCAAAGCCGTGCCGGCTGGCAGACACTGGTCTCTAGCAAATGTAATTAATGGCAGCAGCAAGTAAGTGCCTATTAATTTTTTATTAGAAAAAGTCAAAGGCAACCTTCTTGGAAGACAACATCACTGAACTTCAACTTTGGTGTTGTAAGCCAGGCTTTTCCCCACTGTATGTATACCCTCTTCCCACACACACACAGAGTCCACAGCCTTTTAATTGCGCATAGGAGAGAAAGAGTAAGAGACCAGCAGCCCTATACTCTTCAGAGGTCATTTTGTCCCATCCATTGTCTTACATTACCCCAGTGGCTATCTGCGCGTGCAATTGGATATGTATATTGACCTTATACAATATACTGATGTCTCCCCAAACAGTGTTTACATTTCATTTTTATGGTTTGAACCCCATTTTAGATGCCCTTGGGGAGATTACTACTCAAAGCTCTCTCTGGTGAGTGTTTTTGTGTTTGTTTTATAAGCCTGGGCAATGTGGTAAAGTCAGAAGCGGGGCGTTGGGGGCTGTGGGTGGAGGGGAGGATCTGCCTCGGAGAGCTGTCTCCCTGTTGGTAGGCATCACGCATCAGTTAGCTCGTCTCTCTCCTTTTCTCTTATTCCTCCTTTCTAAGGTGTCCCACCTGATGAGAAAAGTCTTTCCACTCAACACAGAGGAGGACTGAGGGGAAGGGTACTAGGCTTGGGATCAGTGTACCTGGAGGTTCCACACCAGCTCTACCACTTTCTAGCTATGTGATGTCTGACAAGTCACTTCACCTCTCTGAATTGCGGTCCTCAGCAAGGATAACAGTGCTCTCCTACCCTGCTTAAGGACTTGTTATAAGGATCTCGACAATGATGTGAAATGCCTTTTCCAATTATTCACTATTATATAAAATGGGAGTCGTTCTTTCTTTTTTCTTTTTTTCTTAAAGTGAGAGGAGAGGAGATAGACTCCCACATGCACCCCAACAGGGATCCATCCAGCAACCTCGTCTGGGGCCAATGCTTGATTCAATCAAACTATCTTCAGCACCTGAGGTCGACACTTGGACCAGCCAAGCTATCCTCAGTGCCCAAGGTCGACACTTGAACCAACTGATCCCACTGGCTGTGAGAGGGAAGAGAAGGAGAAAGGGGAGAGGGAGAGAAAGAGAAGCAGATGGTCGCTTCTCATGTGTGCCCTGACTGGGAATCAAATCCAAGATGTCTGCGTACCAGGCCAACACTATCCGCTGAGCCAACCGGCCAGGGCCTAGAGTCATTCTTAATAATAGCAAATTAGGTCTTAGGAAGTCCAGATGTTCACTTAAGGGGTTAGCATGGAATGAGGTACATTGCTGGGTCTTGGGCTTCCACATCCATTTATAGAAGACGGGTACATATTCTTATGCGTGTGCAGGTGTACCAGCCTTCTCTCAGTCTGGGAGATCTGCTTCCATCCCTGCTGTGTTCAAAGCAGGGCCCGCAGGGCCTTGCAGATGCACCTCTGCTCTCAGACATTCCCTCTTTCCGGATTCTGACAGACTGCAGCCTGTCTGTCCTTCCTGCAGACGTGGGTGGGGATTAGGGTGGCCTGTGAGGAGCTTTAGTGGTGCTGAATGTTACTTCTCTTTTCCGTGGCCATTCTGTTTGGCCTTGAAGTGGTCTTGCCCAGCCTCTGTGTCACTGACTTTGAATCTGTGACTGGGGACGGCAAGCCGAGCCGTGTTAGCGCTCGTGCTGGGGCTGGCTGACCTTCCCCGAGCCAGGATAATCTCTCTCCCTGGCAACGGGCAGAGGCTCCAAGGGATAGTGACAGATTGTGAAATTCTCAGGCTGGGCTTTCTAGAATTACTTAAAAAGGGGAAGTAGTAATGATACCTTGCATTTGTATAGTGCTTTTACACAGAAAGAAAACAGTCTTTGAAAACTATTCAAGGAGAAGGCAGCTTTGGAATTGTCTGGGAGAGCAAACCAGGTGGGCAGGAAATGTATTGTCTTGTTCTTACCCACTCAGTCATGTGGAGAGCGCTACGAGAGAAGTGGAGTGACTTGATCGATAAATATTCTGCATCACAGACAGAATCTGACCTAACCTTCCTGACTTTTTCTTTGTCAACCTCAAGCAAGCAGACAGGATGAAGTGGAATGACCTAATGGTTTGCTTTGTCCACCTGAGATCTGGCATGGAGACACCTCTTCCTGAGCCGGACTTGGTCCTTGGTCCTCTGGGGCAGCATGGAGACACCTCTTCCTGAGCCGGACTTGGTCCTTGGTCCTCTGGGGCAGACAAGGACTGCCCCTGCCGCCGGGTCTGAAACCGGTGAAGAATTGTAGAGGTGAGGCAGGAGAAAAACCGTCATTCTTTTTCAAGGTGTCTACCTCCGATGAAGTCATAGGATTTTTAAGCAAGGTAGGACCAGACTCAACAGACAGGATAGATGCAGCGGTGGGATTCAGCCCGTTCACACCAGTTCGGCAGAGTCGATACCTAATTTTTTGTTGAGTGCAGCAAACTGGTTGTTAAAAATGGCGCTTGTAATCGGGGTTCTCTCTGAGGTGGATGTCTGGGCAGCCGCCCAATGTGGAAGTCACAAATTTACATTCCTTATTTTTTTTAATGTTCATCTGCACAACAGCATATTCTAAGTACCCATAGTAATGTTCATTCCGCCCATAGGTGAAAAATATTTGACAGAACTATGTTTATAATATTTATTTATTCATTTTATAAAACTCATTATACCTTTGATGAAAAACTACATTTTAATTCCCTCACATTTGTTACTTCTGGAAACATATAAAGATAAAAAGTGTCAAACAACCATGGAGTGACAACTTGTATTGTTTTTTGTCAGGTATTATTTAATATTTCTTTTTTTTTTCTTTTTTTTTAAAATTTATTTATTTATTTATTCATTTTAGAGAGGAGAGGGAAAGACAGAGAGAGAGAGAGAGAGAGAGAGAGGAGACAGAGAGAGATAAGTGGGGGAGGAGATGGAAGCATCAACTCCCATATGTGCCTTGACCAGGCAAGCCCAGGGTTTCGAACCGGTGACCTCAGCATTTCCAGGTCGACGCTTTATCCACTGTGCCACCACAGATCAGGCCTAATATTTCTTTATTAATATTTTAAAACTTTTTTCTATAATAAAATCTAGATTTGTGTACCTCTTTTATTATTCTTGTTTAAGTATTAAATGCCTGAAATAATAAACTACCTCTTGGCATATCTTTTTTTATACTTAAAACAGTCATTAGGGCAGAGAGCCGGTTGTTCAATTATTTCAGTCCCACCACTGGACAGATGGGGCTGCCTCTGTTGCCAAGGGAGTTTTAGTAGTGTCTGAAGATTTAAAGGAGTCAGCAAACTCTGGCCAGAAGGCCAAATGTAGCCACTGCCTGTTTTTATAAATAAAGTTTTATTGAAACATAGCCACACTCATGTATTTATTGTCTCTGCCTGCTTTTTGTTCTATATGACAGATTGAGTAGTTATGACAGAGATTGAATGGCTCACAAAGCCTGAAGTTTTTATTATCTGATCCTTTTGAGAAGTTTACCAATTCCTGCTTCATACCACACACAAAATAAATTAACTCAAAATTTATCATCGACCTAAATGTAGAAAGTAAAAATGAGACTCAAGTTTACAAAGATTTTTTTGATATAGCACCAAAAGCACAATTATATATATAATATAATATAATATAATATATATATGGAGAGAGAGAGAAGAAAGGAGAGAAAGGGAGGAGAGAGATAAGAAGCATCAACTTGTTGCTTCATTTAAGTTGTTCATTGATTGCTTTTCATATGTGCCTTTATGGGGGGGGGGTGCTCCAGCCAAACCAGTGACCCCTTGCTCAAGTTAGTGACCTTGGGCTCAAGCGAGTGACCTTGGGCTTGAAGCCAGCATTTTGAGTTCAATCCAGCAACCATGGGATCATGCTGATGATCCCGTGTTCAAGCCAACGACCTACACTCAAGTTGAGTTTTGAACTGGGGACCTCAGTGTCCTCAGTTAATGCTCCAGCCACTGTGCCACCACCAGTCAGGACATTATTTTCAAATTATTTTAAAATATTTTTACATGACCTGAGATAAGACAGTGGATAAGACATTGACCTGGAATGCTGAGATCGCTGATTTGAAACCCCAGGCTTATCTGGTCAAGGCACATACAAGAAGCAACTGTGTGTTGATACTTCCTGCTCCTCCCTCCCTCCTGCCTTTTTCTTTCTCTCTCTCTCCTCTCTCTAAAGTCAATAAATAAGATCTTTAAAAAATGTTTTTGATAAATTTACCTTCATCAAAATTAAGAACTCCTCAAAAGACACTGTTAAATGAATGAAAATACAAGCCACAGACTGGGAGAAACTATTTGCAAATAACAAATCTGATAAAGTATGTGTATGCAGCATCTAAAAGAACTCTAAATTCAATAATGAGAAAACAACCCAATAAAAATGGGCAAAAGATTTGAACATACACATGATCAAAAATGGGTGAAAATGTATAGATAACACATAAGGACATGAAAAGATGCTCAGCATCATTAATCATCAGGAAAAGCTAATAAAATCACAATGACATATCACTACAGATTTATTAGAATGACTACAATTTAAGAGTGACCATGCCAAGTGTTGGACAGGGTATGGAGCAACTGGGACTCCCATACACCGCTGGTGGTAATGTAAAGTGTTACAACCACAGGGAAACAGCCAGGCAGTTTCTTAAAAAGATAAGCATACACATACCATATGATCCAGTGGTTCCCAACCTTTTTTGGGCCACGGATCGGTTTAATGTCAGAAAATATTTTCATGGACCGGCCTTTAGAGTGGGACGGATAAATGCAAAATATAAAATTATGCTACCAGTGTAAAAACTGTGGTATTTTTAAATATAATTGTCAAACTTACGAGACAAGCGTCAAGAGTGAGACTTAGACAGATGTAACAGAGGGAATCTGGTCATTTTTTAAAAATAAAACATTGTTCAGACTTAAATATAAATAAAACAGAAATAATGTAAGTTATTTATTCTTTCTCTGCGGACCGGTACCAAATGGCCCACGGACCAGTACCAGTCCGCAGCCCGGGGGTTGGGGACCACTGATATAAACCATCAATTTCACTCCTAGGCATTTACCCAAGGGTAATGAAAGCCTATAACCATACGTCCACACAAATACCTGTATATTAATATTTATAGCAGCTTTATTCATAACTAGAAACAACCCAAATATACATCAACAACTAAATAAATGGTATATCCAAGCAATGAAATATTACTCAGCAATAAAAAGGCATGAACTATTGACACATTCAACAACAAGAATGAACTCAAAATGATTATAATAATTATCCTGAGTGGAAGAAGCCAGACAAAAGTGAGTATATACTCTATGATTCCATTTGTTAAAAATTCTAGAAAATGCAAATTATTCTACAATGAAAGAAAGCAGATCTGTGGTTGCCTAGGGATGACAGGGGCAAGGAGGAGCAGGAGGGATTGATTGCAAAGGGGCACAGGGTCACTTGCTGGTAATGGATGTTCATTATCTTTTTTTTTTTTTTTTGTATTTTTCTGAAGCTGGAAACGGGGAGAGACAGTCAGACAGACTCCCGCATGCGCCCGACCAAGATCCACCCGGCACACCCACCAGGGGGTGACGCTCTGCCCACCAGGGGGCGATGCTCTGCCCCTCCGGGGCGTCGCTCTGTTGCGACCAGAGCCACTCTAGCGCCTGGGGCAGAGGCCAAGGAGCCATCCCCAGCGCCCGGGCCATCTTTGCTCCAATGGAGCCTTGGCTGTGGGAGGGGAAGAGAGAGACAGAGAGGAAGAGGGGGGGTGGAGAAGCAGATGGGCGCATCTCTTGTGTGCCCTGGCCAGGAATCAAACCCGGGACTTCTGCACACCAGGCCGACGCTCTACCACTGAGCCAACCAGCCAGGGCTGGATGTTCATTATCTTTTTATTTTTTAATTTTTATTTATTGACTTTAGTGAGAAAGGAAGGGAGAGACGGGAACATCAATCCGTTCCTGTATGTACCCTGACTGGGGGTTGAACTGGCAACCTCTGAGCTTCGGGATGACACTTTAACCAACTGAATGATCTGGTCGGCACAATGTTTCTTATCTTGATAGTGATGTTTCACAGGTATGTGTTTGTGTGTGTATGTCAAAATGTCAAAGTGGCCTGACCGGGCAGTGGTGCAGTGGATAGAGCGTTGGACTGGGATGCGGAAGACCCAGGTTCGAGACCCCGAGGTTGCCAGCTTGAGCGCGGGCTCATCTGGTTTGAGCAAAAAGCTCACCAGCTTGAGCCCAAGGTTGCTGGCTCGAGCAAGGGGTTACTCAGTCTGCTGAAGGCCCGCAGTCAAGGCACATATGAGAAAGCAATCAATGAACAACTAAGGTGTTGCAATGCGCAATGAAAAACTAATGATTGATGCTTCTCATCTCTCCGTTCCTGTCTGTCTGTCCTGTCTATCCCTCTCTCTGACTCTCTCTCTGTCTCTGTAAAAAAAAAAAAAAAAAATGTCCAAGTGTACATTTTAAATACATGCAGTTTATTGAATGTCGATGTACATAGCTATATTGACAATAAAGCTATTTTTAAAACATTTCTTATTTTACACCTGACCAGGCAGTGGTGCAGAAGATAGAGCATCAGCCTGGGATGCTGAGGACCCAGGTTTGAGACCCTGAGGTCGCCGGCTTGAGTGCAGACTCATCGAACATGGGCTCATCAGCTTGAACACAGGGTCACAGGTTTGAGTGTGGGGTCATAGATGTGACCCTATGGTTGGTGACTTGAGCCCAAAGGTCACTGGCTTGAAGCCCAAGGTCACTGGCTTGAGCCTCAGGTTGCTGGCTTGAGCCCAAAGTCATTGGCTTGAGCAAGGGGTCATTGGCTTGGCTGGAGTCCCCCGGTCAAGGAACATATAAGAAAGCAATCAATGAACAACTAAGGTGCCACAACTACAAGTTAATGCTTCTCATCTCTTTCCTTTCCTGTTTGTCTGTCCCTGTCTGTTCCTCCCTCTCTTGCTTTTAAAAAAAAACCCTTTTTAAAATTTTTCTATTATAGTTGACATATAATATTACATTAGTTTCAGATATATAAAATAGTGATTAGACATTTATATAACTTATGAAGTGACCACCCTTATCATCTGACACTATATGAAAGCTATTTTTTTGTTGTTGTATTTTTCTGAAGCTGGAAACGGGGAGAGACAGTCAGACAGACTCCCGCATGCGCCCGACCAGGATCCACCCGGCACGCCCACCAGGGGGGCGACGCTCTGCCCACCAGGGGGCGATGCTCTGCCCCTCCAGGGCGTCGATCTGCCGCGACCAGAGCCACTCTTGCGCCTGGGGCAAAGTCCAAGGAGCCATCCCCAGCGCCCGGGCCTTTGCTCCAATGGAGCCTTGGCTGCAGGAGGGGAAGAGAGAGACAGAGAGGAAGGAGGGGGAGGGGGTGGAGAAGCAAATGGGCGCTTCTCCTATGTGCCCTGGCCGGGAATCGAACCCGGGTCCCCCACATGCCAGGCCGACGCTCTACCACTGAGCCAACCGGCCAGGGCCATGAAAGCTATTTTTTAAGAAGGAAGAACCACTCCCCCAAAAGTTATTTCTTTCCTTAAATACTCTGTGTAGTTTGAAACAACCAGCCCATGCCTTAGGTTTTATATTCCTGATTCTTACCACAGTGGTTTATCTTAGCAGCCACTCTGTCCTCTAGCCTTACCTTCATCACAGGTGACCAAGGCTGATAACTGCATTGTCATTGTGTGGTATGGGCTTCCAGAATACTATCTCCTACTGAAAACAGGACCATTGTTGACTTCAAATCCAATGGGATCAAAAGTCCAATTTCAGATTCTCAGTTCCTTGAGAATCTCTTGCTTCCCACAATCCTGATATTAATCACTCTGTTGGTTAAGGTTAATTACAAAGAACAGAATCTAACTAGCTGAAGCAGAAAGGAATGAATAAAAGATGCTAGAGACAAGTTCAAGGAGGAAGGTCCCAGCCATTTCTGCAGATGGGAATTACTCAAGTGTCTGGGGAATGATCTTACTGCAGAATAAGCAAACCTACCTTATAGCTATATTGACAATAAAGCTATTTTTAAAACATTTCTTATTTTACACCTGACCAGGCAGTGGTGCAGAAGATAGAGCATCAGCCTGGGATGCTGAGGACCCAGGTTTGAGACCCTGAGGTCGCCGGCTTATCTCTAACTCTGCATGTATTTAAAATGGTTTACCCCTAACACATAATAATCCTCTTCTTGTGAAAAAACTCAATCTAGAGCCAAGGATTAGTGGCTTATTCAGAGATAATTCCACAGGACAGGGATTGGACAAGGTGGACCTGGAATGCCTCGTTAGGATAGAAAGCAAAGATGTCCTCTAAGATGTATGAATGGGGACATGTCAAAGGACACTGCACATCTATGAGAATGGTTAAAACAAAGATCTGACAAGGTCCCAAGGAGTGACGCCAGTCTCACTTCAGGACAGCTCAGGGACCTAGCTGTCTGTGCAATAGACACCTTCCAGATAGATCCTAGATGTGGATAAAAGATACAGCATCAGCCTATCTGGGAAATCTCTGAGGAAGCCCCTAGGAAAGTGTCCTGGTGGAAATCAGGAGCCCTGGGTTCCAGTCTGGCTTCGCCGCTAGCCGGCCTGTGCCCACCCACAGACAGGGCTTTTCTCTTCAAGCTGCTGTGTCCCTGTGTGTTCAATAAGGGCGAGTCTAGACCCTAAGTGTTTTCAGACTGAATTTCCTCAAACCCTAAGACTCTTTGGACTGCTTTGGGATGCTGCAAGGACTCGGGGAACCAGCATTAGGGGTGAGCTCCACGTAGAACAGTCCTGCTTTTACCTGTTTTATGTTTGGCTGATACAACTCTCAGCTGACAAATTCAGGAGGTACAGAAAATATCAATTCCTCTGTTCTCTAAATTTTTTAATTAATTTCTGACTCCCAGGACCCATTCCCAGGATCTGGATGAAATATTCAGTCCAAATATTCTTGGAGTGTTCTTTTCAGGTAGTGAGACACAGGTATCCCCACCAATAAACCACATCTCTGTCAAGAGGCTCCTGTGGGTCCTCCTGTCTCTGCTGATTCTGATAGGTGCCTTTTGGAAGTTGACCAATGTCCCTCCTACCTTTCTCTTGTTTTTCTTGTTTCTTTCAAGTCCCTTATTCCTAGCCTACTCTCCATCCAGGGAAAACCCTTCCTAGCCTGTGGGAAAATTTCCTTTTATGTTTCCTTCCTTCTTTCTTTCTTTCTCTTTTTCTTTCTTTCTTTCTTTCTTTCTTTCTTTCTTTCTTTCTTTCTTTCTTTCTTTTTCTTTCTTTCTTTCTTTCTTTCTTTCTCTTTCTTTCTTTCTTTCTTTCTTTCTTTCTTTCTTTCTTTCTTTCTTTCTTTCTTTCTTCCTTGCTTTCTCTCTCTCTCTTTCTTTTTCTTTCTTTCTCTTTCTTTCTTTCTTTCTTTCTTCCTTGCTTTCTCTCTCTTTCTTTTTCTTTCTCTTTCTTTCTTTCTCTCTCTCTCTCTCTCTTTATTTATTTCTTATTTTTTTGTGACAGAGATAGATGAGAGACAGACAGGGACAGATAGACAGGAAGGAAAGAGATGAGAAGCATCAATTCTTCATTGCGGCACCTTAATTGTTCATTGATTGCTTTCTCATAGGTGCCTTGACTGGGGGACAACAGCAGAGCGAGTGACCCCTTGCTCAAACCAGTGACCTTGGGCTTCAAGCCAGCAACCTTGGGCTCAAGCCAGCGACCATGGGGTCATGTCTATGATCCCACACTTAAGCCTGAGACCCTGTGCTCAAGCTGGTGAGCCCATGCTCCATGAGCCCACACTCAAGCCAGATGAGTCTGTGCTCAAGACACTGACCTCAGGGTTTCAAACCTGGATTTTCTGCATCCCAGACAAATGCTCTATCCACCGCCTGGTCAGGTTCCTTTTATACTTCTTTAAGGCATTCGGTATATCTATGCCAGTGGGTTCCTGTTATGGATTGAACTGTGTTGCTCATGAAACATATGTTGTAGTTCTAACTCCCAACACCTCCAAAGGGATAGGCTCTTTGTAGAGATAATCAAGTTAAAATTAGGGTGGGCCCTAATCCAAATGACCGAAGTCCTTGTAAGAAGAGGAAATTAGGGCACAGACTGGCATACAAGGAAGACGTGAAGAGACAACATCTACAAGCAGAGAAGAGAGCCTGGAGCAGTTCTTTTTTTCACGGCTCTCAGGAAGAACCAGCCCTGCTGACACTTTGACCTCAGACTTCCAGCCTCCAGACTGTGAGACAATACATTTCTGTTGTCTGAGCCACTCAGTTCTGGTATTTTGTTTACAGTCTTAGCAAATGAATGCAAATCCTTCCCCCTCTCTTACCTCCCCTGCAAAGCCTTCGAGTTCTCCCAGGTAATGCTCATTCTCTTAACATCTGTTTAAATAAGAGGAAAACGGACCTGTGGTGGCGCAGTGGATAAAACCTCCACTGAAAGGCTGAAATCGCCATTTCAAAACCCTGAGCTTGCCCGGCCAAGGCATTTTCAGAAAGCAACTATATGAGTTGATGCTTCCCACTCCACCCTTCCCCCTAAAATAAATAAATAAAAAATTATAATGGGGAAACCTGGCCAGATAGCTCAGTTGGTTGGAGCATTGTCCCGACATGCCAAGGTTGCGGGTTTGATTCCTAGTCAGGGCACATAAGGAGCAACCAATGAATGCAGAAATTAGTGGAACAACAAATCCACCTCTCTTTCTCTCTCCTTTCCTCTCTAAAATCAATCAATCAATCAATAAAAAGAAATAAATGAGAAAAGTAAATATTTCATCATTTTATTCAGCTACACATATATAAGTTTGTATGTGAGCAGAGAATCAGAAGCTAAAACAGCCTAGAAACCACTGGGCTGATGTGATGATGTCACTGGGTGAAGATAGGTCCACAGGGGTTCATTGCACTATTCTCTCTATTTTTGTGTCTATTTAAAAACTTCCATTATACACTGTTTAAAAGGGGGCAGTGGGAGAGAGAGAAAGAGAAGCACTTCATATCACTGGGCCAGAGGATGAGCAAGGTGCTTCTGTCCCTCAAGTTCCGTCATGGTGTCATCCATCTGTCTTCTTGTCCCTACCAGCTACCGCCCCCTCAGCCCCCCTCCCCACACCACCAACTGCTGCCACGGTCACCAGAGCCTGTGCCCAGCTTTTAGTCTGGAGACTTCCTTGCCCGTCCAGGCGTCAGCACAGAGGCCAGGCAGCCATGGAGCAGCTGCCGCTGGCCAGACAGACCCTCCCAGATCCCCAACAAGCCGGCTCACCACCTGGCTGCCTCGCGTCCTCTCTCTCCTCCCAGGAGTTGTTCTCTCTGCATCCTGTCATTGCCATTTAAAATACCAGCTAACTCGTCAAATATTCCTAATGATCACTCAGATTACTTTCTGCGACATGGCTACGGTGACCCTTGCCCAACCTTCCCCCTCATTAAAGCTCTCCTTGACCCTTAATTCTGGTTCGGGGTGAAAGAACCCACGAAGCAATATTGTTTGTGGCCTTTTAAATGAGTTGATATACAGCTGGTCCCACAGCCACGTAACTCCCGGAGCGATGGTGTCATAGCTGATCACTGGCTCTTCACAACGTCCTCAGGACTCATCCAGGGGCCTTCTTTATGTTTTCCCTTTTAATTCCCCCTCCAAACTCAATCCTTCCTTCAGAGCCCTCTAGTCTGTTTCAGCCATCCTCATAAATGTGCGATGTCCTGTTTTGAAATTTCCTCTAGCAAAATGCAAAATGGAAAAGGGGCTTTTTGAGCCTTTCCAGGCGGTGGTGCAGTGGATAGAGAGTCGAACTGGGATGCAAAGGACCCAGGTTCGAGACCCCGAGGTTGCCAGCTTGAGCGCGGGCTCATCTGGTTTGAGCAAAAGCTCACCAGCTTGGACCCAAGGTCGCTGGCTCAAGCAAGGGGTTACTCGGTCTGCTGAAGGCCTGCGGTCAAGGCACATATGAGAAAGCAATCAATGAACAACTAAGGTGTCGTCGCAACAAAAACTTGATGATGATGCGTCTCATCTCTCTCCGTTCCTGTCTGTCTGTCCCTATCTAACCCTCTCTCTGACTCTTTCATGTCTGTCTCTGTAAAAGAAAAAAAAAAAAAAAAAGGAAAGAAAAGAAAAGGAGCTTTTTGTGAGACTCATATAATAAAATTTTGAGAAACTGCCCTTCAGTTTATGATTATGGTCTTCCCGTTTTTTGGTCTTAAATTATCCCCCCCCCCCCACCAAATGGCGGTATCAGTGTATGACAATGCATCAGTCAGGGTTTAGTTACAGGTATAACAATCACTCTGGCAGTTTTAAACAGGAAATAAATGAACACAGGGATTTAGGACTTCATGAAATCACTGGGAGGGCTGGCGGAGCAGACGTAGGCAGGGCTTCTGGGAATGCCTCCCAGACATGGTGGAACCGGCCTGCCGAGAGTTCTGCCATCGCTGCCGTGACCGAGACTCTGGGGCGTATGGAAGCCACTAGCCCCATCTGCCGGCTCCAGGACCGCTTCCCTTCAGCTGTGGTCCATGTGCTCCACCTCAGCAGAGGGGATGCCATGTGCTGGCCCCTCGACACCCACAAAGCTAGAGCCTGGGCCTAGGATCTCTGTGACCCCCTTCCAGGAAAAGCAAATACCTTTGTCCCTGAGCCAGCCAGGGGACAACAAAAGCACAGGCCCGGCCACGCTCGTGCCTTCCCAGTCTAACGCCAGCACTCCTGCCTGGCAGAGGGCAGGTCATGTCAGTTCTCCAGAGGAGTCCCGTCGAGGACAGAAATTAGACAACTTAGATTCATACCCAAATGTTCATTAAACATAGGAAGAGGTGCTCCTCCCCGTCATACATCAGGGAATGCAAATTAAAACCAGCAGTCAAAATTAAAAGCAGCACTACCCATCTACTAGAATGACTAAAATGAAAAAGAGTGACAACCCCACGTGTGCACTAGGATGTAGAATAAGAAGACCCCCCTGTGCACTGCTAGTGGTGTGTATAAACACTAAAGCTGTAAGTCTGGATGACCTCTGACCCAGAAATTTCATCCTACATTTATCAAATAAAAACATCAATGAGAGCCTGACCAGGCGGTGGTGCAGTGGATAGAGCATCGGACTGGGACACAAAGGACCCAGATTCTAAACCCCGAGGTCGCCAGCTTGAGCACGGGCTCATCTGCTTTGAGCAAGGCTCACCAGCTTGAGCCCAAGGTCGCTGGTTTGAGCAAGGGGTCACTCGCTCTGCTGTAGCCTCCCGGTCAAGGCACATGTGAGAAAGCAATCAATGAAAAACTAAGGTGCTGCAATGAAGAACTGCTGCTTCTCATCTCTCTCCCTTCCTCTCTGTCTCTCTCTGTCTCTGTCACCAAAAAAGAAAAAAAAAATCAATGAGAATGTTCACATCACCACTATTTTTAAGAACCCCAAACTGAAGACAGCCCAAAGGTCCATCAACAAAAGAATGAATAAATAAACTGGAGTCTATTGACATGATGGAGCACTGCAGAACAATGAAAACCAACAACTCCAATCACGTGCAACAGCATGTGTGAGTGCCATGCACACATTGGGCTGAACTCAGAGAGACAGGCACAGAAGAGGTATACCATTCATGCCATTTAAATAATGCATAAAAGCAGGGCCTTAGATGAGAGCATGCAGATAGCTTGATTAGTTAGAGCAGTGGTTCTCAAAGTGTGCGCCAGGGCACACTGGTGCGCCCTAGAAGATTTCCAGGTGCACGCTATGGTATTCCAGAGAAAAATGTGCCTGTTGGGGACCAAAAAAACCAACAGGGTTTTTGGAATTTAGATTTTTTGAGGGACAGAGGTGTGGGGGTTTGGCTGTAAGCTGACAGTCTGCCCAACCCCCCACCTCATTTGCCTGATTAGGTTGCAGAAGGTTGTTAAGCTGTGGTGCTGGATTGTTTACACTACCCCCCATGTTCCCCGGAAAGACTGGAGACAAGTTTCTTCTATCCTTTGTTTGGTGTAAAGTTAAGATGGTATTTATGGTGGGGGTTTTGGATTGATGATTAAACATAAAGAATTGTCTCCTGAAGCCTTTTGGATTTCTATAAAAGAATATCTGGCTATATCTAAAAAGGCTTTGAACATTTTACTACAATTTTCAACATTCTATTTATATGAATTAGGATTTTCTACCCTCAACACAATTAAGAGTAAAAAGAAAGGAATTCTTCAATGTGTTGATGAGGAAATGAGAGTTTGCCTTTCAAATATATGCCCAAACATTGAAGAAATCACTAAGACACATCAGACTCATGTTTCTCATAAACACATGAGTGAAAAAACTTAACAGATTTGCACTGGGACCTGCCAAATTTACTAAATCTTACTAAGAATGTATCTATATATATAAAAAGATAACTTTTTTGTCATTTTTAAATTTTTTAACCCCTCTTTTTTACAAATTCTAAAAAGCATAACTCAAAAAATGTACCATAAAATGTTTTTTAATGTCAGAATAAATTTAATGTTGTTGTATTTATTTTGTTTAATTACCATAAAAGCATGCTTGAACTTTATTTTTTTCTTTAATATTTGACTTAATTATTATAACATATTTCTCAGAAATTTGTATATAGTGCGCCTACAATTATTTGTAGATTTTAAATGCCCCCCCCGACTTCAAAAAGTTTGAGAACCACTGGTAGAGCATCGTCCCAGAGCTCAGAGGTTACCGGTTTGGTCCCCAGTCGGGCACATACAGAAACAGATAGATGTTCCTGTCTCTCTCCTGCTCCCTCCTTTCCTCTCTCTGAAATCAGTAAAAAAAAAAAAAAAAATTTAAAAAGTATTATTAGGTTTGAGCATAGAGGTTCTCCTCACAGAGAACTGGGAGGGAACAGAAAGTGGATTTCTGGGGTGATGCTCATGTTCTGTTTCTTGATCACATGCTGGTTATGCATGTGTACTCTGTGAAAGTTCATCTGGCTGAATGCTTAGGATTCAGGCACGTTTTTATGTGTGGATACACTTCAATAAAATTTACAAACGAAAACAGACTACTTCGCTCTCCATGGTTTTCTTTCCCTAAGCACCCGCGCCCCCGACGGTGATGGTTGCACTGACGGGCCCAGGCTGTGCTGGTGACAGGGAAGGTTTACTCAGAGAGCACCTACCGTGTGCCAGGCCCTGCACACCTGTACGCCTGTTTCTCACCTCTGTGCGAGATGGAAGGTCATTTTGTGGATGAGGCGCCAGAGATGAAGAGAAGTCCAGCAGTGTGGCCAAAGTCACGAGCAGACTGGCGGCTGAGCTGTGAGTCAGACCCGTGACTCCAGCCTGCGGCATCCTTTCAGCACAGCCCGTCGCTTCTCTGCAGCTCACGGTCTCCCTTCCTGGTCTGCGGTCTCCCTTCCTGGTCTGCAGCCTGGCTGGGTGTGTGGTCCATTGGCCAGGACCCCCCCCCCCCCCCTGTTTCTCTGCTCCTTTCCCTGAGCTCTAAGCTGGTGATGCCTCAGAAATGCCTGAGCAGCTGCCACCACTGCCAGGCACCCTAGAGGGCAACATGCTGTTCCTTGATGACAAGCCTCAGGGAGCCACAAGCAGTTCCTGTCACCATATGTGGGTGGTCCGGCATTCTGGATCCCGTGCCAGCCTCTCCTGGGACCAGTCTTGGGAGCAGATCTACCAACCCAGGGCTTACAGGAGCAGGGCTGGATTCACACCCAGGACCAAGCCCCGGTGGTAGCCATTGCTCGACCATCTCTGGGTAGAGTAGGCTGAGAGTCGGCCCTGGCTGGTTGGCCCAGCAGTACAGCATCCACCCGGCATGTGGAAGTCCCATGTTCGATTCCCAGTCAGGGCACAGAGGAGAAGCGACAGTCTGCTTATCTCTCCCTCCCCCTTCTCTCCCTCTCACTTCTCCTCTCCCAGACATTGCCTGATTGAGCACACCTGGCACTGAGGATGGCCTTGTGGAGCCTCTCCCTCGCCCTAAACACGGCTTGGTTGTGAGCAGCTACAGTGGGCAGAGCATCAGCCTGAGATTGGGTTGCCGGGTGCATACTGGTCAGCCACATACAGGAGTCTATTTCTGTATCTCTCCTCCACTCACTCACTCAAAAAAAAAAAGAAAAAACAACAACAACAACAAAAGAGTAGGCTGAGTCAGCAGCGGCCAGACTCCTGGGTGCTCTGCACACTCTTGCCCTGGCTGGCTCACAGAGGACACTGCCGCCAGACTCCTGGGTGCTCTGCACACTCTTGCCCTGGCTGGCTCACAGAGGACATTGCCGCCAGACTCCTGGGTGCTCTGCACACTCTTGCCCTGGCTGGCTCACAGAGGGCATTGCCCACGTTTCCTGGAGACCCCTCCCACAGGTGTTGGGAATGTCGTGAACTGAGCGCTCTCTGAGGATAGCACGGCCCCTTCATCCCCACTCCGGCACTGGCTCGGGAGTGCCAGGTATGGAGCTAGGCAGGCACTGAAGGGACAGATGTAATCAAGAAAGATGCAGTGTCCCTGCATGCGAGCCGCTGGCAGCCTCACCTGTGACAGTCACTAACACTCAGGGAGCACTCACTCTTCTCTGGGCAGCACTGTTCTGATCTCTTGTCAGCATTGTCTCAATGAGGCCTTAGAAAAACTTTTGGAGTTAAATATTGTTATAATTCCCTTTTTATTTTTTTTAAGATTTTGTTATTGATTTTTTTTTTTTTTTTTTTGAGAGAGGAGAGAGGAGAAGGAGTGGGGGGGAAGTGGGAAGCATCAACTGATAGTAGTTGTTTCTCGTATGTGCCTTGACCCGGCAAGCCCAGGGATTTGAACTGGCCACCTCAATGTTCCAGGTCAAATGCTTTACCCACTGCACCACCACAGGTCAGGCACAATTGCCATTTTATGCTGAAGGAGCTGAGGCTGAGCAGTCTTGGTGACTTGCTGTGGCTGGCAGCCTCTAATATGCCCCAATCACTCCCTCCTGCCGCTCACCTTCTTGGCGTGATCGCTACCATCTCCATATGGGCTGGACTTTTTTGCCTCACTTCTAATGAATAGAATAGGGTAGAAGTAATAGAATGTCACTTTTTAAAAAAAATTTTTAATAGAACCCTGCACGAAATTGCATGTCATCCTTGTGCTGGGGCCATGCTAATCTTCTCTGTATCATTCCAACGTTAGTATATGCGCTGTTGAAACCAGCACAGAATGTCATGTCTGAGACCGGGTCATAAAAAAACAGTGACTTCCATCTTGGGTGCTCTCTCTCACTGTCCCTTGGACACTCACCGTGAGCGAAGCCAGCTGGCAGCTCATACAGTGACGCAGTCCTGTGGAGAGGGACATGTGAGTGGACTCGGAAGCAGCTCCTTTCCCAGCTGAACCTTGAAGTGGCTGCAGCGTCAGATGACATTCTGACACAACCTTGGGAGAGACACTGGACCAGAACATCCAGTGAAGCCACTCCCAGGTCCCGGACCCACAGAAGCTGTCAGATAACAATTGTGTGTTAAGCAGCCAAAGGCTGGGGTGATTTGTTACATAGCAATAGATATCTAATACACTTGCCCATGTTCACACAGCCCACCTGGGTTAGAACTGAAATTTGAACCCAGATATGTCTGACTACGTAAGTCCATTCTCTTAGCCACACTGTGCATTATTTCCCCTCAATCGCAGAAGAAACACAACCAATACTTGAACTGGACTGAGCCTACCTGGAAGTGATGATAAGGCTGACAGTTGAGTAAACTTGGGCAAAATTCTCAACCGTTCCATGCCCCAGTTTCCTTCACCTATAACATGGGGTGCTAATAATACTCAATTTCATAGGGTTATTGTAAGGGTTAGAAGATGTTTTATGTGTGAAGCTCTTAGAACATACTGAACACTCAATATGAGTTAACCATTATTAGTATTAGATTGTATAATATATGTAAATATTAAATTAAATCATAGTTGGCTCAGACCAAGCACCTCTGAAAAATCAGTGGTCTCATTTGCAAAATGGACATAATATTGTCATTCTGGTTGTCAGGACTATGTGAACTAGCACAGTGCCAGGAACCTATGAGAAACTTAATCAATGGAACCCACAACAGGGCTACATTGACAAATGTTCTCAGGGTGGCTCATGGGAGGTGGATGACCAGCAAGTACTCTTACAGTCCAGCCCCTGTGGACCCCACGCACCTGAGACATTCACACTTCCCTGCTCTGAGGCCTGGGAGCTGGCGGGAAGTGTAGGGCAGAATGAGAGTGTGGGGCAGAGAGTGTGTGGTTTGTGGGAAATCCAAAAGAGGCCTAGACCTTCTCCCTCATCCTTAGGAATGTGCTCCCTCAGAGTACTGGCTGCCCTGGCAGCTAATAGGGCCCTCAAGCTCCAATTAGAGGATTATGTTAATAATCCCAAGAAGGAAATTGGTTCCATGAAAATCTCCAGGTCCCCGGGGCTGAAAGGCCAATGAATCCCAGCAGCACAAAAGACACCACCGTTTCTTATTCCAATTGCATCTTTCTTGCCATTGCATGGTTTGTACTCAAAATGCATTCCAAAAGAATAATTATAATAAGTAAATAACACAAAAAAGATGGGCCCACTCTGCTGCCCTATGTGGAAATGTCTGTGAAAATGTGATGACCATTTTTGTTCAAAGATTTGGAGATTTGTGAAACATGTTTGCATAACTTTCTTTGTCAATTTCTTGTTGACTTTTTTGGCATGTCAAAGTGCCAAATATCATAAAGGAGAAAACACTAGCCACATAGCTCACAAAGGATACTAGGACATACTCTTTAAAATGTACAACTACACCCCTGGCCAGGTAGATCTGTTGGTTACAGCTTTGCCCAAAATGCTATAGTTGAGGGTTCAATCCCCTGTCAAGAATCAACCAGTGAATGCATAAAGAAGTAGAACAACAAATCGATGTTTGTCTCTCTCTATCCCTGTCTCTCTAAAAATAAATAAATAAAATATAAATAAAAATGAAAGTGAAAAGTACAACTGCAGAGCAACACAAATGTCATTTTCACTAAAGTCCAACCCCACTGGCTGTGAGCTTCAGGACAGGGAAAGCTTGGGACGTGGTCCCGGCTGGGCAGATCACTTCCCTTCTCTGGATTTTCTCCTGCACAAAGAGTCAGACGTGGATCTGATCATTGAAGTTCTTGGGGGCTATCCTGAGAGGGGTATCACCTCCATATCCATCAGAGGTGCTTCCCTTTTGTTGGTCTCATGTTTTAGGATTCAGAGTCTGATTTGTTTTTGAAAAGGATTTTGGTACTTAGGGAAAAAAAAAAGAGTTGAAAGCTACTGGCCTAGATCATCTACAAGCTCCTGTCTAGTTCTGATATTGTTGATCTGTGTTCTAGAGGAGAGGGAAAGGGGGATAAAAATGGCACAGGAAACATAGGAGTTGGACTGAAAGAAGGCCCTTAACTGCAAAGAGCATCCATTGTGGCCATGAGCATCATGAGAGAAGAGTGGGGAACTTTCACTTGTGGGAATCTCTGAGAACAGCAGAGCTTTGAAACAGGGAGAAACTGTCTTACGCAGGCTGTGGAGCCAAGACGATGCCAGGGCAGGAGGAGCCCACGCTCTGAAATTCCTATGTGGGCTGAGCAACTCCTGGATGGGGACAGGCCCTGCTGACTCCAAGCCAAAGCCTATTTTCCATCTGTAAAGCCAGTAGCCACGGCCACCATCAGAGCCACCTGGCCCGTGCAGGTTCGCATTTGATTCAGACAGACGGTAATGAAACAACGGAGCCAAGAACTGGTGGGCCAAGCTTTAATCCTAGCTTGCACCCAGCGGGAAAGAAATACACACAGTGCGAAAACACTTCCCTTTCCATTCAGGGCTCCCAAAAGTACTGACTTATCCGAGTTTCCTAGAATCAAAGGTTTCTAGCTCACCAGACTTATTCACCTCTGTTTCCCATCTCCTTCTCTCTGCACAAACTCTGCTCTCCTTTCTCTGCTCTCTCCTCTAATGCTAATCTCAGGAACCGAGAGAGAGCAAGCCCCCGGTCTGCCCCACTTTAGAGTGTAGAAATCAAAACTTTTAATCCAATATACAAACAAGGAAGTCTCTGATACAAAGTCACTTAGGGTGGGAAAGGCTTAGTCTTAAAACTAAGCCTTAGCTTAGGGTATAATGACCCTGCCTGCTTACAGCCTGTCCCCCACACCCAATGCAAACTATAAGCGAGCAAACCTATATATCATATTTACAAATTTATTTGACCAACACCATCTTTCTTTCCTTCTACCTGAGTTTATTCCTCCCAGCTTTCCAACCTGAGGTACACATTCAACAAACATCCATGAGCACCAACCATGGGCCCAACACAGTGTGAGTACTGGGGGACAGCTGTGTACAGGCTGGGAGGCCTGCTGTCCCAGAGCTGACCCTCTACAGCAGCGGTTCTCAACCTGTGGGTCGCGACCCTGGCGGGGTCGCCTAAAGCCATCGGAAAATACATAATGCATATCAGGTATTTACATTCCGAATCATAACTGTAGCAAAATTACAGTTATGAAGTAGCCACCAAAATTATTTTTTGGTTTGGGGTCACCACAACATGAGGAACTGTATTGCAGGGTCACGGCATTAGAAAGGATGAGAACCACTGCTCTACAGGGTGTGACAGAACCTGGCTCCAAACTGCACAGTCACTTAGTGACACCAACACTAGGGCTCCCGAGGAGAAGGACGGAGCAACAAGAGCAATTGCAGGGTGTGGGGAAGCAGCTGCATTAGGCTTCCTCGTGGGTTTACCGGCTGCAAGCACTTTGCCTGATTGGTGCATGAGCACATGGCTGTGCCACGTGTGTACAGCCTATGTAAGGCTATGGGTGCTTACTCTCAGGGGGATTGTGGATGGTGGATTGCCTGCCTGCCACTGTGAGGGATCATTTTGCTGTTTCTTTGCCTGAGAGGTGGTTTCCCCTGCCTGTGTGCTCGTCCGCCATTGTGAGACTCTATTAAACGGAATGGCCTGACACTTTCCAGCTCCAGAGTTTTTCTACTGTCTGCTCAAATCCAGTGTGAACCTGCCTGGCCTCGGTCACTGGCATTACATCTGGCACAGTGAGCAGGATAGGGACTGCTTGCTCTAATTCTGGAAGAGTCATTAGTTAGCATGATGTCATCAATATAATGATACATACGAACTGCCTCTGGTTGTTTCCATTTAGCCAGGTCAGCAGCCACCAGTCCATCACACAAGGTGGGGCTATGCAAATAGCCCTGTGGTAACACTGTAAAGGTCCACTGCCGCCCTTTCCAAGTGAAGGCAAATTGGTCTTGACTCTCTGCAGCTATATCAATAAAGAAAAAACCATTAGCCAAAACTGCTATTAAGTGGTATGTCCCCAACTTGTGGCTTAACCGATCCATCAGGTTAGCTATTGAGGGTGCAGCAGCATGCAAAGGGGGAACAATTTTATTAAGTTCCCTGTAATCTACTGTCATTCACCAAGTTCTACCTGGTTTGTGCACAGGCCACACTGGGGAATTGTAAGGGCCGTGTGCTGGCCCGATCACCCTCACCTTTTCTAGTTTGAGGATCATCCCATGATTTCTTCATAGCTGCCTGGCAGGCTGTATTGCTTCATGCTAGTCACACACTGGGGAATGGGTAATTGCAAGGGGGAATGTGCTGCATGTCCTCACAACACTGCCTTTACAACCAGGACTTGCAGGCAGAATTCCCCAGCTGTAATTTCCAACCACAGTTTTGTAAGACATCTACCCCCAAAATATATTCAGGAATAGGAGATACATATACCTTATCTGGTATATGTAGTGGGCAGGATTTGGAGCAGGTTTGTATGAAGCCGCCCATACCCATGAAGGGTGGAATAGAGGAGTAGCTGTTCCCAGTGGCTCTCCTGTTGGGGACTGTGGGCTGGGTGTTTTTTACAATCTTGCGAGAAGAAACCAAGAGCTCTGTGCATGAGGCCATTCAATGAGCTGCAGACTGAGTGGCAACAATGGCTTGAACTGGAGTGAGTGCTGGAGGAGGAGGTCAACCAGGTTCAAGAGCTGCAGTGAGAGGTGCAAGCTGAGCATGAACAGTACCTGGAACTGGAGCAATCTCTGGAGAAGGAACTGTGGGTTCGTGAGTTGAAGTTTGCCCTGAAAGTGGAACATTGTGAGTGACAGCTGTTGGAGAAATAACTGTGGATTCAAGAGCTTCAGCTTCAGGCTGAGAGCCAGCAGCAGCAGGGACCGAAAGAAGGAGCGCAGCATCCATGCCAGCGGAGTGGCTCTGAGCTGGCGGGAGCAAGCGTTTCCAACTCCTCTTCTGAGGATGAGAAGATGCAGGCTGAAGCTGCTGTCCACAGACTGAGAGCCTGGCCAGTGGTCATCCAGAAGGTAAAAATCCAGCAGCCAAGAGTTCCTCAGGGGCAGGTACAACCCCCTCCCCAGGTAGTGGAGCACTCCATGGTCTGGCCCTACACCCAGGCAATGCTGATGGAGTTGGGGGTGAAATTCAGGCAGAAACCCACAGAGCCCCTGGCAGCCGGGTTTCTGCAGTTGTGGGACACAGGGGTGGATGGCATCATGCTCTCTGGAACAGAGATGGACTGTAAGGCTGTGAGGGCTGCTGCCCGTGCTGCCCCCTGACTAACAGGAGAAATAGGCTTGTAAATGTTACCTGAACACAAATGTGGGTAGGTTTGATTGTGTCCAGGGCAGATAGGTAGAAATTAGACAGCAAGCCTAATAAAATCTTGTTGGAGCTTTGGCAGCAGCCTGAGTCAGAACAGAGGTTCCAGCTGCTGAAAAAGCAAGGAAAGTGGGTGGCCCTGGCATCTGCCAAGAAAATGGCTGGCACTTGGGTTGCAAGGTTGCAAGATTACTTGGTGGAGACAGCTGATGGAGAGGAGGATCCCCAAGACCCATTATCCCAGTTTGAATAGGGCAGTGGTCGGCATACTCATTAGTCAGCAGAGCCAAATATCAACAGTACAACAATTGAAAGTTCTTTTGAGAGCCAAATTTTTTTAAACTTAAAGTATATAGGTAGGTACACTGTTATTAACTTAATTAGGGTACTCCTAAGCTGGCCTTTGCTAAAAACTCAAGGAGCCACAAAGAGCTGCATGTGGTTTGCGAGCCGCGGTTTGCTGACCACTGGAATAGGGGGAAGGTCAAGGGACCCGTCCTAAAGGAATGGGCAGGGGCTGGAAAGCCCATGTGAAATAGGCAATCCACTGATCCCTTTCTAATGTCAGCAGGTGTTGGCATTAGAAGGTAATAGGTGCAATGGACTTTCACCTTGATGATTTGCGCAGACAGCTGGGCTGTCTATCATGGACTGATCACTGAGCGGTGTAATGGACTCTTAGACTGTGACCAGAGGGGAACACTGGCTCCCTTGCTGGACGGACACACCACTGTGGACAGTACTGTGAGAGACCCTGATGGGGGTACCTGGCACCTGTGGAGGCCCTCCTGCCCTGGGAAGCTGCTCTTACCCAGTTGCAGAGATGCACCAAGGTCACTTTCTTCAATGGACACAGTCCTGGACTGTACAGGCCCTCTGACCTACCGTGGGGTGGGGAGTTGGAGGTGGGCCTCCAATTAACTCCCTGGGCAGAGGGCTCAGGAAGACACTGTGAAGGGCGCCTTTGTAAGCGTCATTTTTGGTTATAGCTTTTATACGTAATGTACCTAGGGTTGTCAGGTGAGCAACCCTAAAGGGATGGCATGCGGGGAAGCAGCTGTGTTAGACTTGCTCACTGGTTTACCAGCTGCAAGCGCTTGGCCTGATCGGTGAGCGTGCGGCTGTGCCACGTGTGTGTGGTCTAAGGTATGGGTGCTGCGCTCAGGGATTGCAGATGGCAGATTGCCTGCCCGTCACTGTGAGGGGCCATGTTACTGTTTCTTTGCCTGAGGAGCGGTTTTTCCCTGCCTGTGTGCTCATCCGCCACTGGGAGACTCTATTAAATGAAATGGCCCAATGCTTTCCAGCTCCAGAGTTTTTCTGCTGTCTACCCTAATCCAGAGTGGACCTGCATGGTCTTGGCCACTGGCGTTATACAGGGGAAGGGGAACCATGGGGTTGTTCGGGTGGGCTTCCTTGACGGAAAACCTGAAAGAGAGGTGAGAATTAACCAGGTGGAGAGGGAAGAGCCCCGGGAGCAAGTGAGGACGCCATCCCGGGGGGAGCCGCTCGGAAGGCCTTCCCTCTGCTGCGCTTCAGCTGCTTTCCCAGTTCTGCGTTAGCGAGTTTGCTCCCGGGCTTGTCTCACCATCTGGAGTAGCTTCCATCTCTGTCCTCTAGGAATGCTTCTCAAACCCAAGTGTGCCTCAGAATCACCTGGTTGTGAAACCAGGTTCCTGGGCCTCACCCAGTCCCCCAGTCACCGCTTGTAGGGCCCGCAGTTGCGGCCACCACAGCCAGGCAGGTGCAGGTTCCTGTTAGATCTGAACAGACAGTAATGAAACTGTGGAGCCCAAAACTGGTGGGCCATGCCTTTATTCTAGCCTCGCGCCCGGTGGGCGAAACACACAGGGCTCCAAAATCCACTCACACATTCTCTGGTCCCACAATCAGGAGAATCTTCTCCAGTTTCTCCTAGAATCAAAGGCCCCACCAGCTCAGTCACCTCTGGTTCCCCATCTGCACACCTTCTCCCTTCTCCTCTCTGCACAGACTGGCTTCTCCTTCAGCACCCTGCCATCTTGGCTGCTGCTGCTTCTTCCTCACAAACTCTTCAAAAACATGGCCTCCTTCTCCTTTCTTCCTTATCAACTTTTCTTGGTGTGAAAACCCCTCCTCTTCCAGAACACATTAGCATAACAACGGCCCTTCCCAAGCAGGAAGGTAATTAGCAGTTTTACCTGACAGCTCCATTCATGTGGGCAGAGGCCATTTTTAGCAATAAAAGTGAGCAAACTTCGAAAATACAGATTTTACAAACTCATTTGTCCAATAGCGCTCCATGTTGGTGGGACACATGCCACTGCCCCTGGTCACAACTGAGAAGCTACCGGCCCAGGAGTAACCCACCTTCAGAGTAATAGTGGCTCCCAGCCTGGCAGAGAGAAAGGGCCAAGAGTAACCCACCTTCAGGGTAACAGTGGCTCCCAGCCTGGCGGAGAGAAAGGCCCAGGAGTAACCCACCTTCAGAGTAATAGTGGCTCCCAGCCTGGCAGAGAGAAAGGCCCAGGAGTAACCCACCTTCAGAGTGATAGTGGCTCCCAGCCTGGCAGAGAGAAAGGGCCAGGAGTAACCCACCTTCAGGGTGATAGTGGCTCCCAGCCTGGCGGAGAGAAAGGACCAGGAGTAACCCACCTCCAGAGTGATAGTGGCTCCCAGCCTGGCGGAAAGAAAGGGCCAGGAGTAACCCACCTCCAGAGTGATAGTGGCTCCCAGCCTGGCGGAGAGAAAGGGCCAGGAGTAACCCACCTCCAGAGTGATAGTGGCTCCCAGCCTGGCGGAGAGAAAGGGCCAGGAGTAACCCACCTCCAGAGTGATAGTTCCTCCCAGCCTGGCGGAGAGAAAGGACCAGGAGTAACCCACCTCCAGAGTGATAGTTCCTCCCAGCCTGGCGGAGAGAAAGGGCCAGAAGGCCCTGCCATCCTGGGACTGTGGTTCGGGGGAGAACTGCTTGGAAAGCAGGGCCGTTCCCTTCGCGGGGAGCTGGGGACACGGTGGGGATCTTAAGTCATCACCTTCCACACTGAGTATACTTGGGAAAAAGGTTGAGGGAGGGCAACAGGGGGCTGTGACTGGAATGTGGCTGTGTTGGGACCACAGCACATAGAAGCTCCTCCAGACATACGAACCTCCCCACTTTCCCTGAGGAGAGGGAGGCCTCCGGGCCTGGCTCCTAAGGAAGGTTCTGTGGTGCTGTGGAAAGGGCATCCACTTTGGAGTCGGAACAATTAGACAAAACTATTGTTATTATTCACTGTGTGGCCTCAAAAAAACCATCCCCCCTCTCTGAGATGCAGCTTCCTTATCAGGGGAACGGAAACGTCTCTTGCCCAGGGTATGCCACGAGCCTGACACACAGTAGTTGCTCAGGGAGGGGCAGTCCTGATCCACAGTCGTTGCTCAGGGAGGGGCAGTGCTTTCCGGAGCTAAGTCCTCACCAGGGCTGAGCTGGGTCCCTCTGCAGAGGACGTCCAGCCTGGTGGTTCTTTCCCCGGCCCCTCAGAGCGGCCCCAAGTGGAGTCTGCAGAGCTCTGGGCTCAGAAGGGAGAGACTCCTGCCTTCCCACAGGAGCGCCTGAGGCTGCACCAGGCGGGGAGGGGGGAGGCGGGCCGACACCATGCCTTCCACCTGCCTCAGCCCCTCCTTTCCTCTCCAGGGAGGGAGGTCGGCTGCCCGACAGGGTTCGTCCCTTCCCCCATATTTCTGTCGGCTTTTCACTAGCCCACAGACATAGTCCTGCTGACCAGTGAGGGGCCCCGCAGGTGGGTGGCAGCAGGTAGGGGGCTGGTCAGCTTTGCAAGCCCATATTCTAGCTGAAACGATGACTGGTTGAAGGAGACGAAGGGAAGGATGTTAGGGAAAGGCTGCCCCACAGGAGGGCTAACCCAGCAAGAGGAAGGCTGATGTTCAAGCTTAGGGTATGGGAGACCCCCCACCGGGGCCTTGAGGTCCAGCACCAGCAGTTTGCCCAAAGCCCACTGTAGGGCATGCTCATTATCCCAAATATTGTGCTTTTTTACCTGTGAGAGGAGTTGATGCTACTGAATCCCACCCCACCCTCAGCCTGTGCCAGAGCCCCAGAGCCTCAGGAGACAAATGCTGGCACGCAGGACCAGGTGGGCCTGGGGTAAGCACCACAGCAGCGAGCCCATCTCTGCCTTGTCTGTGGGCCCGTCCTCAGCACCTGGCCCAGGGTCTGGCTTCAAGCAGGTGCTCATCTGTGTCTGTTGAGAGGAGGCGCTATAATGCAGGGGCTTGGGGAAGGGTCTGAAATACGACACACCTGGCTTCGGATCCTGGCTCTGAACTTCCCAGCTGTGTGTCTTGGCAAGTGCCCAACCAGTCAGAGCCTCATTCCCTTTCTCTGTGAGCAGCGAGGGTAACGACAGCACCTCCTTCACAGTGAGACCAGGTGTGGAAGTGTTAGCCTGGGCGCGGCCACGATGCTCCGTGAGTGTCAGCTACTCGCATCGTTGTTGTGAAAGACACTGGGCTGTGTGGTCCGGGGAGGGCCCCGCTGGGTGGCGGCTAGGGCCAGGAGTGGCTTGGGACCATGGGTCAGACCTCCAGGTGCCCAAATGGGTTTCCTCAAAGGAGGCTGACCAGTGGTGGTTTAACCTCATGGCGGAGAGAGACCGAGGAAATTGTTGGAAGATACAAGAAGACAGAATATATTGGCTAGATGAGAGAAAGGACTTCCACAGAAGGAATCGACCAAAAGGGTTGGCTGCACTTCATGGAGGTCTGGCTGGAGTCCCACGGGGATCTTTTGAACATGTCGGGGTCACCACTTTGCTGCACATCCTGGCTCTTCTCCCTGTGGCTTCCTGCGTCCTCCCAACCTGGCTGTCTGGCTGGAACCCAAGGAGCCCGCCAGCATTTCTGTGTGCTCCGTACTGTCAAAGCTGGGTACAGGTGAGACAGAGGGAACAAGGGCAGGTGAGGCGCGGGGCTGCAGCCACTTTCCCAGCCTTTGGTGGGGGCTGTGGGGGCAGGATAGGCCCCCTGCTTGTACTCAGGCACCCAGCAGGGGTTCTGAGGCCGTCTCAGCCACGCCCCAGCTTTGGAGCCAGGTGGCCCCTCCCGTAGCCCAGGTGAGGAGGGAAAACTGACCCCGTCTGGGACTCTCAGAGGCCCTGTCCAGGTGCATGTTACAGGGGCAACAGCAGGGTGGCTGTGCTACCTGGGCCTCTGAGGCCTCAGCCCAGCACAGCCAGGGCTGGGTGCAGGATGGCGCACGCCTCCTGGGGCGGCTCTGGCCGGGGACTCGCTCCTGTGGGGGTTGGGCCAGGTCCTACCTACCTTCCTTCTCCAATGGCAAAAGCAGAGGTGAGCAATGGGCCTTTACAACTTTTTTTGTTTTTGTTTTTGGGGTAGTGGAGACTTAGCAAACAGTTCAGCAGTATAATTACATGAAGCTTAATAACAAAATTAATCTGCCACATAATTATATACATACTGCTCGTATGCTACATGGTAATTAGTCATCATAGTAAACAGGCCGCACAAACAAAGGTAACTACGCACATTCTGCACAGCCACGCCGGTGGTCACCGCCGGTCACTCTGTCTGCCTGGCTCTCCAGGATGAGTCACAGATCTGGGCTGAGGAACTCCCTCGAGGCCAGGTGCTGGCCACTCGCCTGCTGGGCCTTGGTGGCCTCCCAGGCCCGGGGCCTCCCTTCCACGCTCCCATCACATCCACGATGCACCCGCCCCCCACGTGAGGGGTCCACGGGCGATTCCGCTGCTCCCTCATCCCTGTGCTGACCTCGGGTTGCCTTCCTCCTTTCGTTCATCAGCAAATACCTGTGCCTGACCCCACGTGGCAGGCCCGGCACCAGGTGCTGGAGAGACAGGGGAAGGGTTCAGCCAAACAGTCAGGAGAAAACGGAGACATCTGGGCTTCTCAAGACGAGTTATGTTTGCTCTCTGATACCTCCATCCACATGTTGTTTGTGACCAAGATATTTTGGTTATTTTTTATTTTTATTTTTTTTGTATTTTTCTGAAGTTGGAAATGGGGAGGCAGTCAGACAGACTCCCGCATGCACCCAACCGGGATCCACCTGGCATGCCCACCAGGGGGCGATGCTCTGCCCATCCGGGGTGTCACTCTGTTGCAACCAGAGCCACTCTAGCGCCTGAGGCAGAGGCCACAGAGCCATCCCCAGCGCCCGGGCCATCTTTTGCTCCAATGGAGCCTCCGCTGCGGGAGGGGAAGAGAGAGACAGAGAGGAAGGAGAGGGGGAGGGGTGGAGAAGCAGATGGGCACTTCTCCTATGTGCCCTGCCCGGAAATCGAACCCGGGACTCCTGCACGCCAGGCTGACGCTCTACCACTGAGCCAACCGGCCAGGGCCTATTTTTTTTAAAGATATGAATAAGATCCAGTTTATTTATTTATTTATTTATTTTTAGTGAGAGACAGAGAAGCATCAACTCATAGTTGAGGTACTTTTATTGTTCATTTTAAAAAATATTTTATTTTTTTGCCTGACCAGGCGGTGGCACAGTGGATAGAGCGTTGGACTGGGACACGGAGGACCCAGGTTCGAGACCCCGAGGTCACTAGCTTGAGCGCAGGCTCATTGGGTTTGAGCAAGGCTCACCAGCTTGAGCCCAAGGTCGCTGGCTCGAGCAAGGGGTCACTCTGTCTGCTGTAGCCCCCTGGTCAAGGCACATATGAGAAATCAATCAATGAACAACTAAGGAACCGCAGCGAAGAATTGATGTTTCCCATCTCTCTCCCTTCCTGTCTGTCTATCCCTCTCTCTGACTCTATCTCTGCCACAAAAAAAAAAAAAAAAAAAAAAAAAAAAAAATTAAAATAAAAAAATAGAGGAGAGAGAGGAAGGGGCAGTGGGAAGCATCAACTCTCCCATATGTGCGTTGACTGGGCAGGCCCAGGTCCCCAAACTGGCCACCTCAGCATTCCAGGTCAATGCCTCATCCACTGTGCCACCACAGGTCAAGCTTTAGTTGTTCATTGATTGTTTCTTATCTGTGCCTTGACTGAGAGGGTCCAGCTGAGCCAGTGACCCCTTGCTCAAGCCAGTGACCTTTGGGCTCAAGTCAGAGACCATGGGGTCATTTCTATGATCCCACGCTCAAGCCAGCGACCCCATGCTCAAGCTGGTCAGCCCGCACTCAAGCTGGCAATCGAGGGGTTTTGAACCTGGGTCCTCAACATCCCAGACGCTCTATTCACTGTATCACCACCTGGTCAGGCAAGATTCAGTTTTTTAATCTAGAGGAGCCAATGGGCTGGCAGAGGGAACCAGCTTCCTCCCGCTTGCCGCAAAGCCCTGGGAAAAGCTGAGGTTTGTACAGAGATACAGAGGTGCAGCAATGGCTTTTGTTGGGTGAGGGGAAAGGGGCTAGGACACGCTCAGAGCAAGTTTCACTGAGTGGCATCTTGAAGAATGAGGAATGATAATAGCAGCTAATAACTCCAAGCACCTCCTGTGTCCTGGGCACTGCTCCCAGTGTGTGTATGTACCCCACGTGGACCCACAGCTCTGTGAGACAGGTGCTGCTGTTACCCCCATTCTTTTTTTTTTTTTTTTCTGAAGCTGGAAACGGGGAGAGACAGTCAGACAGACTCCTGCATGCGCCCAACCGGTATCCACCCGGCACGCCCACCAGGGGTGAAGCTCTGCCCACCAGGGGGCGATGCTCTGCTCCTCCAGGGTGTCGCTCTGCCTCGACCAGAACCACTCTAGCGCCTGGGGCAGAGGCCAAGGAGCCATCCCCAGCGCCTGGGCTATCTTTGCTCCAATGGAGCCTTGGCTGTGGGAGGGGAAGAGAGAGACAGAGAGGAAGGAGGAGGGGGTGGAGAAGCAAATGGGTGCTTCTCCTATGTGCCCTGGCCGGGAATCGAACCCGGGTCCCCCGCACGCCAGGCCGACGCTCTACCGCTGAGCCAACTGGCCAGGGCCATTACCCCCATTCTATCGAGAAGGAAACTGAGGGCAGTGGACCAAACAGTGTCCCCCACCAAAAGATAGGTCAAGACCCCTGGGCCCTGTGAGTGTGGCCTTATTTGGAAACAAGATCTGCAAACATAATTAGGGATTAAGCTCTCATTTTATGGTCAAGATGAGACCATTTGGGATTTAGGGTGGGCTGTAAATTCAATGACTAGTGTTTGTGTGAGAGAAAAGAAAAGAAAAGAAAAGAGGGCTTCGGGATGCAGAGGTCCAGGGGAGAAGGCCGTGGGAAGACAGAGGCAGAGACTGGAGTGATGCCACCATAAACCAAGGTGGCCTGGAGCCACCAGAGCCGGAAGAGACAAGCGTGGACTGTCCTCTGGAGACCGGGAAAGCACAGCCCTACACATGGCTTGAGTTTAGCTTGCGAGGTAACAGGTTCTCCTTTGGAGATCCACTGGCTTGGTCACTGTGAGTGACTGTCCCTTCTTCTTCCCTCACCCCCCAAAGCCCTCATTTACATCCAGAAAGGGTGAGGCTGTCCCCTTTCACCAGGTGACAATCAGCTGACCCAGGGAACCTGGTCCCAGACTCGCCATCCCCTCTAGTGTCTGCCCAGTCCCCCCCAGTAATAGCTTGGCTTGAGAGTGAGTAGGCACTGTGGTCACTGTGAGGGGAGTCCTGCAGGCTTATGGAGCCCCCAAGTGACAAGAAATGACAAAGCAGAACCTCAGGCACTAGCGCATGGCGAGGAGGGGGGAGTATCCTAGCGGGGCCTCTGTGACGGGGTTCTGTACAAAGTCTAGTGCCCTTCCACCATGCTGACGCCGCCCAGTTGGAGGAGAGGTGGGGCCGTCACCGGGTGCTGGTCAGGCCTCCTGTGCTGCTCTCCTTCAGACCCCATAGCTGGCCTCGCTGGCAGACTCCGGTGCTGGGGCCTGGGGCCTGGGGCCTGGGGCCCTGCGCTGGAGCAGGTGCTGGAGACGGCCATTTGGAGGGAGGAGGGGAACACATGGCCTGAGGTTCCTGCTTGTCCCACTGACCTGGCCTCCTGGGCGGGGGGAGCCCAGCCTGGGCCTAAAGTCCTTTGAGACTCAGTTCTTGCCCTCAAGGGCCAGAGCCACTGCCACCTCTGGGCCTCTCTGTGGGGCCGCCTGGGCAGTTGGCCTCTTTCCTGGGAACACAGGGTGGGGAAGTGGGTGAGGTGCCCGCGGTGCCTGGAGAGATGGCTGCAGCCTCTGCTCTGCTCCCCATGGAAACAGACTCAGCTCCTCTGACCAGTCAGGGGCCAGGACAGCCATTCAGCCCTCAGGGCAGCCACATACTAGGTATGTATTGCCCCACCATTGCTGTGAGGGCGGCACAGGGACCTGGTGATGGCAGGAATCAAACTCAGGCCTGACTGCAGACCTCCCTGCCACCCCGTCTCCAAGGGACCAGGCAGGGTTTGGGAGGTGGGTGCTGGGTGAGCCATTTACACAGGGCACGAGAAGGGGTGCAGAGGAAAAAGGAGATGATCGGGAAGACTGAGGAACGCAGAGCATGAATAATTAAAGGAGGTGTCAAGAAATCGCATCTCCTGGGTGCCCCTGGGACAGGGGGCATACACCTGCCTTGCACCTGTTGGAGGCACATCCAGATAGAGACCTGCTGTAGTAGGATCCCTCCTGTGCCCAGGCAGGGAGCAGAAATGGACGCCCAGCCTGGTGGGGTGGCCCAAGGAGCCGCAGTGGAGAGGGGCAGCCCCCCCCCCGCCCCCGCCGGGTGCCCGCAGGAAGGTACCCAGAGCTTCAGGCCCTTTCTCAAGAGAAGCAGGAAATTAATTTTTAAAATGTGAACTCTCTTAATTTAAAAATGTTGGTAACCAAAACCAGTTAGAATATCATTTTAGAAAAAGAAAAAAGCCTCCAGGTGGCCAGGGTGCAGCCTCTGTTCCCATCAGGGTCTCACACCAGACTGTGAGCTGGTCTAGGGCTTCTAAAGACCCCAGGAGGAGCAGGGGGCGGGCAGCCTGGGAGCTGAGGGCTGTGAGGCTGTGAAGAAGCAAGCAGGCATCTAGACTTCCAGAAAGAAAGGACACAGAGAAAGTGCTACAGGAAGGTGCAGAAGAGGCATTGGGCCTTTGCCCCCCCCAGCTGCCTGCCCCCCCCAGGGGCTCCTCCACAGGGCGAGGCAGCGGTGCAGGAGCGGGCAGGGAGGGAGCCGCTCGGAGGCGGTGGGAAGCGCTCAGCCTGGGCTGAGAAGTGAATCACATTTCCATGTGATGGGTGCAGTTCACACTTGGTAGGGAACAGGGAGCAACTGGAGCCTGACTTTTCTAAATTTACCAGGCGAGCCAACAGCGCCGGCTCTGGGCTGAGGTTCCTGACGGGTGGGCGGCCGGGCCAGCCCCTGGGTTCCTCACTTGCAGGCTGCATCTCAGGCTGTGCTTCTTCAGCTGGTGGGCGAGGGGCTGATGCTGGGAGCTGGGACTTTGGGGAGCAGCCCCCAGACTGCCGTGCCTGGCTAACTACCCTTAGGAGCCCTGGCAAACCCTCATACGGCCAGGTTGAGCTGTTACAGCCACAGGGCTTCACCTGGACCCCAGGGCAGACTCCCCTCCTCCGCTGCCCTCAGCCCTCACAGGCCCCCCTGGCACAGCGCCCCCTGGTGTGTGCTCCGAGCCTGCAGGTGCGGGCAGTATCCGTCACCCCCTCCGCAGGGCCCGGTTCTACAGTCTACACCTGGGGTCACAGCGTGGTGGCTGAGGCTCCGCCTGCCCTGGTGGGACGCTCGGGCCCCAGAGGAGCGTGCCCAGAAGGGCCTGCAGGGCGTCCTGTGGCTGGGCTGTGGGTGGGTGAGGACTGGCCCAGCTCTGCCACTGACCACTTGTGTCCCTTTCTCTCCTTGGCATCAGTTTCCAACTTGGATAAGTGGAGGCTGGAGGTGACAATGCCAGCATGTGGCACATCACGGTTCCCTCATGTACGGTGTGGGCTGGCAGTTCGGGAAGGTGTGGGGCAGTGGGATTCAGTGACAGCCCTCCACGGGGCAGGTGGGGCAGCTTATGTTTCCTCACATTGGATGTGATGGGAAGTGACCCAAGCTGCCAGGAGGCAGGCTGTGGTCAGTGCTGGGAGCTTCCAGGAAGACAGGCTGACTGGCTGTCCCGACACCGGGGAGAAGAGGCAGAGGTGATCAGAGAGATGTTGGCTGCCGTGCCCGTGGTCAGCGGTGCCCGTGGCCTGTAGGCACACACCTGTGTACCCTGGGCACTGTGGGGAGGCTCCAGGCCTGGGCTGCCGCAGACAGGCCACCAACAGGCCTGCGGGGAATCCTCGTAACCAGCCTCAGCTATCAACAGCTCTGCAGATGAAAAGTTGCTGAGAAAAAGGCTGAGTCCTGGGGAACGTTTTCAGTTCAGGCCCTCGGTGGTCAGACTCACCGTGCAGGACGCTGCAGCCTGGGGTCCCAGAGGTAGAGCCCCCCTCGGCCCCCCACCTCCCACAGGCTTCTCGGGGAACCAGGTCCCGGGAAGACTAAATGTTTCTGAGGAGTCTGCAGCTGTTTTCTTTGAGAGGTTGTTCATCCTAATAAACCCCCTGTACCCCATCAGTGTCCTGTGCTCCAAGGGACAGGGAGGCGGCATGGTGGGGGGAGACCGCTGTGGGGTCCGTCACTCCTCAGAGAAGCCCGCCTGAGCGCACCAGCCAAAGCAGCAAGCCAGCACCTTCCTAACACCCTGCCGTGGCAAGTATCTTCAGAGAATTTATCAGCATCTGAGAGGACCCTATTTAATCATGTGTGTAAGTTTCCCGCCAGTCTCCCGAGCCCCAGTGGGAGGCTTGGCCCTGAAAATTCAGTGGTACCTAATTTGGAGGAGGCCGAGCCAGGCCCACTGAAATCACAGCGTGGTCGACAGGCAAACAGGTGAGAGAAGGTGGCAATGAGGACGCAGAGGGAGGTGCGGGCACTGCCACGGTGATTCAGCAAATTCCAGTACTGCACGAGGCATACTTACATGAGAAAACCCTTCACTGTTACCTGACATTCTCTCTTAACTGGGTCTCCTGGCCTTTCTTGGGCAGCCCTGGCACTGTGGGAGCGTCCGCGAGGAACCCCTGCGCAATCAACCCCAGGACTCCGCCTCAGGGCGAGGAACCCCTGCGCAATCAGCCCCAGGACTCCGCCTCAGGGCGAGGAACCCCTGCGCAATCAGCCCCAGGACTCCGCCTCAGGGCGAGGAACCCCTGCGCAATCAGCCCCAGGACTCCGCCTCAGGGCGAGGAACCCCTGCGCAATCAACCCCAGGACTCCGCCTCAGGGCGGTCCTCCCGAGCGGGGCCGCAGCCCTGCCAAGGGTGGAAGAAGGACGGGAGGAATGGGCCAGGTGGAGGGAAGTGAGGAGTCTCCCCGCAGAGGGAGTGCGGTTAGCCATGGCCCGGAGGTCAAAGCCCAGTGTCCCGAGGGTCTGGGAGGCTTCCGTGGAACCTGGGCACGGAGGGGCTGGTGACGGAAGCAGACACGGGTCACAGAGGTCGCTGGGACACGGTCGGGGTGTGGACTTGACACCAGGAGTGATGGAGAGTCAGGGCTTAAAGAGGGTACAACATGATAATGCCTGTTTTTTAAAATGCTATTCTGGCTGCTCTATGGAGAATGAGTGTGAGGGGAGGGCAAGAGGGGAAGGCCGGAGCCAGCGGGGAGGCCACTGCTGCTGTCCAGCTGTGATGGTGGCGTCTTGGACAAGCGAGGGGGAGGGGGGGAGGTGATAGATGCAGCCCACCCTCAGGAGATGGAATTGACAGGATTTGGCAAGTGATTAAACACTCAAGTGAGGGCCCCTGAGGATGCAGAGGAGGGAAGATGACTCTCGGGTTCTTGGCTTGAGCAGCTGGTGGGCGGGTGCCATTCAGCGAGCTGGGAAGACGAGGATGCGGGAGAGGTTTGTGGCGGGGGAGAGGACGATGCGGTACATGCCTTTGGGATCAGCTGCGCCTAGGTGCGCACGTGCCTTCCAGGTGGAGGTGTCTAGGTGGAGGTGTCCAGGTGGAGGTGTCCGGCAGAGCACCGTCATGGATGCAGCCTCCGTTCCGGCCGGAGGCATCGGCTTGGAGAGGGAACTTGGAGCTGTAGCAGCCATACTCCCCCACTCCAGCTGCTGCCTTAGATGCCCGAGGGACTGGCTGGCCAAAGGGTCTCTGGACAGGTGGCATGGGGCCTCAGCTCAGTCCCTCCCTACCACTGGACCCAGTGGGGTAGCCCTTTCTGGTTCTCACCGGTTCCCAACATATGGAAACTGTTGCCTCATCTTCTGATTTCTCTTAGACGAAGCCATGACGTTGCTCAATTTTAAAGTGTTGGCAACTGACTCAATTAAAACATATATGATGTGGGCCAAACAGGACATGTCTGAGGGCCAGATATTCTCCGGAGAGGCTGCTGGTCAGGGCCGGTTTCCAGTGAGGAGTTAGAACTCTCAGGGCCCCGCAGGCAGTGTCTGCACTGTGAGACTGGCATAGAAAGGGACCCCCACACTCCATCTCCAGCGAGTCAGACCACGTAGGTTTGACGGAACCAAGGGACCTGACTTTGTCCGGCACCCTGAGTGTTTCTTGATGCAGTCAGGTTGAAAACATCTGAGTCAGGGGCAGGCAGAAGAGACTGAGAAAGTTGGTCAAAGAGGCAGGAGGAAACCGGAAGAGCAGGCCTTCCAGATCCAAGATCATTTCAAGAATGAGGTTGCCTTCCTGGGAAGGACTCCAGGTCTCTCCCCCCCCCCCCCCCCCCCAGCGCGTCTTAGCTCATCCCTAAGAGGGAGCAATGTGCACGAAGGGGTCAGTGTACAGGGCGTGGCTCTCTCCTCTGGGTCTCCTGGCTGTTAGCGGTATGCAGAGCAGGACTTGCTTTCTCCCCGGGTGCCTTCCTGTCCTCCCAGCCGAGGCTTCCAGCAGCCTAGGTCAGCCTGGTGCCCTGGCGGCACACACACCGTCTTTGAGTGTCTCCCCCTGGTGGCGGCGGCGTGCTGGCTCAGCCTTTCTCCCTGTCAGTGGGGAGATGGGGGGTGGAGAAGAATCAGGGCGCAGTGGGAGGTGAGCTGAGCAGGCCTCATGGTTTCCTTTAGTCTGAGCAACCACTTGTTACTAGTTTAGGAAGGAGGAGTGTCCTCTAAGGTTTGGCCCAACTAACCAGAACGCTCCCCTGTAGATAAAGCCGCAGTTGACTATTACCCTCTTTTTTTGGCTGGCTCCCCATTATTTCCTTTGTACACATAGTCAGCAGGGAGGAGAAATGAGAGTTCTGAACAGGATTGGGCATTGCCGGCACCCCCATCTACTCCAAAGTCACTCCATATTTCTAACGTCCAGCAGGATGGCAGCCCAATTTCAACCATGCACAGGATTGCGTCACAAAGAGGTCAGCAGTGACCGTGAGCAGAGCCGAGTCAGGGCACGGGAAGAGCCTGGCTGGGTGATGGGGAGAGACCAGGAGGTGAGAGACAGAGGGGTTCCTCCACGTGGACGGGACCAAGGCCAGGATGAGGAGGCAGCTGGTGGGAAGAACTAGCGAAGAGAAAGGACAGAGGATGAGACTGTTGGAAGGAGGTCCCGGAGGGGGCGAGTGATGGAAAGAAACATCTAGACTCTAGAGCATAAGGGAGGGATTCACTTTGGATGGAAGGTCATCCCTTTCATTCTAATAAGAGGACAAGGGTGGAATTTGGGGTGCTTCCTGGTCTGAGAGTGAGAGGCTTCAGGATGGAGTTAAACAGGAATCATGGACAGAGTGCCAGGCGGGCAGCCCCGGTGTGAGAGGTACAGGGAAGGGGAGCAGCTGGACCGACCTCTCTCGGGGTTCTGCCCCAGGGCACACTGGGAAGGTAGGGGGCACTGAGGTTCACGATAATGGTGACAACAGTGGAGTCTGGCAGGAGGGTTGGGGGGGGAGGTTGAAGGATCAGGGGTCAGGAAGATTGGGAAACAGGGAGAAGAGGAAGGGAGGAGGAAGCTTCAGCAAAGCCATGGGATTGGTACGGGCAGAAGGGGCCCACAGCCCTGGGCTGCCCTAGCAGGGGGGTGGCTGAGGGCTAGTCCCACTTCTGTGTCTCCCTGTGTGGCCTGGGGAAAGTCATGTGTCCCCTTGGGGCCTTGGACTGCCTTTGTGTAGTGCTGGCTTCTCTGGCTCATACGGGTCTATGTGGTGAGCTAATGCGGGGAGCATGCAATCCAGAACAAAAGGAGTTCTAAGGCCTTGTCAGATAACAGGGCGCATCAGGACAAAGCAGCCACCACCTGGCGACAGTTGGGAAAGTGGAAGACAGTCTCCAGACACCATGCGCCTCACAGACAGGAGCCTGGAGGAGGGGCTGACAGCGGGCACGTGAATGTGTGTTCAGTAGCGGGTGCAGGCCCGGGGGATGGGCAGCTGGACTGACCCAGCTTGGGGGTTTAAGCTCGTGAGGCACCACAGGGGCTGCTGGTCCCCGCCAGGCCTCTAGTGAACATGCTCCCATCCCTGGGGGACACCTTTAAGGTCCACGGGTAAGCAGCAGGTGATAGACTCCATCTCGGGCAGCTGACACCCGGGGTCTCCATCTAATCATTCACTTCCCTATTTGATGATGGTGGTTTATTAAAAACAACAAAAAAGGACAATCTTCCCAGACCCCAGGCTAAGCCCCATCTCTTGTTTTTTCCTCTGGATGGGTTAACACTCCCCACGGGGAAGCTGCAAGATGAGTATTTTTCTTTTTCTTCATTTTTTTTTATTTTTTAATTCATTTTAGAGAGAGAAGAGGAGGAGGAGCAGGAAGCATCAACTCCTATATGAGCCTTGACCAGGCAAGCCCTGGGTTTCAAACCGGCAACCTCGGCGTTCCAGGTTGAGGCTTTCTCCACTGCGCCACCACAGGTCAGGCCCAGGTGAGTATTTTTCAAGGTGTTCAAGCAGATTTAGCCCTGAAGAGGTTTCAAGGATTAAAAGTCAAAATAACTTTTGAAAATCCTGTACCAGCACCCTCCCCACTCCAGGTTTATACACTGCATTCATATGCAGAAAGTCTGAAATGTTCAGGAGAGAAAACTTTAATTTTGTGTCAACTGTTTAAACCACAGAGCCGCCCTCTCCCTAACCCAGGGGTCCCCAAACTTTTTTCACAGGGGGCCAGTTCACTGTCCCTCAGACCATTGGAGGGCCGGATTATAAAAAAAAAAACTATGAACAAATCCCTATGCACACTGCACATATCTTATTTTAAAGTAAAAAAACAAAACAGGAACAAATACAATATTTAAAGTAAAGAACAAGTAAATTTAAATCAATAAACTGACCAGTATTTTGATGGGAATTACGGGCCTGCTTTTGGCTAATGAGATGGTCAGTGTCTGGTTCCATATTTGTCACTGCCAGATGTAACAAGTGATGTGACGTGCTTCCGGAGCCGTGAGGCGTGCATCCCACGTCACTGGTAGTACTGTATGTGAGCGATGCTATGCTTTGTGTCTCTCACTGACCACCAATGAAAGAGGTACCCCTTCCGGAAGTGCGGCGGGGGCTGGATAAATGGCCTCAGGGGGCCGCAGTTTGGGGACCCCTGCCCTAACCTATCCATGCTCCCAGGGTCACTCGGAGCTCCCAGGGTCACTAGCTCTGTGCATTGCGCTCTGACACGCACCAGTTCTGTAAGCAAACCACCTGTGGGAGACCATTACTATCAGCTGCACAGCTAGTGTGGTGGTGGAGGACACTACCGGTTTACACGTGCCATTCTACTTGGGATGTCCAAAATTGGTGTCATTTAAATAGCTCTCTTTTGAGGGAGACTTTAAACCAGTTAGAGTGGGAATTGTTCATGGCATGAATAGAAGCATTTTACATCTCTGAGAAAACCCACAGTCCAGAGTCAAGTTGATTCACACCCACAGAGTGTACTGGATATGCTGCAGACAAGCATTCCGGGGCCAGATGTGGCCTTATAAGGTGGCCTGACATTTTCTCATGGCCCAGGCCACTCTCCAAAAATATCCAGACAGAGAATAGTGGGAACTCTCCCTGAATGTTCCAAAGATTAACAAGCAGGCTCTCTGTTAAACAAGAGTGCTAACACCTGCCTTCTGACCAGCTCCAAAAGCCCGTGGCGTTTCAAAACCAGGCAGCCTGCAAGGTCCATGCCGAAGTGAGCAGGGAATAGATGGAGCTTCCCAGCAGATAGCCACGCTGGTTTCTTTGTTCTAAAAGGTGTTATTTCCTGTACCACTGCGGAGCATGCTAATGTCTGACTACCTTTACTTTAGGTAGACACTTGAGATCCATAACCAATATTCATTAGTGTCTCTCTGCCCCTTCCGCGTCCTTGGACTGAAGCCGGTTCTCAAAGTCCTTTTACTCCCAAGGCCCCTGATCACTTGTGAAGTGCTGCCCCCCAGCGGGGCATCCTGGCTACAGCAGCAGGGGAGAGAGAAAGGACGTTTGGGCTTTAACCAAGTGTAGCATCTGGAAAGGTATCTGGATTGCACCCACCCAGGTCAAAGGCAGATGTAAAAGAGCTGCTGTGGTAATAAGTCTATGTTCTGGATTTAGTGAGCAGAACACAATTTCCAATTACAACAATTTATGAAATGTGTACTAGCTCCTTATGTACATAACCTCTCTCACACATTTTATTTTTGCTCAACAAGAGACTTTCAGGGTGAATTGCCTTTTGTGGGAAAAAGATTATTTTTGGTAATGAGACCTACCACTAAGGGGTATCTCTCTAAACTTGAAAACAAAAGGGATTAAATAGTCATGTCTAAAAGAAAGTGGTCAAAAACCTCACACAGCTCCTTCGAAGTCTGGTTCTCAGCTGCAGGCAGTGGAATGTTAATAGGTATGGCTATTTTTGGTAATAGTTGCTTAGATCAAGTTCTTCGCCACTAAACTGTATGACAATGAGGCAGTCTATTTGTAAGGTTGAGATTAAAAATAATAAGAATTTACAAAGCTAGTCTTCCTTCTTGTTAAGGGGAACAGAACACAGCAGTATTTTGGGAATGCAGTGTGAACAGCAAGTCTCTTAATTTACCAACGGCAATTCCTCAGGCTGGGGCTTGTGTTAACATAGCACACGTAATTGCCACAAAATATGACAATGACAAATTAGAAAGCCCTGGTTTCCATTACCACCCATTGATAGTAAAAGTGGTATTTGCTGGGTTGCCTCTACTATTCACTTTCCCATCTGGTTCTCAGTTTTAGTTGCAAAAAATTTTTTTTTCATAGGTAAAAAGCCTATCTCTGAAACAGATTAGACTCCATATGAGTGAGGTGGCTCTAACTATAACCAATAGGCTGGTAATACCCTAACTGAGACCAGACAGCACTCAGAAAGAAAATGTTCTCCTTTGGAATAAAGACCACTCCCTTTAGGACCACTCCCAATTGTCAGAAGGGGCGATCTGACAATTGGTGGGCAATGGTGACAGTTACTCCTGAGGAAGACCTGGTGGACTCGGGTGGGGGCATGCTACTGCTGGAGGTAAACAACAGAAATCACCCAAAGAAACAACTAGAAAGTGCCCAGCACATGGAGACATTGGTACTTTCATTGTGAGGTGAAGACACTCTGGGGTCTAGAACTAGCAGGTCAGAAGTGGCCAGTCTGAGTGTCCTGTCGGGGTCCTTCCCACAGTGTCAGGTGCGTGAAGCAGCACCTAGCATTGTTCTGTAGGGCAGGCTTTATGAGGAGGTACCCGCCCCCTTGGCCAGGTGCTGGTTTGAATAGATGATAAATATTGCTGGGCAACAGTATTTCCCCTTTCAACTTATATGAGAAGAATCAGATTTAAAAAACAACCACACTGTAAGACAGGGGTTCCCAATCTTTTACTGATGAGGTTCTGGGATTTCCTGCCCACTTACACAAAGAATCCCGACCCTACAGCCAGGCTGAGACAGATTTGGTGAGCTTGAAGACTGGCAGGAAGAATGGCTTTTGGAAACCTCTTAATATAATCTGTTTTCCTGTAAGTGCAGAACCATTATGACTAGCAGAAATATATTTTAAAACTGTCAGAGCTGTAATCTGTGACAGAACTGAAACTTTTCCAAATTCTTACTCCACCACTTTTAGGCTGACTTCATGTGAAAAATCACAAGACTCACTGGTCAGTATTTCAAGTCCAGGCAGAGCACACACCAGTTTATTTGAAATGCAACACAGATCGGTATTTTATGAATACAACTTACTACTAGATTAACATTATCAAGTAAAAACAGCTTCCAAATGCATGCATAGAAAGTTAAGCATAGTCTCTCAATGCCTTATTTCTAAATATACAAAAAGTACATTTAAATTATAGAATTTTAGTGAATCAAAGACTTATAAAATTACAATTTTGGTTTTCACAACATAGAAAAAATACAAAAATGACTATATATATATATGCTCATATAAATTTTTACCCAAATTTCAAAGAAGCAGTATGTACTGATTTTGATGTTTTATCTGAAACTCAGAATAGGAAATAAGTTGTAGCGTGTACCACATCAATGCCAACCTTTTATTACAAATGAATAACCAAAAGCACAAGTGGAAATGAGGGCACAGTCTCCTGGCGCGCCTCTGTAATGCCTGCCCTCTGGGGAGTCGCTCCAGGGGTGCGCCCTAGCCCGGGAGGGTGGTGCTTTCTACCAGGGCCGACTCCCCATGGTGCCTTTCATAACAGGCAATATGTGATACACGAATGATCCCAACCTTAGCAAACAACACAGCAAGATGCAAATTAGCAGCTTGAGTCTACAAAGCACTACTGTGTACCTCACAGAATTCTCTGCCAGAGGGTGGTCCCCGAAGGGGCGATCTGAAACATCCCCCCAGGGGGCGGCTGCCTTTGACTGCCCTGGAATGAACACTGTTGTCTGGCAAAATACCCACCAAATACCATCTTCTCCATCCACACTGTGTAAGATGGAACATTTGGTGGGGTTAGACAGTCTCAGTTCATAAAACGATGCCACCACTTCAAAGGAAAAAATTGATTTCTCTTGGAGCTAAAGACACTGGTTAACGAGAGAGGTGACTGAAGGACATGTGGCATCTCTTACTTATCTGCCATAAGCATTTTAAATGTTTGATGTACAAAAAAATACAGGAGTTGTTTGCTGTGTTCTTTTCAAATTATAATAGAAAGGCCTGAATAAAACCAACTCAGCAATCCTGAAAAACCTGCATTTTCTATCCCATTGTCTACTAACTATTCCAAAAACAACAGAAAAAATCGTACCCAAATTAACTAATAAGGCTAATATAACCCAAATTGATTCTATTTTACAGTAGAAATACATTTTGGAAAAATAAAAAGAGAAAAAGCATGAAATACAATCTTTCCCACATATTTTGTTTATCAAATCCAAGAACAGATTCTAATCTCGATATGCCCGAGAGGGCTGACTTTAGAACGCAGAGTTTTAATATTCAAAAGTAATTTATTGCACATCTGCCTGTATTAAATTTTAGGCTGCATATTTTCTTCTCAAGCCCCTATGAAAATAAGCATTTAAAAAATTAGTTTTCCATTATAACACTCTGATATCAAGCTAGACTTTTAAAGTTTTAAAGATCAACCAATTAAGAAAAAAAGGGAAAAAAGAGGCTCCACAAAGCACATCCTGTTTAAAATCTAATGCACGTCTAACCTCGGGCTTTCCGGTTTCATCCAACCCTTTCTTGAAGTTAAGCAATGAAATGGTATAAAGACATGATGTCAATTAGACAATGTCCATATGACCAAAGTATTTGTTGGCTGCTCCAACGTGTAGGATGATAACTGCTTTTAGCTCATGACTGCCCAACTGGAACATCTCACTGTCTCTGGACTTAAAATATGACAGGAATGATAGAGGACCAGAATTAGGAAAAATACCCAACCGAAGAGTTTCATGAAATTGAAACGTAAAATAGTAAGGGTGTAGAAACCTATTCCTGAGTGTTCTGGACTACATTTCTAAACTAACACCTTCCACGTGTTTCCAATAACATATTCGCTACTCTGTGACTAGACTGGTTTTAGGTCCATAAATGAGAATATCTACTGGCAAATGCACTACTCAGAGGGGTTCTGGGAATGGGACTGTGAAAGGAACTTGTCATTTACTAGCGATGAAACTTCCCTTTCTGAGCACTGACATTTTGTAAAAATACAGTGAGGCTGAGCCCCGGAGAAGGTAGGTTCTCTACAACGTACACATACTTAATAATTCAAGCACGTTTCTCAGTGGCAGGCAGTAACGACTCAACTGAAAACAAACAAAAGGGTGCTAGTTGTTTTCTGATTATGGGTACTACCCCAAAGCTTCACAAACATACAAACTGTGTATTTCATTCACTAGATACGAGGGGAAAGGTCCCAGCCATAACCTCAGAGCATTCCAGAGAACAAAGTTTGCTGCTTCAATAGCACAAATAGTTTCCAGCATGCAGTCAAGCATCTGAAGAGGGAACCCTACATACACTGCAGACAGAAACGGAGCTCGGCCGCGACCGCTGCGCTCCTCAGACCGGGACTCTCGGGTGTTCAGTGCTGCAGATCTTTATTGATCAGGTACATGAGAGGAGCAGGGCGGAGTGCCAAGCCCCTTCCTAGCGCCATCACGGACATCGGGAACTTGTGGTTGGAGAGCATGCCGAATGGACTGGCCAGGATGTTTCATGTAACAGCTGTTCTTTTGTTTTTTGTGGGTTTTTATTTTTAATTTTATAAAATACCAGGCCTGTGTGACACTGGATTTTGCTTTTTCTTTTGTCTTGTTTAGTATTTTAAAAATAGTTCTTACTTATTTTCTATGAAACGTATTGGGAACTCAAAAAAGTCTGCAGCATTTTTTTGTCATTGAAAAGTCTGTTTTTTTGGAGGGGTGCAGGAAACAGGAGCTATTCGAATTTCTTGTGTTCTTCAGTATGAGAAAGGACCTTTCTTCTCTGGTGTATCATGTGGAAGTATAATTGGGGGAAAACTGGAAAGACAAAAAAGAGCCGGTTAGGGAGGTCATTTAAAATCGCATGTCCTGTTTAAAGCACATGGACTTTCTACTTGATCATCCGGCAACCAGGGCAGGTGACAAGGTGGGCCTGGGGAAGGGGAAGAGAAACGCAGAGACCTACCTTTTCCTGCGTCAGCCAGGGAGGAGGCTGTGCGGACTGGGGACAAATACTACCGTCACTGTAGTCACCAGTCAAGATGCCACAGAGCCGCCAAATCATATTCTCTACACTTTATAATCTTCACGCTCATTCTCTGACTTAAAACAACCAGGTGAAAAGGTCTAGTGATGGAGTGATTCCCCCTATTTCCGAGGAGTTTAAGCCCCAGGGAGGGTAGGCGACGTGCCTGGGGTTCCACTGAAACCTCCGCCCGAGTCGGGGCCAGGCTCGGGGCTCCTGAGAAAGGCCGTTCTTTGAACGGGAAGCCTGAGGATGGGGCGGCGTGCAGCAACATTTGATCTGAACACAACTAAGCCAGGCTTGAATCTGGAAAAAGTCTTCATGGAAAAAGCCAGTATCTTAGACTATGGAGATTCTGTTCTTGGTAATTTATACATTACTTTTTTAAAAAAGATTTTATTTACTCATTTTAGAGAGGAGAGAGAGAGAAGGGTGGGAGCAGGAAGCATCAACTGCCATATGTGCTTTGGCCAGGCAAGCAGAGGGTTTTGAACTGATGACCTCAGCGTTCCAGGTTGACGCTTTATCCACTGCACCACCACAGGTCAGGCCTATACATTACTTTTATTTATTTATTTATTTATTTTTTCTTCATTTTTCTGAAGCTGGAAACGGGGAGAGACAGTCAGACAGACTCCCGCATGCGCCCGACCGGGATCCACCCGGCACGCCCACCAGGGGGCGACGCTCTGCCCACCAGGGGGCGATGCTCTGCCTATCCTGGGCGTCGCCATATTGCGACCAGAGCCACTCTAGCGCCTGGGGCAGAGGCCACAGAGCCATCCCCAGCGCCTGGGCCATCTTTGCTCCAATGGAGCCTTGGCTGCGGGAGGGGAAGAGAGAGACAGAGAGGAAAGTGCGGCGGAGGGGTGGAGAAGCAAATGGGTGCTTCTCCTGTGTGCCCTGGCCGGGAATCGAACCCGGGTCCTCCGCACGCTAGGCCGTATACATTACTTTTAAAAGTAATTGTTCTTCAGCCCTGGGTGGCTGGCTCAGTGGTAGAGCGTCGGCCCAGCGTGTGGAAGTCATGGGTTCGATTCCTGGCCAGAGCACACAGGAGAAGCACCCATCTGCTTTCTCCACCCTTCCCCTTCCTTTCTCTTTATCTCTCTCTTCCCCTCCCGCAGCCAAGGCTCCATTGGAGCAAAGTTGGCCCGGGCACTGAGGATGGCTCTATGGTCTCTGCCTCAGGTGCTAGAATGGCTCTGGTTGCAATGGAGCAACACCCCAGATGGGCGGAGCATCGCCCCCTAGTGGGCATGCCGGGTGGATCCCAGTCGGGGTGCATTCAGGAATTTGTCTCTGCCTCCTCACTTCTCTCTTCAGAAAAAAAAAAAAAGTAATTATTCTCAAATGAACTGGATGGTACTGCCTACAAGTTGATGCTTCCCACTTCTCCCCACCCCTTTCTCTTTCTCTCTCCCCTCTCTAAAAATCTTAAAAAAAAAATAGAAATGGGGGTGGAGCACTTGGGTGAGGAAGGTTACTGGCATTTAGAATGTAGGGGCAGGAATGCTAAAACCTGCAATACGTGACAGCTCCCGGCAACAAAGAATTACTTCATCCCAAATGCCTGCAGTCGCTGTTGGGAAATGCCCGTGATGAAGCCATCTGGCCTTCCCAAGGTCACTGTCAGCCGGGGTGGGGGTGCAGCAACCATGTGAACCGCTCCAGTGCAATGATGGTCTTCCGTGTACCTCAGCCTTCCTTTCCCCCACTTCTCAACAGCTCCAATCTCTGTTTTAGACAGCAGCTTGTATTTTAAGGGAGTTAATTTCTACTACTGCCAATTCTGAGGTTCTTTCTTTTTCATTGGTTCCAAGTTGGCCAAATTTCAAATGACCCCGAGTCCCCCAGGACCTCAGGGGTACGTGCACACAGTGCTGGGCACCGCAGGGCAGGCGCCGACACTGAACGGCGCGGCCAGCCTCCCCACTCACTCTGCAGGCAGGGCCTTGCTCACGGAAAGGACCCAGCCTGTGCATACAGTTCAACAGTGACAGAACTGTTCTGGAATGAGAGCGAGAAAAGCTGACAAGCTCTATATTCTAAAAACTGGAGGTAAAGTTATAATTAAACCATAGGGAATGCTAATTGCAATCATTTAAAAATGTGGGGCCAGCCACATTTCTATAGATAAGCTTTAATAAAGGGGACAAGTCTGCTAAGGACTGTCTTTTCCCTCCAGCTGTACTTGATTACAAAACCCCCTGCAGGGCGCTGCGGCCTCACAGCCAGCTCAGAGGGGCAGGGAGGACGGTGAGGAGAAGCCCCCCGTTCGGCCCTCAGTGGCAGTAAGAGCAAGCTGGTCCAGTATGCCTTCAACCGTGTAGACAGGGCTGGCTGGCTGCCAGGCCAGTCAGGTGTCAGAAACAGAGGGCAGATATGGCCCTTTAGTTCCTTAACATCTTCCAGACATTTCTGTGCCTCAGAGGAAGGACCGTGTGTGTGTGTGTGTGTGTGTGTGTGTGTATGGGGGGGAGTGGAGGGGGATATCTGGGCTGATGGTTCTTTATAGCTCTAGCAGTGACTTCTTTGTGACCAGAACTGAGATGACATTGTCTCCATCTGAATGACCCACATGTGCAGGCTTGAACCCACTATAATGGCTGAAACAATTCCAGATTCATGGCAACTATATTTAACCACATTGGGTTATAATAAAGAATAACCCCAAGAAAACCTGAGCCTGACAACAGGCTCTCTAGAATTCCACCTCCTGCCCCCCAGTCTAGGACACACAGACGGAGAAGGCTGCTGAGCATGCGTGCGTGCGTGTGTCCCGGGGTGTTAGGGTGGGTGCCCCGTGCCCACCTCCCGGTAAGAGGATGGGCTTTCCCTCTGGGGAGAGGAAGATCCGGAGGTGAGCGCAACTGGAAACACTCTGCCTGGGGCAAGCTTCAGTCTGTTTCTCTAAAAATCAGGTGTGGTTATAGTTACTGGCACCTGGAGTGCCCAGCTGCTTGGTGCCCTCACTTCTTGTTTCCCAGCAATTTTTTACCCCCACTCTATAAGCACTTTTCGCCAATGTGGGGAGGGAAAATGTGAACAGGACGTCGACTCTCCTGCAGCACAGCAGGGACGAGCACTTGCGAAGCACTCTCAGCATCCCAGCACAAGAACACTGAGGCCAGGGCTCATGGGCCGCAATCTGAGCTCCGTATACATCAATGCACTAATAGGTCAGGACCATAAAAACAGGTATTGCTTTATATAATATATATAAATAAATATAACAAACTTCACAGGAGGTTAAAAGAAACTTAAGTTGCAGAAAGAAAACCAAATTTGGTAAAGTCTACATGTCAATAGCAACCTCTCTTAATTCTGTATTTCTTTGAATAAATGCAAAGTTTTGGAAAGATAGCTGGCTGGGAGAAAGTGTACAAATTGGTCTAAACACTACCACCTGGACATCTGAGAACATCCAGGGCCAGGGCTGCCGGCGGCCGGGCTGGGCTCAGTGCTGTCAGACGCACACAGGGTGATTCACAGTGGGAGACGTGGTCTGGGCTGCCTTTGCGAGCTGGGCGGGGAGTCAGGGATTTGGTGGAAACCTTTTAATCTTTATTTGAAATCAACCTCTTTATCTATAAAAGTTAAACTGTCTTAAAACAGAAAGACTGTAGACTTGAACCAAGCCAAGTTCTCTTTCCAAAAGGATGCTGCAATGGAAGGGGGCAGGGGCTGAGGTAAGAAAGCAGACCTGTGGAGAAGGGGGCCCAACTCTCTCAACGCCAGCTGGCCCTGAGGGCTGGGTTTGTTCTTCTCTCTGTTAAAGCAAGGAGGCCCCCAGGATGGCGTTTGTTCTCCTTCAGAAACCCTATCACCGGAGAGGGCTGCTCGCTACAGCAGGAGGTCAGCAGGCAGGGCAAAGGCTGGGCACGGGTGGGCCTCCAGAACACAAGGCGACACAGCTCGGCTGCCCTGGCGCTGTCGGGCCAAGCCCCTCCTCCCCAGACACTGGGATTCCCGCAGCACTTCAGGGAGGGCCCACGTTTCTGTAATGGGGCCGCGTCTCGTTGTTGGTTGGCTTTGTGATGGCCTCCTTGACCCTGCCCCAGTTACCCCAAATGGCATCTATCGTCTATTTATTGAATATTTACTCAGAAACTTATGTTGAATTCAAATAAATCTTGTGGTGTCCACCGACTGGGATAATATGTATTATTCTAGGCAAAACTGCAACTAAGAATTGTTGCTCTAGAGACAAGAAGATGAAACTCTTAGAGAACAAGATTAGAAAGGTAAAAACTGAAAGTTAATTTTTATTACTTAAAATTTTAGATTCTTCTTTATTTATCTTTTGTTTGATAATCAACTACCTTTTACATTTGAGAGGCAGCCTTTAGCCAGCATGGTTTCAGCACCAAAGAGGAGGACTTGATAATCAATAAAGAGTGGGAAATGAATCACGAAGCAGAATCGTGTCCAACATAAAAGCTCACATAAAATCTGGGTGCGTGTTTCTTTTACAATGCTGCATGAAAGGCAGTTTTCCACAGAGGGACCCAAACACGCTGTGTATGACCGTTAGGGAGGTTCATGCAGTGAATTCTGTAGGCTAAAGAAAAGTCCAACCCTCCTGTCTGAATTACAGGGGACAATATAGCACCCTATAGATTAAAATAAGATTTAGAGTCACATGGCTCCAGGAAGAACTCGGGGAGAAGAAATATAAGTCCTCGGGTAGGACGAGATCCTTTTGGATACGTGGAACTCAGCCACAGGGTTTCTAGTCAACATCAGCATTCAAGGAAGGGGCTGCGCGAGCCTCTTCCTCAGCAACCAGGACCCACTCCGCAGGCGTCGCACACAGGGCGTGCGAGCCTGTCGCCGAGTACTCTGAGAGCACATCTGATCATCCAGGATGGCCCTTTAGCAGTGCTATTAGAGTACTGGAAGCCGTCCTGAAGGGAACACTATGTTCTGTTCAGATGATTTTAGTGCTTGTTTCTAAACAAGAGAATAAAAAATACAGAAAAAATAATCTATTTCAATTTTGTTGTTTCCAGTTAACTACGGATTCCTTAAAAATGAAGTGATTGTCTATTTTGATATAGTAAAAATGCAGAAAATTCCTTTGCAATGTTTCCCAATACAATTATAAGCAGTTTTTGAGAAGCAAAGGGTCAAGGAAAGGCTTTCACAGCGGTTTGCTCCCCACTCCGTCCTGGGGCCACGGCCTCAGCCCCACGCCCGAGGAAGGGCTGTGTTCTGGCAGCTGTTTTGAGAAGGGTTCATGTTTCTACAACACTACAGAGAAAATTTCCAGTAAATCAGATGGACATTTACCTGGGAGCAGTGTAAAAACAACCAACGGCATCTAATTCTAGCTACTGTAGAACCAATGTTTATATTTTACTTTATTTTTTAAATTTATTTGAGTTGAGAGAGAGAGAGGAAGGGAGAAAGACAGAAACACCAACTTGTCGTTCCACTTATTTATGCATCATTGGTGGGTTCCTGTATGAGCCCTGACTGGGGATCACACCCACAACCCAGGCGCATCTTTACGACGCTCCAATCAACTGAGCTACCTAGTCAGGGCAGAGCCAATTTTTAAAACATAAATAAATAAACGCATAACTGTTTACTTACGTGGAATGTAGGAGATCATTATCAGAATTAGGAATGCATAATAGTCAAAGGAGAAATTGTATTTGTTAGGTAAACTGATGGAGTACAGGCCAGCCTGTCTGACAAAAGGCAGAGCAGCATATATTGTGAGCAATTCTCCTGACACTCCCATTGGGTATAGCACAATGAAAAGTGTGTACCTAAAACAAAACAAAATATTCATTACTGAGGCTTGAAGCCAGCTTCGGGAGAAAGACACACTCCCACCCTTCTAACCGGCACTGGTCTTTTAGAAAGCGATTGTTTACGCATTTTCCTGTTTACCCATTGTGTAAGTTCAGGTTTTACAAGCTAGTGTTTGGAAAGGGTTGATAGCAGGTATGTTTGAATGTTTTAAAATAAAATGTATTTGGTTAGCCTCAAAATTTGGCCTGACTCAATAAACAAGCCTTCAAAAACAATTCCCTAATAAAACTAAGGTGATGCCAAATCCTGGTAAAGCAGGGGCACTGTCACGGTTTATACTGACCCTACCCCCTGGGGCTGGAGCGGAGACGGGGCATTTGCAGGCAGCTGGGGGAAGGCGTTGGAGTATATGCCTAGGAACCTGACAAGTACACCAAGTCTGGTCTGTAGACGGAAAGATACAGCACATTCAATGTGTGTACACGGCTACAATTATTCAAATGTATGCACATAAAACATAGAACTAGAAGTCATTTCGAGATATACGCATTGCTAAAAAAAAAATCATCAGCTCAGATTTTAAAAAGCGCTTGGCTGCAGCATTATGCACAATAGCCAAGACAGGGAAGCAACGTAAGTATCCATTGATAGATAAATAGATGAAGCATACACACCCGCAAACATATAATGAAATATTACCCAACCATAAAAAATAATAAACTCTTGCCATTTGCGATGGATGGCCCTAAATGATATTATGTTAAGTGATGTGTCAGGTAGAGATGGACAAATACCATATAATTTCATTTATATGTGGAACCTAAAATACAGAATAAACAAACAAACAAACAAACAAAACAGACTCCTAGACACAGAAAACAAACTGCTGGTTGCCCGCAGGTGGGGTGGGGAGTAGGAGGTTGGGTGACAAAGGTGGAAAGGAGTAAGTCACAGGATATACTGTGTGGCAGCAGTATTGTCACAGCTTTGTACAGTGATAATTAACTTGACTGTGCTGATCACTTTGTAAGGTATATAAACAGTTGGATAACCATGCTGCACACCTGAAACTCATATATAATACTGTATAGCAACTATACTTTAATAATAATAAAAAAATAAAAGGTCTTTGGCTGTTTGTGGCTGACAGCGAGTACTGGCCCCAACATTCCAGGCACAGGAATTGTGCTGGGAAACCTGCGACGATAAAAGGAAGACTGTTCCCTGTCGCCAACCTCGGTCTTGCTAAGGAGGATGGTGGAAAAGGAAGAATCTTCCATAGCTCATGGAAAGCAAAGGACAGAAGAAACGTTCTCCAGTAGTAAAATCAGGGCTTGGTCAATAAACTCTCTCTATAACAAGGGCAGAGAGCTTTCACAATGGCTGCCCAGGGTGGTTAGAAACTGCTAAGTTTTTCCCATTCTTCCCTTTTCCTAATAAAAATGTTTACTGAAAGAAAACAAGACGACAACACTTTAGGAGTCCACATACTTGAAATGTTGCAAACAACTGGGGTGCCTCTAACTTAATCACCAAACTCATAGATTGTCCAGTCACTGTTTTCCTTCTCTGAAATGGGGCATCTGGGCCCCAAGAATAATTTTACTCCTTTTGCTCTGTCAATCCTCCCATAGTCTTTTCAGCTCAGAACACTGCTTTCAACTGTCTCAGGGATTAGTTCAGATAAACAGAGGAACTGTCAGCAATTCATAATGAACATGACTGTAAAACTAATCAAAATAAACTGAACTGATAACAAGCTAAACTGCTTCCAATGTTTGCTATTAATTAGAATTAATTTAAGAGTCAGAGCTTGTTGGCAGAACTGAGAAGAGGGGAACTAGACTTGGTCCATGAAACCGTCCTAATGGCAGAAGCTCATCAGTAACATTTGGTATGGACAAAAAGGGATGTTATATCAAATCGCTATTGAATAATTTAACTGAAAAGAACTGATTCAATAAAAATAACAAATATAAACCATTTAAAACAGTATTTCTATAATCCGAATTAGAGTTCCTATCCTGATGAAATCTACAGACCAGATTTCTACCCAAGCCCTGTCTCATACAATTTTATTTTGAAGAACCCGGAGGCAGTATTTCCACAGGAAAAAGTTAGTCTTCATTTCCTGAACTTCTTTACCTGGCCCATTTGATGAGGTAAGGCAGATGGTTTAACAGACTGAATGTATAAAAGGAGTAACGGATAATTTCCGTGATTGTCCAGGCAATAACAAACAGAAGGACACTATCTTCACTCTGTACCTGAAGAAAAAGGAAAACAAAAGCAAAAGCAAATACATAAAACATTTTAACAAAAAGAGCTCCCAATGTGCAGCCCAGTGCCCCCCTCCCCTGTCCCTTTACAGAGCTGGGGGGTTAGCACATGTGGACACAGCCCCTGGTCTCCATCCTCAGGGGCCACAGCACAGCACAGAAAGAGCTTGCCACTTCCA